>NW_027611712.1:0-600000 GCF_964261635.1 Lissotriton helveticus | reverse complement strand
CTGATGCTTTCATTTGATCTATCTACCTTTGCTATTATCTGAAGTTTTTTTTTCAGCTTCCAGCCAAGGGAAGAACCTGACATCGTACCCGATTTTGAGCAACGTAGCCTGGATGGAAGAAGTGACTATGCCCCCTTAAACCCCAAAACTTCAAAAAGTCATCCCAGGAGGCCAGAAGTCATCCCTGGACTGCGGCCTTATGTCCAAAGCCATCCAACAAGAGCATTTTTTTTTTAATTCGGTCGATTTAAAAAAAATCTGCGAACTATTTTATTTCTCTCAAAAAAGTGCCAAAAAGTGACTTTTTGTGCAAAAAAGTGCCCGTACAATATTTTTTCATCTAATAAACTTTTTATGACTCAGAATACACTTAGGCTTCAGGTCAATGTGTTTTCGTTTGGGGGAGGGGCCCAGGGAAAAAAACACCTTTTTTTTCTCGGATTGGTCAAACCTCGTTTTTACTACCTTTAAAAAATATCAAAACCATAAACCAGGAGCCCTAATTATATTCTTGATACTGAGCGGCAGGCAGGCAACTAGAGCTACATTTCAGGGGGGGGGCTAATTCTTCCAACCATAGACAGAGTGACTGAAAGAAGGGGCGAAAACACAACAAAAGCCTCATTTACAAGTAAATGGTCTTTTAAAGACCTGTTAAGTCCTCGGGTGCGGCTGCAACGAGATGGTCACCAGCCCCCGAAGCTGTCTCTGCCCGGGCTGACAGACACGACGGGGGGGGCTGAAGCCCCGTGAGCCCAATGGATGTTGCATAGACCCTAAACCTTATCTGCAGATGAACAGTACCACTCAGTGAGGGGTCCCGTTCATCTGCAGATAAGGTTTAGGGTCTATGAAATACTGCTGTTGTCTTGCGTACATTCTGAGTTCCATTGCAGGGGCCTCATTTATGAGAAATGACGCAACGCTGCGTGAAAGCAGCGATGCGTCACTTTTCAGTGCGCACTCCTTGCGACATTCCTGATGCGTCATATTTAATGTATGATGCATCATGTCGCAAGGAGTTACAGATACGTCAGTATTTCTGACGTATCTGTAAGCGCAAAAGTGAAGCATTGCTAGAGTGTGTCACAAAAGTGACGCAACTCCAGCAATGCGTCCTTTCACATGGGGCAAACCCCATGTGAAAGGGCCTGCGTCAGTCTTACGCCTGCTGTGAGGCAGGCTCAAGAATTTGACGCAACGGTGTCCTAAAAGTGACGCAGTGAAATCTCATAATTTCACTGCATCACTTTTACGACCCTTCCTTGCGCCAATACACCACCCTTGCATACATATACCTGGCGCAGGTATAATGTGGCGCAGGGGTTTACAAAGAGACGATTCTACCTAGATGCGTCTCTTTGTAAATATGACTCAACAAGGCGCATTTTTTATGCCACTGGTGCGTCACAAAAAGTGACGCATCGGTGGCGTAAAAGTGAGGCATAGCCTTATAAATGAGACCCCAAGTACTTGCCTTCTCGTGGAGTCAAGTGAGCTGAAACCTTTGGCCAGACCAATTTTAAGATCTTCGAGAACAGTACTTGCCAGGAGCATCTTTGAATAATAAAACAACTTCTTTGAAGTCAGCCTTCTCATCCAGATTACCACATACCCTTTTGAGCGAGGATCGCTAAGACTAAAACACAACACGACTGTGTGAAACATTACGCGTTCCTTATTATTTTGTATTAATATGTCTATATCACAAAAGACGGGGACTGCGTAGCTGTGCCCTCAGCTGATAAAGTGACAAACTTGAACACTGTTTTTTTCTAAGACTTCAACCACAGACATTCAAAAGCAAATTATACATACACAGTGCAAGTTTATAAAATATTACAATTGATTGCGTTAATTGACTCGTTCACAAATAATGTCTTATTCAATCAGGTGAGGAGTTCTGATGGAGGGAGTATCATGCAACCCTTTCCCTACCCCTTATCCGAAATCCCACGTGTGCAGTACTGTCCCTGTGTTTCACAGTCTCTCTGCCTGAAGAGGAAGCTTCCATCTTTCCTTATGTCATTAAAGCTTGCAGGTTTAATGACGTTAGACTTCGCAAAGTATAAACTTGTATGTTTGCTTTTGAGGAAGACTTAGACCATGCAACACAGGAACATATTTTACAAAAGTTTGGATTGAATTCCATTATATCCGTTGGCAAGATGTCTAAAATCCCAAAAAATATATTAATATATTTTTACATCCTTGACTTCCGGTGATCAGTTACATCTGCTGACCAGTTTAATCACCAATGCCCCCAAATAAAATCTTAGATATTCTCTCTGCTTTAGTCGCTTCTGGACAGGTTCATTGAACATATTATTTTGTCAAACATTCTAGCCTCTAACATGTGTTTGGCAAGACTGCTTTGCATATGTGTGGTCTCTGTCTGGAATGGCATAGTGTGTGAAAAACAATGACCTGGAATGCAGTCTAAGCAAAGGCAAGAAACTGGAATTAATAATATCATTCCCTTCATCGTATTGTCCCTTTGAAGGTTTGACCTGTGCGTGTTTTGTAAAGAAGTCTTCCCTTTAAAAACTTAGGCCCCCATTTCTGAAAGTCTGTGGTGTGCAGAACACTTCGTGCTGGAACAGTTACTGCTGGTGGTAGCAAACTCCACTTGGCTTGTGAAATACATTAGCATCGTTTTGCTTTTTGTGTAATAATGAAATGGAGCAAACATATTTTTTTGTTTCAGTCCATGCTACAGCAAGATTGTTGCACAATTGCAAAAATGAACAAGCTGGCTCCGTGGAGCCGACAGGGGGAGGGAACAGGAGATGTGCATGCGTACAGAGTGCACATCTCCTGTCCGTACACGTGCACATCTCCTGTCCGCGGAATTCAAGCTTTATTTCAGCAAGTAGGAAGAATCTTGCACAGGCCACCAGCCCCATGATTGTGGCAAGTCAGAGTGCGTCACAATGTGAAACTAATCTCATAAATATTAATGAGGTAGGCAGGATTGGGACCTACTCCAAATTAGCATTTTGTGAACTAACCTATTAGTATGTAAACAAGATGATATAAATCAACACTGGTATCAAACTGCAAGCAGTTTTTACTGCCAGTGTTACTGCATCGCTGGCCCGTAGTCACATACTCTGTAGCACCTCTTTTTCGGATGAGTCCCCCCACTTCTTTTTTTAGGACTTGAGCCCTGGTGAAGGGTCTCAAAATCCAGCAATAAAGGGAATGTGTGAAGCTAATTTAATAGTGACAAAAAGTAATCCTGCTGAAATAAACAAAACAAGCATTGGCATAGCCAATAGGTCTTGCCTTTGGGAACTAATAAGTGTTAAGGCAGAGATATTGAGTTTGTGTTTGTTTTTAAGCTGTGTTGTGCAGAAGTCTGCAGTATGCTGAAATGTTATAATAAAGAAGTGTGAGAAGCATTTTTGTTACTTATGATGTATAATGTACAACAAAATGACGATGATAAAAAACTATTAATTAGAAGTAATGATTTGTGTTTTTTTATGTTTGAATGCTGGCACCTTGTATCTGCCTGTTCTAATCGTTGCCTTTTTATGGTGTTTATTGTTAAAGGTGTGGTAAATAAATAATTAATTACCGGTTCTATTTTTCGGGATACTCATACAAACAGATAGCTCAATAAATAAGAGTCAAGATTCGAGGTAGCTAGAGTGTACAGGCTTTAATCAGGCATAAAAGGACAGGAACAGGACAGCCTGCATGGGAATGGGATGGCAGGGCCCGACAGCTGCCGGGGGCAGGATCTGGGAATGATGCGCATAACTTTTAATAACAGAACATTAGTATATATAGTTAAACAAAATACATTGCATTCAATACAGTAGGCGTAGCAGTAGGCGGAGTTTGTAGCAGTCGCGAAAGATAAGGGCAAAATGAGGTAACAAGAAGGCGTGTACAGGGCGTATACACAGACATGTGATGTAAACGTAACAGAATATGTCATAAACGGGGCGGAAACATGGAGGGGGCTACCTGAGCAGCTGGGACCTCTAACCTAGTGGTGCGCGCAAACTGACAATGACGTGTTACCAGGGAGAACTGGGGGGCTATGACTTCTGCGCTAGAAGAGGAGACTAAAGTCTGGAGTGTCAGAGCGACATGTACCCAGGCATATCTAGTATCTGGTGTTTAGAGTACATGTTGATAGAATCCAAAAGTTATCAGAGTAAAGGCTAACAGACATTAAGACTGGTGCATGCATAATTCTACATGTAGTGCGTGTGCGGGGAATATTCTATAAATATTAATACAGTATTTCTCTTACATGGAGACATAAAGGCTAGACCATGACGGAAACTATTGATGCGATTCAGTAGCTTAGGAATGCAGAGAAGGAGGGCTGGACTGATAACTAGAAACATAACATATTCTTGGCAGACTGGGAGGCAGAGCCAGGCCGAGCCGGGCACTGCGAGGCATGAAAGTAAGCTAAGAGTCAGGGATACAGGTGGGGGCTGTATCGCTCCTTGGAGAGGGTTCAGAAAACAGGAGCTGAATCTAAGTCCGGGCCCTTTTGAGGCCTAGAAACGGGGATAATTCAATGAATTAACGTGCACACTGTAAAACGTGGCAACGTAGCTTTACATAGGCCCGATATTCGTTGTATTCACGAAAACTGGAAACTGGCATACTAGAGATGGACACAACTATAATTGCGTCTTTAATCGATCATAGGGGAATACATGCATATCGATCATGCACATATAACATAACATAGGGAACACGTAGGCACATACAACATGGCAAAATTTACTTTTCCACATTCCCTCCTTGTGCCCTACGTTTCCATCAGGAAACATCTATATTCATGATACCATCTATCATTTCATACAGCATCATTTGCTCGTCTCGAATTGTCCTGGAACGGGACTTAGGACTAGGAATACAAGAGGTAGCACAAATGCCGCAAATCGCAGGGCCACATTGTATACAGAGGCAGCAACTGAATATGATCATTACTGCAATACCTAGGAATGACAATACTTTCCATCCCCAGGCAGATATGATACTCCAGAGCCAACCGGACCATGTCCAGGAGCCTGGATTCTGGTGTAACTGATGGGCACTTTTATGAAGTCTGGTTATAGCTGAATAAACAGACGGCGCGTTATTAGGAATGAAAATGCAGCAACTAGATCCGATGACTCTACATGCTCCTCCTCTATCGGCCAGTATGACGTCAAGAACGAGACGATTTTGGAGCACGACAAATCTCATAGCAGATTGCTCTTCGGTTAAGTTACCTAGAGCAGAAGTAGTCTCATTCACTACTGCTTCAAGGGTTCTGGTTAACCTACGGATTGACTTACTATTCTGGACAGGTCCTATAAAGAAAAAGAAACCTCTATTGAAATCTGTATACTGTTCTAGAGCAGTTTCAGTTTGATCGACAATTGGGGACTCAATCTCCCGTCTATTTCTGACGTGTACTAGATGTGTGTTTCTGTGATAATCAGATGGGGCTAGAAAAACTGGTGGCAGTAGGAAGGCAATATAACATGTTCCATCCCAATCGAGGGGCAGACGAACATATGCGGTCTGACCACAAACAAAATAAGAATGACGTGAAGCTTTGAAAATAGATTTCCCACTGTCACTATACTCGACAGTAGTAGTACAATCACTATGTCCTACATGTGCGGAACCATTCTTTCGGACACATAATTCGCCTTTGACTGGTAGTACTGAAATAGCAGGTAAGTCTGGAGTAGTATCAGACTGAACATTCAGGACCATAAAATTCGAAGAATAATTACCTAAATTGTAAACTTCATTTTCTAGATCTAACCCTGTTCTATGGGGGAGACCTTGCTTGTCTGGAAAACATGTTCTATTCAGAAGGGACACATCATTTGAAGATGACGTTAACATGGACCATGCTCCACACGAACCATTATGTGAAAACGGATAAGGAAAGAGTGGCAGAACTCCCTTCGGTGTCTGGAAAGGGGGGAGTCGACCACACACCCAACAATTAGTAGCATTGCTGGTCTGGTGTGAATAGTGCAACATTCTTACAAATGTGTTATTTCTCATAGCAAGACGATAGGATAACTCGTGAGGAGGCAGATCACTAAATGTGTGCTCTACTGTAGCATTAGAAAACTTATTTACATGAGAAATTGGAAAACATAAATGCAATGCATAACTTGTGCAGGTAACCATCAAACTTAGAAACAATAGAAAACTTAGAAAAACGATACATCGGATAGAGTTTTGACTAACTCTCTCACTATGGGGGTCTATCTCATACATGTCAGATACCTGTCTAACCGTTTCACCCGAGAGGGACTTAGACAATTAAACTGGCTGACTTATTTTACTAGACCGGAGCTTTAACTTATACTCCTGTTGCGGAGTTTTCTCTAACAGAGGAACTTTCAGTTCAGGATTCAGATCAATGTCTGGTTTCAGGCAGTCTTTCAGACAGTCTTTAGAAATGTCCTTTAAAAATGTCTTTTTCCGGACTCCATGGAACTTCTTGATATGGGACAGATGGACCCAACCCTTGCGGCCCTCCAACTTCACGGCCGTACGGGTGGTCAGAAGGACAAGTCGTGGCTCCTTCCAACGAGGCTCCAGCGGACTTGAACGATCAAAATTCCTTACAAGGACGAGGTCGCCTGGTATGACCTCATGCGGTTTCACTTCAGTATTGTCTGGGAATGTAGCGGCAACCTGTGAACGACAAGAGTGTAGGGCAGACATCAAGGAAGCTAGGTAATCTGTCAACATATTACTGGAAACATCTGTAATACTGCGGGGTCTAGGTGTACCCCACATGTTTGGGGGGCGGCCGAATACGACCTCATAAGGGGACAGACCTGATCTGGAGTGTGCGACCATTCGCATAAAGAATAAAGCAACTGGCAGGGCAACTAGCCAGTCTACACCTTTCTCTTTACATGTCTTGGCAATACGGATTTTCAGGGTCTGATTATGTCTCTCTACGAGACCGGCTGCTTCAGGATGGCGCACACAATGGAACTTCCACTGGTACCCTAACAAGAGGGAAACATGTTTCATTAACTCAGATGAGAATGGCTGGCCGTTATCAGAATACACGACCCTAGGGAGTCCATAACGGGGGAAGAATTCACGAACCAACTGCTTGGCAGTGGTCGCTGCTGTGTAATCTGGAACTGGATATGCTTCTGTCCACCTGGACAAAGCGCATACAACTACAAGGACATACTTGAAACCTCGACATCGCTCCATCTGAATATAATCCATCTGGAGGACTTCGAAAGGTTGGTCAGGAGGTTGGAATCCACCTTGTTCCACCGGGACACTTTTACCTGGATTGAATTGACAACATATCATACAAGTACGGACTTTCTGCTTGGCTGCAGCTCGTAAGTGCTTGTTAAACCAAAGGTTCTGAATACTGTCTAACATGGCTTTTTCTCCTAGGTGTGCTGGACTATGTGCGGTATTGATAATGACTTGAACCATAGAGTCGGGGAGAAACCATGTGGCTTTTCCCTTCGTCAACCATCCCTGATCTGTCTGGACCCCTCCTTGTTCGGACCATTTCTTGATTTCTTCAGGAGTAGCATGTAACTGTATGTCTATGACATCTTGTGTAGGGTCCTTAACTGTCATACAAGTAATCTGTTCTGGAGTGGATGTCTGTGTCTTGTTAACTGGAATGTCTGGTGTCTGAGCTGTAAGCTTGGCTGTTCGGTCTGCTAGATCATTACCTTGGGAAATGATGTCAGTAACTTTCGTATGTGCCTTGCACTTCATGATAGCGATAGCTGTCGGTAAATGTATTGCATCTAACAGAGCTTGAATGAGGAGACCATGCTGAATCTTGGTTCCATGAGAAGTCATGAAACCTCTCTCCTGCCAGAGCACTCCGAAGTCGTGTACAACTCCGAATGCGTAACGTGAATCTGTATATATGTTTACTTTCAGGTTCTTGGCACATATGCAGGCTTGGGTCAGAGCAACTAGCTCTGCTGCTTGAGCAGACAGTGTGTCAATACGGTGTGTTTCAATAACTTCAGTGTCAGTAGTCACTGCATACGCGGCTACTAGTTCTCCTGTACTCGTTCTCATACATGAACCATCCACATAAAGTGTCAGGTCGGGATCAGGTAATGCAATGTCTGTCAGGTCTTGTCTTGGCTTAGTCATAGTGTTAATGACTTCCACACAGTCATGTGTGGCAGGATTTTAAGTAACTGACGGTAACAGAGTAGCAGGATTTAGAACGTTGCAGCGTCTGATTTCTATGTGTGGCTGGAACAGTGTCAGTTCATAACCTGTTAAACGTGCAATGGTCAAGTGCTGAGTCTGTGTTCGGTTTAAAAGAACTTCCACGGAGTGTGGAACTTGTACTGTCAGGGAGTGTCCTAATACTATGGAATCACTTTGTCTGATTGCTAGAGCTGTGGCTGCAACTGACTTGAGGCACGCAGGCAAAGTCTGGGCTACTGGATCTAATGTGCTCGAAAAAAAAGCACAAGGCTTGTACTGTCCGGCTTGATCTTGTGTGAGAACAGATAATGCAGTACCATCACGTTCTGTGACAAAAAGTGTAAAAGGCTTACTGTAGTTCGGTGTAGCTAGAACAGGTGCTTGGCATAAAGCTTTCTTTAACTCATTAAAACTAAGTGTATGTTCAGATGTCCAAGGGAGGACAGTCGATATGGCTGCCTCCTGTGTCGTTAACTGTATCAGTGGCTTTGCTAGAAATGCATACTGAGGAATCCATTGTCTGCAATAAGAAGTGAGGCCAATAAAAGCACGTACCTCCTTCTGTGTCTTGGGCTGTGGAAGACTCGCTATTAACTGGATACAGTCTGGTGTCAACTGCCTACCCCACTTGGACAGTAAGTGGCCTAAGTAGATCACTTGCTGGACACAGAATTGAAGCTTCGAAGGGGACACCTTGTGCCCCATCTCGGCTAGGAAATACAGAACTGTAAGTGACGCTCGCTCGCAGTCACGTTCAGAACGGGCTGTGATCAGTAGATCATCTACATACTGGAGCAGGGCAGTGTCAGTTGGCATGTGAATATTGTCTAGTTGTCTTTTAAGTGCTTGACTGTAAATACTAGGGCTTTCTGTGAAACCTTGAGGAGCTCGTGTGAATTTATAGCTCCTTCCATTTAAACAAAAACCGAAAAGGTACTGGCTGTCTGGATGAATCGGGACACTGAAAAATGCATTCTTGAGGTCTATAACAGTAAAAAATGTAGCTTCAGAATCAATAGCTGTCAATAGAGATGAAATATCTGGGACTACTGGATACTGGGGTATGATACATTTATTAAGTTCTCGAAGGTCAATCACTAATCGATATACTGGAGGTGCATTTGGATCAGTACGTTTCATGACTGGAATGATAGGATAATTACATACATTGGAGTCAGTTTCTACGACTACTCCTTGAGCAATGAGCTTGTCAATAATTTTGGATAAGGCTGCTACAGCCTCAGGTGGCAATCTGTACTGTCTGATCCGTGGCAAGACTATACCTTGCTTGAGGGTCACACGATGGGGTGTGATTCGCATAAAACCTACATCAGTTGGACCTTGCGCCCATAAATGCTGTGGAACATTGGACAATCTTGGATCAAAATCACGTAATACATAATGACCTTTAAAGTCTCTTAAAAACAATCGTATTCCTTCTGGAGAGCAGCAAATAACTGCACCTAATTCTTTTAATGTTTTAATGCCTAACAAATTTTCTGGACATGACTTCGTAAGTAACAAATCAGTAGTTCGGGACAATGGACCAACTTCTAGAGTAACTGGCTTTGAAATCTCGTTAACAATAGGCTTTCCTGAAAATCCAAGGGAAACATTTCTAGAGCCTGAGAGCGGAGCCCCTGGAACCTCGTCATGACTGATAGTAGTCCTACTTGCCCCTGTATCAATCAAAAACTTTCTGTCTTTCCCCAATACTTGACTATGTACATAGGGACCCTCTTGATCTACAGGTATCTCGATGAGAGGCAAGCCTACCTCCCTCTCTAGGCTGTTTCATGAATACGGTTGATACTCTGGATACTCTGTCTGGGCATACTGGTACATCTGCTGTGTAACATGCTGTGTTGCAGCAATAGGCTGCGGTGCTGGAACTGTCTGTTGTGCATTCTGTGGTGTCTGGGAAGTCTGTGAAACTTGTTCTTGTCTAGGCGGACGTGGTCTTTCTTTAGTCTTACCAGTTGCTATGTTGTGTTTCAGAACTGCACACTCGTTTATAAAATGACCTGGTTGTTTACAATAATTGCATGTCCCTTTAACGGGAGCTGCAGGATGACTGGCTTGATTCGGACCCCTCTTCTGACTGTCTTGTGGAACAGATTGTGCAACTAGTACTTTCATTTTCGTGTCTTTCATACGTCTCCTTTCGTGTTCTTGCTCTTCCCTGATTCTATTCTGGTGATACTGGAGCATCTGTAACATTTGTGACGGGGTACTAGCTTGCCAGGTACTTTCGACTTTCAAAACTCGATTTTTAACTTGTGGGCTTGAATTCTCGACTAGTTTAGTAACAAAAAGATGAGGGTATGACTCGCTACCTGTCTTCAAACCACTGTTAATAATAAAACATTTTTCAAATCTAGAATAAAAATCACTAGTATCTTCATCCTGTTTCTGTTTACATGCTGAGATTGCATCCCAATCTTCCTTTTTCGTGGCTAATAACCTTGGCAAAACTTGTATCAATAACTCGGGCAATTCTTTACATTTGTCCCCAAGACCGGTACCTGGTACTCGTATTTTATCTTCAGCTTCTAGAGCTGTCCAATCAATCTTTTTCTCTCCCACCTCCCATTCCTTTTCCTTGAGTTTTTCATATACCCCTGCGGGCAACAGGACCTTTAACATTTTAATGATATCTGGATACGTGTATTCTCCCATACGGAGCATGTCTTTTAATTCTCGATGGAACCCTGCTGGATCTTTGTCGTGACAGGGAATTAATTTCTTCATCTCTAAGAGTTCCATCTATGTGATAGGGGTGTAAACAAATACTCGTTGCATTTCACCACCCGGTGTCCTAACTGGGTGTACTTCTCGTAACGGATGCTGTCTATCTATGTAAAATGGTTTACTTTCTGGAGGTGAGACGTGAACAAAATGCGGGTTCAGAAACGTTCTATATTTGTGGCGCTGTTCTAGAATGACACTACTTAAATCGGTACCTAAACCTTTCCATTTATACTGGAGTAACTCGTTCAGAATATCATGTAACGGATCTGGATCAGAATGTTGTCCTTCATATAGTGTAATGAGGTGCTGGATCATATACATACCCACCAGTCGTTGCTCGGCTGGGGGCAGTTTCAGAAACATTTGTGCCACTATTTCGTCTGGAAAAGTGGTAGAATCAGTAATCCATCGGACTGCTGATCGGGCTAGTTCTTGTTCATGCATGGTACTAAGTTCACTATAACCGATTCGTGATTTCAGAATGTGATCGGTAGCTTGAAATACTTGTTCTAGAGAATATTGTTCTGGTGCTGGAAGATGAAAGACTTTCTTGTGTTCTAGGCGTGAATGTCGGTCTGGAAATCTAGATTTACCTACATACGCTATTCTGGCGGTATTCTCGTCTTCTACTTCTTCAGTATCAGAGTTATCTTCTTTCTCGCTTACTTGTGCTGTTTTGCGTTTCTCGTGTAACCTTATTATTTCCTCACGAATTTTCTTGTACATACTGTCTATACTACTGAGTGTCTTGTGTCTTCCCTCGGCTATATGATCACTCCACTTTGTCAGGACTTTCATTTCGATTGGATCTTTGTCTGGATAATCTTGTTCCCTTATTAAACAATTGATTAGAAACTTTAATAGCATGAGCTGAGTCTCAGCTTTCCTTAGAGACATGATTTCGCCAATACTTTCTGGATCTTCTCCTGTACGGATGAAACGATATATTCTGTCTAGATCTTCTTTCATATTCGGTAGGGTGTCCAAATACTCGGTCACCCGTCTTGCGCGCAATGAATATATAACCATATTATCATCGCCTGGGACTGGATCATAACGGCATTCGGTGAGAGCTCGCCTGATATCTGCAACGGACTGATGTTTGGGCGTACGCTGTAACGCACGTTCATGTAACTCGACTAACGTTATACGTTTGTGTGGCGGCGGGGAACCCGGAGGACCTCCTCCCGCGGCCCCTAAACTGGAATCGTCGACTGATACTCTTCGTGCTGGCAGAGTGACCGATGTAGCGGGAACTTGTACTATGGACTGGACCGGGGGTACCGTAACAGGTGCTGTAACAGGTGCCCCGGTGGCTGGAGGAACAGGAATTACATTATTTACCGGAGCTGGCGGAGCAGGATTCGCATATTCTGGGACTGTGTCGTCCAAATAGGACGAGAGAAAAATATCAGCTGCGGTCGGTTTGTGACGTAGCTTAATCGGAACTAATGGCGGCGGAAAATTACATGGTGCTTCCGGGGTTGCTTTTGGCAAACCCTCGGCAAGAAGAGGATACATACCCTTAATGAGGGCATTTCTCTGTCTGTCTGACTGTTCGGCTTTAACTCGTTCACCTACTTCAATTAATTCCCTTTCTTGGGCTCTTTCTGAGGATTCTCTACTTAATTCAGACTTTATGATTTCTTTTTCTGTTCTTTTATGAGATTCTTTGCGCCATAACTCGATGGCGTCTCTCTGGGACTGTCTGGCTTTCTTTTTCCATAATGCTTCTTCTACTCGCATGATGCACTCGGCATCCCACGTACCTGATACGGGCCATCTATACTTTTCCTCTAATTCCTTGGTGTACTCCACCCATAAATCTAGATATAATATGGCACTTATGCCATGCTTTTGATACATAAAATGACCTGGACTGTCCCTAGGCGGGACAGGAACTGCTTCCTCGAGCAGATCTTTTCTAGTTTTTAACTGACGTAACTTTGAGAACAGAGGCATAACTAGGCTGGAGTCTGGACACAATACAATACACGATAAACACAATAATAACTGAAAAACGAATCATTCATACCACGACATTGAAAACACATGAAATAACATTTTGGACAGAATATTACCTGAAATACTGAAAACAGAATACATGAATTTCTCAAAAACAGAACTTACTGGAACAGAAACTTACTAGAATGACTAGATGCACTGCTAAAACAGTACGAAACTTACCGGTCCCATAAAGAGACACGTCAGGACCCGCATCCACCTAAGTGGACACTTCGTGTTGGATCTGTGTACCCAAACCCACGGACCAGAGACAAATCAATTGACCCTGTCTAGATACTACCCCAGCAATGGTACTCACCGGGCAGCAAGAACGGAAGGCCTCGGACTGGACTGGACTGCTACGACGACGGACGGACGAACCTCGGACTTTAGTTACAGGTGGGCCTCCGGATACCTCGGACCTTGGACTCTCGGCTTGGGCTCTGGTCGGGACTCGCCGCGTTCCTCCACCACCTCGTCTGGACGCTGGACCGCAACCTCCGTCTCCTCCGTGGGCCTGAGGGATACTTGAAGCAGAAATATCTGCACGTGCACGGTATGGTTCCGTCACGGCTGCAGAGGATCAGGGGGCCTGCGTGGCTTCTCCGGCGCGTGGGGAAAGGGCAAGTCCCTATTCGGGCGCCATTATGTGGTAAATAAATAATTAATTACCGGTTCTATTTTTCGGGATACTCATACAAACAGATAGCTCAATAAATAAGAGTCAAGATTCGAGGTAGCTAGAGTGTACAGGCTTTAATCAGGCATAAAAGGACAGGAACAGGACAGCCTGCATGGGAATGGGATGGCAGGGCCCGACAGCTGCCGGGGGCAGGATCTGGGAATGATGCGCATAACTTTTAATAACAGAACATTAGTATATATAGTTAAACAAAATACATTGCATTCAATACAGTAGGCGTAGCAGTAGGCGGAGTTTGTAGCAGTCGCGAAAGATAAAATGAGGTAACAAGAAGGCGTGTACAGGGCGTATACACAGACATGTGATGTAAACGTAACAGAATATGTCATAAACGGGGCGGAAACATGGAGGGGGCTACCTGAGCAGCTGGGACCTCTAACCTAGTGGTGCGCGCAAACTGACAATGACGTGTTACCAGGGAGAACTGGGGGGCTATGACTTCTGCGCTAGAAGAGGAGACTAAAGTCTGGAGTGTCAGAGCGACATGTACCCAGGCATATCTAGTATCTGGTGTTTAGAGTACATGTTGATAGAATCCAAAAGTTATCAGAGTAAAGGCTAACAGACATTAAGACTGGTGCATGCATAATTCTACATGTAGTGCGTGTGCGGGGAATATTCTATAAATATTAATACAGTATTTCTCTTACATGGAGACATAAAGGCTAGACCATGACGGAAACTATTGATGCGATTCAGTAGCTTAGGAATGCAGAGAAGGAGGGCTGGACTGATAACTAGAAACATAACATATTCTTGGCAGACTGGGAGGCAGAGCCAGGCCGAGCCGGGCACTGCGAGGCATGAAAGTAAGCTAAGAGTCAGGGATACAGGTGGGGGCTGTATCGCTCCTTGGAGAGGGTTCAGAAAACAGGCGCTGAATCTAAGTCCGGGCCCTTTTGAGGCCTAGAAACGGGGATAATTCAATGAATTAACGTGCACACTGTAAAACGTGGCAACGTAGCTTTACATAGGCCCGATATTCGTTGTATTCACGAAAACTGGAAACTGGCATACTAGAGATGGACACAACTATAATTGCGTCTTTAATCGATCATAGGGGAATACATGCATATCGATCATGCACATATAACATAACATAGGGAACACGTAGGCACATACAACATGGCAAAATGTACTTTTCCACAAAGGGGTGGGTATAAATAACAGGAGAGTGAAGGTTACTTACTTTGTTATTGAGAGTGATAGATTTAGTGAGTTAATTAGTGGGAGATAGTTAGTGAGAGATTGAGAGAGTTAGTAAGAGTGATGAAATTAGTGAGAGAGTTAGTGAGAGTGAGAGAGTTAGCGAGTGAGTTAGTTAGTGAGAGAGAGTTATTGAGTTAGTGAGAGTGAGTGAGATTTAGTTAGTGAGAGTGAGAGAGTTAGCGAGTGAGTTATTGAGAGTGAGTTAGTTATGATCACCAATTATAAGTGAAATGGGAATGTCAGAATTTCATTGCTCCGGTTTACTCCACCCAGGAGTAAAGAAAAAACAACAACTCCACTAACCCATGTCATACACTAACTACAGACAGCCAGTAAAGCTGTACCGGGGCCACACCGGCGTGACGGTGAAGCACCCTCTACAGGGACAGGCTACAGACGGTAAATTCTCTACTCTGTCCACCCAACAGCAAGGACAGGATACAGCATCCAAGGCCGAGTCTACTCAGGACAGAGGTGAGGGACCCGAAGGCATGCACAAAATACAGCAATTTGTTAACATGCTTTGTAAGGTCCACCCCGGAGCAACAGGAGCTCCCCTAGCAGGGGTGGATAGCAGACCCTGCTCTGGGAGGAGTAAAGTTTAATAGATGACTGACTTGGAAGAGGGGTGCAGAGAAGGATCTGCTTAATTCCAAGCCCCATCCAGCGAAGATGTAATGGCAAGAAGAGGAATTTGCCTTTCTGCCATTCAACAGACACCAGAGCTCAACGCCCTGGCAGTGGCGGGCAGGTAGGGGCAGTGCAAGGATTTCAGTGGTGCAGGCGCGTAGTGCAAACAGTATGCATGGGAGGGGGTGGGCCAGGTGGATAGAAGGGACACCAGCAGGTAGCTACAAGGCCTTCAACACCCACTCCACTCAAAAACAGCCGGTGTGGAAGGAAAAAGCAGGATGCACCGCACAGCACACACGGACTACAACTCCCACTCCACTCAAAAGCAGCCGGTGTGAAGGAAAAAGCAGGATGCACCGCACAGCACACACGGACTACAACTCCCACTCCACTCAAAAGCAGCCGGTGTGGAAGGAAAAAGCAGGATGCACTGCACAGTACACACGGACTACAACTCCCCCTCTACTCAAAAGCAGCCGGTGTGGAAGGAAAAAGCAGGATGCACTGCACAGCACACACGGACTACAACTCCCACTCCACTCAAAAACAGCCGGTGTGGAAGGAAAAAGCAGGATGCACTGCACAGCACACACGGACTACAACTCCCACTCCACTGAAAAGCAGCGGGTGTGGAAGGACAAAGCAGGATGCACCGTACAATACACACAGACTACAACTCCCAATCCACTCAAAAAGAGCCGGTGTGGAAGGAAAAAGCAGGATGCACTGCACAGCACACAGGGCCTACAACTCCCACTCCACTCAAAACAGCCAGTGGGGAAGGAAAAAGCAGGATGCACCGCACAGCACACACGGCCTACAACTCCCACTCCACTCAAAAACAGCCGGTGGGGAAGGAAAAAGCAGGATGCACCGTACAGCACGCACGGCCTACAACTCCCACTCCTTTCAAAAACAGCCAGTGTGAAAGGAAAAAGCAGGATGCACCGCACAGCACACATGGACTACAACTCCCACTCCACTCAAAAACAGCCGGTGTGGAAGGAAAAAGCAGGATGCACCGCACAGCAAACACGGACTACAACTCCAATTCCACTCAAAAACAGCCGGTGTGGAAGGAAAAAGCAGGATGCACCGCACAGCACACACGGACTACAACTCCACTGTACATGTCGAAGTGACCGGTCACCTGTGGACTGCGGCAGCGCAAGCAAGCAGCATCTCGCCAACCTCTTAAGACACAGCAGAAGCCTTTCATGATCGTGGCCTCCACATAGCATGCACCTCACCCGATGAACAGCGCCTAGACGCCGGCGTAGCACTTCATAAAGGTTATTATTGTAGCAGACGAGACAGCTCTCGTGGTCTCACTTCACCAGATGGTGAATAGTGAGACTAGTACAATATAAGGCAAGGGAGACACTTCTAGGCATGGCTGGTCCCAAACAGATACTCTTGATGTTGAGGTTCAGTCTGCTGCCGGTGCTCGCCAGGTAGAGAGCGAGAGGTGCAGGACGAGACATTCGTGTCACAGGTTCATGCAATCGTGGTCAAGTGGGGAAGCCAAGGTTACGATCACACCCTTCAGACATCATCTCATCAACATCGCCTTTTACTGATCACCTTGAATGATGTACATTTAGGGGTCACCTGGGGTGGGGATTACCATCCACAGTGCCCCCTGAGAGCCCCCCCATGCAGGCCGAAGCAACAAACTCTGAGTTCCAGAAACAAAGTGGGGACTATAGGAAAAGCGCCACCTCGAGTCTGCATAAACATGCCACAGGCTGGCCAGCACAGACTTCATTGCACGTCTACAAATAACAAATCCCTCGATTCATGCCGCCCTTCGAGGCTCTAGCTTGCTGCAGGAGTTCTTACCAACAGTAGCTAATAACAAGATCAAGCAAGCATTTGCAAAACCAATGGTGCTAGTGTAGAAACTAAGGTCGGGGACAATCGGTATTTGCCCGGCGGTATCGCCTCTTTAACCCACGAAACATTAATCAATGAAGAGGCAGGCGCTGGAGACTGGAAGGCAGGAAACAAGGTTTATTCTCTCCGGAGGAGAACACGACAAATCAGACAGCAGGTATCGTCATGAGGTGCTCTAACTTATTTCTGAGGCCTGGCCCCTTATATACAGGTTTTTGTGGCTTTATTACAGTTTACATATTCATGGCAATGCTTTGATGTACGGAAAGACATTCCCGGAATCTCCCCTTCGGGCCCGTTCCCACACACATTTACAGTAGAAGTCCCCACCCCGGTCACAACAGGTGATGGTTATCGCGCAGCTGGATATTCCGCCGATTCATGGAGTGTGGGGGGTTCGATCGGATCTCGTGGGGTGGGGGCTCTGATCAACTCGGGGGTCCTTTGATGAGGGAAGCTTTCAACTGTACGGGGAGGGGCAAGGAATAGTATCGGCAGAGCTAGGTGTCGGCCTGGGAACAAGGAAGACAAACGGGCACAGGAAAAGGGTTTTTTTTTGTATCAAAGGGCCGGGGACTATGAAAAGAATGAAGGGAGGGGTCGCGCTGGGAACAGGATGGGGCTTTGAGGCAGAACTGCGCTGAAGAGGGGTTTATGACTCAAAGCATGTGCGAGCGAGGGGGGGTTGGTCAGCGTGCAGGCTTGGCGAGGGCGAAGGGCTATGTTGGGGGCCAGTGGCGTGCAAAAGGGATGGTCCTGATCGAGGCACCTAAAAAAATGGCGGGCGCGCACGACAAAAGTGTGGCATCAGGGGAAAAGGCAAGATGGCGCAGATAATGTTTACCAAACCGTACTAATTTTCCACAGTCCTCCCTTTAACATATTCAAGACATCTTGCTGATCTATTTCCTATTCAAGTCTATTATGGTGGGCATAAGAAAAAGCAGTAGGACCCCAGGTGAAGGAGTCGTAAACACTACATTTAAGATCTCTAGTTTTAGGAGGCGGGCCTATTGATAAACTTTGATAAACTTGTTAGCAGGAAAGTCATAGTAAGGTAATACAAAAAATGATTCTGTAGCGAGCAGTCAGTACATTGCATACAGGTTATTATATACAGGCTCCGTATATATTTGGTTGGAGCATAATCAATACAATGGTGGCTGGGAGAGAAACGAGACGTAGCAGAAACGATGATTGAGGGTGTCAATGTTCGAAGTTACTGAGTTCTCAGTCCTTTGTTGGCGCTGTGGAGCACCGGCGGTGGAGCTAAGGGTCCAGCTCTATTCTAGGTCCCGTGTTGCAGGGCACGACCTTTTCCTCGCGTTTCTGGTCGAAAAGGTCTTTTTCGCCCTGTGTCTTTCGGAGTCGATAGTCAAAAAGTTCAGGTGGAAGAAGAGTGTACAAATAGTCCATAGGGTAGGTCGGAGAAAAAGAGGGGTGGAGCAATGGCCAGGTCGGGAACAAACTAGGGGAACGAGAGATTTCAGGTAGGCGGGCTTATGACCGAGTTTAGGGAGCGGGGACCTTTCGGCACACATTTGAACATTGGACAGGGGCATCAGGTCAGCCCTCTCCTCTTGTTTTGTCGGAAATAGTGCCTCGTCCTGCAGCTCCGTTCTGTCGCGGTCTCGCCTTGGCCCATGCCGCAGACGTTCCATAGTCTGTAGTCAGGCCACGTGCTCCCACATCCGGTCCTTCTTTCCTCCGACAGCTGTACCCTTGAAGGAGTTTGAAAAGACAGTCTTTAGAGAATGGGCAGAGGAAGGTAATCACACAAGTCTATTTCTCTCCCAGCTCCAGGTAAATGACAATAGAAACGTCCGTTATATTAGGGTTCACAACTGACATATAAATGATCGATGGTGGGCCTGCTGGATTTACTATGACTTTCCTTCACAACTGTTTACTATAGTCACGACAGTTCATCTGATGGAGACCCACCTTCGTAATACAAGCCTGACAAAGCTATACCGTTCTCTAGGGGTTTATATTTACAAAAGGGTGTTGTGAGCTATCAACATGGTACTAATAGGTATCTCGCTGAGGGACGAACATAGGCTAAACATCTTTCATTTTATCAATGCATCCTGCCTTTTAACTAAACATTTTCGCTTTCGACAAGGTTCATTGTAATGGTTTTCTTCGCTTCGGTCTAATCTTTAACTTTGTAAAACATCATTCTGGTTCCTATGCAGCCTCTCGCGGCCTGATTACTAAATTAGAAAAGACAGGGGTCTCATGGGAAAATAACTAGGGACATAGAAAACTGTGATGGGGGGGCATCATCTTACTTTGGGTTATAAGGGTACTATCGGCAGAAGGCCACAGTTCAGTTGGTGAGCGTTCAGTGGCATTTCTCGAATTCCAAACTCTGAAATTTGCCTATCGAAAAAATCATTTCTAGGGACCACAGCTGGCCTGCGTTAGTCGCAAGTCGACCCATCTCTTACGATCGGGGGGTGAAGGATAGTTAAAAACTCTTATCGGGGGCAACTGAACGCAATACTGGGTGCGTCCTGGGAAGATGGGGAGGTTTCGATTACCTTTACGGTTTGGGTATTGCGACAATTCGGAACGGGGAAGGTCGCGTCATCTGAGGCATTTTATCTCATAATAGGAGCCGCTGACATGTAGTTCCCTCATTACGGGTCAGATTAGGGAACCTCAGTCGTCTTACCTGTCCTTTCCCTTATGGCCAATTCTCGGTTTCGTCAATTTAGCAGAAAGGAGAGGTAGTGACACGGTCTCATGGTGATTTTATTAAAGACAAGTTTTGTGCAAATACTGGCGGTATTTGGAGCCAATTGGGTGGTGCGCTAGGGGTGGCAGTCTGCCAATTTCGGAGCTAATCGCTCGGAAGAGTGGGAGTGTGAAGGAGAGAGAGAGAGAGAGAGAGAGAGAGAGAGAGAGAGAGAGAGAGAGAGAGAGAGAGAGAGAGAGAGAGAGAGAGAGTGCAACAGCAGGCTAAATAGTGCACGTGCGACATGGAGAGTGGCAGTGTATTTAAGAAAGGCTATTTAGTGCATTACACAGCAAAGGACATTTACGGGTCTGCGTTAGAATCTTGAAAGCATGCAGTTTGAGGTGGACGAGCATTAGACAGGGTAGAGGGGACATGCTTTGAGAAAAAGGAAAACGGGTACCACTGTGTCGCACTTTCTTGCATTCTTGGTCCTTCGACCAGTTGAGTCAACGCTTCAGTCACACACACACATTCTCTCATAGTTTCGAATCATACGTGACATGGGTTCATTCGTGCAGCATGGGTTAAGGGTGATCATTTTTCATCAGATCATACTAAATTTATGGGCTCGTTTGCTACGTGAGTAGTTTGTGGGCGTGCTTAGGTGCCACCTTGCAGCGTTGGTCCGCTTCGCGTATCAGACGGGGCAAGGCTTCAGATCTTCGCCATACCTCGGTTGCGGCCCCTGATGTAACCTGTAGAGGGAGGGAAAAGAGGGGAAGGGAGGGGGACAACATTCGCGCATATCAAATACATGGATTCGAGAGTCCTTTACTTACCTCATACTCGTCTTTCCTCCTCGGGGTAGAATCCCTGGGGTATGGTTTCTGGAGTCGGGGGGGGCAGTGTGTCCTTATAGGTCGTGTGCAGGGAAACGTAAAAAGGAAACCAGAGGTACCTAGTGCGAGGTATCTAGTTAGTAGATGTATCTCACTATCGGGATCCTTAAATCTCCTTCAATGCTGTGACGTTCTAAGGTTCTTCAGTTCTTTGGTCAGCTCTGTTCCCTAATACCTTTGAGCGTCGTACTTTATAACATTTACATCGTTTTATTTTACCCTTCTTTTACATTCCATTATTTATACCGTTTCGTTTTACCCATCCTCAGAAGTCGAGGTCTTTTCTCCACGCGAGAGTTCATGAGTCAGTCGCGTACCTTGAAGGCAGAGTATCGTGTCGTAGATCCGATCCTTCCTCCGGGGCTGGGCAACCATCTTCTAATAACCTTAAAGAGAGAGCAGGGTAGGGTGCACAGAAAAGAAGAAGAACTCTCCCGCCGATCCCATATTTCAAATAAAGCATGCAATACCCGTTCATAATTTCGAAAACCTTTATTTTTGCAAAATCATAGTACGTGGATTTATGAGGGTGCAGTCGTATTTGGCCGGACACGGCAATGGCTAAAGTGCGTACAGTGGGGGGTGTTGTTTTGCAGCAATAAAAAACATTAGAAAGTTTTATCAATTCATTTGTAGCAAACTAAAACGTCTATCAACTGGCTGGGGGGGTTCGGGGGCATTTATTTCATAATTTAGAAGCATAATCAGACTAGTTGCAATCAGATTTCCTATATGCATACCGTGTGCGTGCGTCATAAGCGAGGTTATACATCAGCTATATATATATAAAAAATATAATACATTGTACATTTGTAATCATCATTTTTAACGGGATCCTTTTTACATGTTCGTCGAGTGAGCTCTCCTTTCTTCTTGTCAAGTGTACAAAGGATCATATACATGTCTCAGAACATCAAGTTTTTTTTTATTTAGCAAAAAGAAACACCACGAGGTGTTCGTAAGTTCCTATTGATACCGGCGCCATTTTGGGCGGGGCCGGGTCAGTCCGGAAGTAGCATCAGGAAAAAGTTTCCTACAACCGGCAGTTGGACCAGAGTCCTTTTCGGCAGTTCAAGAATTCATGCTAACAGAAGGAGTGGCAATGTCATGTTTATTTTGTTGGCGATCAAGGCAGTTGTCCCTTACCGGAAGCCTGCAGGGGCCGAGGGCTCCGCCGGGTACCTTTGCAGACTCTTCAAGGCTGTGGAGATGTTGTCGGAGGTGGGGGCTCGTGTCCCGGTGGGCAAGCGACCGAGTTACATTGCTGTTCAAAGTTACTCTAGCGGCCGAGACCCGCCTTCCAGCGGACCCAGACGCCATTTTGAGGCCCTGCAGCAGTCCCCTCTCATCGAGTCTGCAAGAGTGGAAGAGACCTTTCTGAGGACAAAATAGGGAGTGGAACTCTGTGTTGTGGAAGCGGGACATTCGGCTGGGGTGCGGCTGTGATGCCCCCGCCTGGGGGGGGCAAGGGAGACTCGTTCGCGCCGTCTCCTTCTCCCGGTGCACTCTAGGCCGTTCTCTTTCATGGGCATGCACGATGGTCTCTCCACACCCTGTGCTCCACAAGGCCCATGCCCAGTGCTACGGAGGTATGGCCACCTGCGGCGCACGTTCGGTGCTGCGCAAGTATCGGTGCAGTCATTGCATATTCGGTGCTCCGAAAATATGGGCACCGTTGCACGTTCGGTGCTGCGCAAGTACTGGGGCACCACCATGGTATGTTCGGTGCTACGAAAATATGGCACCACCGCCTGGCTGGGGGAGTTCGGCGTTGGGCCGGGGGCTGGGAGACCTCCTATCCGTGGAGGTGGGAGAGGCTCGTCCGCGTCGCCTCTCCCTCCCAGCCCAACTTGGACAAATTTCTGCAGAGGTATGGACAGGACATCCCGCCGCCCAGAGCTGCTGCGGCTGTCACGGAGGGGAAAAGGAAGAGGTGTCTCGTTCTTCTCTGGACCGGGCTTCCTTAGGTTATCGGCTGCAGCCGGCCTCAGTTGGCCCCCCGTCGGTCCCTGGCCATGGGTGGTCGGACCGGGTGGACATGTGGCGGGACTACCTGCAACTACCCAGGGCCGCTGCGGCTGGACTCCGCTGGCCCCTGCCTCTCCTCCGGCTCCCCCATATGTTAAGATTTCCTGACCAAGTGTTGGCAGCAGGGCCCGCCTTATATGGGTTGCCGCCAGTTGGGCGTAGCCGTAACCCTGCCCTACTTTGGAAGGTTCCAGAAGGTGGGGGGGGGGGGGTGGGGGGGGGGGAGGAATGTTCTGTTGACTTTCATTTTCTACAGTTTACCGTTCTTGTTTCTAGCGTTATTGTTCCTTGCTTGTTATGTTAATTAAAAGTTTGTGTTCATCAGTGGCTTACTGATTTCGTTTCCCCTTCCTTTCTTTCCAGGTTGTTTCAAGCTAAATTTTCTTTCCATACGACGCGATTTTCAATTTGCGGCCATCTGGTCGTCCCATTGAAATGGATAGGATATTATACATAGCAGAATGTGCCCTATAATTCTTGAAGCATATAAGTTAAAGACTTAATTTCAATTGCAGATTCTAGCTAAGATTCGTATGCATTATTGTACCAATTCTTATGCATGTGGCCCACATAGAAAGTGCACGAAATGGAAGTTGAATCCATACGAGGCGATTTTCGATTTCCGGCCATCTGGTCACCCGAATCTCAAAGATTATTGTTAATAATTCAGTGTGTTTTTATGCTATTTAGCTAATAATGCATGAACCTGTTTATTAACATGTGCATAATGAGATACCAAAGAGAAAATAATGAAAATGTATTGGTAAACCGTATTTTGGTAGACTTTAAAAAACCCCATTGAAAAACACATGCATCACCAATGCTGCTTTTTGCTTGTGCCTAAAACGAAAATGTGTTATTAAAAAGTGAATATAACACATATAGATGTTTTTTCTTTTGTTTATGAAGCCTAATGTGAAGGCAGGTCACACCTATGTTTTACTTTGAAAAAATCTCTTTTCTAAAATTTACGGCGTTACCTTGTTTTTTAATATAGCTAAAAAACAATTGTTAAAGTCGCTTATAAAAAAGTGATCGTAAATGCTATTTTGGTTTTTTTTTCAGCTTGAGGTTCAGTTTAATATGAGTCTTAATTTGATGTATCACTTGCCCTAGTAAACAATCCCCAAAGTCTATTTTTTTTTCAATTTTCCCAAGCTCAATGTTAAACACATGCATCACCAATGATGCAAAAAGTCAAGTCAGAAATTTCAAACAGCAATAAAAAAGTGAGAAAAACAGATATTTGAAAAATTCCTTTTGTTTATGCGGCCTTATGTCCAAAGCCATCCAACAAGAGCATTTTTGTTTAATTCGGTCGATTTAAAAAAAATCTGCGAACTATTTTATTTCTCTCAAAAAAGTGCCAAAAAGTGACTTTTTGTGCAAAAAAGTGCCTGTACAATATTTTTTCATCTAATAAACTTTTTATGACTCAGAATACACTTAGGCTTCAGGTCAATGTGTTTTCGTTTGGGGGAGGGGCCCAGGGAAAAAAACACCTTTTTTTTTCTCGGATTGGTCAAAGGTCAGGCTACCAGCTTGACTCTTGTTGCACCAGTGCTGCTTCGGCTGCACCAGTGCTGCTTCGGCTGCACTGGTGCAGCTTCTCAGACTTGAGGCGTTGCACCAGTGCAGCATAGAAAAGAAACTTTTTAATAAAAGGATTTAAAACTAATTCAAGATATACATTATCTAAGGAATGTAATAAAAACTCAGATATGGAGAATATTTTTCATTTTCGTCCATTTTTGACCGTTTTGGAGCACTTTGAAGCACTGATGCAGCTTTGGGATTTTTATGGTTATTTTGATCAGAGATGCTCCTAATGTGTTTAAAATTCATGTGGGATGTATCCAAGACACTGCAATCACACCTATATAGTTTTTAAATGATTTTGATGTATTAAAATTTTGACCTCCTTAAGGGGGGAAAGGTTGAACTTTTAACCCGCTCGGAGTTCCATGACTTTCGTGACCTTGTCCCCCTGAAATTTAAAATTGCATTTTCAAAGTAATGTGTACAACTATTAATTCTGTGTCATTCATTGTGTGTTTAGCATGCTATTGGGCCACTGTAGCACTTTTTCGTTTTTATGCATTTTTGACCGTTTTTGAACACTTTGATGCTCCAAATGGTCTTTGGACTTAGTCACTTTTTGCTTCATGGAGACTTCAAAAGTGTTAGAAAGTCACTTTGGGGGCACACAGGACAGTGCAAATGCACCTATATAGCAATCAGGACACTCCAATCACACCTATATAGTTTTTAAATGATTTTGATGGATTAAAAATTTTGACCTCCATGAGGGGTGGAAAGTTTGAACTTTTACCCCGCTCGGAGTTCCATGACTTCTGTGACCTCGTCCCCCTGAAATTTAAAATAGCATTTTCCAAGTAATTTGTAAATATATTCATTCTGGGTCATTCATTGTGTGTTTAGCTTGCTATTGGGCCAGTGTAGCACTTTGTTTTTTTCATTTTTATGCATTTGTGACCGTTTTTAAACACTTTCATGCACCAATGATGTCTTTGTACTTCGTCATTTTTCACTTCATGGAGACTTCAAAAGTGTTAGAAATTCATTTTGGAGGCACACAGAACAGTGCAAATGCAGTTACATAGCATTCAGGACACTGCAATTACACCTATATAGTTTTTAAAAGATTTTGATGTAATAACATTTTTGACCTCCATGGGGAGGGCCCTTAAGCTGAACTTTTACCCAGCTCGGAGTTCCATGACTTCCATGACCTTGTCCCCCTGAAATTGAAAATCGAATTTTCAAAGTGTTTAGTAAAACTGTTCATTCTGTGTCATTCGTTATGTCTTTAGCCTGCTATTGGACCACTGCAGCACTATGTTTTGTTAATTTTAACCCAATGTTGACCTTTTTTGACCACTTTGATGCACCAGTGAAGTTTTAGGACTTGGTCATTTTTCACTTCATGGAGACTTCAAAAGTGTTAGAAATTCATTTTGTAAATACCTAGAACGGTGCAAATGCAGCCATATAGAATTCAGGGCACTACAATTACACCTATATAGTTTTTAAATGATTTTGATGCAATAACATTTTTGACCTCCATGGGGAGGGCACTCAAGCTAAACTTTTACCCAGCTCCGAGTTCCACGACCTCGGGTGGAAAAAGTGACTTTGCCCCCTTAAACCCAAAAACTTCAAAAAGTCACCCCTGGAGGCCAGAAATGGGTCTTAGACACTCTTGGTATGTCATCTGAGGTATACTATGGTGTTCTTGGGTCCAGAACTAGAAATGTGATGTGACTCTGATATCTAAGGCCTATAATGGAAAAAATGAATTTGACACCAAACACCTCAAAATGTCTGAAATAGGACTCAGACATGTACCTGGAGGCTGGAAATGAGCCCTAGACACTCTTGCTATATCACCTGAGATATAATATAGGGTCCTGGTGGCCACAGGGACCCAAAAACAGTCAGGTGGGTTGATACTGAAAATTAGCAAAAATCGTCCAAAACATTTTTTTGACAAGATTTGCTAATTTTCCAAATAGCTCAGAATGGATATCAGAGACACTGTTTGAGTGCGCAAGATACGAATACACTTGTTAGAAAGGTCAGCTCTGATGCTTTCATGTGATATATATAACTTTGATATTATATAAAGTTTTTTTTCCGCTACCAGCCAAGGGAAACACCTGATATCGTACCCGATTTTGAGAACATTGGGCTGGGTGGAAAAAGTCACTTTGCCCCCTTAAACCCAAAAACTTCAAAAAGTCACCCCTGGAGGCCAGAAATGGGTCTTAGACACTCTTGGTATGTCATCTGAGGTATACTATGGTCTTCTTGGGTCCAGAACTAGAAATCTGATGTGACTCTGATATCTAGAAGCTATAATGGAAAAAAAAGAATTTGACACCAAACACCTCAAAATGTCACAAATAGGAGTCAGACATGTACCTGGAGGCTGGAAATGAGCCCTAGCCACTCTTCTTATATAATCTGAGATATATTATGGGGTCCATTATTGAGCATGGAGGCTGTCAAGGTTAAATATGATGTTGGTGCTCATGCCTGGCTCTAGACCAGTCTTGCCCAGACAGCACGCAGGAAGGCCCAGCTCATCAGAAATGTCATAACTTCAATCGACGATACTGTAGTGTTTAAACATTCAACGTTGCAGAATATTGCACTGCTAGGCAATTACCTCTCAGCACGGGAGAATTATAGCTGATGTCCACCTTTCTGCCCAGATTTTGTTGGGTTTTTCCCAAGCACAGAGCTGTTTTCCATGGACAAGTTTCATAAGGTTTTACCTGACCAAATGTGTCCATGAGAAACCCACAAAGTGCAGTACTGTTACTCTTTTTGCAACACCCCTTAGATCAGAAACTCCAGTTTCTGCGCAAAATCGAATTTACAAACTTGTAATGAAGGTGTTTTTGGTGTCACAATGAAGGCATGATGTAATGTCAAGGCTTTTTGCTCAAATAACATTTGAGTTCTAAGATTGACAGTTCTATTTTGTAAAGGATGTTCTAAGTTTGGAATGAGAGTTCTAATTTAGAATTGAAAGAATTCCTTTAGAATGTAGATTGGAACACCGCTTCTAATTTGGAACGTTCGAACTATGTATGGAATGCAAATTCTACATTTGGAATGCCTCTTGCACAAAACATTCATTTTTTTAAGGTTGAAGCAGCCAGCAGCTTTGTGTGGTATCTTGATTTTGGGAGTAGAAAACAGTACATCCCAAGACTACATATTCCTTGGGCACCTTGACCCCCCAGGGTACCCAGAACTACCTTCTATTGAATGCATGTGTGTGTGCAATGCTCTTGAAGCCGTGCATAGTTACACAAGAAGGAGTCTATGGGAGGCCAGGCCAGCAGACAGGCTAACACAGACGAAGACTCAGAGCCCAGCCATAAGACCGTTGCCAGGCTCTGCTAGTCAGTGCAGAAGACTGATGTAAGGTGTCTTCTAACCCTTAGATGCCACCCTGCCATTTGAATACCTGAATCACACCTGTGAAATGGGCAGAGCAGATAGGAAGAAACAGAATGACAAGCTGTGCATTCCTGTGCAGTGCACTAGGCCCATCTCACCATCGCCTTTACAGATTCTGTTAACATGTATGCAATAAAGAGAAAACAGGAAACCTTAATAATACGATTATTGTAACTGACTTCCTTCGCTCAATCTTCTGCTTCCGTGATGTTATGCGAAAGATGGACCTATATCTACCAACATAATGTATCACTGGTCCCCAAAGGCAGCCTTGAGTGTTATCAGCATTTCCCATCAATCGGTTGTGATGTCATCTCCTACACCACGCCCCTGACCCTGGCAGGTTTGTGACATCATGTACTACATCACACCCCTGGGTCTGGCAGGCTTTATGACATCATTCACCTCTTTGGTATATATAGAGTTAATGAAGGTGTTTTTGGTGTCACAATGAAGGCATGATGTAATGTCCAGGCTTTTTGCTCAAATAACATTTGAGTTCTAAGATTGACAGTTCTATTTTGTAAAGGATGTTCTAAGTTTGGAATGAGAGTTCTAATTTGGAATTGAAAGAATTCCTTTAGAATGTAGATTGGAACAGCGCTTCTAATTTGGAACGTTCAAACTATGTATGGAATGCAAATTCTACATTTGGAATGCCTCTTGCACAAAACATTCATTTTTTTAAGGTTGAAGCAGCCAGCAGCTTTGTGTGGTATCTTGATTTTGGGAGTAGAAAACAGTACATCCCAAGACTACATATTCCTTGGGCACCTTGACCCCCCAGGGTATCCAGAACTACCTTCTATTGAATGCATGTGTGTGTGCAATGCTCTTGAAGCCGTGCATAGTTACACAAGAAGGAGTCTATGGGAGCCCAGGCCAGCAGACAGGCTAACACAGACGAAGACTCAGAGCCCAGCCATAAGACCGCTGCTAGGCTCTGCTAGTCAGTGCAGAAGACTGATGTAAGGTGTCTTCTAACCCTTAAATCCCACCCTGCCATTTGAATACCTGAATCACACCTGTGAAATGGGCAGAGCAGATAGGAAGAAACAGAATGACAAGCTGTGCATTCCTGTGCAGTACACTAGGCCCATCTCACCATCGATTTTACAGATTCTGTTAACATGTATGCAATAAAGAGAAAACAGGAAACCTTAATAATACGATTATTGTAACTGACTTCCTTCGCTCAATCTTCTGCTTCCGTGATGTTATGCGAAAGATGGACCTATATCTACCAACATAATGTATCACTGGTCCCCAAAGGCAGCCTTGAGTGTTATCAGCATTTCCCATCAATCGGTTGTGATGTCATCTCCTACACCACACCCCTGACCCTGGCAGGTTTGTGACATCATGTACTACATCACACCCCTGGGTCTCGCAGGCTTTATGACATCATTCACCTCTTTGCTATATATAGAGGCATAGTCGGGGATGCCTGCAGTGTGTGTGCAGTCTGTGGACTGGGCTATGAATGGTGTGAAAGAGGGGTGAATGGGGGACTTGGGGGCACCGAGCTAACATCAGACTCACAGGATGGCCGCGGCAGTTTTGCTTCTCGTGGCCTCTGCCATGTGTTGTTTGGTCGTTCAGTGGGAGAAAACAGGCAGCACCTCGCAGACCGCCAGAGAGATGCACTTTGAGGTGGGGGCGGAGCCTTCCATAAGGTGTGGTAAGGGCTTATGAGGTTCCTTGTCGTTGCAGTAAACAGCTTTTAATAGCAATTCCTGGGGTTCTCTTTGCAGGTGAATTGAATTTTGCCTTGAGCGCCAGGAACTTTGGCACCGCCCCTATCTGGAGCTGGGTGCGGAATGTCTGTGGGTCTAATGGGAAGCACGGTAGTATGAATGAAGGTGTGAATGGGGGACTTGGGGGCACTGAGCTAACATCAGACTCACAGGATGGCCGCGGCAGTTCTGCCTCTCAAGGCCTCTGCCATGTGTTGTTTGGTTGTTCAGTGGGAGAAAACAGGCAGCACCTCGCAGACCACCAGAGAGATGCACTTTGAGGTGGGGGGGGACGGAGCTTTCCATAAGGTGTGGGAAGGCCTTATGAGGTTCCGTGTAGTTGCAGTAAACAACTTTTAATAGCAATTCCTGGGGTTCTCTTTGCAGGCAAATTGAATTTTGCCTTTCGCTCCAAGAACTCTGGCACCGCCCCTATCTGGAGCGGGGTGCGGAATGTCTGTGAGTCTAATGGGAAGCACGGTAGTATGAATGAAGGTGTGAATGGGGGACTTGACCAGAGCAGATGCAATTTGTTTCCCTGACATAATTTTAGATTGAGTACAAAGAAATCAAATATTTCCCAAAAAACAATCATCCATGTTGTGTTTCATTATTTCATGATCACCAGGACCTCCCAGGGGCAAGGCGACGGCGACAGAGACTCCGGTGGCAGAAGGTGAACAGGAGCAGTCCCTTGCAGGCTCTTCTGCTGGCCCAAGTAAGTTGTTCTATTGTTATATTAATACTTATACTTCCCTAACTTTTACAGCTCCTATTCATTACAAACTGGTTCCTAATAATTCTATGTTTTACAAAATAGTCTTTGATCTTCTTCTAATGTGGACTACTTTCTACATTCTTATCCTGCCTCTACCATCACTCTCTGTGCTACTACTATTTACAATTATGAGTCGGTCTGTGTAGGTAGCTAAGCTTGTCCATTCGGCAAACGGTGTGAAACAAAACTCTGATACAGCAATAGCTCTAGGCACTGAGTGCAGTCCTCTGGGTTGCCCTTGCTGTCTATTCCAGTCTTCTTAATGTAAGTGCTTTGACAATTTCCAACAACAAAATGTCATTGTTTACACCAAGTAAAAGGTAGCAGTTGCCTTTTTGATTTGAGAGGAGCACATCCCATACCGCTACTGTTTCAGGGACTATTCTTCACACAAAGAAGTATGAACAAGATAAATAGGACATTGTTGATGATAGGTGCAGTTCGACTTTCGACATACCTCAGTCCGAACAGAAGTTGAACCCCCATTCCCCTGACCGACTATCTAGAATGTCTGACCAATGATTTTACGACCCAGAAGAACAGAAGAAGAGAGACTACCTCCGAGTCCTGGCCTATCTGAGTTACTGAAACATGACTGCCAAGTGCAGTAGTTCAAACCATTCCGCTCACTCACTCGTGAACAAAAACCACACAGTGTTTGTTAGTTTTTAATTTTTATTTTCAATTGAGAAATGAAAACATTATTTCTTTATTTTTAATAGCGTAGTATTCTTATGGATGAAGATGACGTTAAAGTTTACTTTAAACAACATTCCCATGAATGAAATTAGTATGACTCAAACTTAAAAATAGTTAACACTAACAGACACAGGAAATTAGTAGAATAACTGTGTGTGAGCCCCCACCTTCTTTAAAGTACTTAAGTACTGCTGGTGGTGACTCAGTAGTAGTTGGTGAATCGTCTGGCTGAAGGGCAATGGAATCTTCTTTCTGTAATGAGAAAAATGGTGCACGTTAAGCAAGCATTAATCAGTTGTCAAAAGAAGAAGTGTAGCATTTAATGGAATAAGCATCTAAAAGGTTAACACCCTCCCCAAAACCGTAACATTTTTCTAATCCCAGTAATACAAAATGTGTTATGTAACATTTCCTTCCATTACGAGACAAAATAGGGGGTTGTGTATGGCATCTGAAAATATGACATGTTTTTCCTAGACGTCACAACATCTGATGCGGCACAGATGACCATCCGTGCTGGGGCCAGCAGTGCGGAGGGGTCCACTCTGGATGCGGCGGTGCCAACAGGAGGAGCTGGGGGGGAAGGCTCAGCGGCGGCGGATGGTGGTAAGTTATTATACTACTTACTTATTATATTTTTTTTGAGTAGGCTCGTAAAGGAGTGTATGATGTACTGTACAGTAGTACACAGTACACTAGTATAAGTACACTGTACTGTCAAGAACATTTACTAATTTATAACTACTTTTTGGGCTATCACGGAGAAGACAGTCAACCTTGACTTGTAATAGCATTAGTGGCTGTACTTCTCTGGTAACCAATGGTCCCCTCTATTTCACTTGAACTCAGCTGGCCAATTTTTATTTTAAAGCCAAGTCATATCAGATCAGATGTAGTTTAGGGATGTGAAGAACGAAAAGCTAAAGAAGAGTGAAACGAAGGACGAGCGAGTCTTAATATTTATTTATGACTGTAAAAAATGGTTTTGTTGAATGCAATTCAACATAAGAAAGAATACAGCGGTTTCCAAAATATAATGAAAAGGGTGTAAGTTGGTTGTTAACAAAAAGAAATTTTGGTACATTTGAGACATTAAGAAGAATCATAGACGTACTTTGTAAGCCTGGATGTTATCTTCTTTATCCTCCTCGTCGATAGCAGAGGTGTATGATGTAGTAGCGCAGACGCTGAGTGGATGAAGTATGGCCAGTGGCAGTGCCACCCCTATAGAAAAGTAAGACATTCCTATTCCCACCTGCATGTACTGCTTAAAGTACTGCGAGTCTGCATCATCATGGCCTGTGTCTGTATTTCTTGGGTTAAAGCTGAGTGAGCTGCCATTATGGCGGCTACCACAAGTTCACGTACCAGTAATTTCTTTTGCAAAACAAGAGAAAAAAGTAAAAAGGCATTTTTTAGTACTATCTGACTATGTATGTACTAGTAGTGAGTCCACCTATAGTGCTGCTTGTGGAATTCCTGAAACTCACAGTGTCACAGGCTTACAAAGACGGCGGAAAGATACAGGCCAAAATGTTTTACTGTGTTTGCTACTTGCTGGTGTTACTGAGTGTCACAGGCTCTGTAGAAATGACTGTCCCCTTTTTGGAGCCTCGCTGGGCTCTGAATAAACAAATGGCCCCTGAGAATCTCTGGGCTCTCAAAGATAGTTGTGGCGCCTGAGCCCCTCGTGGGCTCTCAGTAAATCAAAATGCCCCCTTGAGCCTTTCAGGCTCATACACAAAATACGGCCGTTGGAGTCCCTCCGGGACTCAAGAGAACAAATGGCTCTGGGCGTTGGAGTCCCTCTTCGGGGGACTCGAAAGGAAATGATGCCACCCAGAGCCTCTCGCGGCCCTGAAGAAATGCCCCAGTAACGTAGGAGCCCGCCCGGGGCTCAAATCTGCAGGGAGGCCCCCCCGGGGCCTCTCAGGCTCTTTGACAACAAAGCCCTGGTACTGGAGGGGAGGGCGGGCGCCGGCAATGTGCCCCGACGCCCTCCTCCCTAGACGGGAACACCGAGCCCCACTTACCCGGTTTCTGGTGGGCGCTCCCAGGGTCTCCAGGCTCCTTCTCTTCCTCGGCAGCTGCGGGGCTCTCCCCACACCACGGTTGCCCCGCTGCTGGACAGAAGGCTTCTCTCTCTCCTGGGTGAGTGCACCGGATCCCAGGGTCGGCTCCCGGTAGCTTCCGGCTCCCTCCTTCCTGTCCCGGGCTGGCAGCCAATCAGAGCGCGGCCTGGGGAATGAGGTCACGGCCTGCCTGACTTCCTGTACGGCCGGGCGGCGACGGGGAAAACTTCACAGGGCAATGCCGGGTGGGCACCGGCCTTAAGCTCAATAAAGCGCTCCCAAAGCGCTCGTGACAGGGTAAAGCACAAGGTCCTTGGCAGGGTGGGCACCTGCCAGGGGACTGTCAAATCGGCAAAAAGTGGCGTGGGCAGCCACGAAAAGGGAAAGTAAAGCGCTCCCAGCGCTCAAAGACGATTCGCAGCGCTCTCAGCGCTAGGGGTGCAGGCACAGCGCTCCCAAGCGCTAGGGGCACAGCAAAGTTCCTTAAAGCAGGCAGGGGGCAAGGCTGGGCCCAGAGCCAGCTCACTGGGTCTCCAGGCAGGGAGATAATCCAAGTGGCGGTCTTCCTGGCCCCAGCAACAGCAGCAGCCCCAGTTTGTGTGGCGACACAGCCCCATTTTTATGCACCACATTCCTTTGTCTGTAGGTGCAGGGTGGGGGAGAAAACAGTCACAGCTGGTTTTGGAGCACCCTTGATGTGCTCATCACCTCACTCTATTCACTGGCAGGGCTAGGGTCGTTAGACGCACCACAGGGGGCGGGGCCAGCATTGTGTGGGGAAAGCCCAGCCCCATCAGGAACCAGGTGCAGCCCTCCCCTCACATCAGCATGCTGATCTGAGCACTCACCACTGGGCAGACCCATCCAGACATCCTGGATCCTGGTATCCCAGCCAACTCCAGCCAATCACACACCAGCACCCTCACAGCCATCTACCACTTCGCCGCGCTGGCGCTGCTACTAGCGCTGCTACTAGCGCCGAGTACTTTTTAAAACTTCCTGTTTTGCATTTGGGTTCGTTTTTCTGTTTCATTCTTCCCTGATTTTAGCCTGCCTGCTTGCTGCCAGCGCCCCCTTCTCCCCTTACCTGCACCTTAAAAACGGCATTTTCTGCCTGCCAAGCACCACCACTTTGGTGGGTCCGGGTCCTGGGGGTCATTTTGGGCGCCATCTTTGTTTGGGCTACTTCAGCCAGCGGCGGCCGCCATCTTGGAGCGGACTCGCACGCTCAGGCTTGATTGGAGCGCCTACTGAAGGCGGGCTCTAGCGTGGTGCTGGTTAGACCATCTACCACTTCGCCGCGCTCGCGCTGCTACTAGCGCCGAGTACTTTTTAAAACTTCCTGTTTTGCATTTGGGTTCGTTTTTCTGTTTCATTCTTCCCTGATTTTAGCCTGCCTGCTTGCTGCCAGCGCCCCCTTCTCCCCTTACCTGCACCTTAAAAACTGCATTTTCTGCCTGCCAAGCACCACCACTTTGGTGGGTCCGGGTCCTGGGGGTCATTTTGGGCGCCATATTTGTTTGGGCTACTTCAGCCAGCGGCGGCCGCCATCTTGGAGCGGACTCACACTCTCAGGCTTGATTGGAGCGCCTACTTAAGGCGGGCTCTAGCGTGGTGCTGGTTAGACCATCTACCACTTCGCCGCGCTCGCGCTGCTACTAGCGCCGAGTACTTTTTAAAACTTCCTGTTTTGCATTTGGGTTCGTTTTTCTGTTTCATTCTTCCCTGATTTTAGCCTGCCTGCTTGCTGCCAGCGCCCCCTTCTCCCCTTACCTGCACCTTAAAAACGGCATTTTCTGCCTGCCAAGCACCACCACTTTGGTGGGTCCGGGTCCTGGGGGTCATTTTGGGCGCCATCTTTGTTTGGGCTACTTCAGCCAGCGGCGGCCGCCATCTTGGAGCGGACTCGCACGCTCAGGCTTGATTGGAGCGCCTACTTAAGGCAGGCTCTAGCATGGTGCTGGTTAGACCATCTACCACTTCGCCGCACTCGCACTGCTACTAGCGCCGAGTACTTTTTAAAACATCCTGTTTTGCATTTGGGTTCGTTTTTCTGTTTCATTCTTCCCTGATTTTAGCCTGCCTGCTTGCTGCCAGCGCCCCCTTCTCCCCTTACCTGCACCTTAAAAACGGCATTTTCTGCCTGCCAAGCACCACCACTTTGGTGGGTCCGGGTCCTGGGGGTCATTTTGGGCGCCATCTTTGTTTGGGCTACTTCAGCCAGCGGCGGCCGCCATCTTGGAGCGGACTCGCACGCTCAGGCTTGATTGGAGCGCCTACTTAAAGTCGCTCCCTCACGCGCAGCGTGACGCGCAGGTGGACGCCCTCGCTTAGCCTGAGTCGTGCCGGAGTCCTGCCCGTCTGCGCCCGTCAGCGTCCCGGAGGCGTCGGGGCGGCGGGGGACCCCGGTCCGGCAATACTCTGGCTGAGATGATTTGCTATTCCTCTGCGTCATTGCGGGACATGCGGGGCCATTCTAGCTCTTGCCGCTCCATTTTCCCGGGGCGGTTTAGGGGCAAACGACGCTGTCCGGGCTGTGGTTGGACGCCTTCCTGGATTTGTGCTACGGTTCCTCACCCGGCAACAGCTGGCGTGAAGCATCTTTGCCTGCTGCTGAACACGAGGTCGGTAGGGCGCCACGCCCTGCACATTTACGATCTTCTGGTCAGGGAAAATCCCCTGTGCTTGCTACTGACCGAAACTTGGCTGGGAGAGGCTTCCAATCCGGACGTCTTCTCAGCCATTCCTCCTGCGTACAATATCTTCCGGCAGGACAGAGTTAAGGGCAGGGGAGGGGGAGTGGCGGTTGTGGTGAAAAAGAGCGTCTCCTGCTCGGTGCTTCCCCTGAACTCCATTGGGAATGCCGAGTCGCTCGCCTTCACGCTCAGACTGTCCCCAGGTCAGGCCTTGAAGGGGTTGTTGGTTTATAGACCACCAGGCCCGGTGGGTTCCTTTTTGGAGGATCTGCAGACAGCCGTCTCTGAGCTGGCGCTGACCACACAGCATTGTGTTGTGGCCGGTGATTTCAACTTCCACCTTTACACGGCGGACGACCCTGTTGCGGCCAAATTGCTGGATGTAGCCGTACGCTATATAAAAGCTACTTAACATAACAACATAACATAACATAACAGCACACGTACAGCCATGTCTAGAAGTGGTACTTCCCCACTAGACACTGTAGGAAGGTGGCTACCTGACTATGGTTACCCCAGATTTGTTGCCTGTGTTTAGCTGGTTTTTTGACTTAGTTGACCTGGTTCCCTGCTAATCAGGGCCCCAGGCCATCTGCTCTCTCTGTAAAATGGATTCCATGTACCCTAGGTACATACCACAATTGAAAATGGACTCCTTGTCAGCCCCTGTATAATGCACTATAGGTGCCCAGGGCATAGGGGCCACCAAGGCCTACCAGGGGCTGCAGCATATATTTTGCCACCCCTGGCTGGTTCTTAAATTGACACAACTGGCTGATCACTCAGCTGGGGTAAGGTGGTGTAATCACCCCTTACTTAGATATAGTATACCTATATCTAAACCTATATCTGGACACATATAAACCTGTGAGCCACTCCTATGGAAGGCCTCATCAATCCTGGAGGCAGAGTGCGTGGTTTAATGTGAGATGGAGCTCTAGCATGAGCTGAGCCTGTCTGCAGCTGTCGGGAACAACTCCCTAAGCTGTTTCAGGATAATGCCATACCATATACTCTTAAGTGCCTTATAATCCTCGCGGTTATATAGCAACTCTGGTTTGGCTTTATCAAAACATGTCGTGTAAGGTGTAATACGATTTGGAATACTATCCCCTCGCCAGTTCTGGCGATGGGGATAGCATTCCACCCCTCTAGAGGGGTAAGACATGTTACTTTACTTAAATGCGGTTAATTTCTAAACGGACCTTAGATCCACAAAATGGATGCCTCTGCCACAGACAAGAGTCTGACCCCCTGAAGCTGACCGAAACTCAGCCAAATGGGGCCTGGACAAAGGGTTTCCTGTCGCAGGGGGGTGTTACCACCCTCCAGACAGGAGATAGTGGATTGTAGCAGGGAGGTCTGAAAGAAACCAGACACTGCCTGGGGCGCACAAGGCTGCCCCTTGTATAATCAGGCCAAACCGGTTCTGGGGCACTCCAGCCCTCATGCCAGGGCGGCCTGGATCAAAGGAAGGGGGTGTATCCACCCACTTCCTGGGTCCCACCCATAGGAGGGGACCTAGCAGGTAATCCAGCCCCCAAAATTAGTATAAGACTGGGAGCAGTGCCAATGCACTTCAGATTTCCTGATGAAACATAAGAAACGAAACTCTGGACCCTTCGACATCCTACTCAACGTAGAAGACTGAAGAATCTCCCTTGTGGTCAAGGAGTGACCACCCTGTGCAAACAGGCACCATCCAGCCATCGACGTCTGCTTTGTCGCAGTTCCTGCCGGAACTCAAGCGACAGAGATCAACGAGATCAAGCTTGCCTGCCTTCCAACAGCCCGATCCACAGTCCCTGCAGAGCTGAGACCCGTGGAGGGGACCAGAAGCGTGGGGCATGCCATCTTGAATTGACCACAAGACGCTGACCGTGCAGCCCACGAGTGACCCTCGAAGCTGTACACCGGGGTTTGAGAAGCCCCAACCCTGAGCCACTCTTGCACCGAAGTTCAGCCCTCCACACTCGACGAGTGCTGCGTGGGGCCCTTCTGCTCCATTTGGCTCAACACGTTGGCCCGGTCACTTGCCAGCCGGCTAGTGGCCCCTGTACCGACGAACTTTGAAATTCGACCTGCAACTCTGGTTGCTCCAGATCTGCACCAGCTCCCCTGAAAAGGAGCCCCCACTCTGACCCTCCTGGTTCGAGTGAGAAGCAATCTCCCGGTTCCGCGTGGATTGCTCTTGCCAAGTGTTGTTTGCTCCAAACTTGAAGCCGACTGCGCCGACGGTGAGAGCCTTTGTGGGACAGATCGTGACCCGCTCCTGGACGTCGCAGATGCCCCAGAGCCCACGTGACAGCGGAGAGAAGCTCCTCAATGACCACCTGATTGCGCCCGACATTGCCTGGTTCCGTCCTGGTTCCACCCTGGTCACTGCTGAGTGACCCAGACTCTGTCCCCTCTGCTTTCAGGTACTTTTCGACTCGAGTCCACCCTTGGACTCCACCGGACACTTCTCTTTCACCCCGCCTGCAGCCCTTTCAGCTTCAAGCACCAAGAGCCTGCGTGACGAAACCCGACTCAACTTCGACCCTGTGCACCCGCTTCCTGTGGGTGAGGTAACTTTGCTCCGCCGGTGTTCCCACACTGGTACACATCTCTAGGGTCTGTGTCTTAAGTTTTGTTCCTCTAGGTTCAGCGGAAGTGTCCTTAAACTTTAACTCTACAACTTTTACGCACCATTGGTTAACATTGGTGCATGCGTGCGCTTTCCGCACTGCACCCAAATCCCGCGGGCTTTTCCCGACTTCAGCACTGCTTGTCCCGACTGCTCCCAGCGATTCCCTAGGCCCTAGGCCTAACCACTGTTCGATTGGTATCTCTTATACCACTTGTTTAGTATATGGTTTGAGTGGCCCCCCGCCCTCATCCATAATTGTCAACTTTGTATGTTTAAACGGTGCTTTTGATTTAACGCTTGTGCCCCTTTATTCATAAAGAATACTGGGGATTGTTTTTAGTAATAAATACATATATTTTTATAATATATACTTGTGTGGTGTCCTTTCATTTGATATTACAGGATTGTATGTGGTAAAACAGCTCGCTTAACACGACCTCTTAAGTTAAGCCTTTAGGCTGCTTAGTCCATGCTACCCCTAGGATAGCTTGTCTAATAAGGTTGACTTGCAACCAGACACCATAAGGGATTGTTTGGTCTGATAACCGGTGGTTCCAGAATTGGAAACATCACCTATCAGGCCAACTTCTCACAGTCCTGAAGAGTGTCCTAATAGATGGGTTTGGCTTAACCACTGAACAGTACAGGTTGAAGTTCAGAGACACCCAGAAGACACAGACTCAGGACTGGACTGATTTTGTTGATTGTGCAACTAAGGCTCTGGAGGGTTGGCTACATGGCAGCAAAGAACATGACTTTACAGGATTGTATAATTTGATTATGAGGGAGCAGATCCTAAGTAATTGTCAGAACCAGCTCTTACACCAGCACCTGGTGGACTCTGATCTGACCTCTCCCCAAGAATTGGGAAAGAAGGCAGACAAGTGGGTCAGAACCAGGATTAGGCATAAGAATCAGGACAGTAACCAGAAGAAGGAGTCTACCAAGCCTCAAGATAAGGGTGGGGATAAAAATAAAGAAAAGACTTCCACAGGGCCCCAAAACTCCAAGAATGGGGGTGGGTCCCAAGACACTTCTTCAACAGAGAAAAAGCCTTATTGTCATGTCTGTAAACAGGTTCAACAAGTTCAAAAGGGCTGTAGCCAACCCCCTTCTGTGGGACCTCTCTGTAAGCAAAGAGCAGGCAGGGTAAAAGAATGTCCCATTTCCGCCTGAGCTTCTCTGGTAATCCTTTTATCATGCCTTTTAGGGTCTTGTTAAATCTCTCCACAAGCCCATTGCATTGTGGATGATATGGGGTGGTAAACTTATAGTTTACTCCACATTCCTTCCACATTGCTTTCAGATAGCTAGACATAAAATTTGTGCCTCTATCTGATAGTACCTCCTTAGGAAAGCCCACTCTTGAGAAAACTGCAATGAGGGCCTTTGCCACCACAGGGGCTGTGGTGGTCCTTAGGGGAATAGCCTCTGGATACCTGGTGGCATGATCCACTACCACCAGTATGAATCTGTTCCCAGATGCTGTTTGGAGGTCCATTGGACCCACAATATCAATTCCAACTCTTTCAAAGGGAACTCCCACCACAGGTAGTGGTATTAGGGGGGCCTTTGTTGTGCCACCTGACTTACCACTGGCTTGGCAAGTGACACAGGAGCGACAAAACTCCTTGACATCCTCTGACATGTGAGGCCAGTGAAAGTGTGAAACAAGCCTGTCCCACGTCTTGTTCTGGCCTAAGTGTCCTGCAAGGGGAATATCATGGGCCAAGGTAAGGAGGAACCCCCTAAACTGCAGAGGTATAACCAACCTCCTGGTCATGCCAGGCTTGGGGGCTCTAGCCTCTGAGTAAAGGAGTCCATCATCCCAATACACAGTATGGGTACCTTGGGCATCCCCAGCAGCCTCAGCAGCAGCCTGCTGTCTGAGGGGTTCAAGGGAAGGGCAATCTAATTGAGCCTGCCTCAGGTCTGCCCTTGAGGGTCCCCCTGTCCCCAGAAACTCAACCTGGTCAGGTTCAAGCTCCTCAGAGACAGTCTCCTCTTGGACTGCAGAATCAGTTTCCTCTGAAACCTGATCCTCAACCTGGGGCAAGGTGGAAGGCTGAGCCTTTCCTCTCTTGCTCCTTCTCTTGGGTTGTGGCTGGTCTATTGTTTCAAGATCCACCACTGGTTCAGGAAGGCACTTCTTAGCCTGAGCCCTTGTCATGGCAAGGACATGCTCTGAAATCCCTAGCATTTCTGCATGAGTCCTGTACTCCACTTCTGACCATGCTGAGCTTTCAAGGTCATTTCCTAACAGACAGTCTACTGGTAGGTCTGCACTCACCACAACCTTCTTTAGGCCATCAACCCCTCCCCAGGAGAAGTTCACAACTGCCACACTATGGGAAGTAGTGGAGTTGCTTGCATTGGTTACTAGGTAGCTCTCACCTAGTACAATCTGTCCAGGGTCCACAAAGTCAGGTGTCACCATTGTGACACTGGCACATGTGTCCCTGTAAGCTTGAGCCAGTTTCTCATTAATTAAGGGAGTCTGTCTGTATTTGCCCAGGTTACTGGGGCTTACTGCAGTGGGCAACTCAATGTCCACATCATACAGGAGAACTGCCTGTGTAGGGATTCTGACTAGGCCAGATCCTACTTCAATACCCAGGGTCAACCCAGCTACACCCTTGGACTGTGTTCCACCACTGCTTACTGTACTTGGGGTTGCAGTTGCTTTAGGAGCTGGAGTGGTGGAGACTGGATTTGCCTTGGTGCATTCACTGCCCCAGTGTGAAACTGATTTGCAGGTATTACACCAAGGTGTCTTTGGACCTTTGTTCTTCTTCTTCTTGTTTCCATTTTGGGAACCACCCTCCTTACTATTAGTTTGGGGGCCTGAAGACTTCTGGTCTTTTTCTTTATCTTTCTGATTACCACCCTTCTGGTCTGTTTTCTTCTGGTCACCACCTTGGTTCTGGGGTTTCTGCTTAATCCTTGTTCTGACCCATTTGTCCGCCTTCTTTCCCAATTCTTGGGGAGAGGTCAGATCAGAGTCAAAAAGGTATTGATGCAACAGCTGGTTTGTACAGTTATTAAGGATCTGTTCTCTCATTATAAGATTGTACAATCCTGTATAGTCTGAAACTTTACTTCCCTGCAACCAACCCTCCAAAGCCTTAGTGGCACACTCAACGAAATCAGTCCAGTCTTGAGTCTGTGCTTTTTGGGTGTCTCTGAACAACAACCTGTATTGCTCAGTGGTTAGGCCAAACCCTTCAATAAGAGCACTCTTCAAAACAGAGTCGTTTTTGTCATCCTCAGGTCTAACTGTGAGGAGCCTGTCCCTCCCTTTCTCAGAAAAGGAGTACCATAAAATTGCAGCCCACTGATCTTGAGGAACCTGCTGTACCATGCAGGCTCTCTCCAGAGCAGTCATCCATTTGTGGATGTCATCCCCTTCTTTAAAGGGGGGCACAATTTTTGTCAGGTTTCTATTGTCATAGCCCCTGTCTTTTTCTCTTGGAAAATTGCTGCCACCAGTGGCATCTAAGCCACTTAATTTCTGCTCTCTTGCCAAGGTAAATCTAGCTTGAGCCAAGGTAAGTTTAGCTTGAGCCAGGGCTACCTCCTCCCTCTCTATTTGGAGTCTGACAGCCCTCATTCTGGCCCTATGCTCAGTCTTTTGAGAGGCAGTCATACCTCTCTCAGATTCTCTGGAGGCACTAGAAATATGAGAGTCCCCTGAGGGAGATCTCACTCTTCTGTTGCCTGGGAGAATAAGACTGTGGGATCTGGGGAGGTGCTGGCCCTCTCCATTTCCCAGTAGGTCTAAGTTGGCCTGGTTAAGCCTGGCAACTAGGACCTGGCTACCCCTCTGATCCTGATCTTCGGTGTCCTCAACATCTGAGTCCTCCTCCCCCTCCTCTCCATCTTCCTCCTGAGGGGTGTCAGTTACAGGGGGTTTCTCTCCACTTCCTGACTGTAAGGGAATTCCATTCACCTTCTCTAAGTCATCCTGTTCTAGGATGTCTATCAGGATTTGGCAGGTGGGACTTCTGCCCCTTTTTAACCCTCTTGATTTGCACAAGGCAATCAAGTCCCTTCGGGTTAGTTTGTCATAGCTGGAAGTTGCCTGGGTAAGGTCAACTGTCACAGGAGCAGACCCTGAGGCTTTTCCTGTGTCAGACATGACTCTAGTGTGGTGTAAGTGATGCACCTACCTACACTAAGTGTTTTCCTACTGTACCTTACTAGTGAGTTGTAGTCAGGGTGTGCTAATCCCTTCAACCTACAACTACTAAGTTCAGTAGAACTTAATATGCTAAGCTTTTGATTTTATATGTACCTAGAGGTACTTGATGTGATCTTTCAATTTGATACAAAGATTGCAATGGTAAAACAACAGCAAGCTCAAATCCGCACCGCTGCTCACCAATGTGAGAAGTTGGCCTGGTAGGGGATGTTTCCAATTCTGGAACCACCTACTACCTGACCAAACAATCCCTTATGGTGTCTGGTTGTAAGTCAACCTTATTAGACAAGCTATCCTAGGGGTAGCATGGACTAAGCAGCCTAAAGGCTTAACTTAAGAGGTCGTGTTAAGCGAGCTGTTTTACCACATACAATCCTGTAATATCAAATGAAAGGACACCACACAAGTATATATTATAAAAATATATGTGTTTATTACTAAAAACAATCCCCAGTATTCTTCATGAATAAAGGGGCACAAGCGTTTAATCAAAAGCACTGTTTAAACATACAAAGTTGCACAATTATGGATGAGGGCAGGGGGACACTCAAACCATATACTAAACAAGTGGTATAAGAGAGGCCACTCGAGCAGTGGTTAGGCCTAGGGCCTAGGGAATCGCTGGGAGCAGTCAGGACAAGCAATGCTGAAGTCGGGAATGGCCCTCGGGATTCGGGAGAGGTGCGGGAAGCGCACGCACGCACCAATGTTAACCAATGGTGCGTAAAAGTTGTAAAGTTAAAGTTAAAGGACACTTCCGCTGAACCTAGAGGAACAAAACTTAACACACAGACCCTAGAGGTGTGCACCAGTGTGGGAACACCGGCGGAGCAAAGTTACCTCACCCACAGGAAGTGGGTGCACAGGGTCGAAGTGGCGTCGGGTTCTGACACGCAGGCTCTTGGTGCTTGGAGCTGAAAGGGCTGCAGGCGGGTTAAAGATGAAGTGTCCGGTGGAGTCCAAGGATGGACTCAAGTCGAAGAGTACCTGAAAGCAGAGGGGACAGAGTCTGGGTCACTCAGCAGTGACCAGGGTGGAACCAGGACGGAACCAGGCAATGTCGGGCGCAATCAGGTGGTCGTCGAGGAGCTTCTCTCCGCTGTCACGTGGGCTCTGGGGCATCTGCGACGTCCAGGAGCAGGTCACGATCTGTCCCACGCAGGCTCTCACCGTCGGTGCAGTCGGCTTCAAGTTTGGAGCAAACAAGCCTTGGCAAGAGCGATCAACGCGGGATCAGAAGACTGCTTCTCACTCGGACCAGGAAGGTCAGAGTCGGGGCTCCTTTTCAGGGGAGCTGGTGTGGATCTGGAGCAACCAGATTCATGAGTCTTCTTAGTCGTTTCGTCGGCACAGGGACCACTAGCCAGCTGGCAAGTGACCAGGCCAACGCGTTGAGCCAAATAGAGCCAAAGGGCCCCACGCAGCACTCGTTGAGTGTGGAGGGCTGAACTTCGGCTCAGGAGCAGCTCAGGGTGGGGGCTTCTCAAACCCCGGTGCACAGCTTCGAGGATCACTCGTGGGCTGCACGGTCAGCGTCTCGTGGTCAATTCAAGATGGCGTGCCCCACGCTTCCGGTCGCCTCCACGGGTCTCAGCTTTGCAGGGACTGTGGATCGGGCTGTTAGAAGGCAGGCAGGCTTGATCTCGTCAATCTCAGTCGCTCGAGTTCCGGCGGGAACTGCAACTAAGTAGACGTCGAGGGCTGGATGGTGCCTGCTGCTGCAGGGTGGTCACTCCTTGACCACAAGGGAGATTCTTCGGGCTTCCACGTTGAGATGGAGGGCGAAGGGTCCAGAATTTCGTTTCAAATGTTTCTTCCAGGAAATCTGATGTGCATTGGCACTGCTCCCACTCTTATTCGAATCTGGGGGGCGTGATTACCTGCTAGGTCCCCTCCTATGGGTGGGACCCAGGAAGTGGGTGGATACACCCCCTTCCTTTGATCCAGGCCGCCCTGGCACGAGGGCTGGAGTGCCCCAGAACCGGTTTGGCCGGATTATGCAAGGGGCAGCCTTGTGCGCCCCAAGCAGTGTCTGGTTTCTTTCAAACCTCCCTGCTACAATCCACTATCTCCTGTCTGGAGGGCGGTGACACCCTCCTGTGACAGGAAACCCTTTGTCCAGGACCCATTTGGTTGAGTTTCGGTCAACTGCAGGGGTCCAGACATTTGTCTGTGGCAGAGGCATCCATTTTGTGGATCTTAAGGTCTTTGGAGAAATTAACCGCATTTAAGTGAAGTAACATGTCTTACCCCTCTAGAGGGGTGGAATGCCATCCCCGTCGCCAGAACTGGCGAGGGGATGGTATTCCAAATCGTATGACACCTTACACGACATGTTTTGATAAAGCCAAACCAAAGTTGCTATTTAACCGCGAGGATTATAAGGCACTTAAGAGTATATGGTATGGCATTATCCTGAAACAGCTTAGGGAGTTGTTCCCGACAGCTGCAGACAGGCTCAGCTCATGCTAGAGCTCCATCTCACATAAAACCACGCACTCTGCCTCCAGAATTGATGAGGCCTTCCATAGGTGTGGCTCACAGGTTTACATGTGTCCAGATATAGGTTTAGACATAGGTATACTATATCTAAGCAAGGGGTGTGTACACCACCTTACCCCAGCTGAGTGATCAGCCAGTTGTGTCAATTTAAGAACCAGCCAGGGGTGGCAAAAGATAGGCTGCAGCCCCTGGTAGGCCTTGGTGGCCCCTATGCCCTGGGCACCTATAGTGCATTATACAGGGGCTGACAAGGAGTCCATTTCCAATTGGTATGTGCCTATAGCACATGTGTGAGAAGTTGGCCTGGTAGGAGATGTTTCCAATTCTGGAACCACCTACTACCTGACCAAACAATCCCTTATGGTGTCTGGTTGTAAGTCAACCTTATTAGACAAGCTATCGTAGGGGTAGCATGGACTAAGCAGCCTAAAGGCTTAACTTAAGAGGTCGTGTTAAGCGAGCTGTTTTACCACATACAATCCTGTAATACCAAATGAAAGGACACCACACAAGTATATATTATAAAAATATATGTGTTTATTACTAAAAACAATCCCCAGTATTCTTTATGAATAAAGGGGCACAAGCGTTAAATCAAAAGCACTGTTTAAACATACAAAGTTGCACAATTATGGATGAGGGCAGGGGGCCACTCAAACCATATACTAAACAAGTGGTATAAGAGATGCCACTCGAGCAGTGGTTAGGCCTAGGGCCTAGGGAATCGCTGGGAGCAGTCAGGACAAGCAATGCTGAAGTCGGGAATGGCCCTCGGGATTCGGGAGATGTGCGGAAAGCGCACGCATGCACCAATGTTAACCAATGGTGCGTAAAAGTTGTAAAGTTAAAGTTAAAGGACACTTCCGCTGAACCTAGAGGAACAAAACTTAACACACAGACCCTAGAGGTGTGCACCAGTGTGGGAACACCGGCGGAGCAAAGTTACCTCACCCACAGGAAGTGGGTGCACAGGGTCGAAGTGGCGTCGGGTTTTGACACGCAGGCTCTTGGTGCTTGAAGCTGAAAGGGCTGCAGGCGGGTTAAAGATGAAGTGTCCGGTGGAGTCCAAGGGTGGACTCAAGTTGTAGAGTACCTGAAAGCAGAGGGGACAGAGTCTGGGTCACTCAGCAGTGACCAGGGTGGAACCAGGACGGAACCAGGCAATGTCGGGCGCAATCAGGTGGTCGTCGAGGAGCTTCTCTCCGCTGTCACGTGGGCTCTGGGGCATCTGCGACGTCCAGGAGCAGGTCACCATCTGTCCCACGCAGGCTCTCACCGTCGGTGCAGTCGGCTTCAAGTTTGGAGCAAACAAGCCTTGGCAAGAGCAATCCACGCGGGATCGGAAGATTGCTTCTCACTCGGACCAGGAAGGTCAGAGTCGGGGCTCCTTTTCAGGGGAGCTGGTGTGGATCTGGAGCAACCAGATTCACGAGTCTTCTTAGGTAGTTCGTCGGCACAGGGACCACAAGCCAGCTGGCAAGTGACCGGGCCAACGCGTTGAGCCAAATCGTGCCAAAGGGCCCCACGCAGCACTCGTCGAGTGTGGAGGGCTGAACTTCGGCTCAGGAGCAGCTCAGGGTGGGGGCTTCTCAAACCCCAGTGCACAGCTTCGAGGATCACTCGTGAGCTGCACGGTCAGCGTCTCGTGGTCAATTCAAGATGGCGTGCCCCACGCTTCCGGTCGCCTCCACGGGTCTCAGCTTTGCAGGGACTGTGGATCGGGCTGTTAGAAGCTGGGCAGGCTTGATCTCGTCGATCTCAGTCGCTCGAGTTCCGGCGGGAACTGCAACTAAGTAGACGTCGAGGGCTGGATGGTGCCTGCTGCTGCAGGGTGGTCACTCCTTGACCACAAGGGAGATTCTTCGGGCTTCCACGTTGAAATGGAGGGCGAAGGATCCAGAATATTGTTTCAAATGTTTCTTCCAGGAAATCTGATGTGCCTTGGCACTGCTCCCACTCTTATTCGAATCTGGGGGGCGTGATTACCTGCTAGGTCCCCTCCTATGGGTGGGACCCAGGAAGTGGGTGGATACACCCCCTTCCTTTGATCCAGGCCGGCCTGGCACGAGGGCTGGAGTGCCCCAGAACCGGTTTGGCCGGATTATGCAAGGGGCAGCCTTGTGCGCCCCAAGCAGTGCCTGGTTTCTTTCAAACCTCCCTGCTACAATACACTATCTCCTGGCTGGAGGGCGGTGACACCCTCCTGTGACAGGAAACCCTTTGTCCAGGACCTCCTTGACTGAGTTTCAGTCAGCTCCAGGGGTCCAGACATTTGTCTGTGGCAGAGGCATCCATTTTGTGGATCTTAAGGTCTTTGGAGAAATCAACCGCATTAAAGTAAAGTAACATGTCTTACCCCTCTAGAGGGGTGGAATGCCATCCCCGTCGCCAGAACTGGCGAGGGGATGGTATTCCAAAGCGTATGACACCTTACACGACATGTTTTGATAAAGCCAAACCAAAGTTGCTAAATAACCGCGAGGATTATAAGGCACTTAATAGTATATGGTATGGCATTATCCTGAAACAGCTTAGGGATTTGTTCCCGACGGCTGCAGACAGGCTCAGCTCATGCTAGAGCTCCATCTCACATAAAACCACGCACTCAGCCTCCAGGATTGATGAGGCCTTTCTATAGGAGTGGCTCACAGGTTTACATGTGTCCAGATATAGGTTTAGACATAGGTATACTATATCTAAGCAAGGGGTGTGTACACCACCTTACCCCAGCTGAGTGATCAGCCAGTTGTGTCAATTTAAGAACCAGCCAGGGGTGGCAAAAGATATGCTGCAGCCCCTGGTAGGCCTTAGTGGCTCCTATGCCCTGTGCACCTATAGTGCATTGTAGGAAGGTGGCTACCTGACTATGGTTACCCCGGATTTTTTGCCTGTGTTTAGCTGGTTTTTGACTTAGTTGACCTGGTTCCCTGCTAATCAGGGCCCCAGGCCATCTGCTCTCTCTGTAAAATGGATTCCATGTACCCTAGGTACATACCACAAATTGGAAATGGACTCCTTGTCAGCCCCTGTATAATGCACTATAGGTGCCCAGGGCATAGGAGCCACCAAGGCCTACCAGGGGCTGCAGCATATCTTTTGCCACCCCTGGCTGGTTCTTAAATTGACACAACTGGCTGATCACTCAGCTGGGGTAAGGTGGTGTAAACACCCCTTGCTTAGATATAGTATACCTATATCTAAACCTATATCTGGACACATATTAGCCTGTGAGCCACTCCTATGGAAGGCCTCATCAATCCTGGAGGCAGAGTGCGTGGTTTCATGTGAGATGGAGCTCTAGCATGAGCTGAGCCTGTCTGCAGCTGTCGGGAACAAATCCCTAAGCTGTTTCAGGATAATGCCATACCATATACTATTAAGTGCCTTATAATCCTCGCGGTTATTTAGCAACTTTGGTTTGGCTTTATCAAAACATGTCGTGTAAGGTGTCATACGCTTTGGAATACCATCCCCTCGCCAGTTCTGGCGACGGGGATGGCATTCCACCCCTCTAGAGGGGTAAGACATGTTACTTTGCTTTAATGCGGTTGATTTCTCCAAAGACCTTAGGATCCACAAAATGGATGCCTCTGCCACAGACAAATGTCTGGACCCCTGGAGCTGACCGAAACCCAGTCAAGGGGGTCCTGGACAAAGGGTTTCCTGTCACAGGAGGGTGTCACCGCCCCCCAGACAGGAGATAGTGTATTGTAGCAGGGAGGTTTGAAAGAAACCAGACACTGCCTGGGGCGCACAAGGCTGCCCCTTGCATAATCCGGCCAAACCGGTTCTGGGGCACTCCAGCCCTCGTGCCAGGGCGGCCTGGATCAAAGGAAGGGGGTGTATCCACCCACTTCCTGGGTCCCACCCATAGGAGGGGACCTAGCAGGTAATCACGCCCACCAGATTCGAATAAGAGTGGGAGCAGTGCCAATGCACATCAGATTTCCTGGAAGAAACATTTGAAACGATATTCTGGACCCTTCGCCCTCCATCTCAACGTGGAAGCCCGAAGAATCTCCCTTGTGGTCAAGGAGTGACCACCCTGCAGCAGCAGGCACCATCCAGCCCTCGACGTCTACTTAGTTGCAGTTCCCGCCGGAACTCGAGCGACTGAGATCGACGAGATCAAGCCTGTCCAGCTTCTAGCAGCCCGATCCACAGTCCCTGCAAAGCTGAGACCCGTGGAGGCGACCGGAAGCGTGGGGCACGCCATCTTGAAGTGACCACGAGACGCTGACCGTGCAGCCCACGAGTGACCCTCGAAGCTGTACACTGGGGTTTGAGAAGCCCCCACCCTGAGCTACTCCTGAGCCGAAGTTCAGCCCTCCACACTCGACGAGTGCTGCGTGGGGCCCTTTGGCACGATTTGGCTCAACGCGTTGGCCCGGTCACTTGCCAGCTGGCTTGTGGTCCCTGTGCCGAGGAACTACCTAAAAAGACTTGTGATTCTGGTTGCTCCAGATCCACACCAGCTCCCCTGAAAAGGAGCCCCGACTCTGACCTTCCTGGTCCGAGTGAGAAGCAATCTTCCGATCCTGCGTGGATTGCTCTTACCAAGGCTTGTTTGCTCCAAACTTGAAGCCGACTGCACCGACGGTGAGAGCCTGCGTGGGACAGATCGTGACCTGCTCCTGGACGTCGCAGATGCCCCAGAGCCCACGTGACAGGGGAGAGAAGCTCCTCGACGACCACCTGATTGCGCCCGACATTGCCTGGTTCCGTCCTGGTTCCACCCTGGTCACTGCTGAGTGACCCAGACTCTGTCCCCTCTGCTTTCAGGTACCCTACAACTAGAGTCCACCCTTGGACTCCACCGGACACTTCGTCTTCACCCTGCCTGCAGCCCTTTCAGCTTCAAGCACCAAGAGCCTGCGTGTCAAAACCCGACGCCACTTCGACCCTGTGCACCCACTTCCTGTGGGTGAGGTAACTTTGCTCCGCCGGTGTTCCCACACTGGTGCACACCTCTAGGGTCTGTGTGTTAAGTTTTGTTCCTCTAGGTTCAGCGGAAGTGTCCTTAAACTTTAACTCTTTGACTTTTACGCACCATTGGTTAACATTGGTGCATGCGTGCGCTTTCCGCACATCTCCCGAATCCCGAGGGCCATTCCCGACTTCAGCATTGCTTGTCCTGACTGCTCCCAGCGATTCCCTAGGCCCTAGGCCTAACCACTGCTCGAGTGGCCTTTCTTATACCACTTGTTTAGTATATGGTTTGAGTGGCCACCCGCCCTCATCCATAATTGTGCAACTTGTATGTTTAAACAGTGCTTTTGATTTAACGCTTGTGCCCCTTTATTCATAAAGAATACTGGGGATTGTTTTTAGTAATAAACACATATATTTTTATAATATATACTTGTGTGGTGTCCTTTCATTTGGTATTACAGGATTGTATGTGGTAAAACAGCTCGCTTAACACGACCTCTTAAGTTAAGCCTTTAGGCTGCTTAGTCCATGCTACCCCTAGGATAGCTTGTCTAATAAGGTTGACTTACAACCAGACACCATAAGGGATTGTTTGGTCAGGTAGTAGGTGGTTCCAGAATTGGAAACATCCCCTACCAGGCCAACTTCTCACATTATACAGGGGCTGACAAGGAGTCCATTTCCAATTGGTATGTGCCTATAGCACATGTGTCATTAATTTAGTGAGAGAACAGCAGGCTGGGGGTCTGATCAGCAGGCCCACAGCCTCAGTAGTCGAAAACCAGTGAAGCAAAAAGCAAAAATTTGGGGTGACCATAGGATAGCAGACCCTACTCTCCTACAACATGTGTCAGTAATTTAGTGAGAGAACAGCAGGCTGGGGGTCTGATCAGCAGGCCCACAGCCTCAGTAGTCGAAAACCAGTGAAGCAAAAAGCAAAAATTTGGGGTGACCATAGGATAGCAGACCCTACTCTCCTACACCTGCCTTCTGCAGGGCCTCCAAAACTTTCTTCAGGTGGATCAGGTGATCCTCCCAGGTGGAGCTAAAGACAGCAATATCATCTAGATATGCTGCGCAAAAGTCATCCAACCCAGTAAGGACTTGGTTCACCAACCTTTGGAAAGTGGCAGGTGCATTCTTCAAACCAAAGGGCATTACCACAAACTGATAATGACCACTAGGGGTAGAGAATGCTGTTTTGGCTTTTGACTCCTCAGCTAGTCTGATTTGCCAGTAGCCAGCTGTCAGATCGAATGTGCTCAGAAACTTGGCAGAAGCCAATCTGTCAATGAGCTCATCTGCTCTTGGAATGGGGTGAGCATCTGTCCTAGTGACAGCATTGAGACCCCTGTAATCCACGCAAAACCTCATTTCTCTCTTTCCATCTTGGGTATGAGGTTTTGGCACCAGGACTACTGGGCTGGCCCATGGGCTCTCTGATGGCTCAATCACTCCAAGCTCCAACATCTTTTGCACCTCAGCCTTGATGCAATCCCTGACATGGTCAGGTTGCCTGTAGATCTTATTCTTGACAGGCAGACTGTCACCAGTGTCCACTACATGGGTACACCAGTCAGTCTGGCTGGGTGTGAGTGAAAACAAATGCCTGTGGGCCTGCAAAACTTGTCTGCAGTCCATCTGTTGCTGGTCAGTGAGGCTGCCTGCCAAGGCTACTCCATCCACTGAACCATCATCAGGGTTCTGAGAAAGCAGGTCTGGGAGAGGGTCACTCTCTTCCTCCTGTTCCCCATCTGTGGCCATGAGCAAGCTCATGTCCTCCCTGTCCACAAATGCTTTCAAGCGATTCACATGGATTACCCTGTGAGGGCTCCTGGGTGTTCCAAAGTCCACCAAGTAGGTGACTTCCCCCTTCTTCTCAATAATAGGATAGGGTCCACTCCATTTGTCTTGGAGTGCTGCTGGAGCCACTGGCTCCAGTACCCACACCTTCTGTCCTGGTTGGAACTCTACCAGCACAGCCTTTTGGTCATGCCAAGCTTTCTGTAATTCTTGGCTGGCCTCCAGGTTTTTGGATGCTCTTTCCATGTACTCAGCCATCCTGGAGCGGAGACCAAGTACATAGTCCACTATGTCTAGTTTGGGCTTTTTGAGAGGTAACTCCCATCCTTCCTTCACCAAACACAATGGACCCCTCACAGGGTGGCCAAACAAAAGTTCAAAAGGGCTGTAGCCAACCCCCTTCTGTGGGACCTCTCTGTAAGCAAAGAGCAGGCAGGGTAAAAGAATGTCCCATTTCCGCCTGAGCTTCTCTGGTAATCCTTTTATCATGCCTTTTAGGGTCTTGTTAAATCTCTCCACAAGCCCATTGCATTGGGGATGATATGGGGTGGTAAACTTATAGTTTACTCCACATTCCTTCCACATTGCTTTCAGATAGCTAGACATAAAATTCGTGCCTCTATCTGATAGTACCTCCTTAGGAAAGCCCACTCTTGAGAAAACTGCAATGAGGGCCTTTGCCACCACAGGGGCTGTGGTGGTCCTTAGGGGAATAGCCTCTGGATACCTGGTGGCATGATCCACTACCACCAGTATGAATCTGTTCCCAGATGCTGTTTGGGGGTCCATTGGACCCACAATATCAATTCCAACTCTTTCAAAGGGAACTCCCACCACAGGTAGTGGTATTAGGGGGGTGTGAGAAGTTGGCCTGGTAGGGAATGTTTCCAATTCTGGAACCACCTACTACCTGACCAAACAATCCCTTATGGTGTCTGGTTGTAAGTCAACCTTATTAGACAAGCTATCCTAGGGGTAGCATGGACTAAGCAGCCTAAAGGCTTAACTTAAGAGGTCGTGTTAAGCGAGCTGTTTTACCACATACAATCCTGTAATACCAAATGAAAGGACACCACACAAGTATATATTATAAAAATATATGTGTTTATTACTAAAAACAATCCCCAGTATTCTTTATGAATAAAGGGGCACAAGCGTTAAATCAAAAGCACTGTTTAAACATACAAAGCTGCACAATTATGGATGAGGGCAGGGGGCCACTCAAACCATATACTAAACAAGTGGTATAAGAGATGCCACTCGAGCAGTGGTTAGGCCTAGGGCCTAGGGAATCGCTGGGAGCAGTCAGGACAAGCAATGCTGAAGTCGGGAATGGCCCTCGGGATTCGGGAGATGTGCGGAAAGCGCACGCATGCACCAATGTTAACCAATGGTGCGTAAAAGTTGTAAAGTTAAAGTTAAAGGACACTTCCGCTGAACCTAGAGGAACAAAACTTAACACACAGACCCTAGAGGTGTGCACCAGTGTGGGAACACCGGCGGAGCAAAGTTACCTCACCCACAGGAAGTGGGTGCACAGGGTCGAAGTGGCGTCGGGTTTTGACACGCAGGCTCTTGGTGCTTGAAGCTGAAAGGGCTGCAGGCGGGTTAAAGATGGAGTGTCCGGTGGAGTCCAAGGGTGGACTCAAGTTGTAGAGTACCTGAAAGCAGAGGGGACAGAGTCTGGGTCACTCAGCAGTGACCAGGGTGGAACCAGGACGGAACCAGGCAATGTCGGGCGCAATCAGGTGGTTGTCGAGGAGCTTCTCTCCGCTGTCACGTGGGCTCTGGGGCATCTGCGACGTCCAGGAGCAGGTCACGATCTGTCCCACGCAGGCTCTCACCGTCGGTGCAGTCGGCTTCAAGTTTGGAGCAAACAAGCCTTGGCAAGAGCAATCCACGCGGGATCGGAAGATTGCTTCTCACTCGGACCAGGAAGGTCAGAGTCGGGGCTCCTTTTCAGGAGAGCTGGTGTGGATCTGGAGCAACCAGATTCACGAGTCTTCTTAGGTAGTTCGTCGGCACAGGGACCACAAGCCAGCTGGCAAGTGACCGGGCCAACGCGTTGAGCCAAATCGTGCCAAAGGGCCCCACGCAGCACTCGTCGAGTGTGGAGGGCTGAACTTCTGCTCAGGAGTAGCTCTGGGTGGGGGCTTCTCAAACCCCGGTGCACAGCTTCGAGGATCACTCGTGGGCTGCACGGTCAGCGTCTCGTGGTCAATTCAAGATGGCGTGCCCCACGCTTCCGGTCGCCTCCACGGGTCTCAGCTTTGCAGGGACTGTGGATCGGGCTGTTAGAAGCTGGGCAGGCTTAATCTCGTCGATCTCAGTCGCTCGAGTTCCGGCGGGAACTGCAACTAAGTAGATGTCGAGGGCTGGATGGTGCCTGCTGCTGCAGGGTGGTCACTCCTTGACCACAAGGGAGATTCTTCGGGCTTCCACGTTGAAATGGAGGGCGAAGGGTCCAGAGTTTCGTTTCTAATGTTTCTTCCAGGAAATCTGATGTGCATTGGCACTGCTCCCACTCTTATTCGAATCTGGGGGGCGTGATTACCTGCTAGGTCCCCTCCTATGGGTGGGACCCAGGAAGTGGGTGGATACACCCCCTTCCTTTGATCCAGGCCGCCCTGGCACGAGGGCTGGAGTGCCCCAGAACCGGTTTGGCCGGATTATGCAAGGGGCAGCCTTGTGCGCCCCAAGCAGTGTCTAGTTTCTTTCAAACCTCCCTGCTACAATACACTATCTCCTGTCTGGAGGGCGGTGACACCCTCCTGTGACAGGAAACCCTTTGTCCAGGACCCCCTTGACTGAGTTTCGGTCAGCTCCAGGGGTCCAGACATTTGTCTGTGGCAGAGGCATCCATTTTGTGGATCTTAAGGTCTTTGGAGAAATCAACCGCATTAAAGTAAAGTAACATGTCTTACCCCTCTAGAGGGGTGGAATGCCATCCCCGTCGCCAGAACTGGCGAGGGGATGGTATTCCAAAGCGTATGACACCTTACACGACATGTTTTGATAAAGCCAAACCAAAGTTGCTAAATAACCGCGAGGATTATAAGGCACTTAATAGTATATGGTATGGCATTATCCTGAAACAGCTTAGGGATTTGTTCCCGACGGCTGCAGACAGGCTCAGCTCATGCTAGAGCTCCATCTCACATAAAACCACGCACTCAGCCTCCAGGATTGATGAGGCCTTTCTATAGGAGTGGCTCACAGGTTTACATGTGTCCAGATATAGGTTTAGACATAGGTATACTACATCTAAGCAAGGGGTGTGTACACCACCTTACCCCAGCTGAGTGATCAGCCAGTTGTGTCAATTTAAGAACCAGCCAGGGGTGGCAAAAGATATGCTGCAGCCCCTGGTAGGCCTTAGTGGCTCCTATGCCCTGTGCACCTATAGTGCATTATACAGGGGCTGACAAGGAGTCCATTTCCAATTGGTATGTACCTAGGGTACATGGAATCCATTTTACAGAGAGAGCAGATGGCCTGGGGCCCTGATTAGCAGGGAACCAGGTCAACTAAGTCAAAAAACCAGCTAAACACAGGCAAAAAATCTGGGGTAACCATAGTCAGGTAGCCACCTTCCTACAGGGGGCCTTTGTTGTGCCACCTGACTTACCACTGGCTTGGCAAGTGACACAGGAGCGACAAAACTCCTTGACATCCTCTGACATGTGAGGCCAGTGAAAGTGTGAAACAAGCCTGTCCCACGTCTTGTTCTGGCCTAAGTGTCCTGCAAGGGGAATATCATGGGCCAAGGTAAGGAGGAACCCCCTAAACTGCAGAGGTATAACCAACCTCCTGGTCATGCCAGGCTTGGGGGCTCTAGCCTCTGAGTAAAGGAGTCCATCATCCCAATACACAGTATGGGTACCTTGGGCATCCCCAGCAGCCTCAGCAGCAGCCTGCTGTCTGAGGGGTTCAAGGGAAGGGCAATCTAATTGAGCCTGCCTCAGGTCTGCCCTTGAGGGTCCCTCTGTCCCCAGAAACTCAACCTGGTCAGGTTCAAGCTCCTCAGAGACAGTCTCCTCTTGGACTGCAGAATCAGTTTCCTCTGAAACCTGATCCTCAACCTGGGGCAAGGTGGAAGGCTGAGCCTTTCCTCTCTTGCTCCTTCTCTTGGGTTGTGGCTGGTCTATTGTTTCAAGATCCACCACTGGTTCAGGAAGGCACTTCTTAGCCTGAGCCCTTGTCATGGCAAGGACATGCTCTGAAATCCCTAGCATTTCTGCATGAGTCCTGTACTCCACTTCTGACCATGCTGAGCTTTCAAGGTCATTGCCTAACAGACAGTCTACTGGTAGGTCTGCACTCACCACAAACTTCTTTAGGCCATCAACCCCTCCCCAGGAGAAGTTCACAACTGCCACACTATGGGAAGTAGTGGAGTTGCTTGCATTGGTTACTAGGTAGCTCTCACCTAGTACAATCTGTCCAGGGTCCACAAAGTCAGGTGTCACCATTGTGACACTGGCACATGTGTCCCTGTAAGCTTGAGCCAGTTTCTCATTAATTAAGGGAGTCTGTCTGTATTTGCCCAGGTTACTGGGGCTTACTGCAGTGGGCAACTCAATGTCCACATCATACAGGAGAACTGCCTGTGTAGCATTGCTTGTCCTGACTGCTCCCAGCGATTTCCAAGGCCCTAGGCCTAACCACTGCTCGAGTGGCATCTCTTATACCACTTGTTTAGTATATGGTTTGAGTGGCCACCCGCCCTCATCCATAATTGTGCAACTTGTATGTTTAAACAGTGGTTTTGATTTAACGCTTGTGCCCCTTTATTCATAAAGAATACTGGGGATTGTTTTTAGTAATAAACACATATATTTTTATAATATATACTTGTGTGGTGTCCTTTCATTTGATATTACAGGATTGTATGTGGTAAAACAGCTCGCTTAACACGACCTCTTAAGTTAAGCCTTTAGGCTGCTTAGTCCATGCTACCCCTAGGATAGCTTGTCTAATAAGGTTGACTTACAACCAGACACCATAAGGGATTGTTTGGTCTGATAATAGGTGGTTCCAGAATTGGAAACATCACCTATCAGGCCAACTTCTCACACACAGCCTGGGGGACCAAGAGCAACCAGGGGGACCAAGCACAGCCTGGGGGACCAGGCACAGCCTGGTGGACCAAGAGCAACCAGGGGGACCAAGCACAGCCAGGGGTACCATGCACAGCCAGGGGGACCAAGAGCAACCAGGGGGACCAAGCACAGCCTGGGGGACCAAGCACAGCCCGGGGGACCAAGCACAGCCTGGGGGACCAAGCACAGCCTGAGGGACCAAGAGCAACCAGGGGGACCAAGCAGAGCCTGGGGGACCAAGCAGAGCCTGGGGGACCAAGCACAGCCTGGGGTACCAAGCACAGCCTGGGGGACCAAGAGCAACCAGGGGGACCAAGCACAGCCTGGGGGACCAAGCACAGCCGGGGGTACCAAGAGCAACCAGGGGGACCAAGCACAGCCAGGGGTACCAAGCACAGCCAGGGGGACCAAGAGCAACCAGGGGGACCAAGCACAGCCTGGGGGACCAAGAGCAACCAGGGGGACCAAGCACAGCCTGGGGGACCAAGCACAGCCTGGGGGACCAAGCACAGCCTGGGGGACCAAGCACAGCCTGTGGGACCAAGAGCAACTGGAGGGACCAAGCACAGCCTGGGGGACCAAGCAAAGCCTGGGGGACCAAGCACAGCCTGGGGGACCAAGAACAGCCTGGGGGACCAAGCACAGCCTGGGGGACCAAGAGCAACCAGGAGGACCAAGCACAGCCTGGGGTACCAAGCACAGCCTGGGGGACCAAGCACAGCCTGGGGGACCAAGCACAGCATGGGGGACCAAGCACAGCCTGGGGGACCAAAAGCAACCAGGGGGACTGTGAGAAGTTGGCCTGGTAGGGGATGTTTCCAATTCTGGAACCACCTACTACCTGACCAAACAATCCCTTATGGTGTCTGGTTGTAAGTCAACCTTATTAGACAAGCTATCCTAGGGGTAGCATGGACTAAGCAGCCTAAAGGCTTAACTTAAGAGGTCGTGTTAAGCGAGCTGTTTTACCACATACAATCCTGTAATACCAAATGAAAGGACACCACACAAGTATATATTATAAAAATATATGTGTTTATTACTAAAAACAATCCCCAGTATTCTTTATGAATAAAGGGGCACAAGCGTTAAATCAAAAGCACTGTTTAAACATACAAGTTGCACAATTATGGATGAGGGCAGTGGCCACTCGAACCATATACTAAACAAGTGGTATAAGAGAGGCCACTCGAACAGTGGTTAGGCCTAGGGCCTAGGGAATCGCTGGGAGCAGTCAGGACAAGCAATGCTGAAGTCGGGAATGGCCCTCGGGATTCGGGAGATGTGCGGAAAGCGCACGCACGCACCAATGTTAACCAATGGTGCGTAAAAGTTGTAAAGTTAAAGTTAAAGGACACTTCCGCTGAACCTAGAGGAACAAAACTTAACACACAGACCCTAGAGGTGTGCACCAGTGTGGGAACACCGGCGGAGCAAAGTTACCTCACCCACAGGAAGTGGGTGCACAGGGTCGAAGTGGCGTCGGGTTTTGACTCGCAGGCTCTTGGTGCTTGAAGCTGAAAGGGCTGCAGGCGGGTTAAAGATGAAGTGTCCGGTGGAGTCCAAGGGTGGACTCAAGTTGTAGAGTACCTGAAAGCAGAGGGGACAGAGTCTGGGTCACTCAGCAGTGACCAGGGTGGAACCAGGACGGAACCAGGCAATGTCGGGCGCAATCAGGTGGTCGTCGAGGAGCTTCTCTCCGCTGTCACGTGGGCTCTGGGGCATCTGCGACGTCCAGGAGCAGGTCACGATCTGTCCCACGCAGGCTCTCACCGTCGGTGCAGTCGGCTTCCGGTTTGGAGCAAACAAGCCTTGGTAAGAGCAATCCACGCGGGATCGGAAGATTGCTTCTCACTCGGACCAGGAAGGTCAGAGTCGGGGCTCCTTTTCAGGGGAGCTGGTGTGGATCTGGAGCAACCAGAATCACAAGTCTTCTTAGGTAGTTCGTTGGCACAGGGACCACAAGCCAGCTGGCAAGTGACCGGGCCAACGCGTTGAGCCAAATAGTGCCAAAGGGCCCCACGCAGCACTCGTCGAGTGTGGAGGGCTGAACTTCGGCTCAGGAGTAGCTCAGGGTGGGGGCTTCTCAAACCCCGGTGCACAGCTTCGAGGGTTACTTGTGGGCTGCACGGTCAGCGTCTCGTTGTCAATTCAAGATGGCGTGCCCCACGCTTCCGGTCGCCTCCACGGGTCTCAGCTTTGCAGGGACTGTGGATCGGGCTGTTAGAAGCTGGGCAGGCTTGATCTCGTCGATCTCAGTCGCTCGAGTTCCGGCGGGAACTGCAACTAAGTAGACGTCGAGGGCTGGATGGTGCCTGCTGCTGCAGGGTGGTCACTCCTTGACCACAAGGGAGATTCTTCGGGCTTCCAAGTTGAAATGGGAGTCCAAGGGTCCAGAGTTTCGTTTCTAATGTTTCTTCCAGGAAATCTGATGTGCATTGGCACTGCTCCCACTCTTATTCGAATCTGGTGGGCGTGATTACCTGCTAGGTCCCCTCCTATGGGTGGGACCCAGGAAGTGGGTGGATACACCCCCTTCCTTTGATCCAGGCCGCCCTGGCACGAGGGCTGGAGTGCCCCAGAACCGGTTTGGCCGGATTATGCAAGGGGCAGTGTGAGAAGTTGGCCTGGTAGGGGATGTTTCCAATTCTGGAACCACCTACTACCTGACCAAACAATCCCCTTATGGTGTCTGGTTGTAAGTCAACCTTATTAGACAAGCTATCCTAGGGGTAGCATGGACTAAGCAGCCTAAAGGCTTAACTTAAGAGGTCGTGTTAAGCGAGCTGTTTTACCACATACAATCCTGTAATACCAAATGAAAGGACACCACACAAGTATATATTATAAAAATATATGTGTTTATTACTAAAAACAATCCCCAGTATTCTTTATGAATAAAGGGGCACAAGCGTTAAATCAAAAGCACTGTTTAAACATACAAGTTGCACAATTATGGATGAGGGCGGGGGGCCACTCAAACCATATACTAAACAAGTGGTATAAGAGAGGCCACTCGAACAGTGGTTAGGCCTAGGGCCTAGGGAATCGCTGGGAGCAGTCAGGACAAGCAATGCTGAAGTCGGGAATGGCCCTCGGGATTCGGGAGATGTGCGGAAAGCGCACGCATGCACCAATGTTAACCAATGGTGCGTAAAAGTCAAAGAGTTAAAGTTTAAGGACACTTCCGCTGAACCTAGAGGAACAAAACTTAACACACAGACCCTAGAGGTGTGCACCAGTGTGGGAACACCGGCGGAGCAAAGTTACCTCACCCACAGGAAGTGGGTGCACAGGGTCGAAGTGGCGTCGGGTTTTGACACGCAGGCTCTTGGTGCTTGAAGCTGAAAGGGCTGCAGGCAGGGTGAAGACGAAGTGTCCGGTGGAGTCCAAGGGTGGACTCAAGTTGTAGAGTACCTGAAAGCAGAGGGGACAGAGTCTGGGTCACTCAGCAGTGACCAGGGTGGAACCAGGACGGAACCAGGCAATGTCGGGCGCAATCAGGTGGTCGTCGAGGCGCTTCTCTTCGCTGTCACGTGGGCTCTGGGGCATCTGCGACGTCCAGGAGCAGGTCACGATCTGTCCCACGCAGGCTCTCACCGTCGGTGCAGTCGGCTTCCGGTTTGGAGCAAACAAGCCTTGGTAAGAGCAATCCACGCGGGATTGGAAGATGGCGTCTCACTCGGACCAGGAAGGTCAGAGTCGGGGCTCCCTTTCAGGGGAGCTGGTGTGGATCTGGAGCAACCAGAATCACGAGTCTTCTTTTGTAGTTCGTCGGCACAGGGACCACAAGCCAGCTGGCAAGTGACCGGGCCAACGCGTTGAGCCAAATCGTGCCAAAGGGCCCCACGCAGCACTCGTCGAGTGTGGAGGGCTGAACTTCGGCTCAGGAGTAGCTCAGGGTGGGGGCTTCTCAAACCCCGGTGTACAGCTTCGAGGGTCACTCGTGGGCTGCACGGTCAGCGTCTCGTGGTCACTTCAAGATGGCGTGCCCCACGCTTCCGGTCGCCTCCACGGGTCTCAGCTTTGCAGGGACTGTGGATCGGGCTGTTAGAAGCTGGGCAGGCTTGATCTCGTCGATCTCAGTCGCTCGAGTTCCGGCGGGAACTGCAACTAAGTAGACGTCGAGGGCTGGATGGTGCCTGCTGCTGCAGGGTGGTCACTCCTTGACCACAAGGGAGATTCTTCGGGCTTCCACGTTGAGATGGAGGGCGAAGGGTCCAGAATATCGTTTCAAATGTTTCTTCCAGGAAATCTGATGTGCATTGGCACTGCTCCCACTCTTATTCGAATCTGGTGGGCGTGATTACCTGCTAGGTCCCCTCCTATGGGTGGGACCCAGGAAGTGGGTGGATACACCCCCTTCCTTTGATCCAGGCCGCCCTGGCACGAGGGCTGGAGTGCCCCAGAACCGGTTTGGCCGGATTATGCAAGGGGCAGCCTTGTGCGCCCCAGGCAGTGTCTGGTTTCTTTCAAACCTCCCTGCTACAATACACTATCTCCTGTCTGGAGGGCGGTGACACCCTCCTGTGACAGGAAACCCTTTGTCCAGGACCCCCTTGACTGGGTTTTGGTCAGCTCCAGGGGTCCAGACATTTGTCTGTGGCAGAGGCATCCATTTTGTGGATCTTAAGGCCTTTGGAGAAATCAACCGCATTAAAGTGAAGTAACATGTCTTACCCCTCTAGAGGGGTGGAATGCCATCCCCGTCGCCAGAACTGGCGAGGGGATGGTATTCCAAAGCGTATGACACCTTACACGACATGTTTTGATAAAGCCAAACCAGAGTTGCTAAATAACCGCGAGGATTATAAGGCACTTAATAGTATATGGTATGGCATTATCCTGAAACAGCTTAGGGATTTGTTCCCGACGGCTGCAGACAGGCTCAGCTCATGCTAGAGCTCCATCTCACATAAAAACCATGCACCCAGCCTCCAGGATTGGTGAGGCCTGTCTATAGGAGTGGCTCACAGGTTTACATGTGTCCAGATATAGGTTTAGACATAGGTATACTATATCTAAGCAAGGGGTGTGTACACCACCTTACCCCAGCTGAGTGATCAGCCAGTTGTGTCAATTTAAGAACCAGCCAGGGGTGGCAAAAGATATGCTGCAGCCCCTGGTAGGCCTTAGTGGCTCCTGTGCCCTGTGCACCTATAGTGCATTCTACAGGGGCTGACAAGGAGTCCATTTCCAATTGGTATGTGCCTATAGCACATGTGTCATTAATTTAGTGAGAGAACAGCAGGCTGGGGGTCTGATCAGCAGGCCCACAGCCTCAGTAGTCGAAAACCAGTGAAGCAAAAAGCAAAAATTTGGGGTGACCATAGGATAGCAGACCCTACTCTCCTACACAACCCCCCCCCAAACGCAGGGACATTAAACTAACCTTGACCAGATAAGTCTTCATGTTCTAAGTGGAAGTACCTGGAGAGACCATCTGCATTACCATGGTCAGTCCCTGGGCGGTGCTCCACTGTAAAGTCCATCCCCTGTAGGGAAATGGACCACCTGAGCAGTTTGGGATTTTCACCCTTCATCTGATTAAGCCATAAGAGGGGCTTATGGTCTGTTTGCACCAGGAAGTGAGTTCCAAACAAGTAGGACCTCAACTTCTTTAATGCCCAAACCACAGCAAAGGCCTCCCTCTCAATGGCTGACCAACGTTTTTCTCTTGGGGTTAGCCTCCTGCTAATGAAAGCAATTGGCTGGTCTTGACCATCTTGATTAAGTTGTGAGAGTACAGCTCCCACCCCCAACTCAGAAGCATCTGTCTGAACAATGAACTGTTTGGAGTAGTCAGGACTCTTTAGGATAGGTGCAGAGCACATGGCCTTCTTCAGGTCTTCAAATGCCTTCTGACAGCTAACTGTCCACTGAACCTTTTTTGGCATCTTCTTGGATGTCAAGTCATTTAATGGTGTCACTATAGACCCATAGTTTTTCACAAACTTTCTGTAATACCCAGTCAGGCCCAAGAAGGCTCTGACTTGTGTCTGGGTAACTGGAGGAGCCCAGTCCTGTATGGCCTGGATTTTGCTTTCCAGTGGCTGAACCTGGCCTCCACCTACTAGGTGGCCCAGGTATACAACCTTACTCTGCCCTATCTGGCACTTTGTGGCCTTGATAGTTAGGCCTGCCTTTTGCAGGGCCTCCAAAACTTTCTTCAGGTGGATCAGGTGATCCTCCCAGGTGGAGCTAAAGACAGCAATATCATCCAGATAAGCCGCACAAAAGTCATCCAACCCAGTAAGGACTTGGTTCACCAACCTTTGGAAAGTGGCAGGTGCATTCTTCAAACCAAAGGGCATTACCACAAACTGATAATGTCCACTAGGGGTAGAGAATGCTGTTTTGGCTTTTGACTCCTCAGCTAGTCTGATTTGCCAGTAGCCAGCTGTCAGATCAAATGTGCTCAGAAACTTGGCAGAAGCCAATCTGTCAATGAGCTCATCTGCTCTTGGAATGGGGTGAGCATCTGTCCTAGTGACAGCATTGAGACCCCTGTAATCCACGCAAAACCTCATTTCTCTCTTACCATCTTGGGTATGAGGTTTTGGCACCAGGACTACTGGGCTGGCCCATGGGCTCTCTGATGGCTCAATCACTCCAAGCTCCAACATCTTTTGCACCTCAGCCTTGATGCAATCCCTGACATGATCAGGTTGCCTGTAGATCTTATTCTTGACAGGCAGACTGTCACCAGTGTCCACAACATGGGTACACCAGTCAGTTTGGCTGGGTGTGAGTGAAAACATTTGCCTGTGAGCCTGCAAAACTTGTCTGCAGTCCCTCTGTTGCTGGTCAGTGAGGCTGCCTGCCAAGGCTACTCCATCAACTGAACCATCATCAGGGTTCTGGGAAAGCAGGTCTGGGAGAGGGTCACTCTCTTCCTCCTGTTCCCCATCTGTGGCCATGAGCAAGCTCATGTCCTCCCTGTCTACAAATGCTTTCAAGCGATTCACATGGATTACCCTGTGAGGGCTCCTGGGTGTTCCAAAGTCTACCAAGTAGGTGACTTCCCCTTTCTTCTCAATAATAGGATAGGGTCCACTCCATTTGTCTTGGAGTGCTGCTGGAGCCACTGGCTCCAGTACCCATACCTTCTGTCCTGGTTGGAACTCTACCAGTACAGCCTTTTGGTCATGCCAAGCTTTCTGCAATTCTTGGCTGGCCTCCAGGTTTTTGGATGCTCTTTCCATGTACTCAGCCATCCTGGAGCGGAGACCAAGTACATAGTCCACTATGTCTAGTTTGGGCTTTTTGAGAGGTAACTCCCATCCTTCCTTCACCAAACACAATGGACCTCTCACAGGGTGGCCAAACAAAAGTTCAAAAGGGCTGTAGCCAACCCCCTTCTGTGGGACCTCTCTGTAAGCAAAGAGCAGGCAGGGTAAAAGAATGTCCCATTTCCGCCTGAGCTTCTCTGGTAATCCTTTTATCATGCCTTTAAGGGTCTTGTTAAATCTCTCCACAAGCCCATTGCATTGTGGATGATATGGGGTGGTAAACTTATAGTTTACTCCACATTCCTTCCACATTGCTTTTAGATAGCTGGACATAAAATTTGTCCCTCTATCTGATAGTACCTCCTTAGGAAAGCCCACTCTTGAGAAAACTGCAATGAGGGCTTTTGCCACCACAGGTGCTGTGGTGGTCCTTAGGGGAATAGCCTCTGGGTACCTGGTGGCATGATCCACTACCACCAGTATGAATCTGTTCCCAGATGCTGTTTGGGGGTCCATTGGACCCACAATATCAATTCCAACTCTCTCAAAGGGGACCCCCACCACAGGTAGTGGTATTAGGGGGGCCTTTGTTGTGCCACCTGACTTACCACTGGCTTGGCAAGTGACACAGGAGCGACAAAACTCCTTGACATCCTCTGACATGTGAGGCCAGTGAAAGTGTGGAACAAGCCTGTCCCACGTCTTGTTCTGGCCTAAGTGTCCTGCAAGGGGAATATCATGGGCCAAGGTAAGGAGGAATCCCCTAAACTGCAGAGGTATCACCAACCTCCTGGTCATGCCAGGCTTGGGGGCTCTAGCCTCTGAGTAAAGGAGTCCCTCATCCCAATACACAGTATGGGTACCTTGGGCATCCCCAGCAGCCTCAGCAGCAGCCTGCTGTCTGAGGGGTTCAAGGGAAGGGCAATCTAATTGAGCCTGCCTCAGGTCTGCCCTTGAGGGTCCCCCTGTCCCCAGAAACTCAACCTGGTCAGGTTCAAGCTCCTCAGAGACAGTCTCCTCTTGGACTGCAGAATCAGTTTCCTCTGAAACCTGATCCTCAACCTGGGGCAAGGTGGAAGGCGAGGCCTTTCCTCTCTTGCTCCTTCTCTTGGGTTGTGGCTGGTCTATTGTCTCAAGATCCACCACTGGTTCAGGAAGGCACTTCTTAGCCTGAGCCCTTGTCATGGCAAGGACATGCTCTGAAATCCCTAGCATTTCTGCATGAGTCCTGTACTCCACTTCTGACCATGCTGAGCTTTCAAGGTCATTGCCTAACAGACAGTCTACTGGTAGGTCTGCACTCACCACAACTTTCTTTAGGCCATCAACCCCTCCCCAGGAGAAGTTCACAACTGCCACACTATGGGAGGTAGTGGAGTTGCTTGCATTGGTTACTAGGTAGCTCTCTCCTAGTACAATCTGTCCAGGGTCCACAAAGCCAGGGGTCACCATGGTGACACTAGCACATGTGTCCCTGTAAGCTTGAGCCAGTTTCTCATTTATTAAGGGAGTCTGCCTGTATTTGCCCAGGTTAGTGGGGCTTACTGCAGTGGGCAACTCAATGTCCACATCATACAGGAGAACTGCCTGTGTAGGGACTCTGACTAGGCCAGATCCTACTTCAATACCCAGGGTCAACCCAGCTACACCCTTGGACTGTGTTCCACCACTGCTTACTGTACTTGGGGTTGCAGTTGCTTTAGGAGCTGTAGTGGTGGGAACTGGATTTGCCTTGGTGCACTCACTGCCCCAGTGTGAAACTGATTTGCAGGTATTACACCAAGGTGTCTTTGGACCTTTGTTCTTCTTCTTCTTGTTACCATTTTGGGAACCACCCTCCTTACTATTAGTTTGGGGGCCTGAAGACTTCTGGTCTTTTTCTTTATCTTTCTGATTCTGATTACCACCCTTCTGGTCTGTTTTCTTCTGGTCACCACCTTGGTTCTGGGGTTTCTGCTTAATCCTTGTTCTGACCCATTTGTCTGCCTTCTTTCCCAATTCTTGGGGAGAGGTCAGATCAGAGTCAATAAGGTATTGATGCAACAGCTGGTTTGTACAGTTATTAAGGATCTGTTCTCTCATCATAAGATTGTACAATCCTGTATAGTCTGAAACTTTACTTCCCTGTAACCAACCCTCCAAAGCCTTAGTGGCACACTCCACAAAATCAGTCCAGTCTTGAGTCTGTGCTTTCTGGGTGTCTCTGAACAACAACCTGTATTGCTCAGTGGTTAGGCCATACCCTTCAATGAGAGCACTCTTCAAAACAGAGTAGTTTTTGGCATCCTCAGGTCTAACTGTGAGGAGCCTGTCTCTCCCTTTCTCAGAAAAGGAGTACCACAAAATTGCAGCCCACTGATTCTCAGGAACCTGCTGTACCATGCAGGCTCTCTCAAGAGCAGTCATCCATTTGTGGATGTCATCCCCTTCTTTAAAGGGGGGCACAATTTTGGTCAGGTTTCTATTATCATAGGCCCTGTCTTTTTCTCTTGGAAAATTGCTGCCACCAGTGACATCTAAGCCACTTAATTTCTGCTCTCTTGCCAAGGCAAGTTTAGCTTGAGCTAAGGTAAGCTTAGCTTGACTCAGGGCTACCTCCTCTCTCTCTATCTGGAGTCTGACAGCCCTCATTCTAGCCCTATGCTCAGCTTTCTGAGAAGCACTCATGCCTCTCTCTGATTCTCTGGAGGCACTAGAAAGATGAGAGTCCCCTGAGGGAGATCTCACTCTTCTGTTGCCTGGGAGAATCACATGTTGGGTTCTGGGGAGGTGCTGGCCCTCTCCATTCCCCAGTAGGTCCAAGTTGGCCTGGCTAAGCCTACCAACTGGAACCTGGCTACCCTGATCCTGTACTTGTGAGTCCCCACCATCTGAGTCCTCATCCAAGTCATCATCATCCTCCTCTTCAGGGGGATCAACTACAGGGGGGTTCCCTCCAGTTCCTGTATCTAGGGAAGCTGCTTTTGCCTTCTCTAAGTCATCCTGTTCTAGGATTTCTACCAGGATTAGGCAGGTGGGGCTTCTGCCCCTTTTTAACCCTCTTGCTTTGCACAAGGCAATCAAGTCTCTGCGGGTTAGTTTGTCATATCCAAAAGTTGCCTGGGTAGGGTCAACTGTCACAGGACTAGACCCTGAGGCCTTTCCTGTGTCAGACATGGTTACTAGTGAGGTGTAAGTGGTGCACTTACCTACACTAAGTGTTTTCCTACTGGACCTTGCTAGTGAGTTGTAGTCAGGGGTGTGCTACTCCCTTCAACCTACAACTACTAAGTTCAGTAGAACTTAATATGCTAAGCTTTTGATTTTATATGTACCTAGAGGTACTTGATGTGATCTTTCAATTTGATATAAAGATTGCAATGGTAAAACAACAGCAAGCTCAAATCCGCACCGCTGCTCACCAATGTGAGAAGTTGGCCTGGTAGGGGATGTTTCCAATTCTGGAACCACCTACTACCTGACCAAACAATCCCCTTATGGTGTCTGGTTGTAAGTCAACCTTATTAGACAAGCTATCCTAGGGGTAGCATGGACTAAGCAGCCTAAAGGCTTAACTTAAGAGGTCGTGTTAAGCGAGCTGTTTTACCACATACAATCCTGTAATACCAAATGAAAGGACACCACACAAGTATATATTATAAAAATATATGTGTTTATTACTAAAAACAATCCCCAGTATTCTTTATGAATAAAGGGGCACAAGCGTTAAATCAAAAGCACTGTTTAAACATACAAGTTGCACAATTATGGATGAGGGCGGGGGGCCACTCAAACCATATACTAAACAAGTGGTATAAGAGAGGCCACTCGAACAGTGGTTAGGCCTAGGGCCTAGGGAATCGCTGGGAGCAGTCAGGACAAGCAATGCTGAAGTCGGGAATGGCCCTCGGGATTCGGGAGATGTGCGGAAAGCGCACGCATGCACCAATGTTAACCAATGGTGCGTAAAAGTCAAAGAGTTAAAGTTTAAGGACACTTCCGCTGAACCTAGAGGAACAAAACTTAACACACAGACCCTAGAGGTGTGCACCAGTGTGGGAACACCGGCGGAGCAAAGTTACCTCACCCACAGGAAGTGGGTGCACAGGGTCGAAGTGGCGTCGGGTTTTGACACGCAGGCTCTTGGTGCTTGAAGCTGAAAGGGCTGCAGGCAGGGTGAAGACGAAGTGTCCGGTGGAGTCCAAGGGTGGAATCAAGTTGTAGAGTACCTGAAAGCAGAGGGGACAGAGTCTGGGTCACTCAGCAGTGACCAGGGTGGAACCAGGACGGAACCAGGCAATGTCGGGCGCAATCAGGTGGTCGTTGAGGCGCTTCTCTTCGCTGTCACGTGGGCTCTGGGGCATCTGCGACGTCCAGGAGCAGGTCACGATCTGTCCCACGCAGGCTCTCACCGTCGGTGCAGTCGGCTTCCGGTTTGGAGCAAACAAGCCTTGGTAAGAGCAATCCACGCGGGATTGGAAGATGGCGTCTCACTCGGACCAGGAAGGTCAGAGTCGGGGCTCCCTTTCAGGGGAGCTGTTGTGGATCTGGAGCAACCAGAATCACGAGTCTTCTTTTGTAGTTCGTCGGCACAGGGACCACAAGCCAGCTGGCAAGTGACCGGGCCAACGCGTTGAGCCAAATCGTGCCAAAGGGCCCCACGCAGCACTCGTCGAGTGTGGAGGGCTGAACTTCGGCTCAGGAGTAGCTCAGGGTGGGGGCTTCTCAAACCCCGGTGTACAGCTTCGAGGGTCACTCGTGGGCTGCACGGTCAGCGTCTCGTGGTCACTTCAAGATGGCGTGCCCCACGCTTCCGGTCGCCTCCACGGGTCTCAGCTTTGCAGGGACTGTGGATCGGGCTGTTAGAAGCTGGGCAGGCTTGATCTCGTCGATCTCAGTCGCTCGAGTTCCGGCGGGAACTGCAACTAAGTAGACGTCGAGGGCTGGATGGTGCCTGCTGCTGCAGGGTGGTCACTCCTTGACCACAAGGGAGATTCTTCGGGCTTCCACGTTGAGATGGAGGGCGAAGGGTCCAGAATATCGTTTCAAATGTTTCTTCCAGGAAATCTGATGTGCATTGGCACTGCTCCCACTCTTATTCGAATCTGGTGGGCGTGATTACCTGCTAGGTCCCCTCCTATGGGTGGGACCCAGGAAGTGGGTGGATACACCCCCTTCCTTTGATCCAGGCCGCCCTGGCACGAGGGCTGGAGTGCCCCAGAACCGGTTTGGCCGGATTATGCAAGGGGCAGCCTTGTGCGCCCCAGGCAGTGTCTGGTTTCTTTCAAACCTCCCTGCTACAATACACTATCTCCTGTCTGGAGGGCGGTGACACCCTCCTGTGACAGGAAACCCTTTGTCCAGGACCCCCTTGACTGGGTTTTGGTCAGCTCCAGGGGTCCAGACATTTGTCTGTGGCAGAGGCATCCATTTTGTGGATCTTAAGGCCTTTGGAGAAATCAACCGCATTAAAGTGAAGTAACATGTCTTACCCCTCTAGAGGGGTGGAATGCCATCCCCGTCGCCAGAACTGGCGAGGGGATGGTATTCCAAAGCGTATGACACCTTACACGACATGTTTTGATAAAGCCAAACCAGAGTTGCTAAATAACCGCGAGGATTATAAGGCACTTAATAGTATATGGTATGGCATTATCCTGAAACAGCTTAGGGATTTGTTCCCGACGGCTGCAGACAGGCTCAGCTCATGCTAGAGCTCCATCTCACATAAAAACCATGCACCCAGCCTCCAGGATTGGTGAGGCCTGTCTATAGGAGTGGCTCACAGGTTTACATGTGTCCAGATATAGGTTTAGACATAGGTATACTATATCTAAGCAAGGGGTGTGTACACCACCTTACCCCAGCTGAGTGATCAGCCAGTTGTGTCAATTTAAGAACCAGCCAGGGGTGGCAAAAGATATGCTGCAGCCCCTGGTAGGCCTTAGTGGCTCCTGTGCCCTGTGCACCTATAGTGCATTCTACAGGGGCTGACAAGGAGTCCATTTCCAATTGGTATGTGCCTATAGCACATGTGTCATTAATTTAGTGAGAGAACAGCAGGCTGGGGGTCTGATCAGCAGGCCCACAGCCTCAGTAGTCGAAAACCAGTGAAGCAAAAAGCAAAAATTTGGGGTGACCATAGGATAGCAGACCCTACTCTCCTACAGGCAGCCTTGTGCGCCCCAAGCAGTGTCTGGTTTCTTTCAAACCTCCCTGCTACAATACACTATCTCCTGTCTGGAGGGTGGTGACACCCTCCTGTGACAGGAAACCCTTTGTCCAGGACCCCCTTGACTGAGTTTCGGTCAGCTCCAGGGGTCCAGACATTTGTCTGTGGCAGAGGCATCCATTTTGTGGATCTTAAGGTCTTTGGAGAAATCAACCGCATTAAAGTAAAGTAACATGTCTTACCCCTCTAGAGGGGTGGAATGCCATCCCCGTCGCCAGAACTGGCGAGGGGATGGTATTCCAAAGCGTATGACACCTTACACGACATGTTTTGATAAAGCCAAACCAAAGTTGCTAAATAACCGCGAGGATTATAAGGCACTTAATAGTATATGGTATGGCATTATCCTGAAACAGCTTAGGGATTTGTTCCCGACGGCTGCAGACAGGCTCAGCTCATGCTAGAGCTCCATCTCACATAAAACCACGCACTCAGCCTCCAGGATTGATGAGGCCTTTCTATAGGAGTGGCTCACAGGTTTACATGTGTCCAGATATAGGTTTAGACATAGGTATACTATATCTAAGCAAGGGGTGTGTACACCACCTTACCCCAGCTGAGTGATCAGCCAGTTGTGTCAATTTAAGAACCAGCCAGGGGTGGCAAAAGATATGCTGCAGCCCCTGGTAGGCCTTAGTGGCTCCTGTGCCCTGTGCACCTATAGTGCATTCTACAGGGGCTGACAAGGAGTCCATTTCCAATTGGTATGTACCTAGGGTACATGGAATCCATTTTACAGAGAGAGCAGATGGCCTGGGGCCCTGATTAGCAGGGAACCAGGTCAACTAAGTCAAAAAACCAGCTAAACACAGGCAAAAAATCTGGGGTAACCATAGTCAGGTAGCCACCTTCCTACAGGGACCAAGCACAGCCTGGGGGACCAAGCACAGCCAGGGGGACCAAGCACAGCCTGGGGGACCAAGAGCAACCAGGGGGACCAAGCACAGCCTGGGGGACCAAGCACAGCCTGGGGGACCAAGAGCAACCAGGGGGACCAAGCACAGCCTGGGGGACCAAGCACAGCCTGAAGGACCAAGAGCAACCAGGGGGACCAAGCAGAGCCTGGGGGACCAAGCAGAGCCTGGGGGTCCAAGCACAGCCTGGGGGACCTAGCACAGCCTGGGGGACCAAGAGCAACCAGGGGGACCAAGCACAGCCTGGGGGACCAAGCACAGCCTGGGGGACCAAGAGCAACCAGGGGGACCAAGCACAGCCAGGGGGACCAAGAGCAACCAGGGGGACCAAGCAAAGCCTGGGGGACCAAGCACAGGCTGGGGGACCAAGAGCAACCAGGGGGACCAAGCACTGCCGGGGTACCAAGCACAGCCTGGGGGACCAAGAGCAACCAGTGGGACCAAGCACAGCCTGGGGGACCAAGCACAGCCTGGGGGACCAAGCACAGCCTGGGGGACCAAGAGCAACCAGGGGGACCAAGCACAGCCTGGGGGACCAAGCACAGCCTGGGGGACCAAGAGCAACCAGGGGGACCAAGCACAGCCAGGGGTATCACGCACAGCCAGGGGGACCAAGAGCAACCAGGGGGACCAAGCACAGCCTGGGGGACCAAGCACAGCCTGGGGGACCAAGAGCAACAAGGGGGACCAAGCACAGCCTGGGGGACCAAGCACAGTCTGGGGGACCAAGCACAGCCTGGGGGACCAAGAGCAACCAGGGGGACCAAGCAGAGCCTGGGGGACCAAGCACAGCCTGGGGTACCAAGCACAGCCTGGGGGACTAAGAGCAACTAGGGGGACCAAGCACAGCCTGGGGGACCAAGAACAGCCTGGGGGACCAAGAGCAACCAGGGGACCAAGCACAGCCAGGGGTACCAAGCACAGCCAGGGGACCAAGAGCAACCAGGGGGACCAAGCACAGCCTGGGGACCAAGCACAGCCTGGGGGACCAAGCACAGCCTGGGGGACAAAGCACAGCCTGGGGGACCAAGAGCAACCAGGGGGACCAAGCACAGCCTGGGGGACCAAGCACAAGCCTGGGGGACCAAGAGCAACCAGGGGGACCAAGCACAGCCTGGGGGACCAAGCACAAGCCTGGGGGACCAAGAGCAACCAGGGGGACCAAGCACAGCCTGGGGGACCAAGCACAGACTGGGGGACCATGAGCAACCAGGGGGACCAAGCACAGCTGGGGGACCAAGCACAGCCTGGGGGACCAAGCACAGCCTGGGGGACCAGGAGCAACCATGGGGACCCAAGCACAGCCTGGGGGACCAAGAGCAACCAGGGGGACCAAGCACAGCCAGGGGTACCAAGCACAGCCTGGGGGACCAAAAGCAACCAGGGGGACCAAGCACAGCCTGGGGGACCAAGCACAGCCTGGGGGACCAAGCACAGCCTGGGGGACCAAGCACAGCCTGGGGGACCAAGAGCAACCAGGGGGACCAAGCACAGCCTGGGGGACCAAGCACAGCCTGGTGGACCAAGAGCAACCAGGGGGACCAAGCACAGCCAGGGGTACCATGCACAGCCAGGGGGACCAAGAGCAACCAGGGGGACCAAGCACAGCCTGGGGGACCAAGCACAGCCCGGGGGACCAAGCACAGCCTGGGGGACCAAGCACAGCCTGAGGGACCAAGAGCAACCAGGGGGACCAAGCAGAGCCTGGGGGACCAAGCAGAGCCTGGGGGACCAAGCAGAGCCTGGGGTACCAAGCACAGCCTGGGGGACCAAGAGCAACCAGGGGGACCAAGCACAGCCTGGGGGACCAAGCACAGCCTGGGGGACCAAGAGCAACCGGAGGGACCAAGCACAGCCTGGGGGACCAAGCACAGCCTGGGGGACCAAGCACAGCCTGGGGGACCAAGAACAGCCTGGGGGACCAAGCACAGCCTGGGGGACCAAGAGCAACCAGGAGGACCAAGCACAGCCTGGGGTACCAAGCACAGCCTGGGGGACCAAGCACAGCCTGGGGGACCAAGAGCAACCAGGGGGACCAAGCACAGCCTGGGGGACCAAGCACAGCCTGGGGGACCAAGCACAGCATGGGGGACCAAGCACAGCCTGGGGGACCAAGAGCAACCAGGGGGACCAAGCACAGCCTGGGGGACCAAGCACAGCCTGGGGGACCAAGCACAGCCTGGGGGACCAAGAGCAACCAGGGGGACCAAGCACAGCCTGGGGGACAAAGCACAGCCTGGGGGACCAAGAGCAACCAGGGGGACCAAGCAGAGCCTGGGGGACCAAGCACAGCCTGAAGGACCAAGAGCAACCAGGGGGACCAAGCAGAGCCTGGGGGACCAAGCAGAGCCTGGGGGACCAAGCACAGCCTGGGGGACCAAGCACAGCCTGGGTGTAGGAAGGTGGCTACCTGACTATGTGTGAGAAGTTGGCCTGGTAGGGGATGTTTCCAATTCTGGAACCACCTACTACCTGACCAAACAATCCCCTTATGGTGTCTGGTTGTAAGTCAACCTTATTAGACAAGCTATCCTAGGGGTAGCATGGACTAAGCAGCCTAAAGGCTTAACTTAAGAGGTCGTGTTAAGCGAGCTGTTTTACCACATACAATCCTGTAATACCAAATGAAAGGACACCACACAAGTATATATTATAAAAATATATGTGTTTATTACTAAAAACAATCCCCAGTATTCTTTATGAATAAAGGGGCACAAGCGTTAAATCAAAAGCACTGTTTAAACATACAAAGTTGCACAATTATGGATGAGGGCAGGGGGCCACTCAAACCATATACTAAACAAGTGGTATAAGAGAGGCCACTCGAACAGTGGTTAGGCCTAGGGCCTAGGGAATCGCTGGGAGCAGTCAGGACAAGCAATGCTGAAGTCGGGAATGGCCCTCGGGATTCGGGAGATGTGCGGAAAGCGCACGCATGCACCAATGTTAACCAATGGTGCGTAAAAGTCAAATAGTTAAAGTTTAAGGACACTTCCGCTGAACCTAGAGGAACAAAACTTAACACACAGACCCTAGAGGTGTGCACCAGTGTGGGAACACCGGCGGAGCAAAGTTACCTCACCCACAGGAAGTGGGTGCACAGGGTCGAAGTGGCGTCGGGTTTTGACACGCAGGCTCTTGGTGCTTGAAGCTGAAAGGGCTGCAGGCAGGGTGAAGACGAAGTGTCCGGTGGAGTCCAAGGGTGGACTCAAGTTGTAGAGTACCTGAAAGCAGAGGGGACAGAGTCTGGGTCACTCAGCAGTGACCAGGGTGGAACCAGGACGGAACCAGGCAATGTCGGGCGCAATCAGGTGGTCGTCGAGGCGCTTCTCTTCGCTGTCACGTGGGCTCTGGGGCATCTGCGACGTCCAGGAGCAGGTCACGATCTGTCCCACGCAGGCTCTCACCGTCGGTGCAGTCGGCTTCCGGTTTGGAGCAAACAAGCCTTGGTAAGAGCAATCCACGCGGGATTGGAAGATGGCGTCTCACTCGGACCAGGAAGGTCAGAGTCGGGGCTCCCTTTCAGGGGAGCTGGTGTGGATCTGGAGCAACCAGAATCACGAGTCTTCTTTTGTAGTTCGTCGGCACAGGGACCACCAGCCAGCTGGCAAGTGACCGGGCCAACGCGTTGAGCCAAATCGTGCCAAAGGGCCCCACGCAGCACTCGTCGAGTGTGGAGGGCTGAACTTCGGCTCAGGAGTAGCTCAGGGTGGGGGCTTCTCAAACCCCGGTGTACAGCTTCGAGGGTCACTCGTGGGCTGCACGGTCAGCGTCTCGTGGTCACTTCAAGATGGCGTGCCCCACGCTTCCGGTCGCCTCCACGGGTCTCAGCTTTGCATGGACTGTGGATCGGGCTGTTAGAAGCTGGGCAGGCTTGATCTCGTCGATCTCAGTCGCTCGAGTTCCGGCGGGAACTGCAACTAAGTAGACGTCGAGGGCTGGATGGTGCCTGCTGCTGCAGGGTGGTCACTCCTTGACCACAAGGGAGATTCTTCGGGCTTCCACGTTGAGATGGAGGGCGAAGGGTCCAGAATATCGTTTCAAATGTTTCTTCCAGGAAAATCTGATGTGCATTGGCACTGCTCCCACTCTTATTCGAATCTGGTGGGCGTGATTACCTGCTAGGTCCCCTCCTATGGGTGGGACCCAGGAAGTGGGTGGATACACCCCCTTCCTTTGATCCAGGCCGCCCTGGCACGAGGGCTGGAGGGCCCCAGAACCGGTTTGGCCGGATTATGCAAGGGGCAGCCTTGTGCGCCCCAGGCAGTGTCTGGTTTCTTTCAAACCTCCCTGCTACAATACACTATCTCCTGTCTGGAGGGCGGTGACACCCTCCTGTGACAGGAAACCCTTTGTCCAGGACCCCCTTGACTGGGTTTCGGACAGCTCCAGGGGTCCAGACATTTGTCTGTGGCAGAGGCATCCATTTTGTGGATCTTAAGGCCTTTGGAGAAATCAACCGCATTAAAGTGAAGTAACATGTCTTACCCCTCTAGAGGGGTGGAATGCCATCCCCGTCGCCAGAACTGGCGAGGGGATGGTATTCCAAAGCGTATGACACCTTACACGACATGTTTTGATAAAGCCAAACCAGAGTTGCTAAATAACCGCGAGGATTATAAGGCACTTAATAGTATATGGTATGGCATTATCCTGAAACAGCTTAGGGATTTGTTCCCGACGGCTGCAGACAGGCTCAGCTCATGCTAGAGCTCCATCTCACATAAAAACCATGCACCCAGCCTCCAGGATTGGTGAGGCCTGTCTATAGGAGTGGCTCACAGGTTTACATGTGTCCAGATATAGGTTTAGACATAGGTATACTATATCTAAGCAAGGGGTGTGTACACCACCTTACCCCAGCTGAGTGATCAGCCAGTTGTGTCAATTTAAGAACCAGCCAGGGGTGGCAAAAGATATGCTGCAGCCCCTGGTAGGCCTTAGTGGCTCCTGTGCCCTGTGCACCTATAGTGCATTCTACAGGGGCTGACAAGGAGTCCATTTCCAATTGGTATGTACCTAGGGTACATGGAATCCATTTTACAGAGAGAGCAGATGGCCTGGGGCCCTGATTAGCAGGGAACCAGGTCAACTAAGTCAAAAAACCAGCTAAACACAGGCAAAAAATCTGGGGTAACCATAGTCAGGTAGCCACCTTCCTACATAACCCCCCCCAAACGAAAGGAGATAAGGCTATCCTTGGCCAGGTAAGCCTATATTGCCTGAGTGGCCATATAAGGAAGTACCTGCACTAGCATGGGTACCCCCTGTCTCATGGTCCACTAAGCAGTCCCTCACCCTTTGGGTATTAGAGGGTCTCCACCATAGGGAATCACTACCTTGGGTGTGTTTATGCAAAGTTAAAGGCTGGTTTGGATATGGAGTATTGAAGTGAGGCTCTACTAATTTAGGGCTTAGCTTCCTCCAATTATCTTCCACCATGTGTGCCTTTCTTTCTTTAACTGAGTTGCACTGTGCTCTCAGGGTCAACCTCTGGCTACCTAAAGCTGGAGGCTGGGTCCCTCTGTTTGGCTTGCTGGAGGGACAGTTCAGGTTTGGGCCCTTTGGGTCCCAGGTTTGGCTGTGCCCAACAGAATCCATCTGGGGGAGGTCCCTAACTGTTTTTAAGGGGGCTCCCTCAGGAGTTTTTAAAGTTTTCACCTTACTAGGGCTACTAGTTTTGGTGCACCTAATCTTTTGATGGGGGTGCTTTATTTGACAGGGGGCCCTCTGGGTCTCACTGTCCTTCTTGTCCTCTGCAGCCCTGGGCTGGCTAAGGCAAGGGAGAGAGGGGCAGGTTACCTGCTCCAGACTGGGTCCCACCTGAGAAGGGTCCACTGACATCAGAGGTTCTGTCAGGCTAGGCCCAACCACCTCTGGGGCAGTTCCTTCATCAGGGGTAAGATCAGTTCCCTGAGGAGGCTGATCCTGTCCTAAAGTCTGGTGAGGGGGAGATTTCTCTTCCTCCTCCATGCTCTCAGTTTGTGTGGAGTTATCCATCATTTCAGGTTTCACAACACACGTGTCAGTTTGAGTTTGGGCTGTGGCCATCACAGCCCCACCAACCTTTTCAGGAGGAGACTCAGTTTGGGTTTCTGCTGTTATCATAACAGCTTTGCTATTCTGTTCAGGAAGAGCTTTTGCTAAAGATGGGGCAGGGAGTATCTCCGCCCTACCAACCTTTTCAGGAAGGACATCTTGAATTGGGGCTGTAGCCATTACAGCCCCACTAACCTTTCCATTGGAATTTACCATTCTAGAATGGATTTCCTGTTCAACCCCAGCCCAGGCTGAGATTTCTAAATCATTACCCAGTAGACAGTCTACAGGCAAGTTTGGGGACACTGCCACTCTCTTTGGGCCAGTGACACCTCCCCAGCTGAGACTTACTACTGCCATGGGATGATTTGTTTGGATGCCATCAATGTTTATTACCTGGTATGTGGCACCAGGTAAAAGTTGCTTAGAGGGGACTATGCCATCAGCCACCATGGTGATGCTAGCCCCTGTGTCTCTAAAAGCTTCAACTCTTAAACCATTGATGATGGGTTCTTGTCTATACTTGCTCAAAGTATTTGGGCAAGCAGAGAAGTTGGCAAACCCCATGCCAGCCTCATAAACAAGATCATTGGGTGATGGGGACCTGGATAGGCCAGGGTCCACCTGATTTCCAAAAGTAAACCCACCCAGATTCCTGGGTGTGCTTCCACTTCCTGGGGGATTACTGCTGACAGTAACAGGAGGTGTTGAAGCTGGCTTTGGAGGTATATTTTCTTTATTGTTATTCTTGGGACAACAGCTGTCTGTTTTGTAATGCCCCACCTGTTTACAGGGATAACAATAGGGTTTTTTCTCAGTTGAAGAAGTGTCTTGGGACCCACCCCCATCCTTGGAGTTTTGGGGCCCTGGGGAAGTCTTTTCTTTACTTTTATCCCCACCCTTATCTTGAGGCTTGGTAGACTCCTTCTTCGGGTTACTGTCCTGATTCTTAGGCCTAATCCTGGTTCTGACCCATTTGTCTGCCTTCTTTCCCAATTCTTGGGGAGAGGTCAGATCAGAGTCTACCAGGTGCTGGTGTAAGAGCTGGTTCTGACAATTACTTAGGATCTGCTCCCTCATAATCAAATTATACAATCCTGTAAAGTCATGTACTTTGCTGCCATGTAGCCAACCCTCCAGAGCCTTAGTAGCACAATCTACAAAATCAGTCCAGTCCTGAGTCTGTGTCTTCTGGGTGTCTCTGAACTTGAACCTGTACTGTTCAGTGGTTAAGCCAAACCCATCTATCAGAACACTCTTCAGGACTTTGTAATTGTTTGCATCCTCATGTCTGACAGTGAGGAGCTTGTCCCTCCCTTTCTCTGAAAAGGAGTACCATAAGATTGCTGCCCACTGTTCCTCAGGAACCTGCTGTACCATGCAGGCTCTCTCAAGAGCAGTCATCCATTTGTGGATGTCATCCCCTTCTTTGAAGGGGGGCACAATCTTTGTCAGGTTTCTACTATCATAGGACCTGGGTTTCTCTTTAGGAATATTGCTGCCACCAGTGGCATCTAAGCCACACAATTTCTGCTCTCTTGCCAAGGCAAGTTTAGCTTGAGCTAAGGTAAGCTTAGCTTGACTCAGGGCTACCTCCTCTCTCTCTATCTGGAGTCTGACAGCCCTCATTCTAGCCCTATGCTCAGCTTTTTGAGAAGCACTCATGCCTCTCTCTGATTCTCTGGAGGCACTAGAAAGATGAGAGTCCCCTGAGGGAGATCTCACTCTTCTGTTGCCTGGGAGAATCATATGTTGGGTTCTGGGGAGGTGCTGGCCCTCTCCATTCCCCAGTAGGTCCAAGTTAGCCTGGCTAAGCCTACCAACTGGAACCTGGCTACCCTGATCCTGTACTCCTAAGTCCTCAACATCTGAGTCCTCATCCAAGTCATCATCATCCTCCTCTTCAAGGGGATCAACTGCAGGGGGGTTCCCTCCAGTTCCTGTATCTAGGGAAGCTGCTTTTGCCTTCTCTAAGTCATCCTGTTCTAGGATTTCTACCAGGATTAGGCAGGTGGGGCTTCTGCCCCTTTTTAACCCTCTTGCTTTGCACAAGGCAATCAAGTCTCTGCGGGTTAGTTTGTCATATCCAAAAGTTGCCTGGGTAGGGTCAACTGTCACAGGACTAGACCCTGAGGCCTTTCCTGTGTCAGACATGGTTACTAGTGAGGTGTAAGTGGTGCACTTACCTACACTAAGTGTTTTCCTACTGGACCTTGCTAGTGAGTTGTAGTCAGGGGTGTGCTACTCCCTTCAACCTACAACTACTAAGTTCAGTAGAACTTAATATGCTAAGCTTTTGATTTTATATGTACCTAGAGGTACTTGATGTGATCTTTCAATTTGATATAAAGATTGCAATGGTAAAACAACAGCAAGCTCAAATCCGCACCGCTGCTCACCAATGTGAGAAGTTGGCCTGGTAGGGGATGTTTCCAATTCTGGAACCACCTACTACCTGACCAAACAATCCCCTTATGGTGTCTGGTTGTAAGTCAACCTTATTAGACAAGCTATCCTAGGGGTAGCATGGACTAAGCAGCCTAAAGGCTTAACTTAAGAGGTCGTGTTAAGCGAGCTGTTTTACCACATACAATCCTGTAATACCAAATGAAAGGACACCACACAAGTATATATTATAAAAATATATGTGTTTATTACTAAAAACAATCCCCAGTATTCTTTATGAATAAAGGGGCACAAGCGTTAAATCAAAAGCACTGTTTAAACATACAAAGTTGCACAATTATGGATGAGGGCAGGGGGCCACTCAAACCATATACTAAACAAGTGGTATAAGAGAGGCCACTCGAACAGTGGTTAGACCTAGGGCCTAGGGAATCGCTGGGAGCAGTCAGGACAAGCAATGCTGAAGTCGGGAATGGCCCTCGGGATTCGGGAGATGTGCGGAAAGCGCACGCATGCACCAATGTTAACCAATGGTGCGTAAAAGTCAAATAGTTAAAGTTTAAGGACACTTCCGCTGAACCTAGAGGAACAAAACTTAACACACAGACCCTAGAGGTGTGCACCAGTGTGGATACACCGGCGGAGCAAAGTTACCTCACCCACAGGAAGTGGGTGCACAGGGTCGAAGTGGCGTCGGGTTTTGACACGCAGGCTCTTGGTGCTTGAAGCTGAAAGGGCTGCAGGCAGGGTGAAGACGAAGTGTCCGGTGGAGTCCAAGGGTGGACTCAAGTTGTAGAGTACCTGAAAGCAGAGGGGACAGAGTCTGGGTCACTCAGCAGTGACCAGGGTGGAACCAGGACGGAACCAGGCAATGTCGGGCGCAATCAGGTGGTCGTTGAGGCGCTTCTCTTCGCTGTCACGTGGGCTCTGGGGCATCTGCGACGTCCAGGAGCAGGTCACGATCTGTCCCACGCAGGCTCTCACCGTCGGTGCAGTCGGCTTCCGGTTTGGAGCAAACAAGCCTTGGTAAGAGCAATCCACGCGGGATTGGAAGATGGCGTCTCACTCGGACCAGGAAGGTCAGAGTCGGGGCTCCCTTTCAGGGGAGCTGGTGTGGATCTGGAGCAACCAGAATCACGAGTCTTCTTTTGTAGTTCGTCGGCACAGGGACCACCAGCCAGCTGGCAAGTGACCGGGCCAACGCGTTGAGCCAAATCGTGCCAAAGGGCCCCACGCAGCACTCGTCGAGTGTGGAGGGCTGAACTTCGGCTGAGGAGTAGCTCAGGGTGGGGGCTTCTCAAACCCCGGTGTACAGCTTCGAGGGTCACTCGTGGGCTGCACGGTCAGCGTCTCGTGGTCACTTCAAGATGGCGTGCCCCACGCTTCCGGTCGCCTCCACGGGTCTCAGCTTTGCATGGACTGTGGATCGGGCTGTTAGAAGCTGGGCAGGCTTGATCTCGTCGATCTCAGTCGCTCGAGTTCCGGCGGGAACTGCAACTAAGTAGACGTCGAGGGCTGGATGGTGCCTGCTGCTGCAGGGTGGTCACTCCTTGACCACAAGGGAGATTCTTCGGGCTTCCACGTTGAGATGGAGGGCGAAGGGTCCAGAATATCATTTCAAATGTTTCTTCCAGGAAAATCTGATGTGCATTGGCACTGCTCCCACTCTTATTCGAATCTGGTGGGCGTGATTACCTGCTAGGTCCCCTCCTATGGGTGGGACCCAGGAAGTGGGTGGATACACCCCCTTCCTTTGATCCAGGCCGCCCTGGCACGAGGGCTGGAGGGCCCCAGAACCGGTTTGGCCGGATTATGCAAGGGGCAGCCTTGTGCGCCCCAGGCAGTGTCTGGTTTCTTTCAAACCTCCCTGCTACAATACACTATCTCCTGTCTGGAGGGCGGTGACACCCTCCTGTGACAGGAAACCCTTTGTCCAGGACCCCCTTGACTGGGTTTCGGACAGCTCCAGGGGTCCAGACATTTGTCTGTGGCAGAGGCATCCATTTTGTGGATCTTAAGGCCTTTGGAGAAATCAACCGCATTAAAGTGAAGTAACATGTCTTACCCCTCTAGAGGGGTGGAATGCCATCCCCGTCGCCAGAACTGGTGAGGGGATGGTATTCCAAAGCGTATGACACCTTACACGACATGTTTTGATAAAGCCAAACCAGAGTTGCTAAATAACCGCGAGGATTATAAGGCACTTAATAGTATATGGTATGGCATTATCCTGAAACAGCTTAGGGATTTGTTCCCGACGGCTGCAGACAGGCTCAGCTCATGCTAGAGCTCCATCTCACATAAAAACCATGCACCCAGCCTCCAGGATTGGTGAGGCCTGTCTATAGGAGTGGCTCACAGGTTTACATGTGTCCAGATATAGGTTTAGACATAGGTATACTATATCTAAGCAAGGGGTGTGTACACCACCTTACCCCAGCTGAGTGATCAGCCAGTTGTGTCAATTTAAGAACCAGCCAGGGGTGGCAAAAGATATGCTGCAGCCCCTGGTAGGCCTTAGTGGCTCCTGTGCCCTGTGCACCTATAGTGCATTCTACAGGGGCTGACAAGGAGTCCATTTCCAATTGGTATGTACCTAGGGTACATGGAATCCATTTTACAGAGAGAGCAGATGGCCTGGGGCCCTGATTAGCAGGGAACCAGGTCAACTAAGTCAAAAAACCAGCTAAACACAGGCAAAAAATCTGGGGTAACCATAGTCAGGTAGCCACCTTCCTACACTATGGTTACCCCAGATTTTTTGCCTGTGTTTAGCTGGTTTTTTGACTTAGTTGACCTGGTTCCCTGCTAATCAGGGCCCCAGGCCATCTGCTCTCTCTGTAAAATGGATTCCATGTACCCTAGGTACATACCACAATTGGAAATGGACTCCTTGTCAGCCCCTGTAGAATGCACTATAGGTGCACAGGGCACAGGAGCCACTAAGGCCTACCAGGGGCTGCAGCATATCTTTTGCCACCCCTGGCTGGTTCTTAAATTGACACAACTGGCTGATCACTCAGCTGGGGTAAGGTGGTGTACACACCCCTTGCTTAGATATAGTATACCTATGTCTAAACCTATATCTGGACACATGTAAACCTGTGAGCCACTCCTATAGAAAGGCCTCATCAATCCTGGAGGCTGAGTGCGTGGTTTCATGTGAGATGGAGCTCTAGCATGAGCTGAGCCTGTCTGCAGCCGTCGGGAACAAATCCCTAAGCTGTTTCAGGATAATGCCATACCATATACTATTAAGTGCCTTATAATCCTCGCGGTTATTTAGCAACTCTGGTTTGGCTTTATCAAAACATGTCGTGTAAGGTGTCATACGCTTTGGAATACCATCCCCTCGCCAGTTCTGGCGACGGGGATGGCATTCCACCCCTCTAGAGGGGTAAGACATGTTACTTTGCTGTAATGCGGTTGATTTCTCCAAAGACCTTAAGATCCACAAAATGGATGCCTCTGCCACAGACAAATGTCTGGACCCCTGGAGCTGACCGAAACTCAGTCAAGGGGGTCCTGGACAAAGGGTTTCCTGTCACAGGAGGGTGTCACCGCCCTCCAGACAGGAGATAGTGTATTGTAGCAGGGAGGTTTGAAAGAAACCAGACACTGCTTGGGGCGCACAAGGCTGCCCCTTGCATAATCCGGCCAAACCGGTTCTGGGGCACTCCAGCCCTCGTGCCAGGGCGGCCTGGATCAAAGGAAGGGGGTGTATCCACCCACTTCCTGGGTCCCACCCATAGGAGGGGACCTAGCAGGTAATCACGCCCACCAGATTCGAATAAGAGTGGGAGCAGTGCCAATGCACTTCAGATTTCCTGGAAGAAACATTTGAAACGAAACTCTGGACCCTTGGACCTCCACTCCAACGTGGAAGCCCGAAGAATCTCCCTTGTGGTCAAGGAGTGACCACCCTGCAGCAGCAGGCACCATCCAGCCCTCGACGTCTACTTAGTTGCAGTTCCCGCCGGAACTCGAGCGACTGAGATCGACGAGATCAAGCCTGCCCAGCTTCTAACAGCCCGATCCACAGTCCCTGCAAAGCTGAGACCTGTGGAGGCGACCGGAAGCGTGGGGCACGCCATCTTGAATTGACCACGAGACGCTGACCGCGCAGCCCACGAGTGACCCTCGAAGCTGTGCACCGGGGTTTGAGAAGCCCCCACCCTGAGCTACTCCTGAGCCGAAGTTCAGCCCTCCACACTCGACGAGTGCTGCGTGGGGCCCTTTGGCACGATTTGGCTCAACGCGTTGGCCCGGTCACTTGCCAGCTGGCTTGTGGTCCCTGTGCCGACGAACTACCTAAGAAGACTCGTGAATCTGGTTGCTCCAGATCCACACCAGCTCCCCTGAAAAGGAGCCCCGACTCTGACCTTCCTGGTCCGAGTGAGAAGCAATCTTCCGATCCCGCGTGGATTGCTCTTACCAAGGCTTGTTTGCTCCAAACTTGAAGCTGACTACACCGACGGTGAGAGCCTACGTGGGACAGATCGTGACCTGCTCCTGGACGTCGCAGATGCCCCAGAGCCCACGTGACAGCGGAGAGAAGCTCCTCAACGACCACCTGATTGCGCCCAACATTGCCTGGTTCCGTCCTGGTTCCACCCTGGTCACTGCTGAGTGACCCAGACTCTATCCCCTCTGCTTTCAGGTACTCTTCGACTTGAGTCCACCCTTGGACTCCACCGGACACTTCATCTTCAACCCGCCTGCAGCCCTTTCAGCTTCAAGCACCAAGAGCCTGCGTGTCAAAACCCGACGCCACTTCGACCCTGTGCACCCACTTCCTGTGGGTGAGGTAACTTTGCTCCGCCGGTGTTCCCACACTGGTGCACACCTCTAGGGTCTGTGTGTTAAGTTTTGTTCCTCTAGGTTCAGCGGAAGTGTCCTTTAACTTTAACTTTATAACTTTTACGCACCATTGGTTAACATTGGTGCATGCGTGCGCTTTCCGCACATCTCCCGAATCCCGAGGGCCATTCCCGACTTCAGCATTGCTTGTCCTGACTGCTCCCAGCGATTCCCTAGGCCCTAGGCCTAACCACTGCTCGAGTGGCATCTCTTATACCACTTGTTTAGTATATGGTTTGAGTGGCCCCTACCCTCATCCATAATTGTGCAACTTTGTATGTTTAAACAGTGCTTTTGATTTAACGCTTGTGCCCCTTTATTCATAAAGAATACTGGGGATTGTTTTTAGTAATAAACACATATATTTTTATAATATATACTTGTGTGGTGTCCTTTCATTTGGTATTACAGGATTGTATGTGGTAAAACAGCTCGCTTAACACGACCTCTTAAGTTAAGCCTTTAGGCTGCTTAGTCCATGCTACCCCTAGGATAGCTTGTCTAATAAGGTTGACTTACAACCAGACACCATAAGGGATTGTTTGGTCAGGTAGTAGGTGGTTCCAGAATTGGAAACATCCCCTACCAGGCCAACTTCTCACATTGGTGAGCAGCGGTGCGGATTTGAGCTTGCTGTTGTTTTACCATTGCAATCTTTATATCAAATTGAAAGATCACATCAAGTACCTCTAGGTACATATAAAATCAAAAGCTTAGCATATTAAGTTCTACTGAACTTAGTAGTTGTAGGTTGAAGGGAGTAGCACACCCCTGACTACAACTCACTAGCAAGGTCCAGTAGGAAAACACTTAGTGTAGGTAAGTGCACCACTTACACCTCACTAGTAACCATGTCTGACACAGGAAAGGCCTCAGGGTCTAGTCCTGTGACAGTTGACCCTACCCAGGCAACTTTTGGATATGACAAGTTAACCCGCAGAGACTTGATTGCCTTGTGCAAAGCAAGAGGGTTAAAAAGGGGCAGAAACCCCACCTGCCAAATCCTGGTAGAAATCCTAGAACAGGATGACTTAGAGAAAGTGAAGGAAACTTCCCTAGAAACAGGAAATGGAGGGAACCCCCCTGTAGTTGATCCCCCTGAAGAGGAGGATGATGAAGATGAGGACTCAGAGGTTGAGGACTTGGAAGTACAGGATCAGGGTAGCCAGGTTCCAGTTGGTAGGCTTAGCCAGGCCAACTTGGACCTACTGGGGAATGGAGAGGGCCAGCACCTCCCCAGAACCCCACATGGGATTCTCCCAGGCAACAGAAGAGTGAGATCTCCCTCAGGGGACTCTCATATTTCTAGTGCCTCAAGAGAATCAGAGAGAGGCATTGCAGGAAGGTGGCTACCTGACTATGGTTACCCCAGATTTTTTGCCTGTGTTTAGCTGGTTTTTTGACTTAGTTGACCTGGTTCCCTGCTAATCAGGGCCCCAGGCCATCTGCTCTCTCTGTAAAATGGATTCCATGTACCCTAGGTACATACCAATTGGAAATGGACTCCTTGTCAGCCCCTGTAGAATGCACTATAGGTGCACAGGGCACAGGAGCCACTAAGGCCTACCAGGGGCTGCAGCATATCTTTTGCCACCCCTGGCTGGTTCTTAAATTGACACAACTGGCTGATCACTCAGCTGGGGTAAGGTGGTGTACACACCCCTTGCTTAGATATAGTATACCTATGTCTAAACCTATATCTGGACACATGTAAACCTGTGAGCCACTCCTATAGAAAGGCCTCATCAATCCTGGAGGCTGAGTGCGTGGTTTTATGTGAGATGGAGCTCTAGCATGAGCTGAGCCTGTCTGCAGCCGTCGGGAACAAATCCCTAAGCTGTTTCAGGATAATGCCATACCATATACTATTAAGTGCCTTATAATCCTCGCGGTTATTTAGCAACTTTGGTTTGGCTTTATCAAAACATGTCGTGTAAGGTGTCATACGCTTTGGAATACCATCCCCTCGCCAGTTCTGGCGACGGGGATGGCATTCCACCCCTCTAGAGGGGTAAGACATGTTACTTTACTTTAATGCGGTTGATTTCTCCAAAGACCTTAAGATCCACAAAATGGATGCCTCTGCCACAGACAAATGTCTGGACCCCTGGAGCTGACCGAAACTCAGTCAAGGGGGTCCTGGACAAAGGGTTTCCTGTCACAGGAGGGTGTCACCGCCCTCCAGACAGGAGATAGTGTATTGTAGCAGGGAGGTTTGAAAGAAACCAGACACTGCTTGGGGCGCACAAGGCTGCCCCTTGCATAATCCGGCCAAACCGGTTCTGGGGCACTCCAGCCCTCGTGCCAGGGCGGCCTGGATCAAAGGAAGGGGGTGTATCCACCCACTTCCTGGGTCCCACCCATAGGAGGGGACCTAGCAGGTAATCACGCCCACCAGATTCGAATAAGAGTGGGAGCAGTGCCAATGCACATCAGATTTCCTGGAAGAAACATTAGAAACGAAACTCTGGACCCTTGGACCCTTTATACTTTTGGCTATAATTCATAGTCTGTACATTATAGAGACATAATTTAAACAGCACTTTGTTCCTAGTGATGTGCATCTTACCCATGTGAATTATTATGTGTGTGGCGTATTGTAAAGTTGTCAAAATTTGAGGTTGAATGTATGACGTTTTTCAATACCGTCGCATGTACGAAAAAGTATGCCTTACATTTTGTCCCATACTTCTAAAACCATACAATCTGGATCCATAATTGGAAGTGCAGCATTAAGCTAACATGATGCCACTGTCCTGTGTTCATTTTCATGCATGTGGAAAGCTTCAAAGTGGTGTGAATCTTTCAGCGATTAAACACATATTTTTTTAAAAAATTCCTCCAGCTTTTGCAAAATGTGTCACGTATGTTATGTCATCAGTCAAGATCCATATTAGATAGAGCTTGATTTCCAACTGCAACACATTCTATAACATAGCCTACTACAGTGTGCCATTTTATATGCATGTGGCTCACACACAAGGTGCATACAAAGCAATTTGAATCCATACGAGGCGATTTTTAATTTGCGGCCATCTGGTCACCCATTGAAATGGATAGGATATATTACATAGTATGTGGTGCACTATAAATCTTGAACCATATGAGGTACTGACCTAATTTCAATCACAGTATGTAGCTAAGACATCTACACTTTATAGTGGTAACTCTCATATTTGTGGCTTATAGGGACAAGGTACAAATCAAGTGTAATCTTCAGGAAAAGTTTTTATTTTTCACTTTCATGTGTGTTGAAGAACACTTTATGCTTTTGGCTACAAAATGTGAAGTTGAATGTATGATGTTTTTCAATAACGTCACATGTGTGAAAAAATATGCCTTACGTTGTGGCCCATAATTCTAAAACCATACAATCTGGATCCATAATTCTGAGTGCAGCATACAGTTACCATCATGCCACTGCCCTGTGGTCATTGTCATGCCTGTGCCATGCTTAGAAGTGGTGAGAATCATTCAGTGATTAAACGCATGTTTTATAAAATTTGCCTCCATTTTTTGCAAAATGAGTCACGTATATTGTGTCATCAGTCATGATCCATACTAGATAGAGCTTGATTTCCAACTGCAACACATTCTATAGCATACCCTACTACATTGTGTCATTTTAAATGCATGTGGCTTACACGTAAGGTACATACAACGCAATATGAATCCATACGACGCGATTTTCAATTTGCGGCCATCTGGTCGTCCCATTGAAATGGATAGGATATTATACATAGCAGAATGTGCCCTATAATTCTTGAAGCATATAAGTTAAAGACTTAATTTTAATTGCAGATTCTAGCTAAGATTCGTATGCATTATTGTACCAATTCTTATGCATGTGGCCCACATAGAAAGTGCACGAAATGGAAGTTGAATCCATACGAGGCGATTTTCGATTTCCGGCCATCTGGTCACCCAAATCTCAAAGATTATTGTTAATAATTCAGTGTGTTTTTATGCTATTTAGCTAATAATGCATGAACCTGTTTATTAACATGTGCATAATGAGATACCAAAGAGAAAATAATGAAAATGTATTGGTAAACCGTATTTTGGTAGACTTTAAAAAACCCCATTGAAAAACACATGCATCACCAATGCTGCTTTTTGCTTGTGCCTAAAACGAAAATGTGTTATTAAAAAGTGAATATAACAGATAGAGATGTTTTTTCTTTTGTTTATGAAGCCTAATGTGAAGGCAGGTCACACCTATGTTTTACTTTGAAAAAATCTCTTTTCTAAAATTTACGGCGTTACCTTGTTTTTTAATACAGCTAAAAAAACAATTGTTAAAGTCGCTTATAAAAAAGTGATCGTAAATGCTATTTTGTTTTTTTTTTCAGCTTGAGGTTCAGTTTAATATGAGTCTTAATTTGATGTATCACTTGCCCTAGTAAACAATCCCCAAAGTCTATTTTTTTTCAATTTTCCCAAGCTCAATGTTAAACACATGCATCACCAATGATGCAAAAAGTGAAGTCAGAAATTTCAAACAGCAATAAAAAAGTGAGAAAAACAGATATTTGAAAAATTCCTTTTGTTTATGCGGCCTTATGTCCAAAGCCATCCAACAAGAGCATTTTTTTTTTATTCGGTCGATTTAAAAAAAATCTGCGAACTATTTTATTTCTCTCAAAAAAGTGCCAAAAAGTGACTTTTTGTGCAAAAAAGTGCCCGTACAATATTTTTTCATCTAATAAACTTTTTATGACTCAGAATACACTTAGGCTTCAGGTCAATGTGTTTTCGTTTGGGGGAGGGGCCCAGGGAAAAAAACACCTTTTTTTCTCGGATTGGTCAAAGGTCTGCTTCGGCTGCACCAGTGCTGCTTCGGCTGCACTGGTGCAGCTTCTCAGACTTGAGGCGTTGCACCAGTGCAGCATAGAAAAGAAACTTTTTAATAAAAGGATTTAAAACTAATTCAAGATATACATTATCTAAGGAATGTTATAAAAACTCAGATATGGAGAATATTTTTCATTTTCGTCCATTTTTGACCGTTTTGGAGCACTTTGAAGCACTGATGCAGCTTTGGAATTTTTATGGTTATTTTGATCAGAGATGCTCCTAATGTGTTTAAAATTCATGTGGGATGTATCCAAGACACTGCCATCACACCTATATAGTTTTTAAATGATTTTGATGTATTAAAATGTTGACCTCCATAAGGGGGGAAAGGTTGAACTTTTACCCCGCTCGGAGTTCCATGACTTTCGTGACCTTGTCCCCCTGAAATTTAAAATTGCATTTTCAAAGTAATGTGTACAACTATTCATTCTGTGTCATTCATTGTGTGTTTAGCATGCTATTGGGCCACTGTAGCACTTGTTTTTTTTTCGTTTTTATGCATTTTTGACCGTTTTTGAACACTTTGATGCTCCAAATGGTCTTTGGACTTAGTCACTTTTTGATTCATGGAGATTTCAAAAGTGTTAAAAAGTCACTTTGGAGGCACACAGGACAGTGCAAATGCACCTATATAGCAATCAGGACACTCCAATCACACCTATATGGTTTTTAAATGATTTTGATGAATTAAACATTTTGACCTCCATGAGGGGTGGAAAGTTTGAACTTTTACTCCGCTCGGAGTTCCATGACTTCTGTGACCTCGTCCCCCTGAAATTTAAAATAGCATTTTCCAAGTAATTTGTAAATATATTCATTCTGGGTCATTCATTGTGTGTTTAGCTTGCTATTGGGCCAGTGTAGCACTTTGTTTTTTTCATTTTTATGCATTTGTGACCGTTTTTAAACACTTTCATGCACCAATGATGTCTTTGTACTTCGTCATTTTTCACTTCATGGGGACTTCAAAAGTGTTAGAAATTCATTTTGGAGGCACACAGAACAGTGCAAATGCAGTTACATAGCATTCAGGAGACTGCAATTACACCTATATAGTTTTTAAAAGATTTTGATGTAATAACATTTTTGACCTCCATGGGGAGGGCCCTTAAGCTGAACTTTTACCCAGCTCGGAGTTTCATGACCTTGTCCCCCTGAAATTGAAAATCGAATTTTCAAAGTGTTTAGTAAAACTGTTCATTCTGTGTCATTCATTATGTCTTTAGCCTGCTATTGGACCACTGCAGCACTATGTTTTGTTAATTTTAACCCAATGTTGACCTTTTTTGACCACTTTGATGCACCAGTGAAGTTTTTGGACTTAGTCATTTTTCACTTCATGGAGACTTCAAAAGTGTTAGAAATTCATTTTGTAAATACCTAGAACGGTGCAAATGCAGCCATATAGCATTCAGGGCACTACAATTACACCTATATAGTTTTTAAATGATTTTGATGCAATAACATTTTTGACCTCCATGGGGAGGGCACTCAAGCTAAACTTTTACCCAGCTCCGAGTTCCACGACCTCGGGTGGAAAAAGTGACTTTGCCCCCTTAAATCCAAAAACTTCAAAAAGTCACCCCTGGAGGCCAGAAACGGGTCTTAGACACTCTTGGTATGTCATCTGAGGTATACTATGGTGTTCTTGGGTCCAGAACTAGAAATGTGATGTGACTCTGATATCTAGGGCCTATAATGGAAAAAATGAATTTGACACCAAACACCTCAAAATGTCTGAAATAGGACTCAGACATGTACCTGGAGGCTGGAAATGAGCCCTAGACACTCTTGCTATATCACCTGAGATATAATATAGGGTCCTGGTGGCCACAGGGACCCAAAAACAGTCAGGTGGGTTGATACTGAAAATTAGCAAAAATCGTCCCAAAAATTTTTTTGACAAGATTTGCTAATTTTCCAAATAGCTCAGAATGGATATCAGAGACACTGTTTGAGTGCGCAAGATATGAATACACTTGTTAGAAAGGTCAGCTCTGATGCTTTCATGTGATATATATAACTTTGATATTATATAAAGTTTTTTTTCCGCTACCAACCAAGGGAAACACCTGATATCGTACCCGATTTTGAGAACATTGGGCTGGGTGGAAAAAGTCACTTTGCCCCCTTAAACCCAAAAACTTCAAAAAGTCACCCCTGGAGGCCAGAAATGGGTCTTAGACACTCTTGGTATGTCATCTGAGGTATACTATGGTCTTCTTGGGTCCAGAACTAGAAATCTGATGTGACTCTGATATCTAGGAGCTATAATGGAAAAAAATGAATTTGACACCAAACACCTCAAAATGTCACAAATAGGAGTCAGACATGTACCTGGAGGCTGGAAATGAGCCCTAGCCACTCTTGTTATATAATCTGAGATATATTATGGGGTCCTGGTGGCTACAGGGACCTGAAAACAGTCATGAGGGTTGATACCGAAAATTAGCAAAAATCGTCAAAAAAAGTTTTTTTGACAAGATTTGCTAATTTTCCAAATAGCTCAGAATGGATATCACAGTCACTTTGTGAGTACCCAGGACCTAAATATACTTGTTAGAAAGCTCAGATCTGATGCTTTCATTTGATCTATCTACCTTTGCTATTATCTGAAGTTTTTTTTTCAGCTTCCAGCCATGGGAAAAACCTGACATTGTACCCGATTTTGAGCACCTTAGGCTGGATGGAAGAAGTGACTTTGCCCCCTTAAACCCCAAAACTTCAAAAAGTCATCCCTGGAGGCCAGAAATGGGTCTTAGACACTCCTGGTATGTCATCTGAGGTATACTAAGGGGTCCTTAGGTCCAGAACTAGAAATTTGATGTGACTCTGAGCTCAATGTGATGTGACTCTGAGCTATATGGCCTATAATGGAAAAAATGAGTTTGACCCCAAACACCTCGAAATGTCACAAATAGGAGTCAGACATGTACCTGGAGGCTGGAAATGAGCCCTAGCCACTCTTGTTATATCATCTGAGATATATTATGGGGTCCTGGTGGCTATAGGGACCCGAAAACAGTCATGAGGGTTGATACCGAAAATTAGCAAAAATCGTCAAAAAAAGTTTTTTTGACAAGATTTGCTAATTTAACAAATAGCTCAGAATGGATATCACAGTCACTTCGTGAGTACCCATGACCTAAATATACTTGTTAGAAAGCTCAGATCTGATGCTTTCATTTGATCTATCTACCTTTGCTATTATCTGAAGTTGTTTTTTCAGCTTCCAGCCAAGGGAAGAACCTGACATCGTACCCGATTTTGAGCAACGTAGCCTGGATGGAAGAAGTGACTATGCCCCCTTAAACCCCAAAACTTCCAAAAGTCATCCCAGGAGGCCAGAAGTCATCCCTGGACTGCGGCCTTATGTCCAAAGCCATCCAACAAGAGCATTTTTTTTTTAATTCGGTCGATTTAAAAAAATCTGCGAACTATTTTATTTCTCTCAAAAAAGTGCCAAAAAGTGACTTTTTGTGCAAAAAAGTGCCCGTATAATATTTTTTCATCTAATAAACTTTTTATGACTCAGAATACACTTAGGCTTCAGGTCAATGTGTTTTCGTTTGGGGGAGGGGCCCAGGGAAAAAAACACCTTTTTTTTCTCGGATTGGTCAAACCTCGTTTTTACTACCTTTAAAAAATATCAAAACCATAAACCAGGAGCCCTAATTATATTCTTGATACTGAGCGGCAGGCAGGCAACTAGAGCTACATTTCAGGGGGGGGCTAATTCTTCCAACCATAGACCGAGTGACTGAAAGAAGGGGCGAAAACACAACAAAAGCCTCATTTACAAGTAAATGGTCTTTTAAAGACCTGTTAAGTCCTCGGGTGCGGCTGCAACGAGATGGTCACCAGCCCCCGAAGCTGTCTCTGCCCGGGCTGACAGACACGACGGGGGGGGCTGAAGCCCCGTGAGCCCAATGGATGTTGCATAGACCCTAAACCTTATCTGCAGATGAACAGTACCACTCAGTGAGGGGTCCCGTTCATCTGCAGATAAGGTTTAGGGTCTATGAAATACTGCTGTTGTCTTGCGTACATTCTGAGTTCCATTGCAGGGGCCTCATTTATGAGAAATGACGCAACGCTGCGTGAAAGCAGCGATGCGTCACTTTTCAGTGCGCACTCCTTGCGACATTCCTGATGCGTCATATTTAATGTATGATGCATCATGTCGCAAGGAGTTACAGATACGTCAGTATTTCTGACGTATCTGTAAGCGCAAAAGTGAAGCATTGCTAGAGTGTGTCACAAAAGTGACGCAACTCCAGCAATGCGTCCTTTCACATGGGGCAAACCCCATGTGAAAGGGCCTGCGTCAGTCTTACGCCTGCTGTGAGGCAGGCTCAAGAATTTGACGCAACGGTGTCCTAAAAGTGACGCAGTGAAATCTCATAATTTCACTGCGTCACTTTTACGACCCTTCCTTGCGTCAATACACCACCCTTGCATACATATACCTGGCGCAGGTATAATGTGGCGCAGGGGTTTACAAAGAGACGATTCTACCTAGATGCGTCTCTTTGTAAATATGACTCAACAAGGCGCATTTTTTATGCCACTGGTGCGTCACAAAAAGTGACGCATCGGTGGCGTAAAAGTGAGGCATAGCCTTATAAATGAGACCCCAAGTACTTGCCTTCTCGTGGAGTCAAGTGAGCTGAAACCTTTGGCCAGACCAATTTTAAGATCTTCGAGAACAGTACTTGCCAGGAGCATCTTTGAATAATAAAACAACTTCTTTGAAGTCAGCCTTCTCATCCAGATTACCACATACCCTTTTGAGCGAGGATCGCTAAGACTAAAACACAACACGACTGTGTGAAACATTACGCGTTCCTTATTATTTTGTATTAATATGTCTATATCACAAAAGACGGGGACTGCGTAGCTGTGCCCTCAGCTGATAAAGTGACAAACTTGAACACTGTTTTTTTCTAAGACTTCAACCACAGACATTCAAAAGCAAATTATACATACACAGTGCAAGTTTATAAAATATTACAATTGATTGCGTTAATTGACTCGTTCACAAATAATGTCTTATTCAATCAGGTGAGGAGTTCTGATGGAGGGAGTATCATGCAACCCTTTCCCTACCCCTTATCCGAAATCCCACGTGTGCAGTACTGTCCCTGTGTTTCACAGTCTCTCTGCCTGAAGAGGAAGCTTCCATCTTTCCTTATGTCATTAAAGCTTGCAGGTTTAATGACGTTAGACTTCGCAAAGTATAAACTTGTATGTTTGCTTTTGAGGAAGACTTAGACCATGCAACACAGGAACATATTTTACAAAAGTTTGGATTGAATTCCATTATATCCGTTGGCAAGATGTCTAAAATCCCAAAAAATATATTAATATATTTTTACATCCTTGACTTCCGGTGATCAGTTACATCTGCTGACCAGTTTAATCACCAATGCCCCCAAATAAAATCTTAGATATTCTCTCTGCTTTAGTCGCTTCTGGACAGGTTCATTGAACATATTATTTTGTCAAACATTCTAGCCTCTAACATGTGTTTGGCAAGACTGCTTTGTATATGTGTGGTCTCTGTCTGGAATGGCATAGTGTGGGCTGAAGAGAGGTGTTACCTCGAAACCGGTCCGGTCCTCGGATGCTTGATTCCGTTCTGGGAAGGACATGGCTTTTGTAGTTCGGACTGGACTGTTCCCATGGGGCAACAGGGTCAGAGCTGATTTGCATATCGCCATTGTCTAACCCAGGGTGGTGTGGAGTGCAAAAAAACGATGGATTTGGGCCCAGATCTTTTGACTGGGGGAGTGTGTGACATTGATCCACATTCAGTCCATCACTTGTTGTTTTTGCAATTGCCGCCCTAAGTGCGCTGGGGATGCCCAGACGTGGGTCCCAGGCACTCCACACCACTGGAATCAAGCTAGCCGGGCTGAAGAGAGGTGTTACCTCGAAACCGGTCCGGTCCTCGGATGCTTGATTCCGTTCTGGGAAGGACATGGCTTTTGTAGTTCGGACTGGACTGTTCCCATGGGGCAACAGGGTCAGAGCTGATTTGCATATCGCCATTGTCTAACCCAGGGTGGTGTGGAGTGCAAAAAAACGATGGATTTGGGCCCAGATCTTTTGACTGGGGGAGTGTGTGACATTGATCCACATTCAGTCCATCACTTGTTGTTTTTGCAATTGCCGCCCTAAGTGCGCTGGGGATGCCCAGACGTGGGTCCCAGGCACTCCACACCACTGGAATCAAGCTAGCCGGGCTGAAGAGAGGTGTTACCTCGAAACCGGTCCGGTCCTCGGATGCTTGATTCCGTTCTGGGAAGGACATGGCTTTTGTAGTTCGGACTGGACTGTTCCCATGGGGCAACAGGGTCAGAGCTGATTTGCATATCGCCATTGTCTAACCCAGGGTGGTGTGGAGTGCAAAAAAACGATGGATTTGGGCCCAGATCTTTTGACTGGGGGAGTGTGTGACATTGATCCACATTCAGTCCATCACTTGTTGTTTTTGCAATTGCCGCCCTAAGTGCGCTGGGGATGCCCAGACGTGGGTCCCAGGCACTCCACACCACTGGAATCAAGCTAGCCGGGCTGAAGAGAGGTGTTACCTCGAAACCGGTCCGGTCCTCGGATGCTTGATTCCGTTCTGGGAAGGACATGGCTTTTGTAGTTCGGACTGGACTGTTCCCATGGGGCAACAGGGTCAGAGCTGATTTGCATATCGCCATTGTCTAACCCAGGGTGGTGTGGAGTGCAAAAAAACGATGGATTTGGGCCCAGATCTTTTGACTGGGGGAGTGTGTGACATTGATCCACATTCAGTCCATCACTTGTTGTTTTTGCAATTGCCGCCCTAAGTGCGCTGGGGATGCCCAGACGTGGGTCCCAGGCACTCCACACCACTGGAATCAAGCTAGCCGGGCTGAAGAGAGGTGTTACCTCGAAACCGGTCCGGTCCTCGGATGCTTGATTCCGTTCTGGGAAGGACATGGCTTTTGTAGTTCGGTCTGGACTGTTCCCATGGGGCAACAGGGTCAGAGCTGATTTGCATATCGCCATTGTCTAACCCAGGGTGGTGTGGAGTGCAAAAAAACGATGGATTTGGGCCCAGATCTTTTGACTGGGGGAGTGTGTGACATTGATCCACATTCAGTCCATCACTTGTTGTTTTTGCAATTGCCGCCCTAAGTGCGCTGGGGATGCCCAGACGTGGGTCCCAGGCACTCCACACCACTGGAATCAAGCTAGCCGGGCTGAAGAGAGGTGTTACCTCGAAACCGGTCCGGTCCTCGGATGCTTGATTCCGTTCTGGGAAGGACATGGCTTTTGTAGTTCGGACTGGACTGTTCCCATGGGGCAACAGGGTCAGAGCTGATTTGCATATCGCCATTGTCTAACCCAGGGTGGTGTGGAGTGCAAAAAAACGATGGATTTGGGCCCAGATCTTTTGACTGGGGGAGTGTGTGACATTGATCCACATTCAGTCCATCACTTGTTGTTTTTGCAATTGCCGCCCTAAGTGCGCTGGGGATGCCCAGACGTGGGTCCCAGGCACTCCACACCACTGGAATCAAGCTAGCCGGGCTGAAGAGAGGTGTTACCTCGAAACCGGTCCGGTCCTCGGATGCTTGATTCCGTTCTGGGAAGGACATGGCTTTTGTAGTTCGGACTGGACTGTTCCCATGGGGCAACAGGGTCAGAGCTGATTTGCATATCGCCATTGTCTAACCCAGGGTGGTGTGGAGTGCAAAAAAACGATGGATTTGGGCCCAGATCTTTTGACTGGGGGAGTGTGTGACATTGATCCACATTCAGTCCATCACTTGTTGTTTTTACAATTGCCGCCCTAAGTGCGCTGGGGATGCCCAGACGTGGGTCCCAGGCACTCCACACCACTGGAATCAAGCTAGCCGGGCTGAAGAGAGGTGTTACCTCGAAACCGGTCCGGTCCTCGGATGCTTGATTCCGTTCTGGGAAGGACATGGCTTTTGTAGTTCGGACTGGACTGTTCCCATGGGGCAACAGGGTCAGAGCTGATTTGCATATCGCCATTGTCTAACCCAGGGTGGTGTGGAGTGCAAAAAAACGATGGATTTGGGCCCAGATCTTTTGACTGGGGGAGTGTGTGACATTGATCCACATTCAGTCCATCACTTGTTGTTTTTGCAATTGCCGCCCTAAGTGCGCTGGGGATGCCCAGACGTGGGTCCCAGGCACTCCACACCACTGGAATCAAGCTAGCCGGGCTGAAGAGAGGTGTTACCTCGAAACCGGTCCGGTCCTCGGATGCTTGATTCCGTTCTGGGAAGGACATGGCTTTTGTAGTTCGGACTGGACTGTTCCCATGGGGCAACAGGGTCAGAGCTGATTTGCATATCGCCATTGTCTAACCCAGGGTGGTGTGGAGTGCAAAAAAACGATGGATTTGGGCCCAGATCTTTTGACTGGGGGAGTGTGTGACATTGATCCACATTCAGTCCATCACTTGTTGTTTTTGCAATTGCCGCCCTAAGTGCGCTGGGGATGCCCAGACGTGGGTCCCAGGCACTCCACACCACTGGAATCAAGCTAGCCGGGCTGAAGAGAGGTGTTACCTCGAAACCGGTCCGGTCCTCGGATGCTTGATTCCGTTCTGGGAAGGACATGGCTTTTGTAGTTCGGACTGGACTGTTCCCATGGGGCAACAGGGTCAGAGCTGATTTGCATATCGCCATTGTCTAACCCAGGGTGGTGTGGAGTGCAAAAAAACGATGGATTTGGGCCCAGATCTTTTGACTGGGGGAGTGTGTGACATTGATCCACATTCAGTCCATCACTTGTTGTTTTTGCAATTGCCGCCCTAAGTGCGCTGGGGATGCCCAGACGTGGGTCCCAGGCACTCCACACCACTGGAATCAAGCTAGCCGGGCTGAAGAGAGGTGTTACCTCGAAACCGGTCCGGTCCTCGGATGCTTGATTCCGTTCTGGGAAGGACATGGCTTTTGTAGTTCGGACTGGACTGTTCCCATGGGGCAACAGGGTCAGAGCTGATTTGCATATCGCCACTGTCTAACCCAGGGTGGTGTGGAGTGCAAAAAAACGATGGATTTGGGCCCAGATCTTTTGACTGGGGGAGTGTGTGACATTGATCCACATTCAGTCCATCACTTGTTGTTTTTGCAATTGCCGCCCTAAGTGCGCTGGGGATGCCCAGACGTGGGTCCCAGGCACTCCACACCACTGGAATCAAGCTAGCCGGGCTGAAGAGAGGTGTTACCTCGAAACCGGTCCGGTCCTCGGATGCTTGATTCCGTTCTGGGAAGGACATGGCTTTTGTAGTTCGGACTGGACTGTTCCCATGGGGCAACAGGGTCAGAGCTGATTTGCATATCGCCATTGTCTAACCCAGGGTGGTGTGGAGTGCAAAAAAACGATGGATTTGGGCCCAGATCTTTTGACTGGGGGAGTGTGTGACATTGATCCACATTCAGTCCATCACTTGTTGTTTTTGCAATTGCCGCCCTAAGTGCGCTGGGGATGCCCAGACGTGGGTCCCAGGCACTCCACACCACTGGAATCAAGCTAGCCGGGCTGAAGAGAGGTGTTACCTCGAAACCGGTCCGGTCCTCGGATGCTTGATTCCGTTCTGGGAAGGACATGGCTTTTGTAGTTCGGACTGGACTGTTCCCATGGGGCAACAGGGTCAGAGCTGATTTGCATATCGCCATTGTCTAACCCAGGGTGGTGTGGAGTGCAAAAAAACGATGGATTTGGGCCCAGATCTTTTGACTGGGGGAGTGTGTGACATTGATCCACATTCAGTCCATCACTTGTTGTTTTTGCAATTGCCGCCCTAAGTGCGCTGGGGATGCCCAGACGTGGGTCCCAGGCACTCCACACCACTGGAATCAAGCTAGCCGGGCTGAAGAGAGGTGTTACCTCGAAACCGGTCCGGTCCTCGGATGCTTGATTCCGTTCTGGGAAGGACATGGCTTTTGTAGTTCGGACTGGACTGTTCCCATGGGGCAACAGGGTCAGAGCTGATTTGCATATCGCCATTGTCTAACCCAGGGTGGTGTGGAGTGCAAAAAAACGATGGATTTGGGCCCAGATCTTTTGACTGGGGGAGTGTGTGACATTGATCCACATTCAGTCCATCACTTGTTGTTTTTGCAATTGCCGCCCTAAGTGCGCTGGGGATGCCCAGACGTGGGTCCCAGGCACTCCACACCACTGGAATCAAGCTAGCCGGGCTGAAGAGAGGTGTTACCTCGAAACCGGTCCGGTCCTCGGATGCTTGATTCCGTTCTGGGAAGGACATGGCTTTTGTAGTTCGGACTGGACTGTTCCCATGGGGCAACAGGGTCAGAGCTGATTTGCATATCGCCATTGTCTAACCCAGGGTGGTGTGGAGTGCAAAAAAACGATGGATTTGGGCCCAGATCTTTTGACTGGGGGAGTGTGTGACATTGATCCACATTCAGTCCATCACTTGTTGTTTTTGCAATTGCCGCCCTAAGTGCGCTGGGGATGCCCAGACGTGGGTCCCAGGCACTCCACACCACTGGAATCAAGCTAGCCGGGCTGAAGAAAGGTGTTACCTCGAAACCGGTCCGGTCCTCGGATGCTTGATTCCGTTCTGGGAAGGACATGGCTTTTGTAGTTCGGACTGGACTGTTCCCATGGGGCAACAGGGTCAGAGCTGATTTGCATATCGCCATTGTCTAACCCAGGGTGGTGTGGAGTGCAAAAAAACGATGGATTTGGGCCCAGATCTTTTGACTGGGGGAGTGTGTGACATTGATCCACATTCAGTCCATCACTTGTTGTTTTTGCAATTGCCGCCCTAAGTGCGCTGGGGATGCCCAGACGTGGGTCCCAGGCACTCCACACCACTGGAATCAAGCTAGCCGGGCTGAAGAGAGGTGTTACCTCGAAACCGGTCCGGTCCTTGGATGCTTGATTCCGTTCTGGGAAGGACATGGCTTTTGTAGTTCGGACTGGACTGTTCCCATGGGGCAACAGGGTCAGAGCTGATTTGCATATCGCCATTGTCTAACCCAGGGTGGTGTGGAGTGCAAAAAAACGATGGATTTGGGCCCAGATCTTTTGACTGGGGGAGTGTGTGACATTGATCCACATTCAGTCCATCACTTGTTGTTTTTGCAATTGCCGCCCTAAGTGCGCTGGGGATGCCCAGACGTGGGTCCCAGGCACTCCACACCACTGGAATCAAGCTAGCCGGGCTGAAGAGAGGTGTTACCTCGAAACCGGTCCGGTCCTCGGATGCTTGATTCCGTTCTGGGAAGGACATGGCTTTTGTAGTTCGGACTGGACTGTTCCCATGGGGCAACAGGGTCAGAGCTGATTTGCATATCGCCATTGTCTAACCCAGGGTGGTGTGGAGTGCAAAAAAACGATGGATTTGGGCCCAGATCTTTTGACTGGGGGAGTGTGTGACATTGATCCACATTCAGTCCATCACTTGTTGTTTTTGCAATTGCCGCCCTAAGTGCGCTGGGGATGCCCAGACGTGGGTCCCAGGCACTCCACACCACTGGAATCAAGCTAGCCGGGCTGAAGAGAGGTGTTACCTCGAAACCGGTCCGGTCCTCGGATGCTTGATTCCGTTCTGGGAAGGACATGGCTTTTGTAGTTCGGACTGGACTGTTCCCATGGGGCAACAGGGTCAGAGCTGATTTGCATATCGCCATTGTCTAACCCAGGGTGGTGTGGAGTGCAAAAAAACGATGGATTTGGGCCCAGATCTTTTGACTGGGGGAGTGTGTGACATTGATCCACATTCAGTCCATCACTTGTTGTTTTTGCTAGTGTGTGAAAAACAATGACCTGGAATGCAGTCTAAGCAAAGGCAAGAAACTGGAATTAATAATATCATTCCCTTCATCGTATTGTCCCTTTGAAGGTTTGACCTGTGCGTGTTTTGTAAAGAAGTCTTCCCTTTAAAAACTTAGGCCCCCATTTCTGAAAGTCTGTGGTGTGCAGAACACTTCGTGCTGGAACAGTTACTGCTGGTGGTAGCAAACTCCACTTGGCTTGTGAAATACATTAGCATCGTTTTGCTTTTTGTGTAATAATGAAATGGAGCAAACATATTTTTTTGTTTCAGTCCATGCTACAGCAAGATTGTTGCACAATTGCAAAAATGAACAAGCTGGCTCCGTGGAGCCGACAGGGGGAGGGAACAGGAGATGTGCATGCGTACAGAGTGCACATCTCCTGTCCGTACACGTGCACATCTCCTGTCCGCGGAATTCAAGCTTTATTTCAGCAAGTAGGAAGAATCTTGCACAGGCCACCAGCCCCATGATTGTGGCCAGTCAGAGTGCGTCACAATGTGAAACTAATCTCATAAATATTAATGAGGTAGGCAGGATTGGGACCTACTCCAAATTAGCATTTTGTGAACTAACCTATTAGTATGTAAACAAGATGATATAAATCAACACTGGTATCAAACTGCAAGCAGTTTTTACTGCCAGTGTTACTGCATCGCTGGCCCGTAGTCACATACTCTGTAGCACCTCTTTTTCGGATGAGTCCCCCCACTTCTTTTTTTAGGACTTGAGCCCTGGTGAAGGGTCTCAAAATCCAGCAATAAAGGGAATGTGTGAAGCTAATTTAATAGTGACAAAAAGTAATCCTGCTGAAATAAACAAAACAAGCATTGGCATAGCCAATAGGTCTTGCCTTTGGGAACTAATAAGTGTTAAGGCAGAGATATTGAGTTTGTGTTTGTTTTTAAGCTGTGTTGTGCAGAAGTCTGCAGTATGCTGAAATGTTATAATAAAGAAGTGTGAGAAGCATTTTTGTTACTTATGATGTATAATGTACAACAAAATGACGATGATAAAAAACTATTAATTAGAAGTAATGATTTGTGTTTTTTTATGTTTGAATGCTGGCACCTTGTATCTGCCTGTTCTAATCGTTGCCTTTTTATGGTGTTTATTGTTAAAGGTGTGGTAAATAAATAATTAATTACCGGTTCTATTTTTCGGGATACTCATACAAACAGATAGCTCAATAAATAAGAGTCAAGATTCGAGGTAGCTAGAGTGTACAGGCTTTAATCAGGCATAAAAGGACAGGAACAGGACAGCCTGCATGGGAATGGGATGGCAGGGCCCGACAGCTGCCGGGGGCAGGATCTGGGAATGATGCGCATAACTTTTAATAACAGAACATTAGTATATATAGTTAAACAAAATACATTGCATTCAATACAGTAGGCGTAGCAGTAGGCGGAGTTTGTAGCAGTCGCGAAAGATAAGGGCAAAATGAGGTAACAAGAAGGCGTGTACAGGGCGTATACACAGACATGTGATGTAAACGTAACAGAATATGTCATAAACGGGGCGGAAACATGGAGGGGGCTACCTGAGCAGCTGGGACCTCTAACCTAGTGGTGCGCGCAAACTGACAATGACGTGTTACCAGGGAGAACTGGGGGGCTATGACTTCTGCGCTAGAAGAGGAGACTAAAGTCTGGAGTGTCAGAGCGACATGTACCCAGGCATATCTAGTATCTGGTGTTTAGAGTACATGTTGATAGAATCCAAAAGTTATCAGAGTAAAGGCTAACAGACATTAAGACTGGTGCATGCATAATTCTACATGTAGTGCGTGTGCGGGGAATATTCTATAAATATTAATACAGTATTTCTCTTACATGGAGACATAAAGGCTAGACCATGACGGAAACTATTGATGCGATTCAGTAGCTTAGGAATGCAGAGAAGGAGGGCTGGACTGATAACTAGAAACATAACATATTCTTGGCAGACTGGGAGGCAGAGCCAGGCCGAGCCGGGCACTGCGAGGCATGAAAGTAAGCTAAGAGTCAGGGATACAGGTGGGGGCTGTATCGCTCCTTGGAGAGGGTTCAGAAAACAGGAGCTGAATCTAAGTCCGGGCCCTTTTGAGGCCTAGAAACGGGGATAATTCAATGAATTAACGTGCACACTGTAAAACGTGGCAACGTAGCTTTACATAGGCCCGATATTCGTTGTATTCACGAAAACTGGAAACTGGCATACTAGAGATGGACACAACTATAATTGCGTCTTTAATCGATCATAGGGGAATACATGCATATCGATCATGCACATATAACATAACATAGGGAACACGTAGGCACATACAACATGGCAAAATTTACTTTTCCACATTCCCTCCTTGTGCCCTACGTTTCCATCAGGAAACATCTATATTCATGATACCATCTATCATTTCATACAGCATCATTTGCTCGTCTCGAATTGTCCTGGAACGGGACTTAGGACTAGGAATACAAGAGGTAGCACAAATGCCGCAAATCGCAGGGCCACATTGTATACAGAGGCAGCAACTGAATATGATCATTACTGCAATACCTAGGAATGACAATACTTTCCATCCCCAGGCAGATATGATACTCCAGAGCCAACCGGACCATGTCCAGGAGCCTGGATTCTGGTGTAACTGATGGGCACTTTTATGAAGTCTGGTTATAGCTGAATAAACAGACGGCGCGTTATTAGGAATGAAAATGCAGCAACTAGATCCGATGACTCTACATGCTCCTCCTCTATCGGCCAGTATGACGTCAAGAACGAGACGATTTTGGAGCACGACAAATCTCATAGCAGATTGCTCTTCGGTTAAGTTACCTAGAGCAGAAGTAGTCTCATTCACTACTGCTTCAAGGGTTCTGGTTAACCTACGGATTGACTTACTATTCTGGACAGGTCCTATAAAGAAAAAGAAACCTCTATTGAAATCTGTATACTGTTCTAGAGCAGTTTCAGTTTGATCGACAATTGGGGACTCAATCTCCCGTCTATTTCTAACGTGTACTAGATGTGTGTTTCTGTGATAATCAGATGGGGCTAGAAAAACTGGTGGCAGTAGGAAGGCAATATAACATGTTCCATCCCAATCGAGGGGCAGACGAACATATGCGGTCTGACCACAAACAAAATAAGAATGACGTGAAGCTTTGAAAATAGATTTCCCACTGTCACTATACTCGACAGTAGTAGTACAATCACTATGTCCTACATGTGCGGAACCATTCTTTCGGACACATAATTCGCCTTTGACTGGTAGTACTGAAATAGCAGGTAAGTCTGGAGTAGTATCAGACTGAACATTCAGGACCATAAAATTCGAAGAATAATTACCTAAATTGTAAACTTCATTTTCTAGATCTAACCCTGTTCTATGGGGGAGACCTTGCTTGTCTGGAAAACATGTTCTATTCAGAAGGGACACATCATTTGAAGATGACGTTAACATGGACCATGCTCCACACGAACCATTATGTGAAAACGGATAAGGAAAGAGTGGCAGAACTCCCTTCGGTGTCTGGAAAGGGGGGAGTCGACCACACACCCAACAATTAGTAGCATTGCTGGTCTGGTGTGAATAGTGCAACATTCTTACAAATGTGTTATTTCTCATAGCAAGACGATAGGATAACTCGTGAGGAGGCAGATCACTAAATGTGTGCTCTACTGTAGCATTAGAAAACTTATTTACATGAGAAATTGGAAAACATAAATGCAATGCATAACTTGTGCAGGTAACCATCAAACTTAGAAACAATAGAAAACTTAGAAAAACGATACATCGGATAGAGTTTTGACTAACTCTCTCACTATGGGGGTCTATCTCATACATGTCAGATACCTGTCTAACCGTTTCACCCGAGAGGGACTTAGACAATTAAACTGGCTGACTTATTTTACTAGACCGGAGCTTTAACTTATACTCCTGTTGCGGAGTTTTCTCTAACAGAGGAACTTTCAGTTCAGGATTCAGATCAATGTCTGGTTTCAGGCAGTCTTTCAGACAGTCTTTAGAAATGTCCTTTAAAAATGTCTTTTTCCGGACTCCATGGAACTTCTTGATATGGGACAGATGGACCCAACCCTTGCGGCCCTCCAACTTCACGGCCGTACGGGTGGTCAGAAGGACAAGTCGTGGCTCCTTCCAACGAGGCTCCAGCGGACTTGAACGATCAAAATTCCTTACAAGGACGAGGTCGCCTGGAATGACCTCATGCGGTTTCACTTCAGTATTGTCTGGGAATGTAGCGGCAACCTGTGAACGACAAGAGTGTAGGGCAGACATCAAGGAAGCTAGGTAATCTGTCAACATATTACTGGAAACATCTGTAATACTGCGGGGTCTAGGTGTACCCCACATGTTTGGGGGGCGGCCGAATACGACCTCATAAGGGGACAGACCTGATCTGGAGTGTGCGACCATTCGCATAAAGAATAAAGCAACTGGCAGGGCAACTAGCCAGTCTACACCTTTCTCTTTACATGTCTTGGCAATACGGATTTTCAGGGTCTGATTATGTCTCTCTACGAGACCGGCTGCTTCAGGATGGCGCACAAAATGGAACTTCCACTGGTACCCTAACAAGAGGGAAACATGTTTCATTAACTCGGATGAGAATGGCTGGCCGTTATCAGAATACACGACCCTAGGGAGTCCATAACGGGGGAAGAATTCACGAACCAACTGCTTAGCAGTGGTCGCTGCTGTGTAATCTGGAACTGGATATGCTTCTGTCCACCTGGACAAAGCGCATACAACTACAAGGACATACTTGAAACCTCGACATCGCTCCATCTGAATATAATCCGTCTGGAGGACTTCGAAAGGGTGGTCAGGAGGTTGGAATCCACCTTGTTCCACCGGGACACTTTTACCTGGATTGAATTGACAACATATCATACAAGTACGGACTTTCTGCTTGGCTGCAGCTCGTAAGTGCTTGTTAAACCAAAGGTTCTGAATACTGTCTAACATGGCTTTTTCTCCTAGGTGTGCTGGACTATGTGCGGTATTGATAATGACTTGAACCATAGAGTCGGGGAGAAACCATGTGGCTTTTCCCTTCGTCAACCATCCCTGATCTGTCTGGACCCCTCCTTGTTCGGACCATTTCTTGATTTCTTCAGGAGTAGCATGTAACTGTATGTCTATGACATCTTGTGTAGGGTCCTTAACTGTCATACAAGTAATCTGTTCTGGAGTGGATGTCTGTGTCTTGTTAACTGGAATGTCTGGTGTCTGAGCTGTAAGCTTGGCTGTTCGGTCTGCTAGATCATTACCTTGGGAAATTATGTCAGTAACTTTCGTATGTGCCTTGCACTTCATGATAGCGATAGCTGTCGGTAAATGTATTGCATCTAACAGAGCTTGAATGAGGAGACCATGCTGAATCTTGGTTCCATGAGAAGTCATGAAACCTCTCTCCTGCCAGAGCACTCCGAAGTCGTGTACAACTCCGAATGCGTAACGTGAATCTGTATATATGTTTACTTTCAGGTTCTTGGCACGTATGCAGGCTTGGGTCAGAGCAACTAGCTCTGCTGCTTGAGCAGACAGTGTGTCAATACGGTGTGTTTCAATAACTTCAGTGTCAGTAGTCACTGCATACGCGGCTACTAGTTCTCCTGTACTCGTTCTCATACATGAACCATCCACATAAAGTGTCAGGTCGGGATCAGGTAATGCAATGTCTGTCAGGTCTTGTCTTGGCTTAGTCATAGTGTTAATGACTTCCACACAGTCATGTGTGGCAGGATTTTAAGTAACTGACGGTAACAGAGTAGCAGGATTTAGAACGTTGCAGCGTCTGATTTCTATGTGTGGCTGGAACAGTGTCAGTTCATAACCTGTTAAACGTGCAATGGTCAAGTGCTGAGTCTGTGTTCGGTTTAAAAGAACTTCCACGGAGTGTGGAACTTGTACTGTCAGGGAGTGTCCTAATACTATGGAATCACTTTGTCTGATTGCTAGAGCTGTGGCTGCAACTGACTTGAGGCACGCAGGCAAAGTCTGGGCTACTGGATCTAATGTGCTCGAAAAAAAAGCACAAGGCTTGTACTGTCCGGCTTGATCTTGTGTGAGAACAGATAATGCAGTACCATCACGTTCTGTGACAAAAAGTGTAAAAGGCTTACTGTAGTTCGGTGTAGCTAGAACAGGTGCTTGGCATAAAGCTTTCTTTAACTCATTAAAACTAAGTGTATGTTCAGATGTCCAAGGGAGGACAGTCGATATGGCTGCCTCCTGTGTCGTTAACTGTATCAGTGGCTTTGCTAGAAATGCATACTGAGGAATCCATTGTCTGCAATAAGAAGTGAGGCCAATAAAAGCACGTACCTCCTTCTGTGTCTTGGGCTGTGGAAGACTCGCTATTAACTGGATACGGTCTGGTGTCAACTGCCTACCCCACTTGGACAGTAAGTGGCCTAAGTAGATCACTTGCTGGACACAGAATTGAAGCTTCGAAGGGGACACCTTGTGCCCCATCTCGGCTAGGAAATACAGAACTGTAAGTGACGCTCGCTCGCAGTCACGTTCAGAACGGGCTGTGATCAGTAGATCATCTACATACTGGAGTAGGGCAGTGTCAGTTGGCATGTGAATATTGTCTAGTTGTCTTTTAAGTGCTTGACTGTAAATACTAGGGCTTTCTGTGAAACCTTGAGGAGCTCGTGTGAATTTATAGCTCCTTCCATTTAAACAAAAACCGAAAAGGTACTGGCTGTCTGGATGAATCGGGACACTGAAAAATGCATTCTTGAGGTCTATAACAGTAAAAAATGTAGCTTCAGAATCAATAGCTGTCAATAGAGATGAAATATCTGGGACTACTGGATACTGGGGTATGATACATTTATTAAGTTCTCGAAGGTCAATCACTAATCGATATACTGGAGGTGCATTTGGATCAGTACGTTTCATGACTGGAATGATAGGATAATTACATACATTGGAGTCAGTTTCTACGACTACTCCTTGAGCAATGAGCTCGTCAATAATTTTGGATAAGGCTGCTACAGCCTCAGGTGGCAATCTGTACTGTCTGATCCGTGGCAAGACTATACCTTGCTTGAGGGTCACACGATGGGGTGTGATTCGCATAAAACCTACATCAGTTGGACCTTGCGCCCATAAATGCTGTGGAACATTGGACAATCTTGGATCAAAATCACGTAATACATAATGACCTTTAAAGTCTCTTAAAAACAATCATATTCCTTCTGGAGAGCAGCAAATAACTGCACCTAATTCTTTTAATGTTTTAATGCCTAACAAATTTTCTGGACATGACTTCGTAAGTAACAAATCAGTAGTTCGGGACAATGGACCAACTTCTAGAGTAACTGGCTTTGAAATCTCGTTAACAATAGGCTTTCCTGAAAATCCAAGGGAAACATTTCTAGAGCCTGAGAGCGGAGCCCCTGGAACCTCGTCATGACTGATAGTAGTCCTACTTGCCCCTGTATCAATCAAAAACTTTCTGTCTTTCCCCAATACTTGACTATGTACATAGGGACCCTCTTGATCTACAGGTATCTCGATGAGAGGCAAGCCTACCTCCCTCTCTAGGCTGTTTCATGAATACGGTTGATATTCTGGATACTCTGTCTGGGCATACTGGTACATCTGCTGTGTAACATGCTGTGTTGCAGCAATAGGCTGCGGTGCTGGAACTGTCTGTTGTGCATTCTGTGGTGTCTGGGAAGTCTGTGAAACTTGTTCTTGTCTAGGCGGACGTGGTCTTTCTTTAGTCTTACCAGTTGCTATGTTGTGTTTCAGAACTGCACACTCGTTTATAAAATGACCTGGTTGTTTACAATAATTGCATGTCCCTTTAACGGGAGCTGCAGGATGACTGGCTTGATTCGGACCCCTCTTCTGACTGTCTTGTGGAACAGATTGTGCAACTAGTACTTTCATTTTCGTGTCTTTCATACGTCTCCTTTCGTGTTCTTGCTCTTCCCTGATTCTATTCTGGTGATACTGGAGCATCTGTAACATTTGTGACGGGGTACTAGCTTGCCAGGTACTTTCGACTTTCAAAACTCGATTTTTAACTTGTGGGCTTGAATTCTCGACTAGTTTAGTAACAAAAAGATGAGGGTATGACTCGCTACCTGTCTTCAAACCACTGTTAATAATAAAACATTTTTCAAATCTAGAATAAAAATCACTAGTATCTTCATCCTGTTTCTGTTTACATGCTGAGATTGCATCCCAATCTTCCTTTTTCGTGGCTAATAACCTTGGCAAAACTTGTATCAATAACTCGGGCAATTCTTTACATTTGTCCCCAAGACCGGTACCTGGTACTCGTATTTTATCTTCAGCTTCTAGAGCTGTCCAATCAATCTTTTTCTCTCCCACCTCCCATTCCTTTTCCTTGAGTTTTTCATATACCCCTGCGGGCAACAGGACCTTTAACATTTTAATGATATCTGGATACGTGTATTCTCCCATACGGAGCATGTCTTTTAATTCTCGATGGAACCCTGCTGGATCTTTGTCGTGACAGGGAATTAATTTCTTCATCTCTAAGAGTTCCATCTATGTGATAGGGGTGTAAACAAATACTCGTTGCATTTCACCACCCGGTGTCCTAACTGGGTGTACTTCTCGTAACGGATGCTGTCTATCTATGTAAAATGGTTTACTTTCTGGAGGTGAGACGTGAACAAAATGCGGGTTCAGAAACGTTCTATATTTGTGGCGCTGTTCTAGAATGACACTACTTAAATCGGTACCTAAACCTTTCCATTTATACTGGAGTAACTCGTTCAGAATATCATGTAACGGATCTGGATCAGAATGTTGTCCTTCATATAGTGTAATGAGGTGCTGGATCATATACATACCCACCAGTCGTTGCTCGGCTGGGGGCAGTTTCAGAAACATTTGTGCCACTATTTCGTCTGGAAAAGTGGTAGAATCAGTAATCCATCGGACTGCTGATCGGGCTAGTTCTTGTTCATGCATGGTACTAAGTTCACTATAACCGATTCGTGATTTCAGAATGTGATCGGTAGCTTGAAATACTTGTTCTAGAGAATATTGTTCTGGTGCTGGAAGATGAAAGACTTTCTTGTGTTCTAGGCGTGAATGTCGGTCTGGAAATCTAGATTTACCTACATACGCTATTCTGGCGGTATTCTCGTCTTCTACTTCTTCAGTATCAGAGTTATCTTCTTTCTCGCTTACTTGTGCTGTTTTGCGTTTCTCGTGTAACCTTATTATTTCCTTACGAATTTTCTTGTACATACTGTCTATACTACTGAGTGTCTTGTGTCTTCCCTCGGCTATATGATCACTCCACTTTGTCAGGACTTTCATTTCGATTGGATCTTTGTCTGGATAATCTTGTTCCCTTATTAAACAATTGATTAGAAACTTTAATAGCATGAGCTGAGTCTCAGCTTTCCTTAGAGACATGATTTCGCCAATACTTTCTGGATCTTCTCCTGTACGGATGAAACGATATATTCTGTCTAGATCTTCTTTCATATTCGGTAGGGTGTCCAAATACTCGGTCACCCGTCTTGCGCGCAATGAATATATAACCATATTATCATCGCCTGGGACTGGATCATAACGGCATTCGGTGAGAGCTCGCCTGATATCTGCAACGGACTGATGTTTGGGCGTACGCTGTAACGCACGTTCATGTAACTCGACTAACGTTATACGTTTGTGTGGCGGCGGGGTACCCGGAGGACCTCCTCCCGCGGCCCCTAAACTGGAATCGTCGACTGATACTCTTCGTGCTGGCAGAGTGACCGATGTAGCGGGAACTTGTACTATGGACTGGACCGGGGGTACCGTAACAGGTGCTGTAACAGGTGCCCCGGTGGCTGGAGGAACAGGAATTACATTATTTACCGGAGCTGGCGGAGCAGGATTCGCATATTCTGGGACTGTGTCGTCCAAATAGGACGAGAGAAAAATATCAGCTGCGGTCGGTTTGTGACGTAGCTTAATCGGAACTAATGGCGGCGGAAAATTACATGGTGCTTCCGGGGTTGCTTTTGGCAAACCCTCGGCAAGAAGAGGATACATACCCTTAATGAGGGCATTTCTCTGTCTGTCTGACTGTTCGGCTTTAACTCGTTCACCTACTTCAATTAATTCCCTTTCTTGGGCTCTTTCTGAGGATTCTCTACTTAATTCAGACTTTATGATTTCTTTTTCTGTTCTTTTATGAGATTCTTTGCGCCATAACTCGATGGCGTCTCTCTGGGACTGTCTGGCTTTCTTTTTCCATAATGCTTCTTCTACTCGCATGATGCACTCGGCATCCCACGTACCTGATACGGGCCATCTATACTTTTCCTCTAATTCCTTGGTGTACTCCACCCATAAATCTAGATATAATATGGCACTTATGCCATGCTTTTGATACATAAAATGACCTGGACTGTCCCTAGGCGGGACAGGAACTGCTTCCTCGAGCAGACCTTTTCTAGTTTTTAACTGACGTAACTTTGAGAACAGAGGCATAACTAGGCTGGAGTCTGGACACAATACAATACACGATAAACACAATAATAACTGAAAAACGAATCATTCATACCACGACATTGAAAACACATGAAATAACATTTTGGACAGAATATTACCTGAAATACTGAAAACAGAATACATGAATTTCTCAAAAACAGAACTTACTGGAACAGAAACTTACTAGAATGACTAGATGCACTGCTAAAACAGTACGAAACTTACCGGTCCCATAAAGAGACACGTCAGGACCCGCATCCACCTAAGTGGACACTTCGTGTTGGATCTGTGTACCCAAACCCACGGACCAGAGGCAAATCAATTGACCCTGTCTAGATACTACCCCAGCAATGGTACTCACCGGGCAGCAAGAACGGAAGGCCTCGGACTGGACTGGACTGCTACGACGACGGACGGACGAACCTCGGACTTTAGTTACAGGTGGGCCTCCGGATACCTCGGACCTTGGACTCTCGGCTTGGGCTCTGGTCGGGACTCGCCGCGTTCCTCCACCACCTCGTCTGGACGCTGGACCGCAACCTCCGTCTCCTCCGTGGGCCTGAGGGATACTTGAAGCAGAAATATCTGCACGTGCACGGTATGGTTCCGTCACGGCTGCAGAGGATCAGGGGGCCTGCGTGGCTTCTCCGGCGCGTGGGGAAAGGGCAAGTCCCTATTCGGGCGCCATTATGTGGTGAATAAATAATTAATTACCGGTTCTATTTTTCGGGATACTCATACAAACAGATAGCTCAATAAATAAGAGTCAAGATTCGAGGTAGCTAGAGTGTACAGGCTTTAATCAGGCATAAAAAGACAGGAACAGGACAGCCTGCATGGGAATGGGATGGCAGGGCCCGACAGCTGCCGGGGGCAGGATCTGGGAATGATGCGCATAACTTTTAATAACAGAACATTAGTATATATATTGCATTCAATACAGTAGGCGTAGCAGTAGGCGGAGTTTGTAGCAGTCGCGAAAGATAAGGGCAAAATGAGGTAACAAGAAGGCGTGTACAGGGCGTATACACAGACATGTGATGTAAACGTAACAGAATATGTCATAAACGGGGCGGAAACATGGAGGGGGCTACCTGAGCAGCTGGGACCTCTAACCTAGTGGTGTGCGCAAACTGACAATGACGTGTTACCAGGGAGAACTGGGGGGCTATGACTTCTGCGCTAGAAGAGGAGACTAAAGTCTGGAGTGTCAGAGCGACATGTACCCAGGCATATCTAGTATCTGGTGTTTAGAGTACATGTTGATAGAATCCAAAAGTTATCAGAGTAAAGGCTAACAGACATTAAGACTGGTGCATGCATAATTCTACATGTAGTGCGTGTGCGGGGAATATTCTATAAATATTAATACAGTATTTCTCTTACATGGAGACATAAAGGCTAGACCATGACGGAAACTATTGATGCGATTCAGTAGCTTAGGAATGCAGAGAAGGAGGGCTGGACTGATAACTAGAAACATAACATATTCTTGGCAGACTGGGAGGCAGAGCCAGGCCGAGCCGGGCACTGCGAGGCATGAAAGTAAGCTAAGAGTCAGGGATACAGGTGGGGGCTGTATCGCTCCTTGGAGAGGGTTCAGAAAACAGGCGCTGAATCTAAGTCCGGGCCCTTTTGAGGCCTAGAAACGGGGATAATTCAATGAATTAACGTGCACACTGTAAAACGTGGCAACGTAGCTTTACATAGGCCCGATATTCGTTGTATTCACGAAAACTGGAAACTGGCATACTAGAGATGGACACAACTATAATTGCGTCTTTAATCGATCATAGGGGAATACATGCATATCGATCATGCACATATAACATAACATAGGGAACACGTAGGCACATACAACATGGCAAAATTTACTTTTCCACAAAGGGGTGGGTATAAATAACAGGAGAGTGAAGGTTACTTACTTTGTTATTGAGAGTGATAGATTTAGTGAGTTAATTAGTGGGAGATAGTTAGTGAGAGATTGAGAGAGTTAGTAAGAGTGATGAAATTAGTGAGAGAGTTAGTGAGAGTGAGAGAGTTAGCGAGTGAGTTAGTTAGTGAGAGAGAGTTATTGAGTTAGTGAGAGTGAGTGAGATTTAGTTAGTGAGAGTGAGAGAGTTAGCGAGTGAGTTATTGAGAGTGAGTTAGTTATGATCACCAATTATAAGTGAAATGGGAATGTCAGAATTTCATTGCTCCGGTTTACTCCACCCAGGAGTAAAGAAAAAACAACAACTCCACTAACCCATGTCATACACTAACTACAGACAGCCAGTAAAGCTGTACCGGGGCCACACCGGCGTGACGGTGAAGCACCCTCTACAGGGACAGGCTACAGACGGTAAATTCTCTACTCTGTCCACCCAACGGCAAGGACAGGATACAGCATCCAAGGCCGAGTCTACTCAGGACAGAGGTGAGGGACCCGAAGGCATGCACAAAATACAGCAATTTGTTAACATGCTTTGTAAGGTCCACCCCGGAGCAACAGGAGCTCCCCTAGCAGGGGTGGATAGCAGACCCTCCTCTGGGAGGAGTAAAGTTTAATAGATGACTGACTTGGAAGAGGGGTGCAGAGAAGGATCTGCTTTATTCCAAGCCCCATCCAGCGAAGATGTAATGGCAAGAAGAGGAATTTGCCTTTCTGCCATTCAACAGACACCAGAGCTCAACGCCCTGGCAGTGGCGGGCAGGTAGGGGCAGTGCAAGGATTTCAGTGGTGCAGGCGCGTAGTGCAAACAGTATGCATGGGAGGGAGTGGGCCAGGTGGATAGAAGGGACACCAGCAGGTAGCTACAAGGCCTTCAACACCCACTCCACTCAAAAACAGCCGGTGTGGAAGGAAAAAGCAGGATGCACCGCACAGCACACACGGACTACAACTCCCACTCCACTCAAAAGCAGCCGGTGTGAAGGAAAAAGCAGGATGCACCGCACAGCACACACGGACTACAACTCCCACTCCACTCAAAAGCAGCCGGTGTGGAAGGAAAAAGCAGGATGCACTGCACAGTACACACGGACTACAACTCCCCCTCTACTCAAAAGCAGCCGGTGTGGAAGGAAAAAGCAGGATGCACTGCACAGCACACACGGACTACAACTCCCACTCCACTCAAAAACAGCCGGTGTGGAAGGAAAAAGCAGGATTCACTGCACAGCACACACGGACTACAACTCCCACTCCACTGAAAAGCAGCGGGTGTGGAAGGACAAAGCAGGATGCACCGTACAATACACACAGACTACAACTCCCAATCCACTCAAAAAGAGCCGGTGTGGAAGGAAAAAGCAGGATGCACTGCACAGCACACACGGCCTACAACTCCCACTCCACTCAAAACAGCCAGTGGGGAAGGAAAAAGCAGGATGCACCGCACAGCACACACGGCCTACAACTCCCACTCCACTCAAAAACAGCCGGTGGGGAAGGAAAAAGCAGGATGCACCGTACAGCACGCACGGCCTACAACTCCCACTCCTTTCAAAAACAGCCAGTGTGAAAGGAAAAAGCAGGATGCACCGCACAGCACACATGGACTACAACTCCCACTCCACTCAAAAACAGCCGGTGTGGAAGGAAAAAGCAGGATGCACCGCACAGCAAACACGGACTACAACTCCAACTCCACTCAAAAACAGCCGGTGTGGAAGGAAAAAGCAGGATGCACCGCACAGCACACACGGACTACAACTCCACTGTACATGTCGAAGTGACCGGTCACCTGTGGACTGCGGCAGCGCAAGCAAGCAGCATCTCGCCAACCTCTTAAGACACAGCAGAAGCCTTTCATGATCGTGGCCTCCACATAGCATGCACCTCACCCGATGAACAGCGCCTAGACGCCGGCGTAGCACTTCATAAAGGTTATTATTGTAGCAGACGAGACAGCTCTCGTGGTCTCACTTCACCAGATGGTGAATAGTGAGACTAGTACAATATAAGGCAAGGGAGACACTTCTAGGCATGGCTGGTCCCAAACAGATACTCTTGATGTTGAGGTTCAGTCTGCTGCCGGTGCTCGCCAGGTAGAGAGCGAGAGGTGCAGGACGAGACATTCGTGTCACAGGTTCATGCAATCGTGGTCAAGTGGGGAAGCCAAGGTTACGATCACACCCTTCAGACATCATCTCATCAACATCGCCTTTTACTGATCACCTTGAATGATGTACATTTAGGGGTCACCTGGGGTGGGGATTACCATCCACAGTGCCCCCTGAGAGCCCCCCCATGCAGGCCGAAGCAACAAACTCTGAGTTCCAGAAACAAAGTGGGGACTATAGGAAAAGCGCCACCTCGAGTCTGCATAAACATGCCACAGGCTGGCCAGCACAGACTTCATTGCACGTCTACAAATAACAAATCCCTCGATTCATGCCGCCCTTCGAGGCTCTAGCTTGCTGCAGGAGTTCTTACCAACAGTAGCTAATAACAAGATCAAGCAAGCATTTGCAAAACCAATGGTGGTAGTGTAGAAACTAAGGTCGGGGACAATCGGTATTTGCCCGGCGGTATCGCCTCTTTAACCCACGAAACATTAATCAATGAAGAGGCAGGCGCTGGAGACTGGAAGGCAGGAAACAAGGTTTATTCTCTCCGGAGGAGAACACGACAAATCAGACAGCAGGTATCGTCATGAGGTGCTCTAACTTATTTCTGAGGCCTGGCCCCTTATATACAGGTTTTTGTGGCTTTATTACAGTTTACATATTCATGGCAATGCTTTGATGTACGGAAAGACATTCCCGGAATCTCCCCTTCGGGCCCGTTCCCACACACATTTACAGTAGAAGTCCCCACCCCGGTCACAACAGGTGATGGTTATCGCGCAGCTGGATATTCCGCCGATTCATGGAGTGTGGGGGGTTCGATCGGATCTCGTGGGGTGGGGGCTCTGATCAACTCGGGGGTCCTTTGATGAGGGAAGCTTTCAACTGTACGGGGAGGGGCAAGGAATAGTATCGGCAGAGCTAGGTGTCGGCCTGGGAACAAGGAAGACAAACGGGCACAGGAAAAGGGTTTTTTTTTGTATCAAAGGGCCGGGGACTATGAAAAGAATGAAGGGAGGGGTCGCGCTGGGAACAGGATGGGGCTTTGAGGCAGAACTGCGCTGAAGAGGGGTTTATGACTCAAAGCATGTGCGAGCGAGGGGGGGTTGGTCAGCGTGCAGGCTTGGCGAGGGCGAAGGGCTATGTTGGGGGCCAGTGGCGTGCAAAAGGGATGGTCCTGATCGAGGCACCTAAAAAAATGGCGGGCGCGCACGACAAAAGTGTGGCATCAGGGGAAAAGGCAAGATGGCGCAGATAATGTTTACCAAACCGTACTAATTTTCCACAGTCCTCCCTTTAACATATTCAAGACATCTTGCTGATCTATTTCCTATTCAAGTCTATTATGGTGGGCATAAGAAAAAGCAGTAGGACCCCAGGTGAAGGAGTCGTAAACACTACATTTAAGATCTCTAGTTTTAGGAGGCGGGCCTATTGATAAACTTTGATAAACTTGTTAGCAGGAAAGTCATAGTAAGGTAATACAAAAAATGATTCTGTAGCGAGCAGTCAGTACATTGCATACAGGTTATTATATACAGGCTCCGTATATATTTGGTTGGAGCATAATCAATACAATGGTGGCTGGGAGAGAAACGAGACGTAGCAGAAACGATGATTGAGGGTGTCAATGTTCGAAGTTACTGAGTTCTCAGTCCTTTGTTGGCGCTGTGGAGCACCGGCGGTGGAGCTAAGGGTCCAGCTCTATTCTAGGTCCCGTGTTGCAGGGCACGACCTTTTCCTCGCGTTTCTGGTCGAAAAGGTCTTTTTCGCCCTGTGTCTTTCGGAGTCGATAGTCAAAAAGTTCAGGTGGAAGAAGAGTGTACAAATAGTCCATAGGGTAGGTCGGAGAAAAAGGGGGGTGGAGCAATGGCCAGGTCGGGAACAAACTAGGGGAACGAGAGATTTCAGGTAGGCGGGCTTATGACCGAGTTTAGGGAGCGGGGACCTTTCGGCACACATTTGAACATTGGACAGGGGCATCAGGTCAGCCCTCTCCTCTTGTTTTGTCGGAAATAGTGCCTCGTCCTGCAGCTCCGTTCTGTCGCGGTCTCGCCTTGGCCCATGCCGCAGACGTTCCATAGTCTGTAGTCAGGCCACGTGCTCCCACATCCGGTCCTTCTTTCCTCCAACAGCTGTACCCTTGAAGGAGTTTGAAAAGACAGTCTTTAGAGAATGGGCAGAGGAAGGTAATCACACAAGTCTATTTCTCTCCCAGCTCCAGGTAAATGACAATAGAAACGTCCGTTATATTAGGGTTCACAACTGACATATAAATGATCGATGGTGGGCCTGCTGGATTTACTATGACTTTCCTTCACAACTGTTTACTATAGTCACGACAGTTCATCTGATGGAGACCCACCTTCCTAATACAAGCCTGACAAAGCTATACCGTTCTCTAGGGGTTTATATTTACAAAAGGGTGTTGTGAGCTATCAACATGGTACTAATAGGTATCTCGCTGAGGGACGAACATAGGCTAAACATCTTTCATTTTATCAATGCATCCTGCCTTTTAACTAAACATTTTCGCTTTCGACAAGGTTCATTGTAATGGTTTTCTTCGCTTCGGTCTAATCTTTAACTTTGTAAAACATCATTCTGGTTCCTATGCAGCCTCTCGCGGCCTGATTACTAAATTAGAAAAGACAGGGGTCTCATGGGAAAATAACTAGGGACATAGAAAACTGTGATGGGGGGGCATCATCTTACTTTGGGTTATAAGGGTACTATCGGCAGAAGGCCACAGTTCAGTTGGTGAGCGTTCAGTGGCATTTCTCGAATTCCAAACTCTGAAATTTGCCTATCGAAAAAATCATTTCTAGGGACCACAGCTGGCCTGCGTTAGTCGCAAGTCGACCCATCTCTTACGATCGGGGGGTGAAGGATAGTTAAAAACTCTTATCGGGGGCAACTGAACGCAATACTGGGTGCGTCCTGGGAAGATGGGGAGGTTTCGATTACCTTTACGGTTTGGGTATTGCGACAATTCGGAACGGGGAAGGTCGCGTCATCTGAGGCATTTTATCTCATAATAGGAGCCGCTGACATGTAGTTCCCTCATTACGGGTCAGATTAGGGAACCTCAGTCGTCTTACCTGTCCTTTCCCTTATGGCCAATTCTCGGTTTCGTCAATTTAGCAGAAAGGAGAGGTAGTGACACGGTCTCATGGTGATTTTATTAAAGACAAGTTTTGTGCAAATACTGGCGGTATTTGGAGCCAATTGGGTGGTGCGCTAGGGGTGGCAGTCTGCCAATTTCGGAGCTAATCGCTCGGAAGAGTGGGAGTGTGAAGAGAGAGAGAGAGAGAGAGAGAGAGAGAGAGAGAGAGAGAGAGAGAGAGAGAGAGAGAGAGAGAGTGCAACAGCAGGCTAAATAGTACACGTGCGACATGGAGAGTGGCAGTGTATTTAAGAAAGGCTATTTAGTGCATTACACAGCAAAGGACATTTACGGGTCTGCGTTAGAATCTTGAAAGCATGCAGTTTGAGGTGGACGAGCATTAGACAGGGTAGAGGGGACATGCTTTGAGAAAAAGGAAAACGGGTACCACTGTGTCGCACTTTCTTGCATTCTTGGTCCTTCGACCAGTTGAGTCAACGCTTCAGTCACACACACACATTCTCTCATAGTTTCGAATCATACGTGACATGGGTTCATTCGTGCAGCATGGGTTAAGGGTGATCATTTTTCATCAGATCATACTAAATTTATGGGCTCGTTTGCTACGTGAGTAGTTTGTGGGCGTGCTTAGGCGCCACCTTGCAGCGTTGGTCCGCTTCGCGTATCAGACGGGGCAAGGCTTCAGATCTTCGCCATACCTCGGTTGCGGCCCCTGATGTAACCTGTAGAGGGAGGGAAAAGAGGGGAAGGGAGGGGGACAACATTCGCGCATATCAAATACATGGATTCGAGAGTCTTTTACTTACCTCATACTCGTCTTTCCTCCTCGGGGTAGAATCCCTGGGGTATGGTTTCTGGAGTCGGGGGGGGCAGTGTGTCCTTATAGGTCGTGTGCAGGGAAACGTAAAAAGGAAACCAGAGGTACCTAGTGCGAGGTATCTAGTTAGTAGATGTATCTCACTATCGGGATCCTTAAACCTCCTTCAATGCTGTGACGTTCTAAGGTTCTTCAGTTCTTTGGTCAGCTCTGTTCCCTAATACCTTTGAGCGTCGTACTTTATAACATTTACATCGTTTTATTTTACCCTTCTTTTACATTCCATTATTTATACCGTTTCGTTTTACCCATCCTCAGAAGTCGAGGTCTTTTCTCCACGCGAGAGTTCATGAGTCAGTCGCGTACCTTGAAGGCAGAGTATCGTGTCGTAGATCCGATCCTTCATCCGGGGCTGGGCAACCATCTTCTAATAACCTTAAAGAGAGAGCAGGGTAGGGTGCACAGAAAAGAACTCTCCCGCCGATCCCATATTTCAAATAAAGCATGCAATACCCGTTCATAATTTCGAAAACCTTTATTTTTGCAAAATCATAGTACGTGGATTTATGAGGGTGCAGTCGTATTTGGCCGGACACGGCAATGGCTAAAGTGCGTACAGTGGGGGGTGTTGTTTTGCAGCAATAAAAAACATTAGAAAGTTTTATCAATTCATTTGTAGCAAACTAAAACGTCTATAGTTGCAATCAGATTTCCTATATGCATACCGTGTGCGTGCGTCATAAGCGAGGTTATACATCAGCTATATATATATATAAAAAATATAATACATTGTACATTTGTAATCATCATTTTTAACGGGATCCTTTTTACATGTTCATCGAGTGAGCTCTCCTTTCTTCTTGTCAAGTGTACAAAGGATCATATACATGTCTCAGAACATCAAGTTTTTTTTTATTTAGCAAAAAGAAACACCACGAGGTGTTCGTAAGTTCCTATTGATACCGGCGCCATTTTGGGCGGGGCCGGGTCAGTCCGGAAGTAGCATCAGGAAAAAGTTTCCTACAACCGGCAGTTGGACCAGAGTCCTTTTCGGCAGTTCAAGAATTCATGCTAACAGAAGGAGTGGCAATGTCATGTTTATTTTGTTGGCGATCAAGGCAGTTGTCCCTTACCGGAAGCCTGCAGGGGCCGAGGGCTCCGCCGGGTACCTTTGCAGACTCTTCAAGGCTGTGGAGATGTTGTCGGAGGTGGGGGCTCGTGTCCCGGTGGGCAAGCGACCGAGTTACATTGCTGTTCAAAGTTACTCTAGCGGCCGAGACCCGCCTTCCAGCGGACCCAGACGCCATTTTGAGGCCCTGCAGCAGTCCCCTCTCATCGAGTCTGCAAGAGTGGAAGAGACCTTTCTGAGGACAAAATAGGGAGTGGAACTCTGTGTTGTGGAAGCAGGACATTCGGCTGGGGTGCGGCTGTGATGCCCCCGCCTGGGTTGGGCAAGGGAGACTCGTTCGCGCCGTCTCCTTCTCCCGGTGCACTCTAGGCCATTCTCTTTCATGGGCATGCACGATGGTCTCTCCACACCCTGTGCTCCACAAGGCCCATGCCCAGTGCTACGGAGGTATGGCCACCTGCGGCGCACGTTCGGTGCTGCGCAAGTATCGGTGCAGTCATTGCATATTCGGTGCTCCGAAAATATGGGCACCGTTGCACGTTCGGTGCTGCGCAAGTACTGGGGCACCACCATGGTATGTTCGGTGCTACGAAAATATGGCACCACCGCCTGGCTGGGGGAGTTCGGCGTTGGGCCGGGGGCTGGGAGACCTCCTATCCGTGGAGGTGGGAGAGGCTCGTCCGCGTCGCCTCTCCCTCCCAGCCCAACTTGGACAAATTTCTGCAGAGGTATGGACAGGACATCCCGCCGCCCAGAGCTGCTGCGGCTGTCACGGAGGGGAAAAGGAAGAGGTGTCTCGTTCTTCTCTGGACCGGGCTTCCTTAGGTTATCGGCTGCAGCCGGCCTCAGTTGGCCCCCCGTCGGTCCCTGGCCATGGGTGGTCGGACCGGGTGGACATGTGGCGGGACTACCTGCAACTACCCAGGGCCGCTGCGGCTGGACTCCGCTGGCCCCTGCCTCTCCTCCGGCTCCCCCATATGTTAAGATTTCCTGACCAAGTGTTGGCAGCAGGGCCCGCCTTATATGGGTTGCCGCCAGTTGGGCGTAGCCGTAACCCTGCCCTACTTTTGAAGGTTCCAGAATGTGGGGGGGGGTGGGGGGGGGGGGGGAGGAGTGTTCTGTTGACTTTCATTTTCTACAGTTTACCGTTCTTGTTTCTAGCGTTATTGTTCCTTGCTTGTTATGTTAATTAAAAGTTTGTGTTCATCAGTGGCTTACTGATTTCGTTTCCCATTCCTTTCTTTCCAGGTTGTTTCAAGCTAAATTTTCTTTCCATACGACGCGATTTTCAATTTGCGGCCATCTGGTCGTCCCATTGAAATGGATAGGATATTATACATAGCAGAATGTGCCCTATAATTCTTGAAGCATATAAGTTAAAGACTTAATTTCAATTGCAGATTCTAGCTAAGATTCGTATGCATTATTGTACCAATTCTTATGCATGTGGCCCACATAGAAAGTGCACGAAATGGAAGTTGAATCCATACGAGGCGATTTTCGATTTCCGGCCATCTGGTCACCCGAATCTCAAAGATTATTGTTAATAATTCAGTGTGTTTTTATGCTATTTAGCTAATAATGCATGAACCTGTTTATTAACATGTGCATAATGAGATACCAAAGAGAAAATAATGAAAATGTATTGGTAAACCGTATTTTGGTAGACTTTAAAAAACCCCATTGAAAAACACATGCATCACCAATGCTGCTTTTTGCTTGTGCCTAAAACGAAAATGTGTTATTAAAAAGTGAATATAACACATAGAGATGTTTTTTCTTTTGTTTATGAAGCCTAATGTGAAGGCAGGTCACACCTATGTTTTACTTTGAAAAAATCTCTTTTCTAAAATTTACGGCGTTACCTTGTTTTTTAATATAGCTAAAAAACAATTGTTAAAGTCGCTTATAAAAAAGTGATCGTAAATGCTATTTTGTTTTTTTTTTCAGCTTGAGGTTCAGTTTAATATGAGTCTTAATTTGATGTATCACTTGCCCTAGTAAACAATCCCCAAAGTCTATTTTTTTTTCAATTTTCCCAAGCTCAATGTTAAACACATGCATCACCAATGATGCAAAAAGTCAAGTCAGAAATTTCAAACAGCAATAAAAAAGTGAGAAAAACAGATATTTGAAAAATTCCTTTTGTTTATGCGGCCTTATGTCCAAAGCCATCCAACAAGAGCATTTTTTTTTAATTCGGTCGATTTAAAAAAAATCTGCGAACTATTTTATTTCTCTCAAAAAAGTGCCAAAAAGTGACTTTTTGTGCAAAAAAGTGCCTGTACAATATTTTTTCATCTAATAAACTTTTTATGACTCAGAATACACTTAGGCTTCAGGTCAATGTGTTTTCGTTCGGGGGAGGGGCCCAGGGAAAAAAACACCTTTTTTTTTCTCGGATTGGTCAAAGGTCAGGCTACCAGCTTGACTCTTGTTGCACCAGTGCTGCTTCGGCTGCACCAGTGCTGCTTCGGCTGCACTGGTGCAGCTTCTCAGACTTGAGGCGTTGCACCAGTGCAGCATAGAAAAGAAACTTTTTAATAAAAGGATTTAAAACTAATTCAAGATATACATTATCTAAGGAATGTTATAAAAACTCAGATATGGAGAATATTTTTCATTTTCGTCCATTTTTGACCGTTTTGGAGCACTTTGAAGCACTGATGCAGCTTTGGGATTTTTATGGTTATTTTGATCAGAGATGCTCCTAATGTGTTTAAAATTCATGTGGGATGTATCCAAGACACTGCAATCACACCTATATAGTTTTTAAATGATTTTGATGTATTAAAATTTTGACCTCCTTAAGGGGGGAAAGGTTGAACTTTTACCCCGCTCGGAGTTCCATGACTTTCGTGACCTTGTCCCCCTGAAATTTAAAATTGCATTTTCAAAGTAATGTGTACAACTATTCATTCTGTGTCATTCATTGTGTGTTTAGCATGCTATTGGGCCACTGTAGCACTTGTTTTTTTTCGTTTTTATGCATTTTTGACCGTTTTTCAACACTTTGATGCTCCAAATGGTCTTTGGACTTAGTCACTTTTTGCTTCATGGAGACTTCAAAAGTGTTAGAAAGTCACTTTGGAGGCACACAGGACAGTGCAAATGCACCTATATAGCAATCAGGACACTCAATCACACCTATATAGTTTTTAAATGATTTTGATGGATTAAAAATTTTGACCTCCATGACGGGTGGAAAGTTTGAACTTTTACCCCGCTCGGAGTTCCATGACTTCTGTGACCTCGTCCCCCTGAAATTTAAAATAGCATTTTCCAAGTAATTTGTAAATATATTCATTCTGGGTCATTCATTGTGTGTTTAGCTTGCTATTGGGCCAGTGTAGCACTTTGTTTTTTTCATTTTTATGCATTTGTGACCGTTTTTAAACACTTTCATGCACCAATGATGTCTTTGTACTTCGTCATTTTTCACTTCATGGAGACTTCAAAAGTGTTAGAAATTCATTTTGGAGGCACACAGAACAGTGCAAATGCAGTTACATAGCATTCAGGACACTGCAATTACACCTATATAGTTTTTAAAAGATTTTGATGTAATAACATTTTTGACCTCCATGGGGAGGGCCCTTAAGCTGAACTTTTACCCAGCTCGGAGTTCCATGACTTCCATGACCTTGTCCCCCTGAAATTGAAAATCGAATTTTCAAAGTGTTTAGTAAAACTGTTCATTCTGTGTCATTCGTTATGTCTTTAGCCTGCTATTGGACCACTGCAGCACTATGTTTTGTTAATTTTAACCCAATGTTGACCTTTTTTGACCACTTTGATGCACCAGTGAAGTTTTAGGACTTGGTCATTTTTCACTTCATGGAGACTTCAAAAGTGTTAGAAATTCATTTTGTAAATACCTAGAACGGTGCAAATGCAGCCATATAGAATTCAGGGCACTACAATTACACCTATATAGTTTTTAAATGATTTTGATGCAATAACATTTTTGACCTCCATGGGGAGGGCACTCAAGCTAAACTTTTACCCAGCTCCGAGTTCCACGACCTCGGGTGGAAAAAGTGACTTTGCCCCCTTAAACCCAAAAACTTCAAAAAGTCACCCCTGGAGGCCAGAAATGGGTCTTAGACACTCTTGGTATGTCATCTGAGGTATACTATGGTGTTCTTGGGTCCAGAACTAGAAATGTGATGTGACTCTGATATCTAAGGCCTATAATGGAAAAAATGAATTTGACACCAAACACCTCAAAATGTCTGAAATAGGACTCAGACATGTACCTGGAGGCTGGAAATGAGCCCTAGACACTCTTGCTATATCACCTGAGATATAATATAGGGTCCTGGTGGCCACAGGGACCCAAAAACAGTCAGGTGGGTTGATACTGAAAATTAGCAAAAATCGTCCAAAACATTTTTTTGACAAGATTTGCTAATTTTCCAAATAGCTCAGAATGGATATCAGAGACACTGTTTGAGTGCGCAAGATACGAATACACTTGTTAGAAAGGTCAGCTCTGATGCTTTCATGTGATATATATAACTTTGATATTATATAAAGTTTTTTTTCCGCTACCAGCCAAGGGAAACACCTGATATCGTACCCGATTTTGAGAACATTGGGCTGGGTGGAAAAAGTCACTTTGCCCCCTTAAACCCAAAAACTTCAAAAAGTCACCCCTGGAGGCCAGAAATGGGTCTTAGACACTCTTGGTATGTCATCTGAGGTATACTATGGTCTTCTTGGGTCCAGAACTAGAAATCTGATGTGACTCTGATATCTAGAAGCTATAATGGAAAAAAAAGAATTTGACACCAAACACCTCAAAATGTCACAAATAGGAGTCAGACATGTACCTGGAGGCTGGAAATGAGCCCTAGCCACTCTTCTTATATAATCTGAGATATATTATGGGGTCCATTATTGAGCATGGAGGCTGTCAAGGTTAAATATGATGTTGGTGCTCATGCCTGGCTCTAGACCAGTCTTGCCCAGACAGCACGCAGGAAGGCCCAGCTCATCAGAAATGTCATAACTTCAATCGACGATACTGTATTGTTTAAACATTCAACGTTGCAGAATATTGCACTGCTAGGCAATTACCTCTCAGCACGGGAGAATTATAGCTGATGTCCACCTTTCTGCCCAGATTTTGTTGGGTTTTTCGCAAGCACAGAGCTGTTTTCCATGGACAAGTTTCATAAGGTTTTACCTGACCAAATGTGTCCATGAGAAACCCACAAAGTGCAGTACTGTTACTCTTTTTGCAACACCCCTTAGATCAGAAACTCCAGTTTCTGCGCAAAATCGAATTTACAAACTTGTAATGAAGGTGTTTTTGGTGTCACAATGAAGGCATGATGTAATGTCAAGGCTTTTTGCTCAAATAACATTTGAGTTCTAAGATTGACAGTTCTATTTTGTAAAGGATGTTCTAAGTTTGGAATGAGAGTTCTAATTTAGAATTGAAAGAATTCCTTTAGAATGTAGATTGGAACACTGCTTCTAATTTGGAACGTTCGAACTATGTATGGAATGCAAATTCTACATTTGGAATGCCTCTTGCACAAAACATACATGTTTTTTTAAGGTTGAAGCAGCCTGCAGGTATGTGTGATATCTTAATTTTGGGAGTAGGAAACAGTACATCCCAAGACTACATATTCCTTGGGCACCATGACCCCCCAGGGTACCCAGAACTACCTTCTATTGAATGGATGTGTGTGTGCAATGCTCTTGAAGCCGTGTGTAGTTACACAAGAAGGAGTCTATGGGAGGCCAGGCCAGCAGAAAGGCTAACACAGACGAAGACTCAGAGCCCAGCCATAAGACCGTTGCCAGGCTCTGCTAGTCTGTGCAGAAGACTGATGTAAGGTGTCTTCTAACCCTTAAATCCCACCCTGCCATTTGAATACCTGAATCACACCTGTGAAATGGGCAGAGCAGATAGGAAGAAACAGAATGACAAGCTGTGCATTCCTGTGCAGTACACTAGGCCCATCTCACCATCGCCTTTACAGATTCTGTTAACATGTATGCAATAAAGAGAAAACAGGAAACCTTAATAATAAGATTATTGTAACTGACTTCCTTCGCTCAATCTTCTGCTTCTGTGATGTTATGCGAAAGATGGACCTATATCTACCAACATAATGTATCACTGGTCCCCAAAGGCAGCCTTGAGTGTTATCAGCATTTCCCATCAATCGGTTGTGATGTCATCTCCTACACCACACCCCTGACCCTGGCAGGTTTGTGACATCATGTACTACATCACACCCCTGGGTCTCGCAGGCTTTATGACATCATTCACCTCTTTGCTATATATAGAGGCATAGTCGGGGATGCCTGCAGTGTGTGTGCAGTCTGTGGACTGGGCTATGAATGGTGTGAAAGAGGGGTGAATGGGGGACTTGGGGGCACCGAGCTAACATCAGACTCACAGGATGGCCGCGGCAGTTTTGCTTCTCGTGGCCTCTGCCATGTGTTGTTTGGTCGTTCAGTGGGAGAAAACAGGCAGCACCTCGCAGACCGCCAGAGAGATGCACTTTTGGTGGGGGCGGAGCCTTCCATAAGGTGTGGTAAGGGCTTATGAGGTTCCTTGTCGTTGCAGTAAACAGCTTTTAATAGCAATTCCTGGGGTTCTCTTTGCAGGTGAATTGAATTTTGCCTTGAGCGCCAGGAACTTTGGCACCGCCCCTATCTGGAGCTGGGTGCGGAATGTCTGTGGGTCTAATGGGAAGCACGGTAGTATGAATGAAGGTGTGAATGGGGGACTTGGGGGCACTGAGCTAACATCAGACTCACAGGATGGCCGCGGCAGTTCTGCCTCTCAAGGCCTCTGCCATGTGTTGTTTGGTTGTTCAGTGGGAGAAAACAGGCAGCACCTCGCAGACCACCAGAGAGATGCACTTTGAGGTGGGGGGGGACGGAGCTTTCCATAAGGTGTGGGAAGGCCTTATGAGGTTCCGTGTAGTTGCAGTAAACAACTTTTAATAGCAATTCCTGGGGTTCTCTTTGCAGGCAAATTGAATTTTGCCTTTCGCTCCAAGAACTCTGGCACCGCCCCTATCTGGAGCGGGGTGCGGAATGTCTGTGAGTCTAATGGGAAGCACGGTAGTATGAATGAAGGTGTGAATGGGGGACTTGACCAGATCAGATGCAATTTGTTTCCCTGACATAATTTTAGATTGAGTACAAAGAAATCAAATATTTCCCAAAAAACAATCATCCATGTTGTGTTTCATTATTTCATGATCACCAGGACCTCCCAGGGGCAAGGCGACGGCGACAGAGACTCCGGTGGCAGAAGGTGAACAGGAGCAGTCCCTTGCAGGCTCTTCTGCTGGCCCCAGTAAGTTGTTCTATTGTTATATTAATACTTATACTTCCCTAACTTTTACAGCTCCTATTCATTACAAACTGGTTCCTAATAATTCTATGTTTTACAAAATAGTCTTTGATCTTCTTCTAATGTGGACTACTTTCTACATTCTTATCCTGCCTCTACCATCACTCTCTGTGCTACTACTATTTACAATTATGAGTCGGTCTGTGTAGGTAGCTAAGCTTGTCCATTCGGCAAACGGTGTGAAACAAAACTCTGATACAGCAATAGCTCTAGGCACTGAGTGCAGTCCTCTGGGTTGCCCTTGCTGTCTATTCCAGTCTTCTTAATGTAAGTGCTTTGACAATTTCCAACAACAAAATGTCATTGTTTACACCAAGTAAAAGGTAGCAGTTGCCTTTTTGATTTGAGAGGAGCACATCCCATACCGCTACTGTTTCAGGGACTATTCTTCACACAAAGAAGTATGAACAAGATAAATAGGACATTGTTGATGATAGGTGCAGTTCGACTTTCGACATACCTCAGTCCGAACAGAAGTTGAACCCCCATTCCCCTGACCGACTATCTAGAATGTCTGACCAATGATTTTACGACCCAGAAGAACAGAAGAAGAGAGACTACCTCCGAGTCCTGGCCTATCTGAGTTACTGAAACATGACTGCCAAGTGCAGTAGTTCAAACCATTCCGCTCACTCACTCGTGAACAAAAACCACACAGTGTTTGTTAGTTTTTAATTTTTATTTTCAATTGAGAAATGAAAACATTATTTCTTTATTTTTAATAGCGTAGTATTCTTATGGATGAAGATGACGTTAAAGTTTACTTTAAACAACATTCCCATGAATGAAATTAGTATGACTCAAACTTAAAAATAGTTAACACTAACAGACACAGGAAATTAGTAGAATAACTGTGTGTGAGCCCCCACCTTCTTTAAAGTACTTAAGTACTGCTGGTGGTGACTCAGTAGTAGTTGGTGAATCGTCTGGCTGAAGGGCAATGGAATCTTCTTTCTGTAATGAGAAAAATGGTGCACGTTGAGCAAGCATTAATCAGTTGTCAAAAGAAGAAGTGTAGCATTTAATGGAATAAGCATCTAAAAGGTTAACACCCTCCCCAAAACCGTAACATTTTTTCAATCCCAGTAATACAAAATGTGTTATGTAACATTTCCTTCCATTACGAGACAAAATAGGGGGTTGTGTATGGCATCTGAAAATATGACATGTTTTTCCTAGACGTCACAACATCTGATGCGGCACAGATGACCATCCGTGCTGGGGCCAGCAGTGCGGAGGGGTCCACTCTGGATGCGGCGGTGCCAACAGGAGGAGCTGGGGGGGAAGGCTCAGCGGCGGCGGATGGTGGTAAGTTATTATACTACTTACTTATTATATTTTTTTTGAGTAGGCTCGTAAAGGAGTGTATGATGTACTGTACAGTAGTACACAGTACACTAGTATAAGTACACTGTACTGTCAAGAACATTTACTAATTTATAACTACTTTTTGGGCTATCACGGAGAAGACAGTCAACCTTGACTTGTAATAGCATTAGTGGCTGTACTTCTCTGGTAACCAATGGTCCCCTCTATTTCACTTGAACTCAGCTGGCCAATTTTTATTTTAAAGCCAAGTCATATCAGATCAGATGTAGTTTAGGGATGTGAAGAACGAAAAGCTAAAGAAGAGTGAAACGAAGGACGAGCGAGTCTTAATATTTATTTATGACTGTAAAAAATGGTTTTGTTGAATGCAATTCAACATAAGAAAGAATACAGCGGTTTCCAAAATATAATGAAAAGGGTGTAAGTTGGTTGTTAACAAAAAGAAATTTTGGTACATTTGAGACATTAAGAAGAATCATAGACGTACTTTGTAAGCCTGGATGTTATCTTCTTTATCCTCCTCGTCGATAGCAGAGGTGTATGATGTAGTAGCGCAGACGCTGAGTGGATGAAGTATGGCCAGTGGCAGTGCCACCCCTATAGAAAAGTAAGACATTCCTATTCCCACCTGCATGTACTGCTTAAAGTACTGCGAGTCTGCATCATCATGGCCTGTGTCTGTATTTCTTGGGTTAAAGCTGAGTGAGCTGCCATTATGGCGGCTACCACAAGTTCACGTACCAGTAATTTCTTTTGCAAAACAAGAGAAAAAAGTAAAAAGGCATTTTTTAGTACTATCTGACTATGTATGTACTAGTAGTGAGTCCACCTATAGTGCTGCTTGTGGAATTCCTGAAACTCACAGTGTCACAGGCTTACAAAGACGGCGGAAAGATACAGGCCAAAATGTTTTACTGTGTTTGCTACTTGCTGGTGTTACTGAGTGTCACAGGCTCTGTAGAAATGACTGTCCCCTTTTTGGAGCCTCGCTGGGCTCTGAATAAACAAATGGCCCCTGAGAATCTCTGGGCTCTCAAAGATAGTTGTGGCGCCTGAGCCCCTCGTGGGCTCTCAGTAAATCAAAATGCCCCCTTGAGCCTTTCAGGCTCATACACAAAATACGGCCGTTGGAGTCCCTCCGGGACTCAAGAGAACAAATGGCTCTGGGCGTTGGAGTCCCTCTTCGGGGGACTCGAAAGGAAATGATGCCACCCAGAGCCTCTCGCGGCCCTGAAGAAATGCCCCAGTAACGTAGGAGCCCGCCCGGGGCTCAAATCTGCAGGGAGGCCCCCCCGGGGCCTCTCAGGCTCTTTGACAACAAAGCCCTGGTACTGGAGGGGAGGGCGGGCGCCGGCAATGTGCCCCGACGCCCTCCTCCCTAGACGGGAACACCGAGCCCCACTTACCCGGTTTCTGGTGGGCGCTCCCAGGGTCTCCAGGCTCCTTCTATTCCTCGGCAGCTGCGGGGCTCTCCCCACACCACGGTTGCCCCGCTGCTGGACAGAAGGCTTCTCTCTCTCCTGGGTGAGTGCACCGGATCCCAGGGTCGGCTCCCGGTAGCTTCCGGCTCCCTCCTTCCTGTCCCGGGCTGGCAGCCAATCAGAGCGCGGCCTGGGGAATGAGGTCACGGCCTGCCTGACTTCCTGTACGGCCGGGCGGCGACGGGGAAAACTTCACAGGGCAATGCCGGGTGGGCACCGGCCTTAAGCTCAATAAAGCGCTCCCAAAGCGCTCGTGACAGGGTAAAGCACAAGGTCCTTGGCAGGGTGGGCACCTGCCAGGGGACTGTCAAATCGGCAAAAAGTGGCGTGGGCAGCCACGAAAAGGGAAAGTAAAGCGCTCCCAGCGCTCAAAGACGATTCGCAGCGCTCTCAGCGCTAGGGGTGCAGGCACAGCGCTCCCAAGCGCTAGGGGCACAGCAAAGTTCCTTAAAGCAGGCAGGGGGCAAGGCTGGGCCCAGAGCCAGCTCACTGGGTCTCCAGGCAGGGAGATAATCCAAGTGGCGGTCTTCCTGGCCCCAGCAACAGCAGCAGCCCCCTCAGGCAGGATCCTGGCAGAGAACAGTTTGTGTGGCGACACAGCCCCATTTTTATGCACCACATTCCTTTGTCTGTAGGTGCAGGGTGGGGGAGAAAACAGTCACAGCTGGTTTTGGAGCACCCTTGATGTGCTCATCACCTCACTCTATTCACTGGCAGGGCTAGGGTCGTTAGACGCACCACAGGGGGCGGGGCCAGCATTGTGTGGGGAAAGCCCAGCTCCATCAGGAACCAGGTGCAGCCCTCCCCTCACATCAGCATGCTGATCTGAGCACTCACCACTGGGCAGACCCATCCAGACATCCTGGATCCTGGTATCCCAGCCAACTCCAGCCAATCACACACCAGCACCCTCACAGCCATCTACCACTTCGCCGCGCTGGCGCTGCTACTAGCGCTGCTACTAGCGCCGAGTACTTTTTAAAACTTCCTGTTTTGCATTTGGGTTCGTTTTTCTGTTTCATTCTTCCCTGATTTTAGCCTGCCTGCTTGCTGCCAGCGCCCCCTTCTCCCCTTACCTGCACCTTAAAAACGGCATTTTCTGCCTGCCAAGCACCACCACTTTGGTGGGTCCGGGTCCTGGGGGTCATTTTGGGCGCCATCTTTGTTTGGGCTACTTCAGCCAGCGGCGGCCGCCATCTTGGAGCGGACTCGCACGCTCAGGCTTGATTGGAGCGCCTACTGAAGGCGGGCTCTAGCGTGGTGCTGGTTAGACCATCTACCACTTCGCCGCGCTCGCGCTGCTACTAGCGCCGAGTACTTTTTAAAACTTCCTGTTTTGCATTTGGGTTCGTTTTTCTGTTTCATTCTTCCCTGATTTTAGCCTGCCTGCTTGCTGCCAGCGCCCCCTTCTCCCCTTACCTGCACCTTAAAAACGGCATTTTCTGCCTGCCAAGCACCACCACTTTGGTGGGTCCGGGTCCTGGGGGTCATTTTGGGCGCCATATTTGTTTGGGCTACTTCAGCCAGCGGCGGCCGCCATCTTGGAGCGGACTCGCACGCTCAGGCTTGATTGGAGCGCCTACTTAAGGCGGGCTCTAGCGTGGTGCTGGTTAGACCATCTACCACTTCGCCGCGCTCGCGCTGCTACTAGCGCCGAGTACTTTTTAAAACTTCCTGTTTTGCATTTGGGTTCGTTTTTCTGTTTCATTCTTCCCTGATTTTAGCCTGCCTGCTTGCTGCCAGCGCCCCCTTCTCCCCTTACCTGCACCTTAAAAACGGCATTTTCTGCCTGCCAAGCACCACCACTTTGGTGGGTCCGGGTCCTGGGGGTCATTTTGGGCGCCATCTTTGTTTGGGCTACTTCAGCCAGCGGCGGCCGCCATCTTGGAGCGGACTCGCACGCTCAGGCTTGATTGGAGCGCCTACTTAAGGCAGGCTCTAGCATGGTGCTGGTTAGACCATCTACCACTTCGCCGCGCTCGCGCTGCTACTAGCGCCGAGTACTTTTTAAAACATCCTGTTTTGCATTTGGGTTCGTTTTTCTGTTTCATTCTTCCCTGATTTTAGCCTGCCTGCTTGCTGCCAGCGCCCCCTTCTCCCCTTACCTGCACCTTAAAAACGGCATTTTCTGCCTGCCAAGCACCACCACTTTGGTGGGTCCGGGTCCTGGGGGTCATTTTGGGCGCCATCTTTGTTTGGGCTACTTCAGCCAGCGGCGGCCGCCATCTTGGAGCGGACTCGCACGCTCAGGCTTGATTGGAGCGCCTACTTAAAGTCGCTCCCTCACGCGCAGCGTGACGCGCAGGTGGACGCCCTCGCTTAGCCTGAGTCGTGCTGGAGTCCTGCCCGTCTGCGCCCGTCAGCGTCCCGGAGGCGTCGGGGCGGCGGGGGACCCCGGTCCGGCAATACTCTGGCTGAGATGATTTGCTATTCCTCTGCGTCATTGCGGGACATGCGGGGACATTCTAGCTCTTGCCGCTCCATTTTCCCGGGGCGGTTTAGGGGCAAACGACGCTGTCCGGGCTGTGGTTGGACGCCTTCCTGGATTTGTGCTACGGTTCCTCACCCGGCAACAGCTGGCGTGAAGCATCTTTGCCTGCTGCTGAACACGAGGTCGGTAGGCGCCACGCCCTGCACATTTACGATCTTCTGGTCAGGGAAAATCCCCTGTGCTTGCTACTGACCGGAACTTGGCTGGGAGAGGCTTCCAATCCGGACGTCTTCTCAGCCATTCCTCCTGCGTACAATATCTTCCGGCAGGACAGAGTTAAGGGCAGGGGAGGGGGAGTGGCGGTTGTGGTGAAAAAGAGCGTCTCCTGCTCGGTGCTTCCCCTGAACTCCATTGGGAATGCCGAGTCGCTCGCCTTCACGCTCAGACTGTCCCCAGGTCAGGCCTTGAAGGGGTTGTTGGTTTATAGACCACCAGGCCCGGTGGGTTCCTTTTTGGAGGATCTGCAGACAGCCGTCTCTGAGCTGGCGCTGACCACACAGCATTGTGTTGTGGCCGGTGATTTCAACTTCCACCTTGACACGGCGGACGACCCTGTTGCGGCCAAATTGCTGGATGTAGCCGTACGCTATATAAAAGCTACTTAACATAACAACATAACATAACATAACAGCACACGTACAGCCATGTCTAGAAGTGGTACTTCCCCACTAGACACTGTAGGAAGGTGGCTACCTGACTATGGTTACCCCAGATTTGTTGCCTGTGTTTAGCTGGTTTTTTGACTTAGTTGACCTGGTTCCCTGCTAATCAGGGCCCCAGGCCATCTGCTCTCTCTGTAAAATGGATTCCATGTACCCTAGGTACATACCACAATTGAAAATGGACTCCTTGTCAGCCCCTGTATAATGCACTATAGGTGCCCAGGGCATAGGAGCCACCAAGGCCTACCAGGGGCTGCAGCATATCTTTTGCCACCCCTGGCTGGTTCTTAAATTTACACAACTGGCTGATCACTCAGCTGGGGTAAGGTGGTGTAATCACCCCTTACTTAGATATAGTATACCTATATCTAAACCTATATCTGGACACATATAAACCTGTGAGCCACTCCTATGGAAGGCCTCATCAATCCTGGAGGCAGAGTGCGTGGTTTAATGTGAGATGGAGCTCTAGCATGAGCTGAGCCTGTCTGCAGCTGTCGGGAACAACTCCCTAAGCTGTTTCAGGATAATGCCATACCATATACTCTTAAGTGCCTTATAATCCTCGCGGTTATATAGCAACTCTGGTTTGGCTTTATCAAAACATGTTGTGTAAGGTGTTCTGGCGACGGGGATAGCATTCCACCCCTCTAGAGGGGTAAGACATGTTACTTTACTTAAATGCGGTTAATTTCTAAAAGGACCTTAGATCCACAAAATGGATGCCTCTGCCACAGACAAGAGTCTGACCCCCTGCAGCTGACCGAAACTCAGCCAAATGGGGCCTGGACAAAGGGTTTCCTGTTGCAGGGGGGTGTTACCACCCTCCAGACAGGAGATAGTGGATTGTAGCAGGGAGGTTTGAAAGAAACCAGACACTGCTTGGGGCGCACAAGGCTGCCCCTTGCATAATCCGGTCAAACCAGTTCTGGGGCACTCCAGCCCTCGTGCCAGGGCGGCCTGGATCAAAGGAAGGGGGTGCATCCACCCACTTCCTGGGTCCCACCCATAGGAGGGGACCTAGCAGGTAATCCAGCCCCCCAAATTAGTATAAGACTGGGAGCAGTGCCAATGCACTTTAGATTTCCTGATGAAACATAAGAAACGAAACTCTGGACCCTTCGACATCCTACTCAACGTAGAAGACTGAAGAATCTCCCTTGTGGTTAAGGAGTGACCACCCTGTGCAAACAGGCACCATCCAGCCATCGACATCTGCTTTGTCGCAGTTCCCGCTGGAACCCGAGCGACAGAGATCGACGAGATCAAGCTTGCCTGCCTTCCAACAGCCCGATCCACAGTCCCTGCAGAGCAGAGACCCGTGGAGGCGACCGGAAGCGTGGGGCACGCCATCTTTAATTGACCACGAGACGCTGACCGTGCAGCCCGTGAGTGACCCTCGAAGCTGTACACCGGGGTTTGAGAAGCCCCAACCCTGAGCCACTCTTGCACTGAAGTTCAGCCCTCCACACTCGACGAGTGCTGCGTGGGGCCCTTCTGCTCCATTTGGCTCAACGCGTTGGCCCGGTCACTTGCCAGCCGGCTAGTGGCCCCTGTACCGACGAACTTTGAAATTCGACCTGCAAATCTGGTTGCTCCAGATCTGCACCAGCTCCCCTGAAAAGGAGCCCCCACTCTGACCCTCCTGGTTCAAGTGAGAAGCAATCTCCCGGTTCCGCATGGATTGCTCTTGCCAAGTGTTGTTTGCTCCAAACTTGAAGCCGACTGCGCCGACGGTGAGAGCCCTTGTGGGACAGATCGTGACCCGCTCCTGGACGTCGCAGATGCCCCAGAGCCCACGTGACAGCGGAGAGAAGCTCCTCGACGACCACCTGATTGCGCCCGACATTGCCTGGTTCCGTCCTGGTTCCACCCTGGTCACTGCTGAGTGACCCAGACTCTGTCCCCTCTGCTTTCAGGTACTTTTCGACTCGAGTCCACCCTTGGACTCCACCGGACACTTCTCTTTCACCCCGCCTGCAGCCCTTTCAGCTCCAAGCACCAAGAGCCTGCGTGACGAAACCCGACTCAACTTCGACCCTGTGCACCCGCTTCCTGTGGGTGAGGTAACTTTGCTCCGCCGGTGTTCCCACACTGGTACACATCTCTAGGGTCTGTGTCTTAAGTTTTGTTCCTCTAGGTTCAGCGGAAGTGTCCTTAAACTTTAACTTTACAACTTTTACGCACCATTGGTTAACATTGGTGCACGCGTGCGCTTTCCGCACTGCTCCCGAATCCCGTGGGCCTCTCCCGACTTCAGCATTGCTTGTCTCGACTGCTCCCAGCGATTCCCTAGGCCCTAGGCCTAACCACTGTTCGATTGGTATCTCTTATACCACTTGTTTAGTATATGGTTAGAGTGGCCCCCCGCCCTCATCCATAATTGTGCAACTTTGTATGTTTAAACTGTGCTTTTGATTTAACGCTTGTGCCCCTTTATTCATAAAGAATACTGGGGATTGTTTTTAGTAATAAATACATATATTTTTATAATATATACTTGTGTGGTGTCCTTTCATTTGATATTACAGGATTGTATGTGGTAAAACAGCTCGCTTAACACGACCTCTTAAGTTAAGCCTTTAGGCTGCTTAGTCCATGCTACCCCTAGGATAGCTTGTCTAACAAGGTTGACTTACAACCAGACACCATAAGGGATTGTTTGGTCTGATAACCGGTGGTTCCAGAATTGGAAACATCACCTATCAGGCCAACTTCTCACATTGGTGGCAGCGGTGGGATTTGAGCTTGCTGTTGTTTTACCATTGCAATCTTTTATCAAATTGAAAGATCACATCAAGTACCTCAAGGTACATATAAATCAAAAGCTTAGCATATTTAAGTTCTACTGAACTTAGTAGTTGTAGATTAAAGGGATTAGCACACCCTGACTACAACTCACTAGCAAGGTACAGTAGGAAAACACTTAGTGTAGGTAAGTTGTGAGAAGTTGGCCTGGTAGGGGATGTTTCCAATTCTGGAACCACCTACTACCTGACCAAACAATCCCCTTATGGTGTCTGGTTGTAAGTCAACCTTATTAGACAAGCTATCCTAGGGGTAGCATGGACTAAGCAGCCTAAAGGCTTAACTTAAGAGGTCGTGTTAAGCGAGCTGTTTTACCACATACAATCCTGTAATACCAAATGAAAGGACACCACACAAGTATATATTATAAAAATATATGTGTTTATTACTAAAAACAATCCCCAGTATTCTTTATGAATAAAGGGGCACAAGCGTTAAATCAAAAGCACTGTTTAAACATACAAGTTGCACAATTATGGATGAGGGCGGGTGGCCACTCAAACCATATACTAAACAAGTGGTATAAGAAAGGCCACTCGAGCAGTGGTTAGGCCTAGGGCCTAGGGAATCGCTGGGAGCAGTCAGGACAAGCAATGCTGAAGTCGGGAATGGCCCTCGGGATTCGGGAGATGTGCGGAAAGCGCACGCATGCACCAATGTTAACCAATGGTGCGTAAAAGTCAAAGAGTTAAAGTTTAAGGACACTTCCGCTGAACCTAGAGGAACAAAACTTAACACACAGACCCTAGAGGTGTGCACCAGTGTGGGAACACCGGCGGAGCAAAGTTACCTCACCCACAGGAAGTGGGTGCACAGGGTCGAAGTGGCGTCGGGTTTTGACACGCAGGCTCTTTGTGCTTGGAGCTGAAAGGGCTGCAGGCAGGGTGAAGACGAAGTGTCCGGTGGAGTCCAAGGGTGGACTCAAGTTGTAGAGTACCTGAAAGCAGAGGGGACAGAGTCTGGGTCACTCAGCAGTGACCAGGGTGGAACCAGGACGGAACCAGGCAATGTCGGGCGCAATCAGGTGGTCGTCGAGGAGCTTCTCTCCGCTGTCACGTGGGCTCTGGGGCATCTGCGACGTCCAGGAGCAGGTCAGGATCTATCCCACGCAGGCTCTCGCCGTCGGTGCAGTCGGCTTCAAGTTTGGAGCAAACAAGCCTTGGTAAGAGCAATCCACGCAGGATCGGAAGATTGCTTCTCACTCGGACCAGGAAGGTCAGAGTCGGGGCTCCTTTTCAGGGGAGCTGGTGTGGATCTGGAGCAACCAGAATCACAAGTCTTTTTAGGTAGTTCGTCGGCACAGGGACCACAAGCCAGCTGGCAAGTGACCGGGCCAATGCGTTGAGCCAAATCGTGCCAAAGGGCCCCACGCAGCACTCGTCGAGTGTGGGGGGCTGAACTTCGGCTCAGGAGTAGCTCAGGGTGGGGGCTTCTCAAACCCCGGTGTACAGCTTCGAGGGTCACTCGTGGGCTGCACGGTCAGCGTCTCGTGGTCACTTCAAGATGGCGTGCCCCACGCTTCCGGTCGCCTCCACGGGTCTCAGCTTTGCAGGGACTGTGGATCGGGCTGTTAGAAGCTGGGCAGGCTTGATCTTGTTGATCTCAGTTGCTCGAGTTCCGGCGGGAACTGCAACTAAGTAGATGTCGAGGGCTGGATGGTGCCTGCTGCTGCAGGGTGGTCACTCCTTGACCACAAGGGAGATTCTTCGGGCTTCCACGTTGAGATGGAGGGCGAAGGGTCCAGAATATCGTTTCAAATGTTTCTTCCAGGAAATCTGATGTGCATTGGCACTGCTCCCACTCTTATTCGAATCTGGTGGGCGTGATTACCTGCTAGGTCCCCTCCTAGGGGTGGGACCCAGGAAGTGGGTGGATACACCCCCTTCCTTTGATCCAGGCCGCCCTGGCACGAGGGCTGGAGTGCCCCAGAACCGGTTTGGCCGGATTATGCAAGGGGCAGCCTTGTGCGCCCCAGGCAGTGTCTGGTTTCTTTCAAACCTCCCTGCTACAATACACTATCTCCTGTCTGGAGGGCGGTGACACCCTCCTGTGACAGGAAACCCTTTGTCCAGGACCCCCTTGACTGAGTTTCGGTCAGCTCCAGGGGTCCAGACATTTGTCTGTGGCAGAGGCATCCATTTTGTGGATCTTAAGGCCTTTGGAGAAATCAACCGCATTAAAGTGAAGTAACATGTCTTACCCCTCTAGAGGGGTGGAATGCCATCCCCGTCGCCAGAACTGGCGAGGGGATGGTATTCCAAAGCGTATGACACCTTACACGACATGTTTTGATAAAGCCAAACCAAAGTTGCTAAATAACCGCGAGGATTATAAGGCACTTAATAGTATATGGTATGGCATTATCCTGAAACAGCTTAGGGATTTGTTCCCGACGGCTGCAGACAGGCTCAGCTCATGCTAGAGCTCCATCTCACATAAAACCATGCACCCAGCCTCCAGGATTGGTGAGGCCTGACTATAGGAGTGGCTCACAGGTTTACATGTGTCCAGATATAGGTTTTAGACATAGGTATACTATATCTAAGCAAGGGGTGTGTACACCACCTTACCCCAGCTGAGTGATCAGCCAGTTGTGTCAATTTAAGAACCAGCCAGGGGTGGCAAAAGATATGCTGCAGCCCCTGGTAGGCCTTAGTGGCTCCTATGCCCTGTGCACCTATAGTGCATTCTACAGGGGCTGACAAGGAGTCCATTTCCAATTGGTATGTACCTAGGGTACATGGAATCCATTTTACAGAGAGAGCAGATGGCCTGGGGCCCTGATTAGCAGGGAACCAGGTCAACTAAGTCAAAAAACCAGCTAAACACAGGCAAAAAATCTGGGGTAACCATAGTCAGGTAGCCACCTTCCTACATAACCCCCCCCCAAACGAAAGGAGATAAGGCTATCCTTGGCCAGGTAAGCCTATATTGCCTGAGTGGCCATATAAGGAAGTACCTGCACTAGCATGGGTACCCCCTGTCTCATGGTCCACTAAGCAGTCCCTCACCCTTTGGGTATTAGAGGGTCTCCACCATAGGGAATCACTACCGTGGGTGTGTTTATGCAAAGTTAAAGGCTGGTTTGGATATGGAGTATTGAAGCGAGGCTCTACTAATTTAGGGCTTAGCTTCCTCCAATTATCTTCCACCATGTGTGCCTTTCTCTCTTTAACTGAGTTGCACTGTGCTCTCAGGGTCAACCTCTGGCTACCTAAAGCTGGAGGCTGGGTCCCTCTGTTTGGCTTGCTGGAGGGACAGTTCAGGTTTGGGCCCCTTGGGTCCCAGGTTTGGCTGTGCCCAACAGAATCCATCTGTGGGAGGTCCCTAACTGTTTTTAAGGGGGCTCCCTCAGGAGTTTTTAAAGTTTTCACCTTACTAGGGCTACTAGTTTTGGCGCACCTAATCTTTTGATGGGGGTGCTTTATTTGACAGGGGGCCCTCTGGGTCTCACTGTCCTTCTTGTCCTCTGCAGCCCTGGGCTGGCTAAGGCAAGGTAGAGAGGGGCAGGTTACCTGCTCCAGACTGGATCCCACCTGAGAAGGGTCCACTGACATCAGAGGTTCTGTCAGGCTAGGCCCAACCACCTCTGGGGCAGCTCCTTCATCAGGAGTAAGATCAGTTCCCTGAGGAGGCTGACCCTGTCCTAAAGTCTGGTGAGGGGGAGATTTCTCTTCCTCCTCCATGCTCTCAGTTTGTGTGGCGTTATCCATCATTTCAGGTTTCACAACACACATGTCGGTTTGAGTTTGGGCTGTGGCCATCACAGCCCCACCAACCTTTTCAGGAGGAGACTCAGTTTGGGTTTCTGCTGTTATCATAACAGCTTTGCTATTCTGTTCAGGAAGAGCTTTTACTAAAGATGGGGCAGAGAGTTTCTCCGCCCTACCAACCTTTTCAGGAAGGACATCTTGGATTGGGGCTGTAGCCAGTACAGCCTCACTAACCTTTCCATGGGAATTCACCATTCTAGAATGGGTTTCCTGTTCAACCTCAGCCCAGGCTGAGATTTCTAAATCATTACCCAGTAGACAGTCCACAGGCAAGTTTGGTGACACTGCCACTCTCTTTGGGCCAGTGACACCTCCCCAGCTGAGACTTACTACTGCCATGGGATGATTTGTTTGGATGCCATCAATGTTTATTACCTGGTATGTGGCACCAGGTAAAAGTTGCTTAGAGGGGACTATGCCATCAGCCACCATGGTGATGCTAGCCCCTGTGTCTCTAAAAGCTTCAACTCTTAAACCATTGATGATGGGTTCTTGTCTATAGGGCGTGGCTTGGACGCCGATCGGGATGGCGGCGTGAGCTCGCTGCTCCGCGCGGAATCCCGCTAATTCTCCTGTTTTTCGGGACCCTAGGCGACCCGGAGACGACGTTCCTGCCCTCTGAAGGGTGAGGGGACTGCTGGCCGTAATCGGTGAATCGCTGGGGGACTGCTGGCCCCGAGGAGATCGAGGAAGAGGCGGCCGAGGTGTAGCCCGGGGTGTGAAGAAAATGGCGGCGAGGTGGTCGGACGGTCCCGGGCTTCGGCCCTGAGTCCGGCTGTCGCCAAGCAGAGAAGGACCCTGCACCCGGCTGCTCGCAGCACTGGGATTGGCGGCGCGACGTCCTGAGACCGGGGGACGCTGCCCGACTCACCCAGGAGATCGGGGGTTCTCGTCGGCCACCATCCCACGACTCATCCTCCCCCCACGGGTCCAGTGGGGGTGACGGACCGGGGCTCACCCGACTGGTCATTGTTTTTGAGACCATTGGCGGTGGCATTGCATTGCCCGGTGCCCGGTAATTAGCACGGACCCACGAGAGCGCCCGCAGTGCGGGTGGCCGGACTTGTGACGCAGCACCCTAACATGGCGGCGACCGGAGGGCCGATGCCCGGGAGCCATGAGGGGGACTCGGCGACATCGGCCCGGCTGAGTGAGAGTCCCTCCCCGGCGCTTGACCAGGAACAGCGGCTGAACCGGCGCTTGGATGCCATCCTTGAGGCGATCACCTCCACCAAGGAGGCGTTGCACAACGACATTGCCCAGGTGGCCACGGGCCTGGGGCTGCTACGCGCGGACCACGCAAAGCTGGCGGATCGGGTCAAGGAGCATGACCAACTGTTGCTGGACCTGAAGCCCTCGGTGGTGACCGCGGAGCGCAGGATTACAGACATTTTGGCCCGACTGGACACTCTAGAGCGGAGGGCGGAGGATGCCGAAGGCCGCAATAGGCGGAACAACGTGCGGGTCGTGGGCCTGCCGGAACGGATTGAGGGGGAAGATGCGGTGGCCTACATGGAGAACTGGTTCCGCACTGTGGTGGCGCCGGAGGGGCTTACTCCATTTTTCACTCTGGAGCGGGCTCACCGGGTGCCCGCTCGCCCGCTGGGACTTGGCCGCCCCCCCCGACCAATGGTGGTGCGGCTCCTCCACTACAAAGACTGGGACCTCCTCATCCAGCGGGCCAGGTTGTCGGGCCCTTATGGGGTGGAGAACAGCAAAGTGACGATCTTTCCGGACTATACGCAGGCGGTCCAGAAGGCCAGGGCATCGTTCCTTGCTGTGAAGAAGGAGCTCAGGGAGGAAGGCATTCAGTACTCCTTGCTTTACCCGGCCAAGCTGCGGATTATCATGGATGGCACCACACACTTTTTCCAGACTCCGGATGAAGCTTGGCAATGGCTTGAGTCGTACAGAGCAGGGACGGACAGACCGCACCAAAGTAGGCGAGACCAACCCAAGCAGACCCGGGTGCGGCAGTCACAACGAATCAGGTCCCGTAACAGGCGCCAGCGGGAGAAGCGGGAGGCTCAAATGGCGGCGGAGAAGAGGGATGCACTCGCGGCGACGGCGGCCATTACAGGGTCACAACGGAACAGTGAAAGGGCCGAAACGGACTCGGGAGGAGAAGGCAGCAGAACAGGAGAGGATCTTTCGGAAGCAGAGAGCCAGAAGGGGCCGACAGTGACCCCACAGACCTCGGATGAAATTTTCTGCGGCTAAGATAGACTTTGGCCTAGATCGGGACTTCATGGTAGGGTGATATCCTGTTGCTGGAGGGCGGGTCGCCGGGTGGAGGAGCTGAGTGTATTGGAGGGGATGAAGGGCGGGACGCGGGCTCCGCTAGCTGGGGTCGGCGGCGACTCACCCCCCCTAGGCCCTTAAGGTCGACTGTGGTGGAGACCACAGGATAAGTGTGCGAGAAGTTGGATCAAGGTTTGGATGGGGGCGGCCATTGGGTTCGTGTGCTCTGTCCTGGGGAGTGGGGTTTGGGGTGTGTTTCAGTTTTGGGGTTGTTTGGGGGGGGGCAACTGCATTGGGGGGGTCATGGACCGTTGGAGTTTAATTCGGATTGTACGGACTTGGTATGGGGACATTACCTAATTTGAAATGCCTAACGTGGAATGTCCGGGGGCTGCGGACTATGGTGAAACGTCACAAAGTACATGCATACCTGGTACGCAGGGGGGTTCAGATAGCTATGCTCCAGGAGACTCACCTCACCAAAAAAGAGTGCGCTGCCTTGCAGAAACGATGGCGGGGCCAGGTTTTTGGCACCACTTATTCAGCGTATGCCAGGGGGGTCTTGATCTGGGTGAGGGCGGGGATACCCTTTCAGGTGTTGAATCAGGTAATGGATCCGGATGGCAGGTTTGTAGCGGTGGAGGGGAGATTATACGGACAGGATGTGGTTTTATGTTGTGTTTATGCACCGAACACGGACCAAGGCCGATACTTTGATAACCTCTCGGGGTCCTTGGCCTCTTTCCTGGCGGGTCCGATAGTGCTAGGGGGGGACTTCAATTCGATTACGGATGTGGCTCTGGATAGGTCCCATCCCCCCTTAGTAGACTCTCCTGTGCGCAGGCTGGCCGCGCACAGGAAGGACTGGCAAGACCGGTGGGGGTTGCTAGATGTCTGGAGGGAGAGGCACAGGGGAACCAGGGATTACTCCTTTTATTCCGCTCTACATGATTTACATGTCAGGATTGATTCGGTGCTTTGCGGGAGCTCCCTTGCCCCATTGATTACCCATGCTGAGTACCTTGCTAGGACGATATCCGATCATAACCCCCTGTTGGTACATTTTCAATGGCAGAGGGAGCGCTCCGTAATACCAACATGGCGGCTTCGGCCGGAGACGCTAGAGGATTCTGTGTTCGCCGATGCGGTCCGGCAGGGCATTGATAGTTATTTCGGTGTGAATGAAGGAACAGCGACGAGCAGGTCTGTTGAATGGGATGCACTGAAAGTGGTGGTGAGAGGGGTGTGCTTGGGCAGGTTCTCGAATGCTCGAATGTCTGTGCTGAATGATTTAATGAAAGCGGAAGACACTTTGAGGGACCTGGAGCGCCGCAGGCCAACTAGGCCGGGTATACGGGCCCAGTTATTGGAAGCGAAGGAAGCGGTAGCCGCGGAGACGGAACGTTTGCGCTGCTATGATTATAGGCAGTACATTGTCAGGGCACACGCAGAAAGGGACAAGGTGGGTACTCTCTTGGCCAGATTAGCTAACCCGGAACTTAGGGGTTGCCCGGTCCTCAGCATTATTGACGCGCAGGGAGGGATGGTGTACTCCCAGGCAGCTGTATTGGACCGCTTTCGGGGTTACTATGAGGAATTGTACCGGAGTCAGCTGGGAGTGGGGGTTCGGGACATCGTGGAATACCTGGGGGAGAGGCCGCTCCCGGTCTTGGACGACGACGACGCGGGGGACCTGGGTAGCCCGATCACGCTAACGGAAATTCGAGTGGCTATCAAACATATGGCCCGTAATAAGACGCCCGGGGTGGACGGACTCCCAATCGAGTTCTACCAGCAATATGTAGACGCTCTGGCGCCCAGGCTGCTGGTGGTGTATGCGGAGGCCTTCGAGAAGGGGGCATTGCCTGCCTCCATGCGGGAGGCCTTGATAGTGCCACTCCTCAAGCCTGGCCGGGATGCCACGGACGAGAGGTCTTATCGCCCGCTGTCCATGCTGACGGTGGACTATAAGATCCTGAGTCGCATCCTAGCTACTAGACTGGCCCCGCACATGACGGGCCTGGTGCACAGGGATCAGGCCGGGTTTATACCCACAAGGAGCACGGCGATGAATATCCGCCGCCTGGTGGGAATAATGGACGCCATCTTGGATGGGGAGGGATCGCCGGCGGTTCTGTCCGTGGATATTGAGAAGGCCTTCGATAGTCTGGAATGGCCTTTCTTGGATGGAGTGCTGGAGCGGTTTGGCATGGGCGATGGCTTTCGGAGGTGGACGAGAGTCTTGTATAATTCGGCGACGGCGAGAGTTCGATTGGGCGGCTTGGTGTCTGCCGCGTATCCAGTTGGCTGGGGAACACGACAGGGGTGCTCTCTCTCCCCTCTGCTGTTTGCCCTGGCGATGGAACCCTTAGCGGTCCATGCGAGGTCAGGCGATCGATATGCGGGAATAGTGAGTGACGGGCGGTGGCATCACATATCGCTCTATGCGGATGACCTGCTCCTGTACCTAGCTGACACTTCGGGGGCACTGGTTGGAGCGATGGACCTGCTGTCCGAGTTCGGCCGATTGTCAGGCCTTAAGGTCAATTGGGCAAAGACCTGCGTGTTTCCACTGAGAGCGGGATCTCCGGCCCCTAGTAGCGACCTGGGTGTGGCGTGGGAACCCTCTTGCATCACCTACTTGGGTGTCCGCATTTACCACTCGGCTGCTGACCTGTTGGAGGGTAACATTGGCCGTTGTGTCCGGTCACTACGGGGCAGCTTGTCTTTCTGGTCGACCCTCCCGCTGACAGTCCTGGGCAGGATAGCATTGTTGAAAATGGTGGCGCTCCCCCGCTTCCTTTATTATTTCCGAACGCTACCTGTCTGGATTCCCCAGGGGGTGTTTAGGGAACTGCGGTCAATGATTATTGGCTTTCTATGGGGGCATGGCCGACGCAGGATAGCCTTGAGCACGCTACTTCGCCCCAAGCTGGAGGGGGGCATGGCCGTACCCGACCTTGAGCTGTATTATTTAACGGCGCAGTTGCAGGTCCTTACGCAGAACGTGGCCAGGGTGTTCCGGGGGCCGGAGGAGGACCGGGGTCGGGGGATACGGCGCCATGTGCTGTCGTACATTATTATGCAGCAACGGCTCGAATTACGGGCCCTCACCATGGAGGAGCGAACGCTTCGGCTGTGCTGGCAGAGGAGCCTCCGGAGGGCGAGGGCCTCGCGGCCTTATGCCCCGGAGATCCCGATTGGGATGTTGACAGCTCTGCCGCACGGAGGGGATTGGTCCCCGTTGATGGAGTGGGAGGCCGCGGGGCTACAGGTGGTGGGTGACTTGTATATAGATGGGGCGTTGGCACCGTTCGACGTGCTCCGGGACCAGTTCGGACTGCCTGAAGGGGGCTTCCTGCTACACGCGGCTGTAGTGTCTGCCATGCAAAAGCACTGGAAGGGGGGGCTCCTGGAACCTGCGACGACTATGGCGTGCCAATATGTGGTGATGGCGGCTGGTACCTTCAAAGCTGTGACGTGCCTCCATAATAGGATGCTGCACGACGGGCTGGAACCACTCCATGGGCTCAAAGCTAAATGGGAGGGGAGCATTGGCCGGCCCATACCGGATACGGCATGGGGCCATATCCTGCGACGCACGTGGAAGGGCACCAGGAACGCGCGCTTTCAGCAGGTTCATTTTTATGTGCTCCATAGGGCCTATCTAACTCCGGAGAAACTACAGCGGCACTTTCGGGTGCCGGATGCCTGTTGCCCCCGGTGCTCGTCCCTTGGGGCGGACATGGACCACTTGTTTTGGGGGTGTCCACAACTGGGAACTTATTGGGCTGAGGTAGGGGAACTCCTGAATGAAGTGACTGACAGGGAGGTAGACTTCGACATGGCGACGTGTCTCTTGCTCTGGTTCCCGCATACTAAGCACACCAAGGTGACCAGTAAATTCATAGATCTGGGTCTGATATTGGCTCAAAGGGAAATATCGTGGCACTGGAAGGCCAGGGGGGGTCCCTCACTGCGTAGATGGAAGAATGAGTTGCTGAGATGGTCTGACTGCGAGAGCGTGCTCCGGATGAAGCAAGCGGTGAAGTTGGGGAATGAGAAGGCTCTGGATGCGGCCCGTGCGTGGGAGTTAGTGGTACAGGCTCTGCGTGATGCTTTGGTTGTGGATGTGGACGGCGAGAACTAAGCCGCTGGACACCGCAGGGCGAACACAGCAGTATGTCATTCAGCACTGTAGTGGAACCATCCAATTCGGTGGAGCGATGCGCACACCTTTGCAGTTGCCAAGGGGGGGGGGGCGTTGGGGGGATTAGTTGTAGAGGGGTTTGGGGGGGGCCAGAAGCCATTGAAGGGTTGCTGGTAGGGGCCTGGAACTACTGGGACAGGGGGTATTGAATGGCGGGAGGCCTGATTGGGTGGGACGGCCTGGTACGAAGGCCCATATAGCCTTGGGCAGGCCCCGATGGGGGCAACTACGTTGATACCATGGGGATGGCTGACGGGAATGTTGTTGCGGGTGGGGGGGTAAACGCAGATACGTAAATCGACCTTCTGCCGGGGTCCCAATGGGACATACACTATGCTGTGCTCCTCCAGAGCGAACTGATGTGCCGCCCGGCCTCCGGGATGCGGGCTGAATGGCTGTGTACAACCGTGAACTGTTATTGGACGGGGGGGCCCGCAAGTGCACTGGCTGTTTCCTTTACCTGCTGTTTATAACTCTGCAATAAAAAAAAAAATTAAAAAAAAAAAAATGGGTTCTTGTCTATACTTGCTCAAAGTATTTGGGCAAGCAGAGAAGTTGGCAAACCCCATGCCAGCCTCATAAACAAGATCATTGGGTGATGGGGACCTGGATAGGCCAGGGTCCACCTGATTTCCAAAAGTAAACCCACCCAGATTCCTGGGTGTGCTTCCACTTCCTGGGGGATTACTGCTGACAGTAACAGGAGGTGTTGAAGCTGGCTTTGGAGGTATATTTTCTTTATTGTTATTCTTGGGACAACAGCTGTCTGTTTTGTAATGCCCCACCTGTTTACAGGGATAACAATAGGGCTTTTTCTCAGTTGAAGAAGTGTCTTGGGACCCACCCCCATCCTTGGAGTTTTGGGGCCCTGGGGAAGTCTTTTCTTTACTTTTATCCCCACCCTTATCTTGAGGCTTGGTAGACTCCTTCTTCTGGTTACTGTCCTGATTCTTAGGCCTAATCCTGGTTCTGACCCATTTGTCTGCCTTCTTTCCCAATTCTTGGGGAGAGGTCAGATCAGAGTCTACCAGGTGCTGGTGTAAGAGCTGGTTCTGACAATTACTTAGGATCTGCTCCCTCATAATCAAATTATACAATCCTGTAAAGTCATGTACTTTGCTGCCATGTAGCCAACCCTCCAGAGCCTTAGTAGCACAATCTACAAAATCAGTCCAGTCCTGAGTCTGTGTCTTCTGGGTGTCTCTGAACTTCAACCTGTACTGTTCAGTGGTTAAGCCAAACCCATCTATCAGAACACTCTTCAGGACTTTGTAATTGTTTGCATCCTCATGTCTAACAGTGAGGAGCTTGTCTCTCCCTTTCTCTGAAAAGGAGTACCATAAGATTGCTGCCCACTGTTCCTCAGGAACCTGCTGTACCATGCAGGCTCTTTCAAGAGCAGTCATCCATTTGTGGATGTCATCCCCTTCCTTGTAGGGGGGCACAATCTTTGTCAGGTTTCTACTATCATAGGACCTGGGTTTCTCTTTAGGAATATTGCTGCCACCAGTGGCACCTAAGCCACACAATTTTTGCTCTCTTGCCAAGGCAAGTCTAGCTTGAGCCAAGGCTACCTCCTCCCTCTCTATCTGGAGTTTGACAGCCCTCATTCTGGCCCTATGCTCTAGCTTTTGAGAAGCACCCATGCTTCTCTGTGATTCTCTGGAGGCACTAGAAAGATGAGAGTCCCCTGAGGGAGATCTCACTCTTCTGTTGCCTGGGAGAATCATATGTTGGGTTCTGGGGAGGTGCTAGCCCTCTCCATTCCCCAGTAGGTCCAAGTTGGCCTGGCTAAGCCTGCCAACTGGAACCTGGCTACCCTGATCCTGTACTTCTAAGTCCTCAACCTCTGAGTCCTCATCCAAGTCATCATCATCCTCCTCTTCAGGGGGATCAACTGCAGGGGGGTTCCCTCCAGTTCCTGTATCTAGGGAAGCTGCTTTTGCCTTCTCTAAGTCATCCTGTTCTAGGATTTCTACCAGGATTAGGCAGGTGGGGCTTCTGCCCCTTTTTAACCCTCTTGCTTTGCACAAGGCAATCAAGTCTCTGCGGGTTAGTTTGTCATATCCAAAAGTTGCCTGGTGTAGGAGAGTAGGGTCTGCTATCCTATGGTCACCCCAAATTTTTGCTTTTTGCTTCACTGGTTTTCGACTACTGAGGCTGTGGGCCTGCTGATCAGACCCCCAGCCTGCTGTTCTCTCACTAAATTAATGACACATGTGCTATAGGCACATACCAATTGGAAATGGACTCCTTGTCAGCCCCTGTAGAATGCACTATAGGTGCACAGGGCACAGGAGCCACTAAGGCCTACCAGGGGCTGCAGCATAACTTTTGCCACCCCTGGCTGGTTCTTAAATTGACACAACTGGCTGATCCCTCAGCTGGGGTAAGGTGGTGTACACACCCCTTGCTTAGACATAGTATACCTATGTCTAAACCTATATCTGGACACATGTAAACCTGTGAGCCACTCCTATAGTCAGGCCTCACCAATCCTGGAGGCTGGGTGCATGGTTTTATGTGAGATGGAGCTCTAGCATGAGCTGAGCCTGTCTGCAGCCGTCGGGAACAAATCCCTAAGCTGTTTCAGGATAATGCCATACCATATACTATTAAGTGCCTTATAATCCTCGCGGTTATTTAGCAACTCTGGTTTGGCTTTATCAAAACATGTCGTGTAAGGTGTCATACGCTTTGGAATACCATCCCCTCGCCAGTTCTGGCGACGGGGATGGCATTCCACCCCTCTAGAGGGGTAAGACATGTTACTTCACTTTAATGCGGTTGATTTCTCCAAAGGCCTTAAGATCCACAAAATGGATGCCTCTGCCACAGACAAATGTCTGGACCCCTGGAGCTGACCGAAACCCAGTCAAGGGGGTCCTGGACAAAGGGTTTCCTGTCACAGGAGGGTGTCACCGCCCTCCAGACAGGAGATAGTGTATTGTAGCAGGGAGGTTTGAAAGAAACCAGACACTGCCTGGGGCGCACAAGGCTGCCCCTTGCATAATCCGGCCAAACCGGTTCTGGGGCACTCCAGCCCTCGTGCCAGGGCGGCCTGGATCAAAGGAAGGGGGTGTATCCACCCACTTCCTGGGTCCCACCCATAGGAGGGGACCTAGCAGGTAATCACGCCCACCAGATTCGAATAAGAGTGGGAGCAGTGCCAATGCACATCAGATTTCCTGGAAGAAACATTTGAAACGATATTCTGGACCCTTCGCCCTCCATCTCAACGTGGAAGCCCGAAGAATCTCCCTTGTGGTCAAGGAGTGACCACCCTGCAGCAGCAGGCACCATCCAGCCCTCGACGTCTACTTAGTTGCAGTTCCCGCCGGAACTCGAGCGACTGAGATCGACGAGATCAAGCCTGCCCAGCTTCTAACAGCCCGATCCACAGTCCATGCAAAGCTGAGACCCGTGGAGGCGACCGGAAGCGTGGGGCACGCCATCTTGAAGTGACCACGAGACGCTGACCGTGCAGCCCACGAGTGACCCTCGAAGCTGTACACCGGGGTTTGAGAAGCCCCCACCCTGAGCTACTCCTGAGCCGAAGTTCAGCCCTCCACACTCGACGAGTGCTGCGTGGGGCCCTTTGGCACGATTTGGCTCAACGCGTTGGCCCGGTCACTTGCCAGCTGGCTTGTGGTCCCTGTGCCGACGAACTACCTAAAAAGACTTGTGATTCTGGTTGCTCCAGATCCACACCAGCTCCCCTGAAAAGGAGCCCCAACTCTGACCTTCCTGGTCCGAGTGAGAAGCAATCTTCCGATCCTGCGTGGATTGCTCTTACCAAGGCTTGTTTGCTCCAAACCTGAAGCCGACTGCACCGACGGTGAGAGCCTGCGTGGGACAGATCGTGACCTGCTCCTGGACGTCGCAGATGCCCCAGAGCCCACGTGACAGCGGAGAGAAGCTCCTCGACGACCACCTGATTGCGCCCGACATTGACTGGTTCCGTCCTGGTTCCACCCTGGTCACTGCTGAGTGACCCAGACTCTGTCCCCTCTGCTTTCAGGTACTCTACAACTTGAGTCCACCCTTGGACTCCACCGGACCCTTCGTCTTCACCCTGCCTGCAGCCCTTTCAGCTCCAAGCACCAAGAGCCTGCGTGTCAAAACCCGACGCCACTTCGACCCTGTGCACCCACTTCCTGTGGGTGAGGTAACTTTGCTCCGCCGGTGTTCCCACACTGGTGCACACCTCTAGGGCCTGTGTGTTAAGTTTTGTTCCTCTAGGTTCAGCGGAAGTGTCCTTAAACTTTAACTCTTTGACTTTTACGCACCATTTGTTAACATTGGTGCATGCGTGCGCTTTCCGCACATCTCCCGAATCCCGAGGGCCATTCCCGACTTCAGCATTGCTTGTCCTGACTGCTCCCAGCGATTCCCTAGGCCCTAGGCCTAACCACTGCTCGAGTGGCCTTTCTTATACCACTTGTTTAGTATATGGTTTGAGTGGCCACCCGCCCTCATCCATAATTGTGCAACTTGTATGTTTAAACAGTGCTTTTTGATTTAACGCTTGTGCCCCTTTATTCATAAAGAATACTGGGGATTGTTTTTAGTAATAAACACATATATTTTTATAATATATACTTGTGTGGTGTCCTTTCATTTGGTATTACAGGATTGTATGTGGTAAAACAGCTCGCTTAACACGACCTCTTAAGTTAAGCCTTTAGGCTGCTTAGTCCATGCTACCCCTAGGATAGCTTGTCTAATAAGGTTGACTTACAACCAGACACCATAAGGGGATTGTTTGGTCAGGTAGTAGGTGGTTCCAGAATTGGAAACATCCCCTACCAGGCCAACTTCTCACATTGGTGAGCAGCGGTGCGGATTTGAGCTTGCTGTTGTTTTACCATTGCAATCTTTATATCAAATTGAAAGATCACATCAAGTACCTCTAGGTACATATAAAATCAAAAGCTTAGCATATTAAGTTCTACTGAACTTAGTAGTTGTAGGTTGAAGGGAGTAGCACACCCCTGACTACAACTCACTAGCAAGGTCCAGTAGGAAAACACTTAGTGTAGGTAAGTGCACCACTTACACCTCACTAGTAACCATGTCTGACACAGGAAAGGCCTCAGGGTCTAGTCCTGTGACAGTTGACCCTACCCAGGCAACTTTTGGATATGACAAACTAACCCGCAGAGACTTGATTGCCTTGTGCAAAGCAAGAGGGTTAAAAAGGGGCAGAAGCCCCACCTGCCTAATCCTGGTAGAAATCCTAGAACAGGATGACTTAGAGAAGGCAAAAGCAGCTTCCCTAGATACAGGAACTGGAGGGAACCCCCCTGCAGTTGATCCCCTTGAAGAGGAGGATGATGATGACTTGGATGAGGACTCAGATGTTGAGGACTTAGGAGTACAGGATCAGGGTAGCCAGGTTCCAGTTGGTAGGCTTAGCCAGGCCAACTTGGACCTACTGGGGACTGGAGAGGGCCAGCACCTCCCCAGAACCCAACATATGATTCCCCCAGGCAACAGAAGAGTGAGATCTCCCTCAGGGGACTCTCATCTTTCTAGTGCCTCCAGAGAATCACAGAGAGGCATGAATGCTTCTCAAAAGTTAGAGCATAGGGCCAGAATGAGGGCTGTCAAACTCCAGATAGAGAGGGAGGAGGTAGCCTTGGCTCAAGCTAGACTTGCCTTGGCAAGAGAGCAGAAATTAAGTGGCTTAGATGTCACTGGTGGCAGCAATTTTCCAAGAGAAAAAGACAGGGCCTATGATAATAGAAACCTGACCAAAATTGTGCCCCCCTTTAAAGAAGGGGATGACATCCACAAATGGATGACTGCTCTTGAGAGAGCCTGCATGGTACAGCAGGTTCCTGAGAATCAGTGGGCTGCAATTTTGTGGTACTCCTTTTCTGAGAAGGGGAGGGACAGGCTCCTCACAGTTAGACCTGAGGATGCCAAAAACTACTCTGTTTTGAAGAGTGCTCTCATTGAAGGGTATGGCCTAACCACTGAGCAATACAGGTTGTTGTTCAGAGACACCCAGAAAGCACAGACTCAAGACTGGACTGATTTTGTGGAGTGTGCCACTAAGGCTTTGGAGGGTTGGTTACAGGGAAGTAAAGTTTCAGACTATACAGGATTGTACAATCTTATGATGAGAGAACAGATCCTTAATAACTGTACAAACCAGCTGTTGCATCAATACCTTATTGACTCTGATCTGACCTCTCCCCAAGAATTGGGAAAGAAGGCAGACAAATGGGTCAGAACAAGGATTAAGCAGAAACCCCAGAACCAAGGTGGTGACCAGAAGAAAACAGACCAGAAGGGTGGTAATCAGAATCAGAAAGATAAAGAAAAAGACCAGAAGTCTTCAGGCCCCCAAACTAATAGTAAGGAGGGTGGTTCCCAAACTGGTAACAAGAAGAAGAAGAACAAAGGTCCAAAGACACCTTGGTGCAATACCTGCAAATCAGTTTCACACTGGGGCAGTGAGTGCACCAAAGCAAATCCAGTTCCCACCACTACAGCTCCTAAAGCAACTGCAACCCCAAGTACAGTAAGCAGTGGTGGAACACAGTCCAAGGGTGTAGCTGGGTTGACCCTGGGTATTGAAGTAGGATCTGGCCTAGTCAGAGTCCCTACACAGGCAGTTCTCCTGTATGATGTGGACATTGAGTTGCCCACTGCAGTAAGCCCCACTAACCTGGGCAAATACAGGCAGACTCCCTTAATAAATGAGAAACTGGCTCAAGCTTACAGGGACACATGTGCTAGTGTCACCATGGTGACCCCTGGCTTTGTGGACCCTGGACAGATTGTACTAGGAGAGAGCTACCTAGTAACCAATGCAAGCAACTCCACTACCTCCCATAGTGTGGCAGTTGTGAACTTCTCCTGGGGAGGGGTTGGTGGCCTAAAGAAAGTTGTGGTGAGTGCAGACCTACCAGTAGACTGTCTGTTAGGCAATGACCTTGAAAGCTCAGCATGGTCAGAAGTGGAGTACAGGACTCATGCAGAAATGCTAGGGATTTCAGAGCATGTCCTTGCCATGACAAGGGCTCAGGCTAAGAAGTGCCTTCCTGAACCAGTGGTGGATCTTGAGACAATAGACCAGCCACAGCCCAAGAGAAGGAGCAAGAGAGGAAAGGCCTCGCCTTCCACCTTGCCCCAGGTTGAGGATCAGGTTTCAGAGGAAACTGATTCTGCAGTCCAAGAGGAGACTGTCTCTGAGGAGCTTGAACCTGACCAGGTTGAGTTTCTGGGGACAGGGGGACCCTCAAGGGCAGACCTGAGGCAGGCTCAATTAGATTGCCCTTCCCTTGAACCCCTCAGACAGCAGGCTGCTGCTGAGGCTGCTGGGGATGCCCAAGGTACCCATACTGTGTATTGGGATGAGGGACTCCTTTACTCAGAGGCTAGAGCCCCCAAGCCTGGCATGACCAGGAGGTTGGTGATACCTCTGCAGTTTAGGGGATTCCTCCTTACCTTGGCCCATGATATTCCCCTTGCAGGACACTTAGGCCAGAACAAGACGTGGGACAGGCTTGTTCCACACTTTCACTGGCCTCACATGTCAGAGGATGTCAAGGAGTTTTGTCGCTCCTGTGTCACTTGCCAAGCCAGTGGTAAGTCAGGTGGCACAACAAAGGCCCCCCTAATACCACTACCTGTGGTGGGGGTCCCCTTTGAGAGAGTTGGAATTGATATTGTGGGTCCAATGGACCCCCAAACAGCATCTGGGAACAGATTCATACTGGTGGTAGTGGATCATGCCACCAGGTACCCAGAGGCTATTCCCCTAAGGACCACCACAGCACCTGTGGTGGCAAAAGCCCTCATTGCAGTTTTCTCAAGAGTGGGCTTTCCTAAGGAGGTACTATCAGATAGAGGGACAAATTTTATGTCCAGCTATCTAAAAGCAATGTGGAAGGAATGTGGAGTAAACTATAAGTTTACCACCCCATATCATCCACAATGCAATGGGCTTGTGGAGAGATTTAACAAGACCCTTAAAGGCATGATAAAAGGATTACCAGAGAAGCTCAGGCGGAAATGGGACATTCTTTTACCCTGCCTGCTCTTTGCTTACAGAGAGGTCCCACAGAAGGGGGTTGGCTACAGCCCTTTTGAACTTTTGTTTGGCCACCCTGTGAGAGGTCCATTGTGTTTGGTGAAGGAAGGATGGGAGTTACCTCTCAAAAAGCCCAAACTAGACATAGTGGACTATGTACTTGGTCTCCGCTCCAGGATGGCTGAGTACATGGAAAGAGCATCCAAAAACCTGGAGGCCAGCCAAGAATTGCAGAAAGCTTGGCATGACCAAAAGGCTGTACTGGTAGAGTTCCAACCAGGACAGAAGGTATGGGTACTGGAGCCAGTGGCTCCAGCAGCACTCCAAGACAAATGGAGTGGACCCTATCCTATTATTGAGAAGAAAGGGGAAGTCACCTACTTGGTAGACTTTGGAACACCCAGGAGCCCTCACAGGGTAATCCATGTGAATCGCTTGAAAGCATTTGTAGACAGGGAGGACATGAGCTTGCTCATGGCCACAGATGGGGAACAGGAGGAAGAGAGTGACCCTCTCCCAGACCTGCTTTCCCAGAACCCTGATGATGGTTCAGTTGATGGAGTAGCCTTGGCAGGCAGCCTCACTGACCAGCAACAGAGGGACTGCAGACAAGTTTTGCAGGCTCACAGGCAAATGTTTTCACTCACACCCAGCCAAACTGACTGGTGTACCCATGTTGTGGACACTGGTGACAGTCTGCCTGTCAAGAATAAGATCTACAGGCAACCTGATCATGTCAGGGATTGCATCAAGGCTGAGGTGCAAAAGATGTTGGAGCTTGGAGTGATTGAGCCATCAGAGAGCCCATGGGCCAGCCCAGTAGTCCTGGTGCCAAAACCTCATACCCAAGATGGTAAGAGAGAAATGAGGTTTTGCGTGGATTACAGGGGTCTCAATGCTGTCACTAGGACAGATGCTCACCCCATTCCAAGAGCAGATGAGCTCATTGACAGATTGGCTTCTGCCAAGTTTCTGAGCACATTTGATCTGACAGCTGGCTACTGGCAAATCAGACTAGCTGAGGAGTCAAAGGCCAAGACAGCATTCTCTACCCCTAGTGGGCATTATCAGTTTGTGGTAATGCCCTTTGGTTTGAAGAATGCACCTGCCACTTTCCAAAGGTTGGTGAACCAAGTCCTTACTGGGTTGGATGACTTTTGTGCAGCTTATCTGGATGATATTGCTGTCTTTAGCTACACCTGGGAGGATCACCTGATCCACCTGAAGAAAGTTTTGGAGGCCCTGCAAAAGGCAGGCCTAACTATCAAGGCCACAAAGTGCCAGATAGGGCAGAGTAAGGTTGTATACCTGGGCCACCTAGTAGGTGGAGGCCAGGTTCAGCCACTGGAAAGCAAAATCCAGGCCATACAGGACTGGGCTCCTCCAGTTACCCAGACACAAGTCAGAGCCTTCTTGGGCCTGACTGGGTATTACAGAAAGTTTGTGAAAAACTATGGGTCTATAGTGACACCATTAAATGACTTGACATCCAAGAAGATGCCAAAAAAGGTTCAGTGGACAGTTAGCTGTCAGAAGGCATTTGAAGACCTGAAGAAGGCCATGTGCTCTGCACCTATCCTAAAGAGTCCTGACTACTCCAAACAGTTCATTGTTCAGACAGATGCTTCTGAGTTGGGGGTGGGAGCTGTACTCTCACAACTTAATCAAGATGGTCAAGACCAGCCAATTGCTTTCATTAGCAGGAGGCTAACCCCAAGAGAAAAACGTTGGTCAGCCATTGAGAGGGAGGCCTTTGCTGTGGTTTGGGCATTAAAGAAGTTGAGGTCCTACTTGTTTGGAACTCACTTCCTGGTGCAAACAGACCATAAGCCCCTCTTATGGCTTAATCAGATGAAGGGTGAAAATCCCAAACTGCTCAGGTGGTCCATTTCCCTACAGGGGATGGACTTTACAGTGGAGCACCGCCCAGGGACTGACCATGGTAATGCAGATGGTCTCTCCAGGTACTTCCACTTAGAACATGAAGACTTATCTGGTCAAGGTTAGTTTAATGTCCCTGCGTTTGGGGGGGGGTTGTGTAGGAGAGTAGGGTCTGCTATCCTATGGTCACCCCAAATTTTTGCTTTTTGCTTCACTGGTTTTCGACTACTGAGGCTGTGGGCCTGCTGATCAGACCCCCAGCCTGCTGTTCTCTCACTAAATTAATGACACATGTGCTATAGGCACATACCAATTGGAAATGGACTCCTTGTCAGCCCCTGTAGAATGCACTATAGGTGCACAGGGCACAGGAGCCACTAAGGCCTACCAGGGGCTGCAGCATAACTTTTGCCACCCCTGGCTGGTTCTTAAATTGACACAACTGGCTGATCCCTCAGCTGGGGTAAGGTGGTGTACACACCCCTTGCTTAGACATAGTATACCTATGTCTAAACCTATATCTGGACACATGTAAACCTGTGAGCCACTCCTATAGTCAGGCCTCACCAATCCTGGAGGCTGGGTGCATGGTTTTATGTGAGATGGAGCTCTAGCATGAGCTGAGCCTGTCTGCAGCCGTCGGGAACAAATCCCTAAGCTGTTTCAGGATAATGCCATACCATATACTATTAAGTGCCTTATAATCCTCGCGGTTATTTAGCAACTCTGGTTTGGCTTTATCAAAACATGTCGTGTAAGGTGTCATACGCTTTGGAATACCATCCCCTCGCCAGTTCTGGCGACGGGGATGGCATTCCACCCCTCTAGAGGGGTAAGACATGTTACTTCACTTTAATGCGGTTGATTTCTCCAAAGGCCTTAAGATCCACAAAATGGATGCCTCTGCCACAGACAAATGTCTGGACCCCTGGAGCTGACCGAAACCCAGTCAAGGGGGTCCTGGACAAAGGGTTTCCTGTCACAGGAGGGTGTCACCGCCCTCCAGACAGGAGATAGTGTATTGTAGCAGGGAGGTTTGAAAGAAACCAGACACTGCCTGGGGCGCACAAGGCTGCCCCTTGCATAATCCGGCCAAACCGGTTCTGGGGCACTCCAGCCCTCGTGCCAGGGCGGCCTGGATCAAAGGAAGGGGGTGTATCCACCCACTTCCTGGGTCCCACCCATAGGAGGGGACCTAGCAGGTAATCACGCCCACCAGATTCGAATAAGAGTGGGAGCAGTGCCAATGCACATCAGATTTCCTGGAAGAAACATTTGAAATGATATTCTGGACCCTTCGCCCTCCATCTCAACGTGGAAGCCCGAAGAATCTCCCTTGTGGTCAAAGAGTGACCACCCTGCAGCAGCAGGCACCATCCAGCCCTCGACGTCTACTTAGTTGCAGTTCCCGCCGGAACTCGAGCGACTGAGATCGACGAGATCAAGCCTGCCCAGCTTCTAACAGCCCGATCCACAGTCCATGCAAAGCTGAGACCCGTGGAGGCGACCGGAAGCGTGGGGCACGCCATCTTGAAGTGACCACGAGACGCTGACCGTGCAGCCCACGAGTGACCCTCGAAGCTGTACACCGGGGTTTGAGAAGCCCCCACCCTGAGCTACTCCTGAGCCGAAGTTCAGCCCTCCACACTCGACGAGTGCTGCGTGGGGCCCTTTGGCACGATTTGGCTCAACGCGTTGGCCCGGTCACTTGCCAGCTGGCTTGTGGTCCCTGTGCCAACGAACTACCAAAGAAGACTCGTGAATCTGGTTGCTCCAGATCCACACCAGCTCCCCTGAAAAGGAGCCCCGACTCTGACCTTCCTGGTCCGAGTGAGAAGCAATCTTCCGATCCTGCGTGGATTGCTCTTACCAAGGCTTGTTTGCTCCAAACCTGAAGCCGACTGCACCAACGGTGAGAGCCTGCGTGGGACAGATCGTGACCTGCTCCTGGACGTCGCAGATGCCCCAGAGCCCACGTGACAGCGGAGAGAAGCTCCTCGACGACCACCTGATTGCGCCCGACATTGCCTGGTTCCGTCCTGGTTCCACCCTGGTCACTGCTGAGTGACCCAGACTCTGTCCCCTCTGCTTTCAGGTACTCTACAACTTGAGTCCACCCTTGGACTCCACCGGACACTTCGTCTTCACCCTGCCTGCAGCCCTTTCAGCTCCAAGCACCAAGAGCCTGCGTGTCAAAACCCGACGCCACTTCGACCCTGTGCACCCACTTCCTGTGGGTGAGGTAACTTTGCTCCGCCGGTGTTCCCACACTGGTGCACACCTCTAGGGCCTGTGTGTTAAGTTTTGTTCCTCTAGGTTCAGCGGAAGTGTCCTTAAACTTTAACTCTTTGACTTTTACGCACCATTGGTTAACATTGGTGCATGCGTGCGCTTTCCGCACATCTCCCGAATCCCGAGGGCCATTCCCGACTTCAGCATTGCTTGTCCTGACTGCTCCCAGCGATTCCCTAGGCCCTAGGCCTAACCACTGCTCGAGTGGCCTTTCTTATACCACTTGTTTAGTATATGGTTTGAGTGGCCACCCGCCCTCATCCATAATTGTGCAACTTGTATGTTTAAACAGTGCTTTTTGATTTAACGCTTGTGCCCCTTTATTCATAAAGAATACTGGGGATTGTTTTTAGTAATAAACACATATATTTTTATAATATATACTTGTGTGGTGTCCTTTCATTTGGTATTACAGGATTGTATGTGGTAAAACAGCTCGCTTAACACGACCTCTTAAGTTAAGCCTTTAGGCTGCTTAGTCCATGCTACCCCTAGGATAGCTTGTCTAATAAGGTTGACTTACAACCAGACACCATAAGGGGATTGTTTGGTCAGGTAGTAGGTGGTTCCAGAATTGGAAACATCCCCTACCAGGCCAACTTCTCACACCTGGGTAGGGTCAACTGTCACAGGACTAGACCCTGAGGCCTTTCCTGTGTCAGACATGGTTACTAGTGAGGTGTAAGTGGTGCACTTACCTACACTAAGTGTTTTCCTACTGGACCTTGCTAGTGAGTTGTAGTCAGGGGTGTGCTACTCCCTTCAACCTACAACTACTAAGTTCAGTAGAACTTAATATGCTAAGCTTTTGATTTTATATGTACCTAGAGGTACTTGATGTGATCTTTCAATTTGATATAAAGATTGCAATGGTAAAACAACAGCAAGCTCAAATCCGCACCGCTGCTCACCAATGTGAGAAGTTGGCCTGGTAGGGGATGTTTCCAATTCTGGAACCACCTACTACCTGACCAAACAATCCCCTTATGGTGTCTGGTTGTAAGTCAACCTTATTAGACAAGCTATCCTAGGGGTAGCATGGACTAAGCAGCCTAAAGGCTTAACTTAAGAGGTCGTGTTAAGCGAGCTGTTTTACCACATACAATCCTGTAATACCAAATGAAAGGACACCACACAAGTATATATTATAAAAATATATGTGTTTATTACTAAAAACAATCCCCAGTATTCTTTATGAATAAAGGGGCACAAGCGTTAAATCAAAAGCACTGTTTAAACATACAAGTTGCACAATTATGGATGAGGGCGGGTGGCCACTCAAACCATATACTAAACAAGTGGTATAAGAAAGGCCACTCGAGCAGTGGTTAGGCCTAGGGCCTAGGGAATCGCTGGGAGCAGTCAGGACAAGCAATGCTGAAGTCGGGAATGGCCCTCGGGATTCGGGAGATGTGCGGAAAGCGCACGCATGCACCAATGTTAACCAATGGTGCGTAAAAGTCAAAGAGTTAAAGTTTAAGGACACTTCCGCTGAACCTAGAGGAACAAAACTTAACACACAGACCCTAGAGGTGTGCACCAGTGTGGGAACACCGGCGGAGCAAAGTTACCTCACCCACAGGAAGTGGGTGCACAGGGTCGAAGTGGCGTCGGGTTTTGACACGCAGGCTCTTGGTGCTTGGAGCTGAAAGGGCTGCAGGCAGGGTGAAGACGAAGTGTCCGGTGGAGTCCAAGGGTGGACTCAAGTTGTAGAGTACCTGAAAGCAGAGGGGACAGAGTCTGGGTCACTCAGCAGTGACCAGGGTGGAACCAGGACGGAACCAGGCAATGTCGGGCGCAATCAGGTGGTCGTCGAGGAGCTTCTCTCCGCTGTCACGTGGGCTCTGGGGCATCTGCGAAGTCCAGGAGCAGGTCACGATCTATCCCACGCAGGCTCTCACCGTCGGTGCAGTCGGCTTCAAGTTTGGAGCAAACAAGCCTTGGTAAGAGCAATCCACGCAGGATCGGAAGATTGCTTCTCACTCGGACCAGGAAGGTCAGAGTCGGGGCTCCTTTTCAGGGGAGCTGGTGTGGATCTGGTGCAACCAGAATCACAAGTCTTTTTAGGTAGTTCGTCGGCACAGGGACCACAAGCCAGCTGGCAAGTGACCGGGCCAACGCGTTGAGCCAAATCGTGCCAAAGGGCCCCACGCAGCACTCGTCGAGTGTTGGGGGCTGAACTTCGGCTCAGGAGTAGCTCAGGGTGGGGGCTTCTCAAACCCCGGTGTACAGCTTCGAGGGTCACTCGTGGGCTGCACGGTCAGCGTCTCGTGGTCACTTCAAGATGGCGTGCCCCACGCTTCCGGTCGCCTCCACGGGTCTCAGCTTTGCAGGGACTGTGGATCGGGCTGTTAGAAGCTGGGCAGGCTTGATCTCGTCGATCTCAGTCGCTCGAGTTCCGGCGGGAACTGCAACTAACTAGACGTCGAGGGCTGGATGGTGCCTGCTGCTGCAGGGTGGTCACTCCTTGACCACAAGGGAGATTCTTCGGGCTTCCACGTTGAGATGGAGGGCGAAGGGTCCAGAATATCGTTTCAAATGTTTCTTCCAGGAAATCTGATGTGCATTGGCACTGCTCCCACTCTTATTCGAATCTGGTGGGCGTGATTACCTGCTAGGTCCCCTCCTAGGGGTGGGACCCAGGAAGTGGGTGGATACACCCCCTTCCTTTGATCCAGGCCACCCTGGCACGAGGGCTGGAGTGCCCCAGAACCGGTTTGGCCGGATTATGCAAGGGGCAGCCTTGTGCGCCCCAGGCAGTGTCTGGTTTCTTTCAAACCTCCCTGCTACAATACACTATCTCCTGTCTGGAGGGCGGTGACACCCTCCTGTGACAGGAAACCCTTTGTCCAGGACCCCCTTGACTGAGTTTCGGTCAGCTCCAGGGGTCCAGACATTTGTCTGTGGCAGAGGCATCCATTTTGTGGATCTTAAGGCCTTTGGAGAAATCAACCGCATTAAAGTGAAGTAACATGTCTTACCCCTCTAGAGGGGTGGAATGCCATCCCCGTCGCCAGAACTGGCGAGGGGATGGTATTCCAAAGCGTATGACACCTTACACGACATGTTTTGATAAAGCCAAACCAAAGTTGCTAAATAACCGCGAGGATTATAAGGCACTTAATAGTATATGGTATGGCATTATCCTGAAACAGCTTAGGGATTTGTTCCCGACGGCTGCAGACAGGCTCAGCTCATGCTAGAGCTCCATCTCACATAAAACCATGCACCCAGCCTCCAGGATTGGTGAGGCCTGACTATAGGAGTGGCTCACAGGTTTACATGTGTCCAGATATAGGTTTTAGACATAGGTATACTATATCTAAGCAAGGGGTGTGTACACCACCTTACCCCAGCTGAGTGATCAGCCAGTTGTGTCAATTTAAGAACCAGCCAGGGGTGGCAAAAGATATGCTGCAGCCCCTGGTAGGCCTTAGTGGCTCCTATGCCCTGTGCACCTATAGTGCATTCTACAGGGGCTGACAAGGAGTCCATTTCCAATTGGTATGTACCTAGGGTACATGGAATCCATTTTACAGAGAGAGCAGATGGCCTGGGGCCCTGATTAGCAGGGAACCAGGTCAACTAAGTCAAAAAACCAGCTAAACACAGGCAAAAAATCTGGGGTAACCATAGTCAGGTAGCCACCTTCCTACATAAGTGCACCACTTACACCTCACTAGTAGTCATGTCTGACACAGGAAAAGCCTCAGGGTCTGCTCCTGTGACAGTTGACCTTACCAAGGCAACTTCCAGCTATGACAAATTAACCCGAAAGGACTTGATTGCCTTGTGCATATCAAGAGGGTTAAAAAGGGGCAGAAGTCCCACATGTCCTATCCTGATAGCCATTCTAGAACAGGATGACTTAGAGAAGGCGAATGAAGTTCCCTTAGAGTCAGGAGATGGAGTGAACCCCCCTGTAACTGATACCCCTCCAGAGGAAGGAGAAGAGGAGGAAGAAGAGGAGGAGGAGGACTCAGATGTAGAGGACCCAGAAGATCAGGATCAGAGGGGTAGCCAGGTCCTAGTTGCCAGGCTTAACCAGGCCAACTTAGACCTACTGGGAAATGGAGAGGGCCAGCACCTCCCCAGATCCCACCATATCATTCTCCCAGGCAACAGAAGAGTGAGATCTCCCTCAGGGGACTCTCATATTTCTAGTGCCTCAAGAGAATCTCAGAGAGGTATGACTGCCTCTCAGAAGATAGAGCATAGGTCCAGAATGAGGGCTGTCAAACTCCAAATAGAGAGGGAGGAGGTAGCCTTGGCTCAAGCTAGACTTGCCTTGGCAAGAGAGCAAAAATTGTGTGGCTTAGATGCCACTGGTGGCAGCAATATTCCTAAAGAGAAACCCAGGTCCTATGATAGTAGCAACCTGACAAAGATTGTGCCCCCCTACAAGGAAGGGGATGACATCCACAAGTGGATAACTGCTCTTGAGAGAGCCTGCATGGTACAGCAGGTTCCTGAGGAACAGTGGGCAGCAATCTTATGGTACTCCTTTTCAGAGAAAGGGAGAGATAAGCTCCTCACTGTTAGACATGAGGATGCAAACAATTACAAAGTCCTTGTAGGAAGGTGGCTACCTGACTATGGTTACCCCAGATTTTTTGCCTGTGTTTAGCTGGTTTTTTGACTTAGTTGACCTTGTTCCCTGCTAATCAGGGCCCCAGGCCATCTGCTCTCTCTGTAAAATGGATTCCATGTACCCTAGGTACATACCACAATTGGAAATGGACTCCTTGTCAGCCCCTGTATAATGCACTATAGGTGCCCAGGGCATAGGGGCCACCAAGGCCTACCAGGGGCTGCAGCATATATTTTGCCACCCCTGGCTGGTTCTTAAATTGACACAACTGGCTGATCACTCAGCTGGGGTAAGGTGGTGTAATCACCCCTTACTTAGATATAGTATACCTATATCTAAACCTATATCTGGACACATATAAACCTGTGAGCCACTCCTATGGAAGGCCTCATCAATCCTGGAGGCAGAGTGCGTGGTTTAATGTGAGATGGAGCTCTAGCATGAGCTGAGCCTGTCTGCAGCTGTCGGGAACAACTCCCTAAGCTGTTTCAGGATAATGCCATACCATATACTCTTAAGTGCATTATAATCCTTGCGGTTATATAGCAACTCTGGTTTGGCTTTATCAAAACATGTCGTGTAAGGTGTAATACGATTTGGAATACTATCCCCTCGCCAGTTCTGGTGATGGGGATAGCATTCCACCCCTCTAGAGGGGTAAGACATGTTACTTTACTTAAATGCGGTTAATTTCTAAAAGGACCTTAGATCCACAAAATGGATGCCTCTGCCACAGACAAGAGTCTGACCCCCTGAAGCTGACCGAAACTCAGCCAAATGGGGCCTGGACAAAGGGTTTCCTGTCGCAGGGGGGTGTTACCACCCTCCAGACAGGAGATAGTGGATTGTAGCAGGGAGGTCTGAAAGAAACCAGACACTGCCTGGGGCGCACAAGGCTGCCCCTTGTATAATCAGGCCAAACCGGTTCTGGGGCACTCCAGCCCTCATGCCAGGGCGGCCTGGATCAAAGGAAGGGGGTGTATCCACCCACTTCCTGGGTCCCACCCATAGGAGGGGACCTAGCAGGTAATCCAGCCCCCAAAATTAGTATAAGACTGGGAGCAGTGCCAATGCACTTCAGATTTCCTGATGAAACATAAGAAACGAAACTCTGGACCCTTCGACATCCTACTCAACGTAGAAGACTGAAGAATCTCCCTTGTGGTCAAGGAGTGACCACCCTGTGCAAACAGGCACCATCCAGCCATCGACGTCTGCTTTGTCGCAGTTCCTGCCGGAACTCAAGCGACAGAGATCGACGAGATCAAGCTTGCCTGCCTTCCAACAGCCCGATCCACAGTCCCTGCAGAGCTGAGACCCGTGGAGGCGACCAGAAGCGTGGGGCATGCCATCTTGAATTGACCACAAGACGCTGACCGTGCAGCCCACGAGTGACCCTCGAAGCTGTACACTGGGGTTTGAGAAGCCCCAACCCTGAGCCACTCTTGCACCGCAGTTCAGCCCTCCACACTCGACGAGTGCTGCGTGGGGCCCTTCTGCTCCATTTGGCTCAACACGTTGGCCCGGTCACTTGCCAGCCGGCTAGTGGCCCCTGTACCGACGAACTTTGAAATTCGACCTGCAACTCTGGTTGCTCCAGCTCCCCTGAAAAGGAGCCCCCACTCTGACCCTCCTGGTTCGAGTGAGAAGCAATCTCCCGGTTCCGCGTGGATTGCTCTTGCCAAGTGTTGTTTGCTCCAAACTTGAAGCCGACTGCGCCGACGGTGAGAGCCCTCGTGGGACAGATCGTGACCCGCTCCTGGACGTCGCAGATGCCCCAGAGCCCACGTGACAGCGGAGAGAAGCTCCTCGACGACCACCTGATTGCGCCCGACATTGCCTGGTTCCGTCCTGGTTCCACCCTGGTCACTGCTGAGTGACCCAGACTCTGTCCCCTCTGCTTTCAGGTACTTTTCGACTCGAGTCCACCCTTGGACTCCACCGGACACTTCTCTTTCACCCCGCCTGCAGCCCTTTCAGCTTCAAGCACCAAGAGCCTGCGTGACGAAACCCGACTCAACTTCGACCCTGTGCACCCGCTTCCTGTGGGTGAGGTAACTTTGCTCCGCCGGTGTTCCCACACTGGTACACATCTCTAGGGTCTGTGTCTTAAGTTTTGTTCCTCTAGGTTCAGCGGAAGTGTCCTTAAACTTTAACTCTACAACTTTTACGCACCATTGGTTAACATTGGTGCATGCGTGCGCTTTCCGCACTGCACCCGAATCCCGCGGGCTTTTCCCGACTTCAGCACTGCTTGTCCCGACTGCTCCCAGCGATTCCCTAGGCCTAACCACTGTTCGATTGGTATCTCTTATACCACTTGTTTAGTATATGGTTTGAGTGGCCCCCCGCCCTCATCCATAATTGTCAACTTTGTATGTTTAAACTGTGCTTTTGATTTAACGCTTGTGCCCCTTTATTCATAAAGAATACTGGGGATTGTTTTTAGTAATAAATACATATATTTTTATAATATATACTTGTGTGGTGTCCTTTCATTTGATATTACAGGATTGTATGTGGTAAAACAGCTCGCTTAACACGACCTCTTAAGTTAAGCCTTTAGGCTGCTTAGTCCATGCTACCCCTAGGATAGCTTGTCTAATAAGGTTGACTTGCAACCAGACACCATAAGGGATTGTTTGGTCTGATAACCGGTGGTTCCAGAATTGGAAACATCACCTATCAGGCCAACTTCTCACAGTCCTGAAGAGTGTCCTAATAGATGGGTTTGGCTTAACCACTGAACAGTACAGGTTGAAGTTCAGAGACACCCAGAAGACACAGACTCAGGACTGGACTGATTTTGTTGATTGTGCAACTAAGGCTCTGGAGGGTTGGCTACATGGCAGCAAAGAACATGACTTTACAGGATTGTATAATTTGATTATGAGGGAGCAGATCCTAAGTAATTGTCAGAACCAGCTCTTACACCAGCACCTGGTGGACTCTGATCTGACCTCTCCCCAAGAATTGGGAAAGAAGGCAGACAAGTGGGTCAGAACCAGGATTAGGCATAAGAATCAGGACAGTAACCAGAAGAAGGAGTCTACCAAGCCTCAAGATAAGGGTGGGGATAAAAATAAAGAAAAGACTTCCACAGGGCCCCAAAACTCCAAGAATGGGGGTGGGTCCCAAGACACTTCTTCAACAGAGAAAAAGCCTTATTGTCATGTCTGTAAACAGGTTCAACAAGTTCAAAAGGGCTGTAGCCAACCCCCTTCTGTGGGACCTCTCTGTAAGCAAAGAGCAGGCAGGGTAAAAGAATGTCCCATTTCCGCCTGAGCTTCTCTGGTAATCCTTTTATCATGCCTTTTAGGGTCTTGTTAAATCTCTCCACAAGCCCATTGCATTGTGGATGATATGGGGTGGTAAACTTATAGTTTACTCCACATTCCTTCCACATTGCTTTCAGATAGCTAGACATAAAATTCGTGCCTCTATCTGATAGTACCTCCTTAGGAAAGCCCACTCTTGAGAAAACTGCAATGAGGGCCTTTGCCACCACAGGGGCTGTGGTGGTCCTTAGGGGAATAGCCTCTGGATACCTGGTGGCATGATCCACTACCACCAGTATGAATCTGTTCCCAGATGCTGTTTGGGGGTCCATTGGACCCACAATATCAATTCCAACTCTTTCAAAGGGAACTCCCACCACAGGTAGTGGTATTAGGGGGGCCTTTGTTGTGCCACCTGACTTACCACTGGCTTGGCAAGTGACACAGGAGCGACAAAACTCCTTGACATCCTCTGACATGTGAGGCCAGTGAAAGTGTGAAACAAGCCTGTCCCACGTCTTGTTCTGGCCTAAGTGTCCTGCAAGGGGAATATCATGGGCCAAGGTAAGGAGGAACCCCCTAAACTGCAGAGGTATAACCAACCTCCTGGTCATGCCAGGCTTGGGGGCTCTAGCCTCTGAGTAAAGGAGTCCATCATCCCAATACACAGTATGGGTACCTTGGGCATCCCCAGCAGCCTCAGCAGCAGCCTGCTGTCTGAGGGGTTCAAGGGAAGGGCAATCTAATTGAGCCTGCCTCAGGTCTGCCCTTGAGGGTCCCCCTGTCCCCAGAAACTCAACCTGGTCAGGTTCAAGCTCCTCAGAGACAGTCTCCTCTTGGACTGCAGAATCAGTTTCCTCTGAAACCTGATCCTCAACCTGGGGCAAGGTGGAAGGCTGAGCCTTTCCTCTCTTGCTCCTTCTCTTGGGTTGTGGCTGGTCTATTGTTTCAAGATCCACCACTGGTTCAGGAAGGCACTTCTTAGCCTGAGCCCTTGTCATGGCAAGGACATGCTCTGAAATCCCTAGCATTTCTGCATGAGTCCTGTACTCCACTTCTGACCATGCTGAGCTTTCAAGGTCATTTCCTAACAGACAGTCTACTGGTAGGTCTGCACTCACCACAACCTTCTTTAGGCCATCAACCCCTCCCCAGGAGAAGTTCACAACTGCCACACTATGGGAAGTAGTGGAGTTGCTTGCATTGGTTACTAGGTAGCTCTCACCTAGTACAATCTGTCCAGGGTCCACAAAGTCAGGTGTCACCATTGTGACACTGGCACATGTGTCCCTGTAAGCTTGAGCCAGTTTCTCATTAATTAAGGGAGTCTGTCTGTATTTGCCCAGGTTACTGGGGCTTACTGCAGTGGGCAACTCAATGTCCACATCATACAGGAGAACTGCCTGTGTAGGGATTCTGACTAGGCCAGATCCTACTTCAATACCCAGGGTCAACCCAGCTACACCCTTGGACTGTGTTCCACCACTGCTTACTGTACTTGGGGTTGCAGTTGCTTTAGGAGCTGGAGTGGTGGGGACTGGATTTGCCTTGGTGCATTCACTGCCCCAGTGTGAAACTGATTTGCAGGTATTACACCAAGGTGTCTTTGGACCTTTGTTCTTCTTCTTCTTGTTTCCATTTTGGGAACCACCCTCCTTACTATTAGTTTGGGGGCCTGAAGACTTCTGGTCTTTTTCTTTATCTTTCTGATTACCACCCTTCTGGTCTGTTTTCTTCTGGTCACCACCTTGGTTCTGGGGTTTCTGCTTAATCCTTGTTCTGACCCATTTGTCCGCCTTCTTTCCCAATTCTTGGGGAGAGGTCAGATCAGAGTCAATAAGGTATTGATGCAACAGCTGGTTTGTACAGTTATTAAGGATCTGTTCTCTCATTATAAGATTGTACAATCCTGTATAGTCTGAAACTTTACTTCCCTGCAACCAACCCTCCAAAGCCTTAGTGGCACACTCAACGAAATCAGTCCAGTCTTGAGTCTGTGCTTTTTGGGTGTCTCTGAACAACAACCTGTATTGCTCAGTGGTTAGGCCAAACCCTTCAATAAGAGCACTCTTCAAAACAGAGTTGTTTTTGTCATCCTCAGGTCTAACTGTGAGGAGCCTGTCCCTCCCTTTCTCAGAAAAGGAGTACCATAAAATTGCAGCCCACTGATCTTGAGGAACCTGCTGTACCATGCAGGCTCTCTCCAGAGCAGTCATCCATTTGTGGATGTCATCCCCTTCTTTAAAGGGGGGCACAATTTTTGTCAGGTTTCTATTGTCATAGCCCCTGTCTTTTTCTCTTGGAAAATTGCTGCCACCAGTGGCATCTAAGCCACTTAATTTCTGCTCTCTTGCCAAGGTAAATCTAGCTTGAGCCAAGGTAAGTTTAGCTTGAGCCAGGGCTACCTCCTCCCTCTCTATTTGGAGTCTGACAGCCCTCATTCTGGCCCTATGCTCAGTCTTTTGAGAGGCAGTCATACCTCTCTCAGATTCTCTGGAGGCACTAGAAATATGAGAGTCCCCTGAGGGAGATCTCACTCTTCTGTTGCCTGGGAGAATAAGACTGTGGGATCTGGGGAGGTGCTGGCCCTCTCCATTTCCCAGTAGGTCTAAGTTGGCCTGGTTAAGCCTGGCAACTAGGACCTGGCTACCCCTCTGATCCTGATCTTCGGTGTCCTCAACATCTGAGTCCTCCTCCCCCTCCTCTCCATCTTCCTCCTGAGGGGTGTCAGTTACAGGGGGTTTCTCTCCACTTCCTGACTGTAAGGGAATTCCATTCACCTTCTCTAAGTCATCCTGTTCTAGGATGTCTATCAGGATTTGGCAGGTGGGACTTCTGCCCCTTTTTAACCCTCTTGATTTGCACAAGGCAATCAAGTCCCTTCGGGTTAGTTTGTCATAGCTGGAAGTTGCCTGGGTAAGGTCAACTGTCACAGGAGCAGACCCTGAGGCTTTTCCTGTGTCAGACATGACTCTAGTGTGGTGTAAGTGATGCACCTACCTACACTAAGTGTTTTCCTACTGTACCTTACTAGTGAGTTGTAGTCAGGGTGTGCTAATCCCTTCAACCTACAACTACTAAGTTCAGTAGAACTTAATATGCTAAGCTTTTGATTTTATATGTACCTAGAGGTACTTGATGTGATCTTTCAATTTGATACAAAGATTGCAATGGTAAAACAACAGCAAGCTCAAATCCGCACCGCTGCTCACCAATGTGAGAAGTTGGCCTGGTAGGGGATGTTTCCAATTCTGGAACCACCTACTACCTGACCAAACAATCCCTTATGGTGTCTGGTTGTAAGTCAACCTTATTAGACAAGCTATCCTAGGGGTAGCATGGACTAAGCAGCCTAAAGGCTTAACTTAAGAGGTCGTGTTAAGCGAGCTGTTTTACCACATACAATCCTGTAATATCAAATGAAAGGACACCACACAAGTATATATTATAAAAATATATGTGTTTATTACTAAAAACAATCCCCAGTATTCTTTATGAATAAAGGGGCACAAGCGTTAAATCAAAAGCACTGTTTAAACATACAAAGTTGCACAATTATGGATGAGGGCAGGGGGCCACTCAAACCATATACTAAACAAGTGGTATAAGAGAGGCCACTCGAGCAGTGGTTAGGCCTAGGGCCTAGGGAATCGCTGGGAGCAGTCAGGACAAGCAATGCTGAAGTCGGGAATGGCCCTCGGGATTCGGGAGAGGTGCGGGAAGCGCACGCACGCACCAATGTTAACCAATGGTGCATAAAAGTTGTAAAGTTAAAGTTAAAGGACACTTCCGCTGAACCTAGAGGAACAAAACTTAACACACAGACCCTAGAGGTGTGCACCAGTGTGGGAACACCGGCGGAGCAAAGTTACCTCACCCACAGGAAGTGGGTGCACAGGGTCGAAGTGGCGTCGGGTTCTGACACGCAGGCTCTTGGTGCTTGGAGCTGAAAGGGCTGCAGGCGGGTTAAAGATGAAGTGTCCGGTGGAGTCCAAGGGTGGACTCAAGTCGAAGAGTACCTGAAAGCAGAGGGGACAGAGTCTGGGTCACTCAGCAGTGACCAGGGTGGAACCAGGACGGAACCAGGCAATGTCGGGCGCAATCAGGTGGTCGTCGAGGAGCTTCTCTCCGCTGTCACGTGGGCTCTGGGGCATCTGCGACGTCCAGGAGCAGGTCACGATCTGTCCCACGCAGGCTCTCACCGTCGGTGCAGTCGGCTTCAAGTTTGGAGCAAACAAGCCTTGGCAAGAGCGATCCACGCGGGATCAGAAGATTGCTTCTCACTCGGACCAGGAAGGTCAGAGTCGGGGCTCCTTTTCAGGGGAGCTGGTGTGGATCTGGAGCAACCAGATTCACGAGTCTTCTTAGTCGTTTCGTCGGCACAGGGACCACTAGCCAGCTGGCAAGTGACCGGGCCAACGCGTTGAGCCAAATAGAGCCAAAGGGCCCCACACAGCACTCGTCGAGTGTGGAGGGCTGAACTTCGGCTCAGGAGCAGCTCAGGGTGGGGGCTTCTCAAACCCCGGTGCACAGCTTCGAGGATCACTCGTGGGCTGCACGGTCAGCGTCTCGTGGTCAATTCAAGATGGCGTGCCCCACGCTTCCGGTCGCCTCCACGGGTCTCAGCTTTGCAGGGTGTAGGAAGGTGGCTACCTGACTATGGTTACCCCAGATTTTTTGCCTGTGTTTAGCTGGTTTTTTGACTTAGTTGACCTGGTTCCCTGCTAATCAGGGCCCCAGGCCATCTGCTCTCTCTGTAACATGGATTCCATGTACCCTAGGTACATACCAATTGGAAATGGACTCCTTGTCAGCCCCTGTAGAATGCACTATAGGTGCACAGGGCACAGGAGCCACTAAGGCCTACCAGGGGCTGCAGCATATCTTTTGCCACCCCTGGCTGGTTCTTAAATTGACACAACTGGCTGATTACTCAGCTGGGGTAAGGTGGTGTACACACCCCTTGCTTAGATATAGTATACCTATGTCTAAACCTATATCTGGACACATGTAAACCTGTGAGCCACTCCTATAGTCAGGCCTCCTCAATCCTGGAGGCTGAGTGCGTGGTTTTATGTGAGATGGAGCTCTAGCATGAGCTGAGCCTGTCTGCAGCCGTCGGGAACAAATCCCTAAGCTGTTTCAGGATAATGCCATACCATATACTATTAAGTGCCTTATAATCCTCGCGGTTATTTAGCAACTCTGGTTTGGCTTTATCAAAACATGTCGTGTAAGGTGTCATACGCTTTGGAATACCATCCCCTCGCCAGTTCTGGCGACGGGGATGGCATTCCACCCCTCTAGAGGGGTAAGACATGTTACTTTACTTTAATGCGGTTGATTTCTCCAAAGGCCTTAAGATCCACAAAATGGATGCCTCTGCCACAGACAAATGTCTGGACCCCTGCAGTCGACCGAAACTCGACCAAATGTGTCCTGGACAAAGGGTTTCCTGTCACAGGAGGGTGTCACCGCCCTCCAGACAGGAGATAGTGTATTGTAGCAGGGAGGTTTGAAAGAAACCAGACACTGCTTGGGTAGCACAAGGCTGCCCCTTGCATAATCCGGCCAAACCGGTTCTGGGGCACTCCAGCCCTCGTGCCAGGGCGGCCTGGATCAAAGGAAGGGGGTGTATCCACCCACTTCCTGGGTCCCACCCATAGGAGGGGACCTAGCAGGTAATCACTCCCACCAGATTCGAATAAGAGTGGGAGCAGTGCCAATGCACATCAGATTTCCTGGAAGAAACATTTGAAACGATATTCTGGACCCTTCGCCTCCATTTCAACGTGGAAGCCCGAAGAATCTCCCTTGTGGTCAAGGAGTGACCACCCTGCAGCAGCAGGCACCATCCAGCCCTCGACGTCTACTTAGTTGCAGTTCCCGCCGGAACTCGAGCGACTGAGATCGACGAGGTCAAACCTGCCCAGCTTCTAACAGCCCGATCCACAGTCCCTGCAAAGCTGAGACCCGTGGAGGCGACCGGAAGCGTGGGGCACGCCATCTTGAATTGACCACGAGACGCTGACCGTGCAGCCCACGAGTGATCCTCGAAGCTGTGCACCGGGGTTTGAGAAGCCCCCACCCTGAGCTACTCCTGAGTCGAAGTTCAGCCCTCCACACTCGACGAGTGCTGCGTGGGGCCCTTTGGCACAATTTGGCTCAACGCGTTGGCCCGGTCACTTGCCAGCTGGCTTGTGGTCCCTGTGCCGACGAACTACCTAAGAAGACTCGTGAATCTGGTTGCTCCAGATCCACAACAGCTCCCCTGAAAAGGAGCCCCGACTCTGACCTTCCTGGTCCGAGTGAGAAGCAATCTTCCGATCGCGCGTGGATTGCTCTTGCCAAGGCTTGTTTGCTCCAAACTTGAAGCCGACTGCACCGACGGTGAGAGCCTGCGTGGGACAGATCGTGACCTGCTCCTGGACGTCGCAGATGCCCCAGAGCCCACGTGACAGCGGAGAGAAGCTCCTCGACGACCACCTGATTGCGCCCGACATTGCCTGGTTCCGTCCTGGTTCCACCCTGGTCACTGCTGAGTGACCCAGACTCTGTCCCCTCTGCTTTCAGGTACTCTACAACTTGAGTCCACCCTTGGACTCCACCGGACACATCATCTTTAACCCGCCTGCAGCCCTTTCAGCTTCAAGCACCAAGAGCCTGCGAGTCAAAACCCGACGCCACTTCGACCCTGTGCACCCACTTCCTGTGGGTGAGGTAACTTTGCTCCGCCGGTGTTCCCACACTGGTGCACACCTCTAAGGTCTGTGTGTTAAGTTTTGTTCCTCTAGGTTCAGCGGAAGTGTCCTTTAACTTTAACTTTACAACTTTTACGCACCATTGGTTAACATTGGTGCATGCGTGCGCTTTCCGCACATCTCCCGAATCCCGAGGGCCATTCCCGACTTCAGCATTGCTTGTCCTGACTGCTCCCAGCGATTCCCTAGGCCCTAGGCCTAACCACTGTTCGAGTGGCCTCTCTTATACCACTTGTTTAGTATATGGTTCGAGTGGCCCCCTGCCCTCATCCATAATTGTGCAACTTTGTATGTTTAAACAGTGCTTTTGATTTAACGCTTGTGCCCCTTTATTCATAAAGAATACTGGGGATTGTTTTTAGAAATAAACACATATATTTTTATAATATATACTTGTGTGGTGTCCTTTCATTTGGTATTACAGGATTGTATGTGGTAAAACAGCTCGCTTAACACGACCTCTTAAGTTAAGCCTTTAGGCTGCTTAGTCCATGCTACCCCTAGGATAGCTTGTCTAATAAGGTTGACTTACAACCAGACACCATAAGGGATTGTTTGGTCAGGTAGTAGGTGGTTCCAGAATTGGAAACATCCCCTACCAGGCCAACTTCTCACATTGGTGAGCAGCGGTGCGGATTTGAGCTTGCTGTTGTTTTACCATTGCAATCTTTATATCAAATTGAAAGATCACATCAAGTACCTCTAGGTACATATAAAATCAAAAGCTTAGCATATTAAGTTCTACTGAACTTAGTAGTTGTAGGTTGAAGGGAGTAGCACACCCCTGACTACAACTCACTAGCAAGGTCCAGTAGGAAAACACTTAGTGTAGGTAAGTGCACCACTTACACCTCACTAGTAACCATGTCTGACACAGGAAAGGCCTCAGGGTCTAGTCCTGCGACAGTTGACCTTACCCAGGCAACTTTTGGATATGACAAGTTAACCCGCAGAGACTTGATTGCCTTGTGCAAAGCAAGAGGGTTAAAAAGGGGCAGAAGCCCCACCTGCCTAATCCTGGTAGAAATCCTAGAACAGGATGTCTTAGAGAAGGCAAAAGCAGCTTCCCTAGACACAGGAACTGGAGGGAACCCCCCAGTAACTGATCCCCCTGAAGAGGAGGATGATGATGACTTAGATGAGGACTCAGATGTTGAGGACTTAGAAGTACAGGATCAGGGTAGCCAGGTTCCAGTTGGTAGGCTTAGCCAGGCCAACTTGGACCTACTGGGGAATGGAGAGGGCCAGCACCTCCCCAGAACCCAACATGTGATTCTCCCAGGCAACAGAAGAGTGAGATCTCCCTCAGGGGACTCTCATATTTCTAGTGCCTCCAGAGAATCAGAGAGAGGCATGAGTGCTTCTCAGAAAGCTGAGCATAGGGCCAGAATGAGGGCTGTCGAACTCCAAATAGAGAGGGAGAAGGTAGCCTTGGCTCAAGCTAAACTTACCATGGCCCAAGCTAAACTTGCCTTGGCAAGAGAGCAGAAATTGTGTGGCTTAGATGCCACTGGTGGCAGCAATATTCCAAAAGAGAAACCCAGGTCCTATGATAGTAGAGACCTGACAAAGATTGTGCCCCCCTACAAGGAAGGGGATGACATCCACAAGTGGATGACTGCTCTTGAGAGAGCCTGCATGGTACAGCAGGTTCCTGAGGAACAGTGGGCAGCAATCTTATGGTACTCCTTTTCAGAGAAAGGGAGAGATAAGCTCCTCACTGTTAGACATGAGGATGCAAACAATTACAAAGTCCTGAAGAGTGTCTGATAGATGGGTTTGGCTTAACCACTGAACAGTACAGGTTGAAGTTCAGAGACACCCAGAAGACACAGATTCAGGACTGGACTGATTTTGTAGATTGTGCTACTAAGGCTCTGGAGGGTTGGCTACATGGCAGCAAAGTACATGACTTTACAGGATTGTATAATTTGATTATGAGGGAGCAGATCCTAAGTAATTGTCAGAACCAGCTCTTACACCAGCACCTGGTAGACTCTGATCTGACCTCTCCCCAAGAATTGGGAAAGAAGGCAGACAAGTGGGTCAGAACCAGGATTAGGCCTAAGAATCAGGACAGTAACCAGAAGAAGGAGTCTACCAAGCCTCAAGATAAGGGTGGGGATAAAAATAAAGAAAAGACTTCCCCAGGGCCCCAAAACTCCAAGGATGGGGGTGGGTCCCAAGACACTTCTTCAACTGAGAAAAAGCCTTATTGTTATGCCTGTAAACAGGTGGGGCATTACAAAACAGACAACTGTTGTCCCAAGAATAACAATAAAGAAAATATACCTCCAAAGCCAGCTTCCACACTTCCTGTTACTGTCAGCAGTAATCCCCCAGGAAGTGGAAGCACACCCAGGAATCTGGGTGGGTTTACTGTGGGAGCTCAGGTGGACCCTGGCCTATCCAGGTCCCCATCACCCAATGATCTTGTTTATGAAACTGGCATGGGGTTTGCCAACTTCTCTGCTTGCCCAAATACTTTGAGCAAGTATAGACAAGAACCCATCATCAATGGTTTGAAAGTTGAGGCTTTTAGAGACACAGGGGCTAGCATCACCATGGTGGCTGATGGCATAGTCCCCTCTAAGCAACTTTTACCTGGTGCCACATACCAGGTTACAAACATTGATGGAATCCAAACCAATCATCCCATGGCAGTAGTAAGTCTCAGCTGGGGAGGTGTCATTGGCCCAAAGAGAGTGGCAGTGTCACCAAACTTGCCTGTAGACTGCCTACTTGGTAATGATTTGGAGATCTCAGCCTGGGCTGAGGTTGAACAGGAAACCCATTCTAGAATGGTGAATTCCAATGGAAAGGTTAGTGGGGCTGTAATGGCTACAGCCCCAATTCAAGATGTCCTTCCTGAAAAGGTTGGTAGGGCTGAGAAACTCTCTGCCCCATCTTTAGCAAAAGCTCTTCCTGAACAGAATAGCAAAGCTGTTATGATAACAGCAGAAACCCAAACTGAGTCCCCTCCTGAAAAGGTTGGTGGGGCTGTGATGGCCACAGCCCAAACTTAAACTGACACGTGTGTTGTGAAACCTGAAATGATGGATAACTCCACACAAACTGAGAGCATGGAGGAGGAAGAGAAATCTCCCCCTCACCAGACTTTAGGACAGGATCAGCCTCCTCAGGGAACTGATCTTACCCCTGATGAAGGAACTGCCCCAGAGGTGGTTGGGCCTAGCCTGACAGAACCTCTGATGTCAGTGGACCCTTCTCAAGTGGGACCCAGTCTGGAGCAGGTAACCTGCCCCTCTCTACCTTGCCTTAGCCAGCCCAGGGCTGCAGAGGACAAGAAGGACAGTGAGACCCAGAGGGCCCCCTGTCAAATAAAGCACCCCCATCAAAAGATTAGGTGCACCAAAACTAGTAGCCCTAGTAAGGTGAAAACTTTAAAAACTCCTGAGGGAGCCCCCTTAAAAACAGTTAGGGACCTCACACAGATGGATTCTGTTGGGCACAGCCAAACCTGGGACCCAAGGGGCCCAAACCTGAACTGTCCCTCCAGCAAGCCAAACAGAGGGACCCAGCCTCCAGCTTTAGGTAGCCAGAGGTTGACCCTGAGAGCACAGTGCAACTCAGTTAAAGAGAGAAAGGCACACATGGTGGAAGATAATTGGAGGAAGCTAAGCCCTAAATTAGTAGAGCCTCGCTTCAATACTCCATATCCAAACCAGCCTTTAACTTTGCATAAACACACCCAAGGTAGTGATTCCCTATGGTGGAGACCCTCTAATACCCAAAGGGTGAGGGACTGCTTAGTGGACCATGAGACAGGGGGTACCCATGCTAGTGCAGGTACTTCCTTATATGGCCACTCAGGCAATATAGGCTTACCTGGCCAAGGATAGCCTTATCTCCTTTCGTTTGGGGGGGGGGGTTATGTAGGAAGGTGGCTACCTGACTATGGTTACCCCAGATTTCTTGCCTGTGTTTAGCTGGTTTTTTGACTTAGTTGACCTGGTTCCCTGCTAATCAGGGCCCCAGGCCATCTGCTCTCTCTGTAACATGGATTCCATGTACCCTAGGTACATACCAATTGGAAATGGACTCCTTGTCAGCCCCTGTAGAATGCACTATAGGTGCACAGGGCACAGGAGCCACTAAGGCCTACCAGGGGCTGCAGCATATCTTTTGCCACCCCTGGCTGGTTCTTAAATTGACACAACTGGCTGATCACTCAGCTGGGGTAAGGTGGTGTACACACCCCTTGCTTAGATATAGTATACCTATGTCTAAACCTATATCTGGACACATGTAAACCTGTGAGCCACTCCTATAGTCAGGCCTCATCAATCCTGGAGGCTGAGTGCGTGGTTTTATGTGAGATGGAGCTCTAGCATGAGCTGAGCCTGTCTGCAGCCGTCGGGAACAAATCCCTAAGCTGTTTCAGGATAATGCCATACCATATACTATTAAGTGCCTTATAATCCTCGCGGTTATTTAGCAACTCTGGTTTGGCTTTATCAAAACATGTCGTGTAAGGTGTCATACGCTTTGGAATACCATCCCCTCGCCAGTTCTGGCGACGGGGATGGCATTCCACCCCTCTAGAGGGGTAAGACATGTTACTTTACTTTAATGCGGTTGATTTCTCCAAAGGCCTTAAGATCCACAAAATGGATGCCTCTGCCACAGACAAATGTCTGGACCCCTGCAGTCGACCGAAACTCGACCAAATGGGTCCTGGACAAAGGGTTTCCTGTCACAGGAGGGTGTCACCGCCCTCCAGACAGGAGATAGTGTATTGTAGCAGGGAGGTTTGAAAGAAACCAGACACTGCTTGGGTAGCACAAGGCTGCCCCTTGCATAATCCGGCCAAACCGGTTCTGGGGCACTCCAGCCCTCGTGCCAGGGCGGCCTGGATCAAAGGAAGGGGGTGTATCCACCCACTTCCTGGGTCCCACCCATAGGAGGGGACCTAGCAGGTAATCACGCCCACCAGATTCGAATAAGAGTGGGAGCAGTGCCAATGCACATCAGATTTCCTGGAAGAAACATTTGAAACGATATTCTGGACCCTTCGCCTCCATTTCAACGTGGAAGCCCGAAGAATCTCCCTTGTGGTCAAGGAGTGACCACCCTGCAGCAGCAGGCACCATCCAGCCCTCGACGTCTACTTAGTTGCAGTTCCCGCCGGAACTCGAGCGACTGAGATCGACGAGATCAAGCCTGCCCAGCTTCTAACAGCCCGATCCACAGTCCCTGCAAAGCTGAGACCCGTGGAGGCGACCAGAAGCGTGGGGTACGCCATCTTGAAGTGACCTTGAGACGCTGACCGTGCAGCCCACAAGTGATCCTCGAAGCTGTGCACCGGGGTTTGAGAAGCACCCACCCTGAGCTACTCCTGAGCCGAAGTTCAGCCCTCCACACTCGACGAGTGCTGCGTGGGGCCCTTTGGCACAATTTGGCTCAACGCGTTGGCCCGGTCACTTGCCAGCTGGCTTGTGGTCCCTGTGCCGACGAACTACCTAAGAAGACTCGTGAATCTGGTTGCTCCAGATCCACACCAGCTCCCCTGAAAAGGAGCCCCGACTCTGACCTTCCTGGTCCGAGTGAGAAGCAATCTTCCGATCCCGCGTGGATTGCTCTTGCCAAGGCTTGTTTGCTCCAAACTTGAAGCCGACTGCACCGACGGTGAGAGCCTGCGTGGTACAGATCGTGACCTGCTCCTGGACGTCGCAGATGCCCCAGAGCCCACGTGACAGCGGAGAGAAGCTCCTCGACGACCACCTGATTGCGCCCGACATTGCCTGGTTCCGTCCTGGTTCCACCCTGGTCACTGCTGAGTGACCCAGACTCTGTCCCCTCTGCTTTCAGGTACTCTACAACTTGAGTCCACCCTTGGACTCCACCGGACACTTCATCTTTAACCCGCCTGCAGCCCTTTCAGCTTCAAGCACCAAGAGCCTGCGAGTCAAAACCCGACGCCACTTCGACCCTGTGCACCCACTTCCTGTGGGTGAGGTAACTTTGCTCCGCCGGTGTTCCCACACTGGTGCACACCTCTAGGGTCTGTGTGTTAAGTTTTGTTCCTCTAGGTTCAGCGGAAGTGTCCTTTAACTTTAACTTTACAACTTTTACGCACCATTGGTTAACATTGGTGCATGCGTGCGCTTTCCGCACATCTCCCGAATCCCGAGGGCCATTCCCGACTTCAGCATTGCTTGTCCTGACTGCTCCCAGCGATTCCCTAGGCCCTAGGCCTAACCACTGTTCGAGTGGCCTCTCTTATACCACTTGTTTAGTATATGGTTCGAGTGGCCCCCTGCCCTCATCCATAATTGTGCAACTTTGTATGTTTAAACAGTGCTTTTGATTTAACGCTTGTGCCCCTTTATTCATAAAGAATACTGGGGATTGTTTTTAGAAATAAACACATATATTTTTATAATATATACTTGTGTGGTGTCCTTTCATTTGGTATTACAGGATTGTATGTGGTAAAACAGCTCGCTTAACACGACCTCTTAAGTTAAGCCTTTAGGCTGCTTAGTCCATGCTACCCCTAGGATAGCTTGTCTAATAAGGTTGACTTACAACCAGACACCATAAGTGATTGTTTGGTCAGGTAGTAGGTGGTTCCAGAATTGGAAACATTCCCTACCAGGCCAACTTCTCACACAGGGACTGTGGATCGGGCTGTTAGAAGGCAGGCAGGCTTGATCTCGTCAATCTCAGTCGCTCGAGTTCCGGCGGGAACTGCAACTAAGTAGACGTCGAGGGCTGGATGGTGCCTGCTGCTGCAGGGTGGTCACTCCTTGACCACAAGGGAGATTCTTCGGGCTTCCACGTTGAGATGGAGGGCGAAGGGTCCAGAATTTCGTTTCAAATGTTTCTTCCAGGAAATCTGATGTGCATTGGCACTGCTCCCACTCTTATTCGAATCTGGGGGGCGTGATTACCTGCTAGGTCCCCTCCTATGGGTGGGACCCAGGAAGTGGGTGGATACACCCCCTTCCTTTGATCCAGGCCGCCCTGGCACGAGGGCTGGAGTGCCCCAGAACCGGTTTGGCCGGATTATGCAAGGGGCAGCCTTGTGCGCCCCAAGCAGTGTCTGGTTTCTTTCAAACCTCCCTGCTACAATCCACTATCTCCTGTCTGGAGGGCGGTGACACCCTCCTGTGACAGGAAACCCTTTGTCCAGGACCCATTTGGTTGAGTTTCGGTCAACTGCAGGGGTCCAGACATTTGTCTGTGGCAGAGGCATCCATTTTGTGGATCTTAAGGTCTTTGGAGAAATTAACCGCATTTAAGTGAAGTAACATGTCTTACCCCTCTAGAGGGGTGGAATGCCATCCCCGTCGCCAGAACTGGCGAGGGGATGGTATTCCAAATCGTATGACACCTTACACGACATGTTTTGATAAAGCCAAACCAAAGTTGCTATTTAACCGCGAGGATTATAAGGCACTTAAGAGTATATGGTATGGCATTATCCTGAAACAGCTTAGGGAGTTGTTCCCGACAGCTGCAGACAGGCTCAGCTCATGCTAGAGCTCCATCTCACATAAAACCACGCACTCTGCCTCCAGGATTGATGAGGCCTTCCATAGGAGTGGCTCACAGGTTTACATGTGCCCAGATATAGGTTTAGACATAGGTATACTATATCTAAGCAAGGGGTGTGTACACCACCTTACCCCAGCTGAGTGATCAGCCAGTTGTGTCAATTTAAGAACCAGCCAGGGGTGGCAAAAGATAGGCTGCAGCCCCTGGTAGGCCTTGGTGGCCCCTATGCCCTGGGCACCTATAGTGCATTATACAGGGACTGACAAGGAGTCCATTTCCAATTGGTATGTGCCTATAGCACATGTGTCAGTAATTTAGTGAGAGAACAGCAGGCTGGGGGTCTGATCAGCAGGCCCACAGCCTCAGTAGTCGAAAACCAGTGAAGCAAAAAGCAAAAATTTGGGGTGACCATAGGATAGCAGACCCTACTCTCCTACACCTGCCTTCTGCAGGGCCTCCAAAACTTTCTTCAGGTGGATCAGGTGATCCTCCCAGGTGGAGCTAAAGACAGCAATATCATCTAGATATGCTGCGCAAAAGTCATCCAACCCAGTAAGGACTTGGTTCACCAACCTTTGGAAAGTGGCAGGTGCATTCTTCAAACCAAAGGGCATTACCACAAACTGATAATGACCACTAGGGGTAGAGAATGCTGTTTTGGCTTTTGACTCCTCAGCTAGTCTGATTTGCCAGTAGCCAGCTGTCAGATCGAATGTGCTCAGAAACTTGGCAGAAGCCAATCTGTCAATGAGCTCATCTGCTCTTGGAATGGGGTGAGCATCTGTCCTAGTGACAGCATTGAGACCCCTGTAATCCACGCAAAACCTCATTTCTCTCTTTCCATCTTGGGTATGAGGTTTTGGCACCAGGACTACTGGGCTGGCCCATGGGCTCTCTGATGGCTCAATCACTCCAAGCTCCAACATCTTTTGCACCTCAGCCTTGATGCAATCCCTGACATGGTCAGGTTGCCTGTAGATCTTATTCTTGACAGGCAGACTGTCACCAGTGTCCACTACATGGGTACACCAGTCAGTCTGGCTGGGTGTGAGTGAAAACAAATGCCTGTGGGCCTGCAAAACTTGTCTGCAGTCCATCTGTTGCTGGTCAGTGAGGCTGCCTGCCAAGGCTACTCCATCCACTGAACCATCATCAGGGTTCTGAGAAAGCAGGTCTGGGAGAGGGTCACTCTCTTCCTCCTGTTCCCCATCTGTGGCCATGAGCAAGCTCATGTCCTCCCTGTCCACAAATGCTTTCAAGCGATTCACATGGATTACCCTGTGAGGGCTCCTGGGTGTTCCAAAGTCCACCAAGTAGGTGACTTCCCCCTTCTTCTCAATAATAGGATAGGGTCCACTCCATTTGTCTTGGAGTGCTGCTGGAGCCACTGGCTCCAGTACCCACACCTTCTGTCCTGGTTGGAACTCTACCAGCACAGCCTTTTGGTCATGCCAAGCTTTCTGTAATTCTTGGCTGGCCTCCAGGTTTTTGGATGCTCTTTCCATGTACTCAGCCATCCTGGAGCGGAGACCAAGTACATAGTCCACTATGTCTAGTTTGGGCTTTTTGAGAGGTAACTCCCATCCTTCCTTCACCAAACACAATGGACCCCTCACAAGGTGGCCAAACAAAAGTTCAAAAGGGCTGTAGCCAACCCCCTTCTGTGGGACCTCTCTGTAAGCAAAGAGCAGGCAGGGTAAAAGAATGTCCCATTTCCGCCTGAGCTTCTCTGGTAATCCTTTTATCATGCCTTTTAGGGTCTTGTTAAATCTCTCCACAAGCCCATTGCATTGGGGATGATATGGGGTGGTAAACTTATAGTTTACTCCACATTCCTTCCACATTGCTTTCAGATAGCTAGACATAAAATTCGTGCCTCTATCTGATAGTACCTCCTTAGGAAAGCCTACTCTTGAGAAAACTGCAATGAGGGCCTTTGCCACCACAGGGGCTGTGGTGGTCCTTAGGGGAATAGCCTCTGGATACCTGGTGGCATGATCCACTACCACCAGTATGAATCTGTTCCCAGATGCTGTTTGGGGGTCCATTGGACCCACAATATCAATTCCAACTCTTTCAAAGGGAACTCCCACCACAGGTAGTGGTATTAGGGGGGCCTTTGTTGTGCCACCTGACTTACCACTGGCTTGGCAAGTGACACAGGAGCGACAAAACTCCTTGACATCCTCTGACATGTGAGGCCAGTGAAAGTGTGAAACAAGCCTGTCCCACGTCTTGTTCTGGCCTAAATGTCCTGCAAGGGGAATATCATGGGCCAAGGTAAGGAGGAACCCCCTAAACTGCAGAGGTATAACCAACCTCCTGGTCATGCCAGGCTTGGGGGCTCTAGCCTCTGAGTAAAGGAGTCCATCATCCCAATACACAGTATGGGTACCTTGGGCATCCCCAGCAGCCTCAGCAGCAGCCTGCTGTCTGAGGGGTTCAAGGGAAGGGCAATCTAATTGAGCCTGCCTCAGGTCTGCCCTTGAGGGTCCCTCTGTCCCCAGAAACTCAACCTGGTCAGGTTCAAGCTCCTCAGAGACAGTCTCCTCTTGGACTGCAGAATCAGTTTCCTCTGAAACCTGATCCTCAACCTGGGGCAAGGTGGAAGGCTGAGCCTTTCCTCTCTTGCTCCTTCTCTTGGGTTGTGGCTGCTCTATTGTTTCAAGATCCACCACTGGTTCAGGAAGGCACTTCTTAGCCTGAGCCCTTGTCATGGCAAGGACATGCTCTGAAATCCCTAGCATTTCTGCATGAGTCCTGTACTCCACTTCTGACCATGCTGAGCTTTCAAGGTCATTGCCTAACAGACAGTCTACTGGTAGGTCTGCACTCACCACAACCTTCTTTAGGCCATCAACCCCTCCCCAGGAGAAGTTCACAACTGCCACACTATGGGAAGTAGTGGAGTTGCTTGCATTGGTTACTAGGTAGCTCTCACCTAGTACAATCTGTCCAGGGTCCACAAAGTCAGGTGTCACCATTGTGACACTGGCACATGTGTCCCTGTAAGCTTGAGCCAGTTTCTCATTAATTAAGGGAGTCTGTCTGTATTTGCCCAGGTTACTGGGGCTTACTGCAGTGGGCAACTCAATGTCCACATCATACAGGAGAACTGCCTGTGTAGCATTGCTTGTCCTGACTGCTCGCAGCGATTCCCTAGGCCCTAGGCCTAACCACTGCTCGAGTGGCATCTCTTATACCACTTGTTTAGTATATGGTTTGAGTGGCCACCCGCCCTCATCCATAATTGTGCAACTTGTATGTTTAAACAGTGCTTTTGATTTAAAGCTTGTGCCCCTTTATTCATAAAGAATACTGGGGATTGTTTTTAGTAATAAACACATATATTTTTATAATATATACTTGTGTGGTGTCCTTTCATTTGATATTACAGGATTGTATGTGGTAAAACAGCTCGCTTAACACGACCTCTTAAGTTAAGCCTTTAGGCTGCTTAGTCCATGCTACCTCTAGGATAGCTTGTCTAATAAGGTTGACTTACAACCAGACACCATAAGGGATTGTTTGGTCTGATAATAGGTGGTTCCAGAATTGGAAACATCACCTATCAGGCCAACTTCTCACACACAGCCTGGGGGACCAAGAGCAACCAGGGGGACCAAGCACAGCCTGGGGGACCAAGCACAGCCTGGTGGACCAAGAGCAACCAGGGGGACCAAGCACAGCCAGGGGTACCATGCACAGCCAGGGGGACCAAGAGCAACCAGGGGGACCAAGCACAGCCTGGGGGACCAAGCACAGCCCGGGGGACCAAGCACAGCCTGGGGGACCAAGCACAGCCTGAGGGACCAAGAGCAACCAGGGGGACCAAGCAGAGCCTGGGGGACCAAGCAGAGCCTGGGGGACCAAGCACAGCCTGGGGTACCAAGCACAGCCTGGGGGACCAAGAGCAACCAGGGGGACCAAGCACAGCCTGGGGGACCAAGCACAGCCGGGGGTACCAAGAGCAACCAGGGGGACCAAGCACAGCCAGGGGTACCAAGCACAGCCAGGGGGACCAAGAGCAACCAGGGGGACCAAGCACAGCCTGGGGGACCAAGAGCAACCAGGGGGACCAAGCACAGCCTGGGGGACCAAGCACAGCCTGGGGGACCAAGCACAGCCTGGGGGACCAAGAGCAACTGGAGGGACCAAGCACAGCCTGGGGGACCAAGCACAGCCTGGGGGACCAAGCACAGCCTGGGGGACCAAGAACAGCCTGGGGGACCAAGCACAGCCTGGGGGACCAAGAGCAACCAGGAGGACCAAGCACAGCCTGGGGTACCAAGCACAGCCTGGGGGACCAATGTAGGAAGGTGGCTACCTGACTATGGTTACCCCAGATTTTTTGCCTGTGTTTAGCTGTTTTTTTGACTTAGTTGACCTGGTTCCCTGCTAATCAGGGCCCCAGGCCATCTGCTCTCTCTGTAAAATGGATTCCATGTACCCTTGGTACATACCACAATTGGAAATGGACTCCTTGTCAGCCCCTGTAGAATGCACTATAGGTGCACAGGGCATGGGAGCCACTAAGGCCTACCAGGGGCTGCAGCATATCTTTTGCCACCCCTGGCTAGTTCTTAAATTGACACAACTGGCTGATCACTCAGCTGGGGTAAGGTGGTGTACACACCCCTTGCTTAGATATAGTATACCTATGTCTAAACCTATATCTGGACACATGTAAACCTGTGAGCCACTCCTATAGTCAGGCCTCATCAATCCTGGAGGCTGAGTGCGTGGTTTTATGTGAGATGGAGCTCTAGCATGAGCTGAGCCTGTCTGCAGCCATCGGGAACAAATCCCTAAGCTGTTTCAGGATAATGCCATACCATATACTATTAAGTGCCTTATAATCCTCGCGGTTATTTAGCAACTTTGGTTTGGCTTTATCAAAACATGTCGTGTAAGGTGTCATACGCTTTGGAATACCATCCCCTCGCCAGTTCTGGCGACGGGGATGGCATTCCACCCCTCTAGAGGGGTAAGACATGTTACTTTGCTTTAATGCGGTTGATTTCTCCAAAGACTTTAAGATCCACAAAATGGATGCCTCTGCCACAGACAAATGTCTGGACCCCTGCAGTTGACTGAAACTCGACCAAATGGGTCCTGGACAAAGGGTTTCCTGTCACAGGAGGGTGTCACCGCCCTCCAGACAGGAGATAGTTGTGAGAAGTTGGCCTGGTAGGGGATGTTTCCAATTCTGGAACCACCTACTACCTGACCAAACAATCCCCTTATGGTGTCTGGTTGTAAGTCAACCTTATTAGACAAGCTATCCTAGGGGTAGCATGGACTAAGCAGCCTAAAGGCTTAACTTAAGAGGTCGTGTTAAGCGAGCTGTTTTACCACATACAATCCTGTAATACCAAATGAAAGGACACCACACAAGTATATATTATAAAAATATATGTATTTATTACTAAAAACAATCCCCAGTATTCTTTATGAATAAAGGGGCACAAGCGTTAAATCAAAAAGCACTGTTTAAACATACAAGTTGCACAATTATGGATGAGGGCGGGTGGCCACTCAAACCATATACTAAACAAGTGGTATAAGAGAGGCCACTCGAACAGTGGTTAGGCCTAGGGCCTAGGGAATCGCTGGGAGCAGTCAGGACAAGCAATGCTGAAGTCGGGAATGGCCCTCGGGATTCGGGAGATGTGCGGAAAGCGCACGCATGCACCAATGTTAACCAATGGTGCGTAAAGGTCAAAGAGTTAAAGTTAAAGGACACTTCCGCTGAACCTAGAGATACAAAACTTAACACACAGACCCTAGAGGTGTGCACCAGTGTGGGAACACCGGCGGAGCAAAGTTACCTCACCCACAGGAAGCGGGTGCATAGGGTCAAAGTGGCGTCGGGTTTTGACACGCAGGCTCTTGGTGCTTGAAGCTGAAAGGGCTGCAGGCGGGGTGAAGATGAAGTGTCCGGTGGAGTCCAAGGGTGGACTCAAGTTGTAGAGTACCTGAAAGCAGAGGGGACAGAGTCTGGGTCACTCAGCAGTGACCAGGGTGGAACCAGGACGGAACCAGGCAATGTCGGGCGCAATCAGGTGGTCGTCGAGGAGCTTCTCTCCGCTGTCACGTGGGCTCTGGGGCATCTGCGACGTCCAAGAGCAGGTCACGATCTGTCCCATGAAGGCTCTCACCGTCGGTGCAGTCGGCTTCCGGTTTGGAGCAAACAAGCCTTGGTAAGAGCAATCCACGCGGGATCGGAAGATTGCTTCTCACTCGGACCAGGAAGGTCAGAGTCGGGGCTCCTTTTCAGGGGAGCTGGTGTGGATCTGGAGCAACCAGAATCACAAGTCTTCTTTTGTAGTTCGTCGGCACAGGGACCACAAGCCAGCTGGCAAGTGACCGGGCCAACGCGTTGAGCCAAATCGTGCCAAAGGGCCCCACGCAGCACTCGTCGAGTGTGGAGGGCTGAACTTCGGCTCAGGAGTAGCTCAGGGTCGGGGCTTCTCAAACCCCGGTGCACAGCTTCAAGGGTCACTCATGGGCTGCACGGTCAGCGTCTCATGGTCAATCCAAGATGGCGTGCCCCACGCTTCCGATCGCCTCCACGGGTCTCAGCTTTGCAGGGACTGTGGATCGGGCTGTTAGAAGCTGGGCAGGCTTGATCTCGTCGATCTCAGTTGCTCGAGTTCCGGCGGGAACTGCAACTAAGTAGACGTCGAGGGCTGGATGGTGCCTGCTGCTGCAGGGTGGTCACTCCTTGACCACAAGGGAGATTCTTCGGGCTTCCAAGTTGAAATGGGAGTCCAAGGGTCCAGAGTTTCGTTTCTAATGTTTCTTCCAGGTAATCTCTTGTGCATTGGCACTGCTCCCACTCTTATTCGAATCTGGTGGGCGTGATTACCTGCTAGGTCCCCTCCTATGGGTGGGACCCAGGAAGTGGGTGGATACACCCCCTTCCTTTGATCCAGGCCGCCCTGGCACGAGGGCTGGAGTGCCCCAGAACCGGTTTGGCCGGATTATGCAAGGGGCAGCCTTGTGCGCCCCAAGCAGTGTCTGGTTTCTTTCAAACCTCCCTGCTACAATACACTATCTCCTGTCTGGAGGGCGGTGACACCCTCCTGTGACAGGAAACCCTTTGTCCAGGACCCCCTTGACTGAGTTTCGGTCAGCTCCAGGGGTCCAGACATTTGTCTGTGGCAGAGGCATCCATTTTGTGGATCTTAAGGTCTTTGGAGAAATCAACCGCATTAAAGTAAAGTAACATGTCTTACCCCTCTAGAGGGGTGGAATGCCATCCCCGTCGCCAGAACTGGCGAGGGGATGGTATTCCAAAGCGTATGACACCTTACATGACATGTTTTGATAAAGCCAAACCAAAGTTGCTAAATAACCGCGAGGATTATAAGGCACTTAATAGTATATGGTATGGCATTATCCTGAAACAGCTTAGGGATTTGTTCCCGACGGCTGCAGACAGGCTCAGCTCATGCTAGAGCTCCATCTCACATAAAACCACGCACTCAGCCTCCAGGATTGATGAGGCCTTTCTATAGGAGTGGCTCACAGGTTTACATGTGTCCAGTTATAGGTTTAGACATAGGTATACTATATCTAAGCAAGGGGTGTGTACACCACCTTACCCCAGCTGAGTGATCAGCCAGTTGTGTCAATTTAAGAACCAGCCAGGGGTGGCAAAAGATATGCTGCAGCCCCTGGTAGGCCTTAGTGGCTCCTGTGCCCTGTGCACCTATAGTGCATTCTACAGGGGCTGACAAGGAGTCCATTTCCAATTGGTATGTACCTAGGGTACATGGAATCCATTTTACAGAGAGAGCAGATGGCCTGGGGCCCTGATTAGCAGGGAACCAGGTCAACTAAGTCAAAAAACCAGCTAAACACAGGCAAAAAATCTGGGGTAACCATAGTCAGGTAGCCACCTTCCTACATAACCCCCCCCCAAACGAAAGGAGATAAGGCTATCCTTGGCCAGGTAAGCCTATATTGCCTGAGTGGCCATATAAGGAAGTACCTGCACTAGCATGGGTACCCCCTGTCTCATGGTCCACTAAGCAGTCCCTCACCCTTTGGGTATTAGAGGGTCTCCACCATAGGGAATCACTACCTTGGGTGTGTTTATGCAAAGTTAAAGGCTGGTTTGGATATGGAGTATTGAAGCGAGGCTCTACTAATTTAGGGCTTAGCTTCCTCCAATTATCTTCCACCATGTGTGCCTTTCTCTCTTTAACTGAGTTGCATTGTGCTCTCAGGGTCAACCTCTGGCTACCTAAAGCTGGAGGCTGGGTCCCTCTGTTTGGCTTGCTGGAGGGACAGTTCAGGTTTGGGCCCCTTGGGTCCCAGGTTTGGCTGTGCCCAACAGAATCCATCTGTGGGAGGTCCCTAACTGTTTTTAAGGGGGCTCCCTCAGGAGTCTTTAAAGTTTTCACCTTACTAGGGCTACTAGTTTTGGTGCACCTAATCTTTTGATGGGGTGCTTTATTTGACAGGGGGCCCTCTGGGTCTCACTGTCCTTCTTGTCCTCTGCAGCCCTGGGCTGGCTAAGGCAAGGTAGAGAGGGGCAGGTTACCTGCTCCAGACTGGGTCCCACCTGAGAAGGTTCCACTGACATCAGAGGTTCTGTCAGGCTAGGCCCAACCACCTCTGGGGCAGTTCCTTCATCAGGGGTAAGATCAGTTCCCTGAGGAGGCTGATCCTGTCCTAAAGTCTGGTGAGGGGGAGATTTCTCTTCCTCCTCCATGCTCTCAGTTTGTGTGGAGTTATCCATCATTTCAGGTTTCACAACACACGTGTCAGTTTGAGTTTGGGCTGTGGCCATCACAGCCCCACCAACCTTTTCAGGAGGAGACTCAGTTTGGGTTTCTGCTGCTATCATAACAGCTTTGCTATTCTGTTCAGGAAGAGCTTTTGCTAAAGATGGGGCAGAGAGTTTCTCAGCCCTACCAACCTTTTCAGGAAGGACATCTTGAATTGGGGCTGTAGCCATTACAGCCCCACTAACCTTTCCATTGGAATTCACCATTCTAGAATGGGTTTCCTGTTCAACCTCAGCCCAGGCTGAGATCTCCAAATCATTACCAAGTAGGCAGTCTACAGGCAAGTTTGGTGACACTGCCACTCTCTTTGGGCCAATGACACCTCCCCAGCTGAGACTTACTACTGCCATGGGATGATTTGTTTGGATTCCATCAATGTTTGTAACCTGGTATGTGGCACCAGGTAGAAGTTGCTTAGAGGGGACTATGCCATCAGCCACCATGGTGATGCTAGCCCCTGTGTCTCTAAAAGCCTCAACTTTCAAACCATTGATGATGGGTTCTTGTCTATACTTGCTCAAGGTATTTGGGCAAGCAGAGAAGTTGGCAAACCCCATGCCAGCCTCATAAACAAGATCATTGGGTGATGGGGACCTGGATAGGCCAGGGTCCACCTGATTTCCAAAAGTAAACTGTAGGAAGGTGGCTACCTGACTATGGTTACCCCAGATTTTTTGCCTGTGTTTAGCTGGTTTTTTGACTTAGTTGACCTGGTTCCCTGCTAATCAGGGCCCCAGGCCATCTGCTCTCTCTGTAAAATGGATTCCATGTACCCTAGGTACATACCAATTGGAAATGGACTCCTTGTCAGCCCCTGTAGAATGCACTATAGGTGCACAGGGCACAGGAGCCACTAAGGCCTACCAGGGGCTGCAGCATATCTTTTGCCACCCCTGGCTGGTTCTTAAATTGACACAACTGGCTGATCACTCAGCTGGGGTAAGGTGGTGTACCCACCCCTTGCTTAGATATAGTATACCTATGTCTAAACCTATATCTGGACACATGTAAACCTGTGAGCCACTCCTATAGACAGGCCTCACCAATCCTGGAGGCTGGGTGCTTGGTTTTTATGTGAGATGGAGCTCTAGCATGAGCTGAGCCTGTCTGCAGCCGTCGGGAACAAATCCCTAAGCTGTTTCAGGATAATGCCATACCATATACTATTAAGTGCCTTATAATCCTCGCGGTTATTTAGCAACTCTGGTTTGGCTTTATCAAAACATGTCGTGTAAGGTGTCATACGCTTTGGAATACCATCCCCTCGCCAGTTCTGGCGACGGGGATGGCATTCCACCCCTCTAGAGGGGTAAGACATGTTACTTTACTTTAATGCGGTTGATTTCTCCAAAGGCCTTAAGATCCACAAAATGGATGCCTCTGCCACAGACAAATGTCTGGACCCCTGGAGCTGACCGAAACCCAGTCAAGGGGGTCCTGGACAAAGGGTTTCCTGTCACAGGAGGGTGTCACCGCCCTCCAGACAGGAGATAGTGTATTGTAGCAGGGAGGTTTGAAAGAAACCAGACACTGCCTGGGGCGCACAAGGCTGCCCCTTGCATAATCCGGCCAAACCGGTTCTGGGGCACTCCAGCCCTCGTGCCAGGGCGGCCTGGATCAAAGGAAGGGGGTGTATCCACCCACTTCCTGGGTCCCACCCATAGGAGGGGACCTAGCAGGTAATCACGCCCACCAGATTCGAATAAGAGTGGGAGCAGTGCCAATGCACATCAGATTTCCTGGAAGAAACATTTGAAACGATATTCTGGACCCTTCGCCCTCCATCTCAACGTGGAAGCCCGAAGAATCTCCCTTGTGGTCAAGGAGTGACCACCCTGCAGCAGCAGGCACCATCCAGCCCTCGACGCCTACTTAGTTGCAGTTCCCGCCGGAACTCGAGCGACTGAGATCGACGAGATCAAGCCTGCCCAGCTTCTAACAGCCCGATCCACAGTCCCTGCAAAGCTGAGACCCGTGGAGGCGACCGGAAGCGTGGGGCACGCCATCTTGAAGTGACCACGAGACGCTGACCGTGCAGCCCACGAGTGACCCTCGAAGCTGTACACCGGGGTTTGAGAAGCCCCCACCCTGAGCTACTCCTGAGCCGAAGTTCAGCCCTCCACACTCGACGAGTGCTGCGTGGGGCCCTTTGGCACGATTTGGCTCAACGCGTTGGCCCGGTCACTTGCCAGCTGGCTTGTGGTCCCTGTGCCGACGAACTACAAAAGAAGACTCGTGATTCTGGTTGCTCCAGATCCACACCAGCTCCCCTGAAAGGGAGCCCCGACTCTGACCTTCCTGGTCCGAGTGAGACGCCATCTTCCAATCCCGCGTGGATTGCTCTTACCAAGGCTTGTTTGCTCCAAACCGGAAGCCGACTGCACCGACGGTGAGAGCCTGCGTGGGACAGATCGTGACCTGCTCCTGGACGTCGCAGATGCCCCAGAGCCCACGTGACAGCGAAGAGAAGCGCCTCGACGACCACCTGATTGCGCCCGACATTGCCTGGTTCCGTCCTGGTTCCACCCTGGTCACTGCTGAGTGACCCAGACTCTGTCCCCTCTGCTTTCAGGTACTCTACAACTTGAGTCCACTCTTGGACTCCACCGGACACTTCGTCTTCACCCTGCCTGCAGCCCTTTCAGCTTCAAGCACCAAGAGCCTGCGTGTCAAAACCCGACGCCACTTCGACCCTGTGCACCCACTTCCTGTGGGTGAGGTAACTTTGCTCCGCCGGTGTTCCCACACTGGTGCACACCTCTAGGGTCTGTGTGTTAAGTTTTGTTCCTCTAGGTTCAGCGGAAGTGTCCTTAAACTTTAACTATTTGACTTTTACGCACCATTGGTTAACATTGGTGCATGCGTGCGCTTTCCGCACATCTCCCGAATCCCGAGGGCCATTCCCGACTTCAGCATTGCTTGTCCTGACTGCTCCCAGCGATTCCCTAGGCCCTAGGCCTAACCACTGTTCGAGTGGCCTCTCTTATACCACTTGTTTAGTATATGGTTTGAGTGGCCCCCCGCCCTCATCCATAATTGTGCAACTTGTATGTTTAAACAGTGCTTTTTGATTTAACGCTTGTGCCCCTTTATTCATAAAGAATACTGGGGATTGTTTTTAGTAATAAACACATATATTTTTATAATATATACTTGTGTGGTGTCCTTTCATTTGGTATTACAGGATTGTATGTGGTAAAACAGCTCGCTTAACACGACCTCTTAAGTTAAGCCTTTAGGCTGCTTAGTCCATGCTACCCCTAGGATAGCTTGTCTAATAAGGTTGACTTACAACCAGACACCATAAGGGGATTGTTTGGTCAGGTAGTAGGTGGTTCCAGAATTGGAAACATCCCCTACCAGGCCAACTTCTCACATTGGTGAGCAGCGGTGCGGATTTGAGCTTGCTGTTGTTTTACCATTGCAATCTTTATATCAAATTGAAAGATCACATCAAGTACCTCTAGGTACATATAAAATCAAAAGCTTAGCATATTAAGTTCTACTGAACTTAGTAGTTGTAGGTTGAAGGGAGTAGCACACCCCTGACTACAACTCACTAGCAAGGTCCAGTAGGAAAACACTTAGTGTAGGTAAGTGCACCACTTACACCTCACTAGTAACCATGTCTGACACAGGAAAGGCCTCAGGGTCTAGTCCTGTGACAGTTGACCCTACCCAGGCAACTTCTGGATATGACAAACTAACCCGCAGAGACTTGATTGTCTTGTGCAAAGCAAGAGGGTTAAAAAGGGGCAGAAGCCCCACCTGCCTAATCCTGGTAGAACTCCTAGAACAGGATGACTTAGAGAAGGCAAAAGCAGCTTCCCTAGATACAGGAACTGGAGGGAACCCCCCTGTAGTTGATCCCCCTGAAGAGGAGGATGATGATGACTTGGATGAGGACTCAGATGCTGGGGACTTAGAAGTACAGGATCAGGGTAGCCAGGTTCCAGTTGGTAGGCTTAGCCAGGCCAACTTGGACCTACTGGGGAATGGAGAGGGCCAGCACCTCCCCAGAACCCAACATGTGATTCTCCCAGGCAACAGAAGAGTGAGATCTCCCTCAGGGGACTCTCATCTTTCTAGTGCCTCCAGAGAATCAGAGAGAGGCATGAGTGCTTCTCAGAAAGCTGAGCATAGGGCTAGAATGAGGGCTGTCAGACTCCAGATAGAGAGAGAGGAGGTAGCCCTGAGTCAAGCTAAGCTTACCTTAGCCCAAGCTAAACTTGCCTTGGCAAGAGAGCAGAAATTGTGTGGCTTAGATGCCACTGGTGGCAGCAATATTCCTAAAGAGAAACCCAGGTCCTATGATAGTAGAAACCTGACAAAGATTGTGCCCCCCTTCAAAGAAGGGGATGACATCCACAAATGGATGACTGCTCTTGAGAGAGCCTGCATGGTACAGCAGGTTCCTGAGGAACAGTGGGCAGCAATCTTATGGTACTCCTTTTCAGAGAAAGGGAGAGACAAGCTCCTCACTGTTAGACATGAGGATGCAAACAATTACAAAGTCCTGAAGAGTGTTCTGATAGATGGGTTTGGCTTAACCACTGAACAGTACAGGTTGAAGTTCAGAGACACCCAGAAGACACAGACTCAGGACTGGACTGATTTTGTAGATTGTGCTACTAAGGCTCTGGAGGGTTGGCTACATGGCAGCAAAGTACATGACTTTACAGGATTGTATAATTTGATTATGAGGGAGCAGATCCTAAGTAATTGTCAGAACCAGCTCTTACACCAGCACCTGGTCGACTCTGATCTGACCTCTCCCCAAGAATTGGGAAAGAAGGCAGACAAATGGGTCAGAACCAGGATTAGGCCTAAGAATCAGGACAGTAACCAGAAGAAGGAGTCTACCAAGCCTCAAGATAAGGGTGGGGATAAAAGTAAAGAAAAGACTTCCCCAGGGCCCCAAAACTCCAAGAATGGGGGTGGGTCCCAAGACACTTCTTCAACTGAGAAAAAACCCTATTGTTATCCCTGTAAACAGGTGGGGCATTACAAAACAGACAGCTGTTGTCCCAAGAATAACAATAAAGAAAATATACCTCCAAAGCCAGCTTCAACACCTCCTGTTACTGTCAGCAGTAATCCCCCAGGAAGTGGAAGCACACCCAGGAATCTGGGTGGGTTTACTTTTGGAAATCAGGTGGACCCTGGCCTATCCAGGTCCCCATCACCCAATGATCTTGTTTATGAGGCTGGCATGGGGTTTGCCAACTTCTCTGCTTGCCCAAATACTTTGAGCAAGTATAGACAAGAACCCATCATCAATGGTTTAAGAGTTGAAGCTTTTAGAGACACAGGGGCTAGCATCACCATGGTGGCTGATGGCATAGTCCCCTCTAAGCAACTTTTACCTGGTGCCACATACCAGGTAATAAACATTGATGGCATCCAAACAAATCATCCCATGGCAGTAGTAAGTCTCAGCTGGGGAGGTGTCACTGGCCCAAAGAGAGTGGCAGTGTCCCCAAACTTGCCTGTAGACTGTCTACTGGGTAATGATTTAGAAATCTCAGCCTGGGCTGGGGTTGAACAGGAAATCCATTCTAGAATGGTAAATTCCAATGGAAAGGTTAGTGGGGCTGTGATGGCTACAGCCCCAATTCAAGATGTCCTTCCTGAAAAGGTTGGTAGGGCGGAGATACTCCCTGCCCCATCTTTAGCAAAAGCTCTTCCTAAACAGAATAGCAAAGCTGTTATGATAACAGCAGAAACCCAAACTGAGTCTCCTCCTGAAAAGGTTGGTGGGGCTGTGATGGCCACAGCCCAAACTCAAACTGACACGTGTGTTGTGAAACCTGAAATGATGGATAACTCCACACAAACTGAGAGCATGGAGGAGGAAGAGAAATCTCCCCCTCACCAGACTTTAGGACAGGATCAGCCTCCTCAGGGAACTGATCTTACCCCTGATGAAGGAACTGCCCCAGAGGTGGTTGGGCCTAGCCTGACAGAACCTCTGATGTCAGTGGACCCTTCTCAGGTGGGACCCAGTCTGGAGCAGGTAACCTGCCCCTCTCTCCCTTGCCTTAGCCAGCCCAGGGCTGCAGAGGACAAGAAGGACAGTGAGACCCAGAGGGCCCCCTGTCAAATAAAGCACCCCCATCAAAAGATTAGGTGCACCAAAACTAGTAGCCCTAGTAAGGTGAAAACTTTAAAAACTCCTGAGGGAGCCCCCTTAAAAACAGTTAGGGACCTCCCACAGATGGATTCTGTTGGGCACAGCCAAACCTGGGACCCAAGGGGCCCAAACCTGAACTGTCCCTCCAGCCAGCCAAACAGAGGGACCCAGCCTCCAGCTTTAGGTAGCCAGAGGTTGACCCTGAGAGCACAGTGCAACTCAGTTAAAGAGAGAAAGGCACACATGGTGGAAGATAATTGGAGGAAGCTAAGCCCTAAATTAGTAGAGCCTCGCTTCAATACTCCATATCCAAACCAGCCTTTAACTTTGCATAAACACACCCAAGGTAGTGATTCCCTATGGTGGAGACCCTCTAATACCCAAAGGGTGAGGGACTGCTTAGTGGACCATGAGACAGGGGGTACCCATGCTAGTGCAGGTACTTCCTTATATGGCCACTCAGGCAATATAGGCTTACCTGGCCAAGGATAGCCTTATCTCCTTTCGTTTGGGGGGGGGTTATGTAGGAAGGTGGCTACCTGACTATGGTTACCCCAGATTTTTTGCCTGTGTTTAGCTGGTTTTTTGACTTAGTTGACCTGGTTCCCTGCTAATCAGGGCCCCAGGCCATCTGCTCTCTCTGTAAAATGGATTCCATGTACCCTAGGTACATACCAATTGGAAATGGACTCCTTGTCAGCCCCTGTAGAATGCACTATAGGTGCACAGGGCACAGGAGCCACTAAGGCCTACCAGGGGCTGCAGCATATCTTTTGCCACCCCTGGCTGGTTCTTAAATTGACACAACTGGCTGATCACTCAGCTGGGGTAAGGTGGTGTACCCACCCCTTGCTTAGATATAGTATACCTATGTCTAAACCTATATCTGGACACATGTAAACCTGTGAGCCACTCCTATAGACAGGCCTCACCAATCCTGGAGGCTGGGTGCTTGGTTTTTATGTGAGATGGAGCTCTAGCATGAGCTGAGCCTGTCTGCAGCCGTCGGGAACAAATCCCTAAGCTGTTTCAGGATAATGCCATACCATATACTATTAAGTGCCTTATAATCCTCGCGGTTATTTAGCAACTCTGGTTTGGCTTTATCAAAACATGTCGTGTAAGGTGTCATACGCTTTGGAATACCATCCCCTCGCCAGTTCTGGCGACGGGGATGGCATTCCACCCCTCTAGAGGGGTAAGACATGTTACTTTACTTTAATGCGGTTGATTTCTCCAAAGGCCTTAAGATCCACAAAATGGATGCCTCTGCCACAGACAAATGTCTGGACCCCTGGAGCTGACCGAAACCCAGTCAAGGGGGTCCTGGACAAAGGGTTTCCTGTCACAGGAGGGTGTCACCGCCCTCCAGACAGGAGATAGTGTATTGTAGCAGGGAGGTTTGAAAGAAACCAGACACTGCCTGGGGCGCACAAGGCTGCCCCTTGCATAATCCGGCCAAACCGGTTCTGGGGCACTCCAGCCCTCGTGCCAGGGCGGCCTGGATCAAAGGAAGGGGGTGTATCCACCCACTTCCTGGGTCCCACCCATAGGAGGGGACCTAGCAGGTAATCACGCCCACCAGATTCGAATAAGAGTGGGAGCAGTGCCAATGCACATCAGATTTCCTGGAAGAAACATTTGAAACGATATTCTGGACCCTTCGCCCTCCATCTCAACGTGGAAGCCCGAAGAATCTCCCTTGTGGTCAAGGAGTGACCACCCTGCAGCAGCAGGCACCATCCAGCCCTCGACGCCTACTTAGTTGCAGTTCCCGCCGGAACTCGAGCGACTGAGATCGACGAGATCAAGCCTGCCCAGCTTCTAACAGCCCGATCCACAGTCCCTGCAAAGCTGAGACCCGTGGAGGCGACCGGAAGCGTGGGGCACGCCATCTTGAAGTGACCACGAGACGCTGACCGTGCAGCCCACGAGTGACCCTCGAAGCTGTACACCGGGGTTTGAGAAGCCCCCACCCTGAGCTACTCCTGAGCCGAAGTTCAGCCCTCCACACTCGACGAGTGCTGCGTGGGGCCCTTTGGCACGATTTGGCTCAACGCGTTGGCCCGGTCACTTGCCAGCTGGCTTGTGGTCCCTGTGCCGACGAACTACAAAAGAAGACTCGTGATTCTGGTTGCTCCAGATCCACACCAGCTCCCCTGAAAGGGAGCCCCGACTCTGACCTTCCTGGTCCGAGTGAGACGCCATCTTCCAATCCCGCGTGGATTGCTCTTACCAAGGCTTGTTTGCTCCAAACCGGAAGCCGACTGCACCGACGGTGAGAGCCTGCGTGGGACAGATCGTGACCTGCTCCTGGACGTCGCAGATGCCCCAGAGCCCACGTGACAGCGAAGAGAAGCGCCTCGACGACCACCTGATTGCGCCCGACATTGCCTGGTTCCGTCCTGGTTCCACCCTGGTCACTGCTGAGTGACCCAGACTCTGTCCCCTCTGCTTTCAGGTACTCTACAACTTGAGTCCACTCTTGGACTCCACCGGACACTTCGTCTTCACCCTGCCTGCAGCCCTTTCAGCTTCAAGCACCAAGAGCCTGCGTGTCAAAACCCGACGCCACTTCGACCCTGTGCACCCACTTCCTGTGGGTGAGGTAACTTTGCTCCGCCGGTGTTCCCACACTGGTGCACACCTCTAGGGTCTGTGTGTTAAGTTTTGTTCCTCTAGGTTCAGCGGAAGTGTCCTTAAACTTTAACTATTTGACTTTTACGCACCATTGGTTAACATTGGTGCATGCGTGCGCTTTCCGCACATCTCCCGAATCCCGAGGGCCATTCCCGACTTCAGCATTGCTTGTCCTGACTGCTCCCAGCGATTCCCTAGGCCCTAGGCCTAACCACTGTTCGAGTGGCCTCTCTTATACCACTTGTTTAGTATATGGTTTGAGTGGCCCCCCGCCCTCATCCATAATTGTGCAACTTGTATGTTTTAACAGTGCTTTTTGATTTAACGCTTGTGCCCCTTTATTCATAAAGAATACTGGGGATTGTTTTTAGTAATAAACACATATATTTTTATAATATATACTTGTGTGGTGTCCTTTCATTTGGTATTACAGGATTGTATGTGGTAAAACAGCTCGCTTAACACGACCTCTTAAGTTAAGCCTTTAGGCTGCTTAGTCCATGCTACCCCTAGGATAGCTTGTCTAATAAGGTTGACTTACAACCAGACACCATAAGGGGATTGTTTGGTCAGGTAGTAGGTGGTTCCAGAATTGGAAACATCCCCTACCAGGCCAACTTCTCACATAAACCCACCCAGATTCCTGGGTGTGCTCCCACTTCCTGGGGGATTACTGCTGACAGTAACAGGAGGTGTTGAAGCTGGCTTTGGAGGTATATTTTCTTTATTGTTATTCTTGGGACAACAGCTGTCTGTTTTGTAATGCCCCACCTGTTTACAGGGATAACAATAGGGTTTTTTCTCAGTGGAAGAAGTGTCTTGGGACCCACCCCCATCCTTGGAGTTTTGGGGCCCTGGGGAAGTCTTTTCTTTATTTTTATCCCCACCCTTATCTTGAGGTTTGGTAGACTCCTTCTTCTGGTTACTGTCCTGATTCTTAGGCCTAATCCTGGTTCTGACCCATTTGTCTGCCTTCTTTCCCAATTCTTGGGGAGAGGTCAGATCAGAGTCTACCAGGTGCTGGTGTAAGAGCTGGTTCTGACAATTACTTAGGATCTGCTCCCTCATAATCAAATTATACAATCCTGTAAAGTCATGTACTTTGCTGCCATGTAGCCAACCCTCCAGAGCCTTAGTAGCACAATCTACAAAATCAGTCCAGTCCTGAGTCTGTGTCTTCTGGGTGTCTCTGAACTTGAACCTGTACTGTTCAGTGGTTAAGCCAAACCCATCTATCAGAACACTCTTCAGGACTTTGTAATTGTTTGCATCCTCATGTCTAACAGTGAGGAGCTTATCTCTCCCTTTCTCTGAAAAGGAGTACCATAAGATTGCTGCCCACTGTTCCTCAGGAACCTGCTGTACCATGCAGGCTCTCTCAAGAGCAGTTATCCACTTGTGGATGTCATCCCCTTCCTTGTAGGGGGGCACAATCTTTGTCAGGTTTCTACTATCATAGGACCTGGGTTTCTCTTTTGGAATATTGCTGCCACCAGTGGCATCTAAGCCACACAATTTCTGCTCTCTTGCCAAGGCAAGTTTAGCTTGAGCTAAGGTGAGTCTAGCTTGACTCAGGGCTACCTCCTCTCTCTCTATCTGGAGTTTGACAGCCCTCATTCTAGCCCTATGCTCAGCTTTCTGAGAAGCACTCATGCCTCTCTCTGAGTCTCTGGAGGCACTAGAAATATGAGAGTCCCCTGAGGGAGATCTCACTCTTCTGTTGCCTGGGAGAATCACATGTTGGGTTCTGGGGAGGGGCTGGCCCTCTCCATTCCCCAGTAGGTCCAAGTTGGCCTGGCTAAGCCTACCAACTGGAACCTGGCTACCCTGATCCTGTACTTCCAAGTCCTCAACCTCTGAGTCCTCATCTTCATCATCATCCTCCTCTTCAGGGGGATCAACTGCAGGGGGGTTCCCTGTGTCTAGGGAAGCTGCTTTTGCCTTCTCTAAGTCATCCTGTTCTAGGATTTCTACCAGGATTAGGCAGGTGGGGCTTCTGCCCCTTTTTAACCCTCTTGCTTTGCACAAGGCAATCAAGTCTCTGCGGGTTAGTTTGTCATATCCAAAAGTTGCCTGGGTAGGGTCAACTGTCACAGGAGTAGACCCTGAGGCTTTTCCTGTGTCAGACATGGTTACTAGTGAGGTGTAAGTGGTGCACTTACCTACACTAAGTGTTTTCCTACTGGACCTTGCTAGTGAGTTGTAGTCAGGGGTGTGCTACTCCCTTCAACCTACAACTACTAAGTTCAGTAGAACTTAATATGCTAAGCTTTTGATTTTATATGTACCTAGAGGTACTTGATGTGATCTTTCAATTTGATATAAAGATTGCAATGGTAAAACAACAGCAAGCTCAAATCCGCACCGCTGCTCACCAATGTGAGAAGTTGGCCTGGTAGGGGATGTTTCCAATTCTGGAACCACCTACTACCTGACCAAACAATCCCCTTATGGTGTCTGGTTGTAAGTCAACCTTATTAGACAAGCTATCCTAGGGGTAGCATGGACTAAGCAGCCTAAAGGCTTAACTTAAGAGGTCGTGTTAAGCGAGCTGTTTTACCACATACAATCCTGTAATACCAAATGAAAGGACACCACACAAGTATATATTATAAAAATATATGTATTTATTACTAAAAACAATCCCCAGTATTCTTTATGAATAAAGGGGCACAAGCGTTAAATCAAAAAGCACTGTTTAAACATACAAGTTGCACAATTATGGATGAGGGCGGGTGGCCACTCAAACCATATACTAAACAAGTGGTATAAGAGAGGCCACTCGAACAGTGGTTAGGCCTAGGGCCTAGGGAATCGCTGGGAGCAGTCAGGACAAGCAATGCTGAAGTCGGGAATGGCCCTCGGGATTCGGGAGATGTGCGGAAAGCGCACGCATGCACCAATGTTAACCAATGGTGCGTAAAAGTCAAAGAGTTAAAGTTAAAGGACACTTCCGCTGAACCTAGAGATACAAAACTTAACACACAGACCCTAGAGGTGTGCACCAGTGTGGGAACACCGGCGGAGCAAAGTTACCTCACCCACAGGAAGCGGGTGCATAGGGTCGAAGTGGCGTCGGGTTTTGACACGCAGGCTCTTGGTGCTTGAAGCTGAAAGGGCTGCAGGCGGGGTGAAGATGAAGTGTCCGGTGGAGTCCAAGGGTGGACTCAAGTTGTAGAGTACCTGAAAGCAGAGGGGACAGAGTCTGGGTCACTCAGCAGTGACCAGGGTGGAACCAGGACGGAACCAGGCAATGTCGGGCGCAATCAGGTGGTCGTCGAGGAGCTTCTCTCCGCTGTCACGTGGGCTCTGGGGCATCTGCGACGTCCAGGAGCAGGTCACGATCTGTCCCACGCAGGCTCTCACCGTCGGTGCAGTCGGCTTCCGGTTTGGTGCAAACAAGCCTTGGTAAGAGCAATCCACGCGGGATCGGAAGATTGCTTCTCACTCGGACCAGGAAGGTCAGAGTCGGGGCTCCTTTTCAGGGGAGCTGGTGTGGATCTGGAGCAACCAGAATCACAAGTCTTCTTTTGTAGTTCGTCGGCACAGGGACCACAAGCCAGCTGGCAAGTGACCGGGCCAACGCGTTGAGCCAAATCGTGCCAAAGGGCCCCACGCAGCACTCGTCGAGTGTGGAGGGCTGAACTTCGGCTCAGGAGTAGCTCAGGGTGGGGGCTTCTCAAACCCCGGTGCACAGCTTCGAGGGTCACTCGTGGGCTGCACGGTCAGCGTCTCGTGGTCAATCCAAGATGGCGTGCCCCACGCTTCCAATCGCCTCCACGGGTCTTAGCTTTGCAGGGACTGTGGATCGGGCTGTTAGAAGCTGGGCAGGCTTGATCTCGTCGATCTCAGTTGCTCGAGTTCCGGCGGGAACTGCAACTAAGTAGATGTCGAGGGCTGGATGGTGCCTGCTGCTGCAGGGTGGTCACTCCTTGACCACAAGGGAGATTCTTCGGGCTTCCAAGTTGAAATGGGAGTCCAAGGGTCCAGAGTTTCGTTTCTAATGTTTCTTCCAGGTAATCTCTTGTGCATTGGCACTGCTCCCACTCTAATTCGAATCTGGTGGGCGTGATTACCTGCTAGGTCCCCTCCTATGGGTGGGACCCAGGAAGTGGGTGGATACACCCCCTTCCTTTGATCCAGGCCGCCCTGGCACGAGGGCTGGAGTGCCCCAGAACCGGTTTGGCCGGATTATGCAAGGGGCAGCCTTGTGCGCCCCAAGCAGTGTCTGGTTTCTTTCAAACCTCCCTGCTACAATACACTATCTCCTGTCTGGAGGGCGGTGACACCCTCCTGTGACAGGAAACCCTTTGTCCAGGACCCCCTTGACTGAGTTTCGGTCAGCTCCAGGGGTCCAGACATTTGTCTGTGGCAGAGGCATCCATTTTGTGGATCTTAAGGTCTTTGGAGAAATCAACCGCATTAAAGTAAAGTAACATGTCTTACCCCTCTAGAGGGGTGGAATGCCATCCCCGTCGCCAGAACTGGCGAGGGGATGGTATTCCAAAGCGTATGACACCTTACACGACATGTTTTGATAAAGCCAAACCAAAGTTGCTAAATAACCGCGAGGATTATAAGGCACTTAATAGTATATGGTATGGCATTATCCTGAAACAGCTTAGGGATTTGTTCCCGACGGCTGCAGACAGGCTCAGCTCATGCTAGAGCTCCATCTCACATAAAACCACGCACTCAGCCTCCAGGATTGATGAGGCCTTTCTATAGGAGTGGCTCACAGGTTTACATGTGTCCAGATATAGGTTTAGACATAGGTATACTATATCTAAGCAAGGGGTGTGTACACCACCTTACCCCAGCTGAGTGATCAGCCAGTTGTGTCAATTTAAGAACCAGCCAGGGGTGGCAAAAGATATGCTGCAGCCCCTGGTAGGCCTTAGTGGCTCCTGTGCCCTGTGCACCTATAGTGCATTCTACAGGGGCTGACAAGGAGTCCATTTCCAATTGGTATGTACCTAGGGTACATGGAATCCATTTTACAGAGAGAGCAGATGGCCTGGGGCCCTGATTAGCAGGGAACCAGGTCAACTAAGTCAAAAAACCAGCTAAACACAGGCAAAAAATCTGGGGTAACCATAGTCAGGTAGCCACCTTCCTACATAAGTGTATTGTAGCAGGGAGGTTTGAAAGAAACCAGACAGTGCCTGGGGAGCACAAGGCTTCCCCTTGCATAATCCGGTTGTAGGAAGGTGGCTACCTGACTATGGTTACCCCAGATTTTTTGCCTGTGTTTAGCTGGTTTTTTGACTTAGTTGACCTGGTTCCCTGCTAATCAGGGCCCCAGGCCATCTGCTCTCTCTGTAAAATGGATTCCATGTACCCTAGGTACATACCAATTGGAAATGGACTCCTTGTCAGCCCCTGTAGAATGCACTATAGGTGCACAGGGCATAGGGGCCGCTAAGGCCTACCAGGGGCTGCAGCATATCTTTTGCCACCCCTGGCTGGTTCTTAAATTGACACAACTGGCTGATCACTCAGCTGGGGTAAGGTGGTGTACACACCCCTTGCTTAGATATAGTATACCTATGTCTAAACCTATATCTGGACACATGTAAACCTGTGAGCCACTCCTATAGACAGGCCTCACCAATCCTGGAGGCTGGGTGCATGGTTTTTATGTGAGATGGAGCTCTAGCATGAGCTGAGCCTGTCTGCAGCCGTCGGGAACAAATCCCTAAGCTGTTTCAGGATAATGCCATACCATATACTATTAAGTGCCTTATAATCCTCGCGGTTATTTAGCAACTCTGGTTTGGCTTTATCAAAACATGTCGTGTAAGGTGTCATACGCTTTGGAATACCATCCCCTCGCCAGTTCTGGCGACGGGGATGGCATTCCACCCCTCTAGAGGGGTAAGACATGTTACTTCACTTTAATGCGGTTGATTTCTCCAAAGGCCTTAAGATCCACAAAATGGATGCCTCTGCCACAGACAAATGTCTGGACCCCTGGAGCTGACCGAAACCCAGTCAAGGGGGTCCTGGACAAAGGGTTTCCTGTCACAGGAGGGTGTCACCGCCCTCCAGACAGGAGATAGTGTATTGTAGCAGGGAGGTTTGAAAGAAACCAGACACTGCCTGGGGCGCACAAGGCTGCCCCTTGCATAATCCGGCCAAACCGGTTCTGGGGCACTCCAGCCCTCGTGCCAGGGCGGCCTGGATCAAAGGAAGGGGGTGTATCCACCCACTTCCTGGGTCCCACCCATAGGAGGGGACCTAGCAGGTAATCACGCCCACCAGATTCGAATAAGAGTGGGAGCAGTGCCAATGCACATCAGATTTCCTGGAAGAAACATTTGAAACGGTATTCTGGACCCTTCGCCCTCCATCTCAACGTGGAAGCCCGAAGAATCTCCCTTGTGGTCAAGGAGTGACCACCCTGCAGCAGCAGGCACCATCCAGCCCTCGACGTCTACTTAGTTGCAGTTCCCGCCGGAACTCGAGCGACTGAGATCGACGAGATCAAGCCTGCCCAGCTTCTAACAGCCCGATCCACAGTCCCTGCAAAGCTGAGACCCGTGGAGGCGACCGGAAGCGTGGGGCACGCCATCTTGAAGTGACCACGAGACGCTGACCGTGCAGCCCACGAGTGACCCTCGAAGCTGTACACCGGGGTTTGAGAAGCCCCCACCCTGAGCTACTCCTGAGCCGAAGTTCAGCCCTCCACACTCGACGAGTGCTGCGTGGGGCCCTTTGGCACGATTTGGCTCAATGCGTTGGCCCGGTCACTTGCCAGCTGGCTTGTGGTCCCTGTGCCGACGAACTACCTAAAAAGACTTGTGATTCTGGTTGCTCCAGATCCACACCAGCTCCCCTGAAAAGGAGCCCCAACTCTGACCTTCCTGGTCCGAGTGAGAAGCAATCTTCTGATCCTGCGTGGATTGCTCTTACCAAGGCTTGTTTGCTCCAAACTTGAAGCCGACTGCACCGACGGTGAGAGCCTGCGTGGGACAGATCGTGACCTGCTCCTGGACGTCGCAGATGCCCCAGAGCCCACGTGACAGCGGAGAGAAGCTCCTCGACGACCACCTGATTGCGCCCGACATTGCCTGGTTCCGTCCTGGTTCCACCCTGGTCACTGCTGAGTGACCCAGACTCTGTCCCCTCTGCTTTCAGGTACTCTACAACTTGAGTCCACCCTTGGACTCCACCGGACACTTCGTCTTCACCCTGCCTGCAGCCCTTTCAGCTTCAAGCACCAAGAGCCTGCGTGTCAAAACCCGACGCCACTTCGACCCTGTGCACCCACTTCCTGTGGGTGAGGTAACTTTGCTCCGCCGGTGTTCCCACACTGGTGCACACCTCTAGGGTCTGTGTGTTAAGTTTTGTTCCTCTAGGTTCAGCGGAAGTGTCCTTAAACTTTAACTCTTTGACTTTTACGCACCATTGGTTAACATTGGTGCATGCGTGCGCTTTCCGCACATCTCCCGAATCCCGAGGGCCATTCCCGACTTCAGCATTGCTTGTCCTGACTGCTCCCAGCGATTCCCTAGGCCCTAGGCCTAACCACTGCTCGAGTGGCCTTTCTTATACCACTTGTTTAGTATATGGTTTGAGTGGCCACCCGCCCTCATCCATAATTGTGCAACTTGTATGTTTAAACAGTGCTTTTGATTTAACGCTTGTGCCCCTTTATTCATAAAGAATACTGGGGATTGTTTTTAGTAATAAACACATATATTTTTATAATATATACTTGTGTGGTGTCCTTTCATTTGGTATTACAGGATTGTATGTGGTAAAACAGCTCGCTTAACACGACCTCTTAAGTTAAGCCTTTAGGCTGCTTAGTCCATGCTACCCCTAGGATAGCTTGTCTAATAAGGTTGACTTACAACCAGACACCATAAGGGATTGTTTGGTCAGGTAGTAGGTGGTTCCAGAATTGGAAACATCCCCTACCAGGCCAACTTCTCACATTGGTGAGCAGCGGTGCGGATTTGAGCTTGCTGTTGTTTTACCATTGCAATCTTTATATCAAATTGAAAGATCACATCAAGTACCTCTAGGTACATATAAATCAAAAGCTTAGCATATTAAGTTCTACTGAACTTAGTAGTTGTAGGTTGAAGGGATTAGCACACCCTGACTACAACTAACTAGCAAGGTACAGTAGGAAAACACTTAGTGTAAGTAAGTGCACCACTTACACCTCACTAGTAACCATGTCTGACACAGGAAAAGCCTCAGGGTCTGCTCCTGTGACAGTTGACCCTACCCAGGCAACTTTTGGATATGACAAACTAACCCGCAGAGACTTGATTGCCTTGTGCAAAGCAAGAGGGTTAAAAAGGGGCAGAAGCCCCACCTGCCTAATCCTGGTAGAAATCCTAGAACAGGATGACTTAGAAAAGGCAAAGGCAGCTTCCCTAGACACAGGAAGTGGAGGGAACCCCCCTGAAACTGATCCCCCTCAGGAGGAGGAGGATGATGATGACTTAGATGAGGACTCAGATGTTGAGGACTTAGAAATTCAGGATCAGGGTAGCCAGGTTCCAGTTGCCAGGCTTAGCCAGGCCAACTTGGACCTACTGGGGAATGGAGAGGGCCAGCACCTCCCCAGAACCCACCATGTTATTCTCCCAGGCAACAGAAGAGTGAGATCTCCCTCAGGGGACTCTCATGTTTCTAGTGCCTCCAGAGAATCACAGAGAGGCATGAGTGCTTCTCAAAAGCTAGAGCATAGGGCCAGAATGAGGGCTGTCAAACTCCAGATAGAGAGGGAGGAGGTAGCCTTGGCTCAAGCTAGACTTGCCTTGGCAAGAGAGCAAAAATTGTGTGGCTTAGATGCCACTGGTGGCAGCAATATTCCTAAAGAGAAACCCAGGTCCTATGATAGTAGAAACCTGACAAAGATTGTGCCCCCCTACAAGGAAGGGGATGACATCCACAAGTGGATAACTGCTCTTGAGAGAGCCTGCATGGTACAGCAGGTTCCTGAGGAACAGTGGGCAGCAATCTTATGGTACTCCTTTTCAGAGAAAGGGAGAGATAAGCTCCTCACTGTTAGACATGAGGATGCAAACAATTACAAAGTCCTGAAGAGTGTTCTGATAGATGGGTTTGGCTTAACCACTGAACAGTACAGGTTGAAGTTCAGAGACACCCAGAAGACACAGACTCAGGACTGGACTGATTTTGTTGATTGTGCAACTAAGGCTCTGGAGGGTTGGCTACATGGCAGCAAAGTACATGACTTTACAGGATTGTATAATTTGATTATGAGGGAGCAGATCCTAAGTAATTGTCAGAACCAGCTCTTACACCAGCACCTGGTGGACTCTGATCTGACCTCTCCCCAAGAATTGGGAAAGAAGGCAGACAAGTGGGTCAGAACCAGGATTAGGCCTAAGAATCAGGACAGTAACCAGAAGAAGGAGTCTACCAAGCCTCAAGATAAGGGTGGGGATAAAAATAAAGAAAAGAATTCCCCAGGGCCCCAAAACTCCAAGGATGGGGGGGGGTCCCAAGACACTTCTTCAACTGAGAAAAAGCCTTATTGTTATGCCTGTAAACAGGTGGGGCATTACAAAACAGACAACTGTTGTCCCAAGAATAACAATAAAGAAAATATACCTCCAAAGCCAGCTTCAACACCTCCTGTTACTGTCAGCAGTAATCCCCCAGGAAGTGGAAGCACACCCAGGAATCTGGGTGGGTTTACTGTTGGAGCTCAGGTGGACCCTGGCCTATCCAGGTCCCCATCACCCAATAATCTTGTTTATGAGACTGGCATGGGGTTTGCCAACTTCTCTGCTTGCCCAAATACTTTGAGCAAGTATAGACAAGAACCCATCATCAATGGTTTGAAAGTTGAAGCTTTTAGAGACACAGGGGCTAGCATCACCATGGTGGCTGATGGCATAGTCCCCTCTAAGCAACTTTTACCTGGTGCCACATACCAGGTTACAAACATTGATGGAATCCAAACAAATCATCCCATGGCAGTAGTAAGTCTCAGCTGGGGAGGTGTCATTGGCCCAAAGAGAGTGGCAGTGTCACCAAACTTGCCTGTAGACTGCCTACTTGGTAATGATTTGGAGATCTCAGCCTGGGCTGAGGTTGAACAGGAAACCCATTCTAGAATGGTGAATTCCAATGGAAAGGTTAGTGGGGCTGTAATGGCTACAGCCCCAATTCAAGATGTCCGTCCTGAAAAGGTTGGTAGGGCTGAGAAACTCTCTGCCCCATCTTTAGCAAAAGCTCTTCCTGAACAGAATAGCAAAGCTGTTATGATAACAGCAGAAACCCAAACTGAGTCTCCTCCTGAAAAGGTTGGTGGGGCTGTGATGGCCACAGCCCAAACTCAAACTGATATGTGTGTTGTGAAGCCTGAAATGATGGATAACTCCACACAAACTGAGAGCATGGAGGAGGAAGAGAAATCTCCCCCTCACCAGACTTTAGGACAGGATCAGCCTCCTCAGGGAACTGATCTTACCCCTGATGAAGGAACTGCCCCAGAGGTTGTTAGGCCTGGCCTAACAGAGCCTCTGATGGCGGTGGACCCTTCTCAGGTGGGACCCAGTCTGGAGCAGGTAACCTGCCCCTCTCTCCCTTGCCTTAGCCAGCCCAGGGCTGCAGAGGACAAGAAGGACAGTGAGACCCAGAGGGACCCCTGTCAAATAAAGCACCCCCATCAACAGATTAGGTGCACCAAAACTAGTAGCCCTAGTGAGGTGAAAACTTTAAAAACTCCTGAGGGAGCCCCCTTAAAAACAGTTAGGGACCTCCCACAGATGGATTCTGTTGGGCACAGCCAAACCTGGGACCCAAGGGGCCCAAACCTGAACTGTCCCTCCAGCAAGCCAAACAGAGGGACCCAGCCTCCAGCTTTAGGTAGCCAGAGGTTGACCCTGAGAGCACAGTGCAACTCAGTTAAAGAAAGAAAGGCACACATGGTGGAAGATAATTGGAGGAAGCCAAGCCCTAACTTAGTAGAGCCTCACTTCAATACTCCATATCCAAACCAGCCTTTAACTTTGCATAAACACACCCAAGGTAGTGATTCCCTATGGTGGAGACCCTCTAATACCCAAAGGGTGAGGGACTGCTTAGTGGACCATGAGACAGGGGGTACCCATGCTAGTGCAGGTACTTCCTTATATGGCCACTCAGGCAATATAGGCTTACCTGGCCAAGGATAGCCTTATCTCCTTTCGTTTGGGGGGGGGTTATGTAGGAAGGTGGCTACCTGACTATGGTTACCCCAGATTTTTTGCCTGTGTTTAGCTGGTTTTTTGACTTAGTTGACCTGGTTCCCTGCTAATCAGGGCCCCAGGCCATCTGCTCTCTCTGTAAAATGGATTCCATGTACCCTAGGTACATACCAATTGGAAATGGACTCCTTGTCAGCCCCTGTAGAATGCACTATAGGTGCACAGGGCATAGGGGCCACTAAGGCCTACCAGGGGCTGCAGCATATCTTTTGCCACCCCTGGCTGGTTCTTAAATTGACACAACTGGCTGATCACTCAGCTGGGGTAAGGTGGTGTACACACCCCTTGCTTAGATATAGTATACCTATGTCTAAACCTATATCTGGACACATGTAAACCTGTGAGCCACTCCTATAGACAGGCCTCACCAATCCTGGAGGCTGGGTGCATGGTTTTTATGTGAGATGGAGCTCTAGCATGAGCTGAGCCTGTCTGCAGCCGTCGGGAACAAATCCCTAAGCTGTTTCAGGATAATGCCATACCATATACTATTAAGTGCCTTATAATCCTCGCGGTTATTTAGCAACTCTGGTTTGGCTTTATCAAAACATGTCGTGTAAGGTGTCATACGCTTTGGAATACCATCCCCTCGCCAGTTCTGGCGACGGGGATGGCATTCCACCCCTCTAGAGGGGTAAGACATGTTACTTCACTTTAATGCGGTTGATTTCTCCAAAGGCCTTAAGATCCACAAAATGGATGCCTCTGCCACAGACAAATGTCTGGACCCCTGGAGCTGACCGAAACCCAGTCAAGGGGGTCCTGGACAAAGGGTTTCCTGTCACAGGAGGGTGTCACCGCCCTCCAGACAGGAGATAGTGTATTGTAGCAGGGAGGTTTGAAAGAAACCAGACACTGCCTGGGGCGCACAAGGCTGCCCCTTGCATAATCCGGCCAAACCGGTTCTGGGGCACTCCAGCCCTCGTGCCAGGGCGGCCTGGATCAAAGGAAGGGGGTGTATCCACCCACTTCCTGGGTCCCACCCATAGGAGGGGACCTAGCAGGTAATCACGCCCACCAGATTCGAATAAGAGTGGGAGCAGTGCCAATGCACATCAGATTTCCTGGAAGAAACATTTGAAACGGTATTCTGGACCCTTCGCCCTCCATCTCAACGTGGAAGCCCGAAGAATCTCCCTTGTGGTCAAGGAGTGACCACCCTGCAGCAGCAGGCACCATCCAGCCCTCGACGTCTACTTAGTTGCAGTTCCCGCCGGAACTCGAGCGACTGAGATCGACGAGATCAAGCCTGCCCAGCTTCTAACAGCCCGATCCACAGTCCCTGCAAAGCTGAGACCCGTGGAGGCGACCGGAAGCGTGGGGCACGCCATCTTGAAGTGACCACGAGACGCTGACCGTGCAGCCCACGAGTGACCCTCGAAGCTGTACACCGGGGTTTGAGAAGCCCCCACCCTGAGCTACTCCTGAGCCGAAGTTCAGCCCTCCACACTCGACGAGTGCTGCGTGGGGCCCTTTGGCACGATTTGGCTCAATGCGTTGGCCCGGTCACTTGCCAGCTGGCTTGTGGTCCCTGTGCCGACGAACTACCTAAAAAGACTTGTGATTCTGGTTGCTCCAGATCCACACCAGCTCCCCTGAAAAGGAGCCCCGACTCTGACCTTCCTGGTCCGAGTGAGAAGCAATCTTCCGATCCTGCGTGGATTGCTCTTACCAAGGCTTGTTTGCTCCAAACTTGAAGCCGACTGCACCGACGGTGAGAGCCTGCGTGGGACAGATCGTGACCTGCTCCTGGACGTCGCAGATGCCCCAGAGCCCACGTGACAGCGGAGAGAAGCTCCTCGACGACCACCTGATTGCGCCCGACATTGCCTGGTTCCGTCCTGGTTCCACCCTGGTCACTGCTGAGTGACCCAGACTCTGTCCCCTCTGCTTTCAGGTACTCTACAACTTGAGTCCACCCTTGGACTCCACCGGACACTTCGTCTTCACCCTGCCTGCAGCCCTTTCAGCTTCAAGCACCAAGAGCCTGCGTGTCAAAACCCGACGCCACTTCGACCCTGTGCACCCACTTCCTGTGGGTGAGGTAACTTTGCTCCGCCGGTGTTCCCACACTGGTGCACACCTCTAGGGTCTGTGTGTTAAGTTTTGTTCCTCTAGGTTCAGCGGAAGTGTCCTTAAACTTTAACTCTTTGACTTTTACGCACCATTGGTTAACATTGGTGCATGCGTGCGCTTTCCGCACATCTCCCGAATCCCGAGGGCCATTCCCGACTTCAGCATTGCTTGTCCTGACTGCTCCCAGCGATTCCCTAGGCCCTAGGCCTAACCACTGCTCGAGTGGCCTTTCTTATACCACTTGTTTAGTATATGGTTTGAGTGGCCACCCGCCCTCATCCATAATTGTGCAACTTGTATGTTTAAACAGTGCTTTTGATTTAACGCTTGTGCCCCTTTATTCATAAAGAATACTGGGGATTGTTTTTAGTAATAAACACATATATTTTTATAATATATACTTGTGTGGTGTCCTTTCATTTGGTATTACAGGATTGTATGTGGTAAAACAGCTCGCTTAACACGACCTCTTAAGTTAAGCCTTTAGGCTGCTTAGTCCATGCTACCCCTAGGATAGCTTGTCTAATAAGGTTGACTTACAACCAGACACCATAAGGGATTGTTTGGTCAGGTAGTAGGTGGTTCCAGAATTGGAAACATCCCCTACCAGGCCAACTTCTCACACCGGTCAAACCGGTTCTGGGGCAGCCCAGCCCCAGCTCCAGTGAGACCTGGACAAAGGAAAGGGGGTGTAACCACCCCCCTTCCTGGTCCCACCCATAGGGAGGGACCTAGCAGGAGATCCACCCCTCAGATTGGAATAAGAGTGGGAGCAGTGCCCTAGCACAGCAGATCATCCTGAAATCACCTTTAAACTAAGAAGACGACTGGACTTCGACATTCTGATGATAGAAGACTGAAGAGAATCTCCCTTGTGGCCTAGGAGGGGCCACCCTGTGAACACAGGCACCACCCAGCACCTCGACGTCTGCTTTGCCGCCGCCTCCCGCCGGAGCCCGAGTGCAGAGCCTGACGAGACCCAGCTTGCCAGACTTCTCCCAGCCCGATCCACAGTCCCTACAAAGAAGGGACCCGTGGAGGCACCGAGAGACGTGGGAGCGGACATCTTGAAAGACCCCCGAGACGCTGACTGCGCAGCACCCGAGGCACCCTCGACTCTGTGCTTTGGGGTTTGAGAAGCCCCACAATCGAGCAGCATTTGCACCAAAGATCAGCCCTCCAGCATTTCCACGATCTGCGTGGGGCCCTTTTGCTTTGTGCCACTCGACTCGCCATCCCGGCCGCTTGTCACGTGGTCAGCGGCCATCTTGGCGATGAAACCTACGATTTACACTGTGAGTCTGGTTGCTCCAGACCTGCCCTCGCTCCTGTAGAAAGGAGTACCCGCTCTGACCTTGCTGGTCCGAGTAATAAGCCTTTTTTGCACTTTCCCCGTGGCTTGCATTAGCCAAGGCTTGTTTGCTTCAATCGAGTTGCCGACACCGCCATCAGCTAGAGCCTTCGAGGGACAGCTCGTGATCGACTCCTGGACGTCCTTGACCTCTTCGTGTCCACGTGGCTGCAGAGAGAAGCAACACCTCATCACCTGTTTGCACCCGACTTTGCCTGGTTCCAATCTGGTTCCACGGTGGTCACTGGTCAGTGACTTTGAACACTGTCCCCTCTGCTTTCAGGTCTTCACCACTTCAGATCCACCCTTGGATCCACCGGACACTTCTCCTTCACATCGCCTGCAGCGTCTTCAGCTTCAAGCGCCAAGAACCTGCGTGTCAAAACCCGACGCCACTTCGACCCTGTAGGAAGGTGGCTACCTGACTATGGTTACCCCAGATTTTTTTGCCTGTGTTTATCTGGGTTTTTGTTGACTTAGTTGACCTGGTTCCCTGCTAATCAGGGCCCCAGGCCATCTGCTCTCTCTGTAAAATGGATTCCATGTACCCTAGGTACATACCAATTGGAAATGGACTCCTTGTCAGCCCCTGTAGAATGCACTATAGGTGCACAGGGCACAGGAGCCACTAAGGCCTACCAGGGGCTGCAGCATATCTTTTGCCACCCCTGGCTGGTTCTTAAATTGACACAACTGGCTGATCACTCAGCTGGGGTAAGGTGGTGTACACACCCCTTGCTTAGATATAGTATACCTATGTCTAACCCTATATCTGGACACATGTAAACCTGTGAGCCACTCCTATAGAAAGGCCTCATCAATCCTGGAGGCTGAGTGCGTGGTTTTATGTGAGATGGAGCTCTAGCATGAGCTGAGCCTGTCTGCAGCCGTCGGGAACAAATCCCTAAGCTGTTTCAGGATAATGCCATACCATATACTATTAAGTGCCTTATAATCCTCGCGGTTATTTAGCAACTTTGGTTTGGCTTTATCAAAACATGTCGTGTAAGGTGTCATACGCTTTGGAATACCATCCCCTCGCCAGTTCTGGCGACGGGGATGGCATTCCACCCCTCTAGAGGGGTAAGACATGTTACTTTACTTTAATGCGGTTGATTTCTCCAAAGGCCTTAAGATCCACAAAATGGATGCCTCTGCCACAGACAAATGTCTGGACCCCTGGAGCTGACCGAAACTCAGTCAAGGGGGTCCTGGACAAAGGGTTTCCTGTCACAGGAGGGTGTCACCGCCCTCCAGACAGGAGATAGTGTATTGTAGCAGGGAGGTTTGAAAGAAACCAGACACTGCTTGGGGCGCACAAGGCTGCCCCTTGCATAATCCGGCCAAACCGGTTCTGGGGCACTCCAGCCCTCGTGCCAGGGCAGCCTGGATCAAAGGAAAGGGGTGTATCCACCCCCTTCCTGGGTCCCACCCATAGGGAGGGACCTAGCAGGTAATCACGCCCACCAGATTCGAATAAGAGTGGGAGCAGTGCCAATGGACATCAGATTACCTGGAAGAAACATTAGAAACGAAACTCTGGACCCTTGGACTCCCATTTCAACTTGGAAGCCCGAAGAATCTCCCTTGTGGTCAAGGAGTGACCACCCTGCAGCAGCAGGCACCATCCAGCCCTCAACGTCTACTTAGTTGCAGTTCCCGCCGGAACTCGAGCGACTGAGATCGACGAGATCAAGCCTGCCCAGCTTCTAACAGCCCGATCCACAGTCCCTGCAAAGCTGAGACCAGTGGAGGCGACCGGAAGCGTGGGGCACGCCATCTTGAATTGACCACGAGACGCTGACCGTGCAGCCCACGAGTGACCCTCGAAGCTGTGCACCGGGGTTTGAGAAGCCCCTACCCTGAGCTACTCCTGAGCCGAAGTTCAGCCCTCCACACTCGACGAGTGCTGCGTGGGGCCCTTTGGCACATTTTGGCTCAACGCGTTGGCCCGGTCACTTGCCAGCTGGCTTGTGGTCCCTGTGCCAACGAACTACCAAAAAAGACTTGTGAATCTGGTTGCTCCAGATCCACACCAGCTCCCCTGAAAAGGAGCCCCGACTCTGACCTTCCTGGTCCGAGTGAGAAGCAATCTTCCGATCCCGCGTGGATTGCTCTTACCAAGGCTTGTTTGCTCCAAACCGGAAGCCGACTGCACCGACGGTGAGAGCCTGCGTGGGACAGATCGTGACCTGCTCCTGGACGTCGCAGATGCCCCAGAGCCCACGTGACAGCGGAGAGAAGCTCCTCGACGACCACCTGATTGCGCCCAACATTGCCTGGTTCCGTCCTGGTTCCACCCTGGTCACTGCTGAGTGACCCAGACTCTGTCCCCTCTGCTTTCAGGTACTCTACAACTTGAGTCCACCCTTGGACTCCACCGGACACTTCATCTTCAACCCGCCTGCAGCCCTTTCAGCTTCAAGCACCAAGAGCCTGCGAGTCAAAACCCGACGTCACTTCGACCCTGTGCACCCACTTCCTGTGGGTGAGGTAACTTTGCTCCGCCGGTGTTCCCACACTGGTGCACACCTCTAGGGTCTGTGTGTTAAGTTTTGTTCTCCTAGGTTCAGCGGAAGTGTCCTTTAACTTTAACTCTTTGACTTTTACGCACCATTGGTTAACATTGGTGCATGCGTGCGCTTTCCGCACATCTCCCGAATCCCGAGGGCCATTCCCGACTTCAGCATTGCTTGTCCTGACTGCTCCCAGCGATTCCCTAGGCCCTAGGCCTAACCACTGTTCGAGTGGCCTCTCTTATACCACTTGTTTAGTATATGGTTTGAGTGGCCACCCGCCCTCATCCATAATTGTGCAACTTGTATGTTTAAACAGTGCTTTTTGATTTAACGCTTGTGCCCCTTTATTCATAAAGAATACTGGGGATTGTTTTTAGTAATAAATACATATATTTTTATAATATATACTTGTGTGGTGTCCTTTCATTTGGTATTACAGGATTGTATGTGGTAAAACAGCTCGCTTAACACGACCTCCTAAGTTAAGCCTTTAGGCTGCTTAGTCCATGCTACCCCTAGGATAGCTTGTCTAATAAGGTTGACTTACAACCAGACACCATAAGGGGATTGTTTGGTCAGGTAGTAGGTGGTTCCAGAATTGGAAACATCCCCTACCAGGCCAACTTCTCACATTGGTGGCAGCGGTGGGATTTGAGCTTGCTGTTGTTTTACCATTGCAATCTTTATATCAAATTGAAAGATCACATCAAGTACCTCTAGGTACATATAAATCAAAAGCTTAGCATATTAAGTTCTACTGAACTTAGTAGTTGTAGGTTGAAGGGAGTAGCACACCCCTGACTACAACTCACTAGCAAGGTCCAGTAGGAAAACACTTAGTGTAGGTAAGTGCACCACTTACACCTCACTAGTAACCATGTCTGACACAGGAAAAGCCTCAGGGTCTACTCCTGTGACAGTTGACCCTACCCAGGCAACTTTTGGATATGACAAACTAACCCGCAGAGACTTGATTGCCTTGTGCAAAGCAAGAGGGTTAAAAAGGGGCAGAAGCCCCACCTGCCTAATCCTGGTAGAAATCCTAGAACAGGATGACTTAGAGAAGGCAAAAGCAGCTTCCCTAGACACAGGGAACCCCCCTGTAGTTGATCCCCCTGAAGAGGAGGATGATGATGACTTGGATGAGGACTCAGAGGTTGAGGACTTAGAAGTACAGGATCAGGGTAGCCAGGTTCCAGTTGGTAGGCTTAGCCAGGCCAACTTGGACCTACTGGGGAATGGAGAGGGCCAGCACCTCCCCAGAACCCAACATGTGATTCTCCCAGGCAACAGAAGAGTGAGATCTCCCTCAGGGGACTCTCATATTTCTAGTGCCTCCAGAGAATCAGAGAGAGGCATGACTGCTTCTCAGAAGGCTGAGCATAGGGCCAGAATGAGGGCTGTCCAACTCCAAATAGAGAGGGAGGAGGTAGCCTTGGCTCAAGCTAAACTTAGCATAGCCCAAGCTAAACTTGCCTTGGCAAGAGAAAAAAAATTGTGTGGCTTAGATGCCACTGGTGGCAGCAATATTCCTAAAGAGAAACCCAGGTCCTATGATAGTAGAAACCTGACAAAGATTGTGCCCCCCTTCAAAGAAGGGGATGACATCCACAAATGGATGACTGCTCTTGAGAGAGCCTGCATGGTACAGCAGGTTCCTGAGGAACAGTGGGCAGCAATCTTATGGTACTCCTTTTCAGAGAAAGGGAGGGACAAGCTCCTCACTGTCAGACATGAGGATGCAAACAATTACAACGTCCTGAAGAGTGTTCTGATAGATGGGTTTGGCTTAACCACTGAACAGTACAGGTTCAAGTTCAGAGACACCCAGAAGACACAGACTCAGGACTGGACTGATTTTGTAGATTGTGCTACTAAGGCTCTGGAGGGTTGGCTACATGGCAGCAAAGTACATGACTTTACAGGATTGTATAATTTGATTATGAGGGAGCAGATCCTAAGTAATTGTCAGAACCAGCTCTTACACCAGCACCTGGTAGACTCTGATCTGACCTCTCCCCAAGAATTGGGAAAGAAGGCAGACAAATGGGTCAGAACCAGGATTAGGCCTAAGAATCAGGACAATAACCAGAAGAAGGAGTCTACCAAGCCTCAAGATAAGGGTGGGGATAAAAGTAAAGAAAAGACTTCCTCAGGGCCCCAAAACTCCAAGGATGGGGGTGAGTCCCAAGACACTTCTTCCACTGAGAAAAAACCCTATTGTTATCCCTGTAAACAGGTGGGGCATTACAAAACAGACAGCTGTTGTCCCAAGAATAACAATAAAGAAAATATACCTCCAAAGCCAGCTTCAACACCTCCTGTTACTGTCAGCAGTAATCCCCCAGGAAGTGGAAGCACACCCAGGAATCTGGGTGGGTTTACTTTTGGAAATCAGGTGGACCCTGGCCTATCCAGGTCCCCATCACCCAATGATCTTGTTTATGAGGCTGGCATGGGGTTTGCCAACTTCTCTGCTTGCCCAAATACCTTGAGCAAGTATAGACAAGAACCCATCATCAATGGTTTGAAAGTTGAGGCTTTTAGAGACACAGGGGCTAGCATCACCATGGTGGCTGATGGCATAGTCCCCTCTAAGCAACTTCTACCTGGTGCCACATACCAGGTTACAAACATTGATGGAATCCAAACAAATCATCCCATGGCAGTAGTAAGTCTCAGCTGGGGAGGTGTCATTGGCCCAAAGAGAGTGGCAGTGTCACCAAACTTGCCTGTAGACTGCCTACTTGGTAATGATTTGGAGATCTCAGCCTGGGCTGAGGTTGAACAGGAAACCCATTCTAGAATGGTGAATTCCAATGGAAAGGTTAGTGGGGCTGTAATGGCTACAGCCCCAATTCAAGATGTCCTTCCTGAAAAGGTTGGTAGGGCTGAGAAACTCTCTGCCCCATCTTTAGCAAAAGCTCTTCCTGAACAGAATAGCAAAGCTGTTATGACAGCAGCAGAAACCCAAACTGAGTCTCCTCCTGAAAAGGTTGGTGGGGCTGTGATGGCCACAGCCCAAACTCAAACTGACACGTGTGTTGTGAAACCTGAAATGATGGATAACTCCACACAAACTGAGAGCATGGAGGAGGAAGAGAAATCTCCCCCTCACCAGACTTTAGGACAGGATCAGCCTCCTCAGGGAACTGATCTTACCCCTGATGAAGGAACTGCCCCAGAGGTGGTTGGGCCTAGCCTGACAGAACCTCTGATGTCAGTGGAACCTTCTCAGGTGGGACCCAGTCTGGAGTAGGTAACCTGCCCCTCTCTACCTTGCCTTAGCCAGCCCAGGGCTGCAGAGGACAAGAAGGACAGTGAGACCCAGAGGGCCCCCTGTCAAATAAAGCACCCCCATCAAAAGATTAGGTGCACCAAAACTAGTAGCCCTAGTAAGGTGAAAACTTTAAAAACTCCTGAGGGAGCCCCCTTAAAAACAGTTAGGGACGTCCCACAGATGGATTCTGTTGGGCACAGCCAAACCTGGGACCCAAGGGGCCCAAACCTGAACTGTCCCTCCAGCAAGCCAAACAGAGGGACCCAGCCTCCAGCTTTAGGTAGCCAGAGGTTGACCCTGAGAGCACAATGCAACTCAGTTAAAGAGAGAAAGGCACACATGGTGGAAGATAATTGGAGGAAGCTAAGCCCTAAATTAGTAGAGCCTCGCTTCAATACTCCATATCCAAACCAGCCTTTAACTTTGCATAAACACACCCAAGGTAGTGATTCCCTATGGTGGAGACCCTCTAATACCCAAAGGGTGAGGGACTGCTTAGTGGACCATGAGACAGGGGGTACCCATGCTAGTGCAGGTACTTCCTTATATGGCCACTCAGGCAATATAGGCTTACCTGGCCAAGGATAGCCTTATCTCCTTTCGTTTGGGGGGGGTTATGTAGGAAGGTGGCTACCTGACTATGGTTACCCCAGATTTTTTTGCCTGTGTTTAGCTGTTTTTTTTTTACTTAGTTGACCTGGTTCCCTGCTAATCAGGGCCCCAGGCCATCTGCTCTCTCTGTAAAATGGATTCCATGTACCCTAGGTACATACCAATTGGAAATGGACTCCTTGTCAGCCCCTGTAGAATGCACTATAGGTGCACAGGGCACAGGAGCCACTAAGGCCTACCAGGGGCTGCAGCATATCTTTTGCCACCCCTGGCTGGTTCTTAAATTGACACAACTGGCTGATCACTCAGCTGGGGTAAGGTGGTGTACACACCCCTTGCTTAGATATAGTATACCTATGTCTAACCCTATATCTGGACACATGTAAACCTGTGAGCCACTCCTATAGAAAGGCCTCATCAATCCTGGAGGCTGAGTGCGTGGTTTTATGTGAGATGGAGCTCTAGCATGAGCTGAGCCTGTCTGCAGCCGTCGGGAACAAATCCCTAAGCTGTTTCAGGATAATGCCATACCATATACTATTAAGTGCCTTATAATCCTCGCGGTTATTTAGCAACTTTGGTTTGGCTTTATCAAAACATGTCGTGTAAGGTGTCATACGCTTTGGAATACCATCCCCTCGCCAGTTCTGGCGACGGGGATGGCATTCCACCCCTCTAGAGGGGTAAGACATGTTACTTTACTTTAATGCGGTTGATTTCTCCAAAGGCCTTAAGATCCACAAAATGGATGCCTCTGCCACAGACAAATGTCTGGACCCCTGGAGCTGACCGAAACTCAGTCAAGGGGGTCCTGGACAAAGGGTTTCCTGTCACAGGAGGGTGTCACCGCCCTCCAGACAGGAGATAGTGTATTGTAGCAGGGAGGTTTGAAAGAAACCAGACACTGCTTGGGGCGCACAAGGCTGCCCCTTGCATAATCCGGCCAAACCGGTTCTGGGGCACTCCAGCCCTTGTGCCAGGGCGGCCTGGATCAAAGGAAAGGGGTGTATCCACCCCCTTCCTGGGTCCCACCCATAGGGAGGGACCTAGCAGGTAATCACGCCCACCAGATTCGAATAAGAGTGGGAGCAGTGCCAATGGACATCAGATTACCTGGAAGAAACATTAGAAACGAAACTCTGGACCCTTGGACTCCCATTTCAACTTGGAAGCCCGAAGAATCTCCCTTGTGGTCAAGGAGTGACCACCCTGCAGCAGCAGGCACCATCCAGCCCTCGACGTCTACTTAGTTGCAGTTCCCGCCGGAACTCGAGCGACTGAGATCGACGAGATCAAGCCTGCCCAGCTTCTAACAGCCCGATCCACAGTCCCTGCAAAGCTGAGACCCGTGGAGGCGACCGGAAGCGTGGGGCACGCCATCTTGAATTGACCACGAGACGCTGACCGTGCAGCCCACGAGTGACCCTCGAAGCTGTGCACCGGGGTTTGAGAAGCCCCCACCCTGAGCTACTCCTGAGCCGAAGTTCAGCCCTCCACACTCGACGAGTGCTGCGTGGGGCCCTTTGGCACATTTTGGCTCAAGGCGTTGGCCCGGTCACTTGCCAGCTGGCTTGTGGTCCCTGTGCCAACGAACTACCAAAAAAACCTCGTGAATCTGGTTGCTCCAGATCCACACCAGCTCCCCTGAAAAGGAGCCCCGACTCTGACCTTCCTGGTCCGAGTGAGAAGCAATCTTCCGATCCCGCGTGGATTGCTCTTACCAAGGCTTGTTTGCTCCAAACCGGAAGCCGACTGCACCGACGGTGAGAGCCTGCGTGGGACAGATCGTGACCTGCTCCTGGACGTCGCAGATGCCCCAGAGCCCACGTGACAGCGGAGAGAAGCTCCTCGACGACCACCTGATTGCGCCCGACATTGCCTGGTTCCGTCCTGGTTCCACCCTGGTCACTGCTGAGTGACCCAGACTCTGTCCCCTCTGCTTTCAGGTACTCTAAAACTTGAGTCCACCCTTGGACTCCACCGGACACTTCATCTTCAACCCGCCTGCAGCCCTTTCAGCTTCAAGCACCAAGAGCCTGCGAGTCAAAACCCGACGTCACTTCGACCCTGTGCACCCACTTCCTGTGGGTGAGGTAACTTTGCTCCGCCGGTGTTCCCACACTGGTGCACACCTCTAGGGTCTGTGTGTTAAGTTTTGTTCTCCTAGGTTCAGCGGAAGTGTCCTTTAACTTTAACTCTTTGACTTTTACGCACCATTGGTTAACATTGGTGCATGCGTGCGCTTTCCGCACATCTCCCGAATCCCGAGGGCCATTCCCGACTTCAGCATTGCTTGTCCAGACTGCTCCCAGCGATTCCCTAGGCCCTAGGCCTAACCACTGTTCGAGTGGCCTCTCTTATACCACTTGTTTAGTATATGGTTTGAGTGGCCACCCGCCCTCATCCATAATTGTGCAACTTGTATGTTTAAACAGTGCTTTTTGATTTAACGCTTGTGCCCCTTTATTCATAAAGAATACTGGGGATTGTTTTTAGTAATAAATACATATATTTTTATAATATATACTTGTGTGGTGTCCTTTCATTTGGTATTACAGGATTGTATGTGGTAAAACAGCTCGCTTAACACGACCTCTTAAGTTAAGCCTTTAGGCTGCTTAGTCCATGCTACCCCTAGGATAGCTTGTCTAATAAGGTTGACTTACAACCAGACACCATAAGGGGATTGTTTGGTCAGGTAGTAGGTGGTTCCAGAATTGGAAACATCCCCTACCAGGCCAACTTCTCACAGACCCTGTGCACCCGCTTCCTGTGGGTGAGGTAACTTTGCTCCGCCGGTGTTCCCACACTGGTGCACATCTCTAGGGTCTGTGTGTTAAGTTTTATTCCTCTAGGTTCAGCGGAAGTGTCCTTTAACTTTAACTTTACAACTTTTACGCACCATTGGTTAACATTGGTGCGTGCGTGCGCTTTCCGCACATCTCCCGAATCCCGAGGGCCATTCCCGACTTCAGCATTGCTTGTCCTGACTGCTCCCAGCGATTCCCTAGGCCCTAGGCCTAACCACTGCTCGAGTGGCCTTTCTTATACCACTTGTTTAGTATATGGTTTGAGTGGCCCCCTGCCCTCATCCATAATTGTGCAACTTTGTATGTTTAAACAGTGCTTTTGATTTAACGCTTGTGCCCCTTTATTCATAAAGAATACTGGGGATTGTTTTTAGTAATAAACACATATATTTTTATAATATATACTTGTGTGGTGTCCTTTCATTTGGTATTACAGGATTGTATGTGGTAAAACAGCTCGCTTAACACGACCTCTTAAGTTAAGCCTTTAGGCTGCTTAGTCCATGCTACCCCTAGGATAGCTTGTCTAATAAGGTTGACTTACAACCAGACACCATAAGGGATTGTTTGGTCAGGTAGTAGGTGGTTCCAGAATTGGAAACATCCCCTACCAGGCCAACTTCTCACATTGGTGAGCAGCGGTGCGGATTTGAGCTTGCTGTTGTTTTACCATTGCAATCTTTATATCAAATTGAAAGATCACATCAAGTACCTCTAGGTACATATAAAATCAAAAGCTTAGCATATTAAGTTCTACTGAACTTAGTAGTTGTAGGTTGAAGGGATTAGCACACCCTGACTACAACTAACTAGCAAGGTACAGTAGGAAAACACTTAGTGTAGGTAAGTGCAACACTTACACCTCACTAGTAACCATGTCTGACACAGGAAAAGCCTCAGGGTCTGCTCCTGTGACAGTTGACCCTACCCAGGCAACTTTTGGATATGACAAACTAACCCGCAGAGACTTGATTGCCTTGTGCAAAGCAAGAGGGTTAAAAAGAGGCAGAAGCCCCACCTGCCTAATCCTGGTAGAAATCCTAGAACAGGATGACTTAGAGAAGGCAAAAGCAGCTTCCCTAGACACAGGAAATGGAGGGAACCCCCCTGTAGTTGATCCCCCTGAAGAGGAGGATGATGATGACTTAGATGAGGACTCAGATGTTGAGGACTTAGAAGTACAGGATCAGGGTAGCCAGGTCCCAGTTGGTAGGCTTAGCCAGGCCAACTTGGATCTACTGGGGAATGGAGAGGGCCAGCACCTCCCCAGAACCCAACATGTGATTCTCCCAGGCAACAGAAGAGTGAGATCTCCCTCAGGGGACTCTCATATTTCTAGTGCCTCCAGAGAATCAGAGAGAGGCATGAGTGCTTCTCAGAAAGCTGAGCATAGGGCCAGAATGAGGGCTGTCGAAATCCAGATAGAGAGGGAAAAGGTAGCCTTGGCTCAAGCTAAACTTACCATGGCCCAAGCTAAACTTGCCTTGGCAAGAGAGCAGAAATTGTGTGGCTTAGATGCCACTGGTGGCAGCAATATTCCAAAAGAGAAACCCAGGTCCTATGATAGTAGAAACCTGACAAAGATTGTGCCCCCCTTCAAAGAAGGGGATGACATCCACAAATGGATGACTGCTCTTGAGAGAGCCTGCATGGTACAGCAGGTTCCTGAGTGTTAGACCTGGCACCTTGGCGTGAGTTTCCCTTCCACTTTTTGCTGTTGTGCCTCAAATGTTTTGCTGGTGTCTGCTACTCAGGGCACTGCGCCACGGCCAACCCGTGCCGCAGTGCAAGTGCTCCCTACTGTAAAGTGTACATATGATTGATGTCCATGATTGGTTCATTGGATTTACTGTTAGTCCCTAGTAAAGTGCACCAGGAGTGCCAGGGCTTGTGAATGCCAACACTGCTAGTGGGCCTGCAGCGCTGGTTGCGCCACCCACAGAAGCAGCCTTAAAATGTGTCTAGGGTCTGCCATTGCAGAACCTGCGTGCAGTCTGGTACTGTCACCCTGGCTGGGCAAGTGCACACACTTGCCAGCCCCTAAAACCTTCCCTTAACCTTCATGTTAGTCACCCCTATGGTAGGCCAGAGGGCAGGGTGCATTGTAAGTGTAAGGTAGAACATGCCCTGATGTGTGTGGCATGTTCTAATAGTGAATTACTGCCAAATTCGTTTTTCACTATTGTAAGGCTACCTGTTCCCTTCTAGGCCAGATGGGCTGCTGGAATTATTACACTCTATAATCCCAGCAGGCCCAGGGAACATGGTAGAAATTCGTGTTTAGTATGCCTGGACTCAGAATAATAAAATACTTCTTTTAGTAAAGTTTATTTTGATATCCTGGGTTTGCAAATGCTACTTTTAGAAAGTTAGCATTTGCTTGCCTAACCATTTCAGCCCGCCTCTGCTTGGATGTGGATCTGACTGTCTGGTGTGTGTGAGTGACAGGGCTGGGAGTTGACAGGTAGTGATTAGCAGGAGGACCCCTTAATGGGTGGTGGGAGTTTCCCCTGAATGATGCATCAGGCTGTGCCCCTGCCACCACAATGCTGGCTCCGCCCTCCTGGGGAGCGACTGATGACTCAGCCTGCACCTGGCCCAGGAAGGACCGAAGCCTGTCAACAAAGTACTCAGGCCACTCCTGCCCTCTCAATGCCGGCTCCGCCCCCCTGGGGAGCGGCTGATGTGCCTGCCCTCACACTGAATGCAGAAGTCATAAGTACCCACAACAAGTACTCAGAGACTGGAGCAGTTATGCAGAGGCCCCCCTGGCTTGCTAGAACAAAAGAAACTGGGTATAAAAGAAGGAGCCCTGCTCCTTGTACATTAGATCCTGTTTGTGCTACAGAAGAAACTCTGCCCGAAGAGAAGGACCTGGAAGGACAAGGAGGAGTGCTGTCTCTGGCCTGTGTCTGGTGCCTTGCTGCCAAAGGAGAGGAAAGAAAAGACTACCAAAGACTTTTGCTTATTTGAACTTTGTGCCAAACTCTGCTGAAAGATCTCCAAGGGCTTGCCTGTGAACTTGCCCCCTGACCAGCGCTCCAGGAACAGTGAGCGCTACCCCCTGACAGAGGAACCACTGCAAGACGCTGATTTCCTTTTGCGAGTCTCTCCAGGAAAAGCAGAGCGCGCCCTGACAATCGCGCTTTCTAGCACCACTCTGGGAGCTGCCCTCGCTCTAAACAAAGTGACTGCCGCCTGCCTGGCCCAGAAGCAACGTGACGACCAGCCCAGCTGATCCTAACACCGTGACTGGCCCCGAGCTGCAGCTCGCATCGTGAAGAGGAGGCCGTGCCCGGTGCCTGCTTGCCCCCCCCCTTCGTGTCTTGTGCCCCTAAACGCGCCGCCGCTGTCTGAGAAACAGCTGCTGCGTGGGGTGCCTGAGCGTCGCCTGGATTGACAGAGGCTTGCGCTGAGGATCACTGCCCTCTGCGTGTGTCCCCCCTTCTGTGAGGAAACCCCGAGGCGTTTTCCCCAGCCTGACCCGGCCCGCGCCGCAACGCCAACCCCCGAGCCAGAGCCGAGCCGCCGCTCGCTCCACCGTCGGAAGGAAGACACCGCGACGCGGATCGCCGCGCTGACAGACGCCCAGCTGCTTCAACGAAAAGGTACTGTTTCCTGCCCCGCGGTGCGAGTCCTTGCCATCCTCGCTCGCACCGCCCTCTGCCTCGCCCAGCCCTCGGAGCCGCGTGGAGAGCGCTCCCTGAGCCCCCGCTCTCTCCCCCGCCAGCCGCACACAGCCGTGCAGCTCGCAGAGAGAGGCGGACGCTGACTCCCCGGCCGCCGCTCCCGCCAGAAGCGTGAGAGTGGGCAGACCGGGCCCGCTTTTCCTACGCGGAGGAGCCCAGGGGCGCAGAGAGGCCCACGGACAGAGAAAGTACATTGAAGAGCCTGAATCCCTTTCCTGAATAAGAAAGACAAGTTGAGAAAGAACTGTGACATTGATAAAAGAGTAACTGGAACCTGCTTTTAAAAGTAACCAAGACTGTATTTACAAGCCTGCTTGAGATTTATATAAAGAGATATATTTTCACAAATACAGTTTGGTGTCATTGTGTGGTGGGTTGGTTGTGATGGTGTAATATTGCAAATGTTTAACCCTACATGCCCCAGAGATTAGCCTAAGACTGCTTAAGCCACACTACCTAGAGGGTAAGCAGAGGTTGTCTTGAAGGTAACCCTCAGCCCTGACGAGGAAGAGAGAGGCCCTGCTTGTCGCCAGTGTTACACTGCGCCAACCAGAGACTCCCCCTTCCTACATTGGACGCAGCGGTGAGGATTCGCGAATTTACATTTGCAGTGTTTTACCTTAGCTACTGACCATTGCATAGTGATTACAGTCCAGTAACTTAGCCACAGACTTTTTGATTTTTTAATTTTGCTAAAGAAGAAGATCCCTAGTGTTGCAAACATGCCTGGCACAAACAGCATTGATGGAGGAGAGTCCATAGCCTCTAGTGCGCAGGGGCTAGAATGGGATGCATCAAAGCTGGATGACTACACAAAGAAGCAGTTGAGTTATTTTTGCAGGAAACTCAAGGTTCCACACGCAGGATGCAGGAACAAACCTGAGTTCTACAAGGCCATGAGGGCCTGGATTGAATCTAGGAAGGCACCTGAGGATCAGAATGCACCTGTGGATCCTGTGGGTCTGGAAAAACCAGACAGCGTTCTTAGCTTTGGCAGAGGCCTGTCGCCAGAGGAGCTGGCAGACAGACAGGCAACCAGGGATCATGAGATCAAGATGGCAGAATTGAATTTGAAGGGCCAAATGGAGCTTGAAAGCAAAAAAATGGCTCTGGAAGAAAGAAAACTCCAGTTGGAGTATGATGTGAAAATGAGGGAGATGAGTCTAAAAGAGAAAGCCTTGGATCATCCTCCCTCTGGTGGCAGCACAACGCCGGTGCAGGTAGAGTCAAGAGTGCACATCCCCAAAGATGTAGTTAAAGAGTTCTTTAAGGGGGATGACATAGGACAGTGGTTTAGGGCATATGAGGTAGCCATGCTTTCCCACCGGGTCCCTGAGAAGGATTGGGGAGCGGGGTTATGGGGAAGGTTCCTTAGCGAAGGAAGGGACACCCTGCTAGATTTGCCCACTGAAGACCAGAGATCCTATCCCCATATGAAAGAAGCTTTAATGACCAGGTATGGGCTTACCCCTGAAATGTATAGACAGAAGTTTAGGGGGTGTAATAAGCGGCCTGGGAATACGTATGTGGAGTTTGTGACTTTTTTTTGCAGAGCACTGGATGGTTGGGTGAAGGGTAACAAAGTGAATGATTTTCATGGTCTCCTTGATTTAATTGCATGGGAGCACTTGTCTGATCAATGTTTTCCTGAGTTACGCCAGCACCTGATTGATAGCAAGTTGTCCAACCCGAGGAAACTTGCTGAGGAGGCGGACCGCTGGCTCAGCACCAGGGTCCACAAGGGTCCAGTGGGAGACTCCGCCAAGGGTGGGCAGGGTCCCCAGCAGAAGAGTGGGGGGGACAAGGGAAAACAGAAAGGGTTCCAAAAAGGCCCCCAAAGTAATCCCCAAGGGGACCAGCAGAAAGGTTCTCAGCCTCCCCCACCCCCTAAGCAGAATGGGGCCCCGACAGGTCGACCTGTTCCAAAGGGGCCCTTCAATTGTTACAAATGTGGTGACCCGGGGCACATAGCCAGTGACCCCAAGTGTCGCCTGTTTGGAAAACCTGCACCCACTGGTGCTCCGCCCCGACAAGTGACCAGTGTTCACTTAGGAGAAGAAGTGATGGTCCCGGGGGGTGGAGATCCTGTTCAGATGACCCTAGTCTCACTAGGAGACAGTGAGATGGTCCCTACAAGCTACCTGCCCTCTAACACTAAAAAATATGGGCAGGTGGTTACCATCAATGGTAAGAAAGCTGAGGCTCTTAGAGACACAGGAGCCAGTGTGACTGCAGTGAGGCATCACCTGATGTCTCAAGAGCAGGTTGTACCCCATGCCTACTGTAGGGTTGTCAACGCTGACAATTCAGAGAGTCAGTGTCCGATGGCTCAAGTTCCCTTCGAGTGGGGGGGGGTCTCTGGTACTCTGCAGGTCTGTGTGAGGAAAGCCATGCCTGTTGACTGTTTGCTGGGGAATGACTTGGAGGACTCCCCTTGGGAAAAGGTGGAGAAAACGACTCACCTGAAGATGGTGGGTCTACCTGACTGGGCGTGCGTGACCACCCGGTCAATGGCAGCCAGTAGGGGTGATCGAGAGGTCCTGGGGCCTGACGGAGAGGCCCAGGAACCGGCCTTAGGGAGAAGGCGCAGGGGGCGCGGGAAACTGGCCCCTGAAGTTCCCACGGTCCAGGAGGAAGCAGACCTTGAGGGGGATGCCCTGGAGCCTACTGGGGAACAGATTGCCGAACTGGGGGACCTGCCTGAGCTGACCCATTGGCAGCAAGAAGGAGGCCCCTCCAGGGAGGAATTCTGCAGGGAGCAGAAAGAATGCCCTTCTCTCGTGGGTATGCGGCAGCAGGCTGCAGACCAGGCCAATGGTGTTCAGGCCAAAACACATTATGTGTACTGGGAGAATGACCTCCTGTATTCAGAGCCTAAGGCTGCTGAACCTGGGTCAGCCCGTGTGCTGGTGGTACCCCAGAAGTTCAGAGCCTTCCTACTGGGACTGGCTCATGATGTGCCTTTAGCAGGACATTTGGGGATGGACAAGACCTATGACAGGCTTGTCACCCACTTCTACTGGCCCCAAATGCACAAGAGCTCAGATGCTCATTGTAGGACCTGTCCAACTTGCCAGGCAAGTGGGAAGAGCGGAGGGAAGAACAAGGCTCCCCTCCAACCCTTCCCTGTGGTCAGTACGCCATTCCAACGAGTGGGTATTGATATTGTTGGGCCTCTGGACCCCAAGACAGCCATGGGCAACAGGTTCATCCTGGTCTTGGTGGATCATGCCACCCGGTACCCTGAAGCCATCCCTCTGAGGACAGTGACGGCCCCCGTGGTGGGGCGTGCACTAATGGGAATTTTCTCCAGAGTGGGGTTCCCTCTAGAGGTGGTGAGCGACAGGGGGACCAACTTTATATCCAAGTATATGAAGTCCCTTTGGCAAGAGTGTGGTGTAACCTACAAGTTCACCACACCTTACCATCCACAAGGAAATGGGTTGGTTGAAAGATTCAACCGAACCCTGAAGGGCATGATCATGGGCCTGGAAGGTCCAATGAGGCGTAAGTGGGACGTCCTCTTACCATGCCTGCTCTTTGCATACCGCGAGGTGCCACAGAAGTCTCTAGGGTTCAGCCCCTTTGAGCTGCTGTATGGCCACCCCGTGAGAGGACCACTGAGTTTGGTAAAGGAAGGCTGGGAGCAATCTCCCAGGAAACCTCCCCAGAATGTATATAGCTACATGCTGGCCTTCAGAAACCAAACCAGGCGCTTCAGACAACTTGCTGAGGCAAATCTGGAAGCTAGCCAGGAGGAGATGAAGCGGTGGTACGACCAGAATGCCACTCTGGTAGAGCTTCAGCCTGGACAGGAGGTGTATGTCTTGGCCCCAGTGGAACCCTGTGCACTTCAGGATAAGTGGACAGGCCCATTTGAGGTCGTGGAGCGCAAGAGCTCAGTGACATACTTGGTGGACATGAAGACGCCCAGGAATCCTTTAAGGGTCCTACATGTCAACCGCCTCAAGCCCCACTTGAAAAGGTCCGAAGTGGGCATGCTGTTGGCCACTGATGATGGAATGGAAGAGGAGTCTGAGCCTCTTCCTGACCTCTTAGTGGCCTGTGAGAAGGATGGGTCAGTGGATGGAGTTAACCTCTCACCCACCCTGACCCCTGAGCAACAGGAAGACTGCCGCCAGTTGCTGGGGCAGTTTCCAGACCTGTTCTCCCTGGTTCCTAGTGTCACAGATTGGTGCGTCCATGATGTGGACACAGGAGACAGCTTACCTGTGAAGCATAAGGCCTACCGGGTAACTGACAGGGTCCGGGCCTGCATCAAGGAGGAGGTCTCCAAGATGCTTGCTCTTGGGGTGGTTGAGTCTTCCAGCAGTCCTTGGTCCAGCCCCGTGGTCTTGGTCCCAAAGGCTGCTGCGCCGGGAGCCACACCTGAACTCCGGTTCTGTGTGGACTACAGAGGACTCAATTCAGTCACCAAGACTGACGCGCACCCTATCCCCAGAGCTGATGAGCTCATTGATCGGCTAGGGGCTGCCCGGTTCCTCAGCACGTTTGATTTAACGTCTGGGTACTGGCAGATCGCCTTGACCGATGGGGCAAAGGAGAGGTCAGCATTCTCCACACCAGATGGGCATTTCCAGTTCCGGGTTATGCCATTTGGGATGAAGAATGCCCCTGCCACCTTTCAGAGGTTGGTCAACCAGGTGTTGGTCGGGCTGGATGAGTTCAGTGCCGCCTACCTGGATGACATCGCAGTGTTCAGTGGCACCTGGCCAGAACACCTGCGGCACCTCTGGGAAGTGTTGATGGCGCTGCGCAAGGCAGGCCTCACAATCAAGGCAAGCAAATGCCAGATTGGGCAGGGCTCCGTGGTGTACTTGGGACACCAAGTGGGGAGTGGCAAGGTGGCACCCTTGCAACCCAAAATTGAGACCATCCTGGCTTGGGAACCCCCCAAGACCCAGACTGCAGTGAGAGCCTTCCTGGGGCTCACTGGGTATTACAGGAGGTTTGTCAAGGGCTATGGCACTATTGTGACCCCCTTGACAGAGCTGACTTCTAAGAAGCAGCCCAGGAATGTGATTTGGACTGACACCTGTCAGAAGGCTTTTGACACCCTGAAAACTGCCATGTGCACGGCGCCCGTGCTCCTGGCTCCTGATTTCTCCAAGGAATTCATAGTGCAAACAGACGCTTCAGAGCATGGTGTAGGGGCTGTTCTCTCACAGATGACTGAGGAGGGCTGGGACCAACCCGTAGCCTTCATCAGTAGGAGGTTACTTCCACGGGAAAGTAGGTGGAGTGCAATAGAGCGAGAAGCATTTGCTGTGGTCTGGGCGCTGAAGAAGCTAAGACCCTACTTGTTTGGGTCTCACTTCCGGGTTCAGACGGACCACAGGCCCCTCAGATGGTTGATGCAAATGAGGGGTGAGAACCCAAAACTGTTGAGGTGGTCCATCTCCCTACAGGGTATGGACTTCACGGTGGAACACCGCCCTGGCACAGATCACGCCAACGCCGATGGTCTGTCCAGATTTTTCCGCCTTAGTGATGAGGAACTCCCTGGGGAAGGGTAGTTCTCCCCACATTTCAGCTGGAGGGGACACGTGTTAGACCTGGCACCTTGGCGTGAGTTTCCCTTCCACTTTTTGCTGTTGTGCCTCAAATGTTTTGCTGGTGTCTGCTACTCAGGGCACTGCGCCACGGCCAACCCGTGCCGCAGTGCAAGTGCTCCCTACTGTAAAGTGTACATATGATTGATGTCCATGATTGGTTCATTGGATTTACTGTTAGTCCCTAGTAAAGTGCACCAGGAGTGCCAGGGCTTGTGAATGCCAACACTGCTAGTGGGCCTGCAGCGCTGGTTGCGCCACCCACAGAAGCAGCCTTAAAATGTGTCTAGGGTCTGCCATTGCAGAACCTGCGTGCAGTCTGGTACTGTCACCCTGGCTGGGCAAGTGCACACACTTGCCAGCCCCTAAAACCTTCCGTTAACCTTCATGTTATGTGAGAAGTTGGCCTGGTAGGGGATGTTTCCAATTCTGGAACCACCTACTACCTGACCAAACAATCCCCTTATGGTGTCTGGTTGTAAGTCAACCTTATTAGACAAGCTATCCTAGTGGTAGCATGGACTAAGCAGCCTAAAGGCTTAACTTAAGAGGTCGTGTTAAGCGAGCTGTTTTACCACATACAATCCTGTAATACCAAATGAAAGGACACCACACAAGTATATATTATAAAAATATATGTGTTTATTACTAAAAACAATCCCCAGTATTCTTTATGAATAAAGGGGCACAAGCGTTAAATCAAAAGCACTGTTTAAACATACAAAGTTGCACAATTATGGATGAGGGCAGGGGGCCACTCAAACCATATACTAAACAAGTGGTATAAGAGAGGCCACTCGAACAGTGGTTAGGCCTAGGGCCTAGGGAATCGCTGGGAGCAGTCAGGACAAGCAATGCTGAAGTCGGGAATGGCCCTCGGGATTCGGGAGATGTGCGGAAAGCGCACGCATGCACCAATGTTAACCAATGGTGCGTAAAAGTCAAATAGTTAAAGTTTAAGGACACTTCCGCTGAACCTAGAGGAACAAAACTTAACACACAGACCCTAGAGGTGTGCACCAGTGTGGGAACACCGGCGGAGCAAAGTTACCTCACCCACAGGAAGTGGGTGCACAGGGTCGAAGTGGCGTCGGGTTTTGACACGCAGGCTCTTGGTGCTTGAAGCTGAAAGGGCTGCAGGCAGGGTGAAGACGAAGTGTCCGGTGGAGTCCAAGGGTGGACTCAAGTTGTAGAGTACCTGAAAGCAGAGGGGACAGAGTCTGGGTCACTCAGCAGTGACCAGGGTGGAACCAGGACGGAACCAGGCAATGTCGGGCGCAATCAGGTGGTCGTCGAGGCGCTTCTCTTCGCTGTCACGTGGGCTCTGGGGCATCTGCGACGTCCAGGAGCAGGTCACGATCTGTCCCACGCAGGCTCTCACCGTCGGTGCAGTCGGCTTCCGGTTTGGAGCAAACAAGCCTTGGTAAGAGCAATCCACGCGGGATTGGAAGATGGCGTCTCACTCGGACCAGGAAGGTCAGAGTCGGGGCTCCCTTTCAGGGGAGCTGGTGTGGATCTGGAGCAACCAGAATCACGAGTCTTCTTTTGTAGTTCGTCGGCACAGGGACCACAAGCCAGCTGGCAAGTGACCGGGCCAACGCGTTGAGCCAAATCGTGCCAAAGGGCCCCACGCAGCACTCGTCGAGTGTGGAGGGCTGAACTTCGGCTCAGGAGTAGCTCAGGGTGGGGGCTTCTCAAACCCCGGTGTACAGCTTCGAGGGTCACTCGTGGGCTGCACGGTCAGCGTCTCGTGGTCACTTCAAGATGGCGTGCCCCACGCTTCCGGTCGCCTCCACGGGTCTCAGCTTTGCAGGGACTGTGGATCGGGCTGTTAGAAGCTGGGCAGGCTTGATCTCGTCGATCTCAGTCGCTCGAGTTCCGGCGGGAACTGCAACCAAGTAGACGTCGAGGGCTGGATGGTGCCTGCTGCTGCAGGGTGGTCACTCCTTGACCACAAGGGAGATTCTTCGGGCTTCCACGTCGAGATGGAGGGCGAAGGGTCCAGAATATCGTTTCAAATGTTTCTTCCAGGAAATCTGATGTGCATTGGCACTGCTCCCACTCTTATTCGAATCTGGTGGGCGTGATTACCTGCTAGGTCCCCTCCTATGGGTGGGACCCAGGAAGTGGGTGGATACACCCCCTTCCTTTGATCCAGGCCGCCCTGGCACGAGGGCTGGAGTGCCCCAGAACCGGTTTGGCCGGATTATGCAAGGGGCAGCCTTGTGCGCCCCAGGCAGTGTCTGGTTTCTTTCAAACCTCCCTGCTACAATACACTATCTCCTGTCTGGAGGGCGGTGACACCCTCCTGTGACAGGAAACCCTTTGTCCAGGACCCCCTTGACTGGGTTTCGGTCAGCTCCAGGGGTCCAGACATTTGTCTGTGGCAGAGGCATCCATTTTGTGGATCTTAAGGCCTTTGGAGAAATCAACCGCATTAAAGTGAAGTAACATGTCTTACCCCTCTAGAGGGGTGGAATGCCATCCCCGTCGCCAGAACTGGCGAGGGGATGGTATTCCAAAGCGTATGACACCTTACACGACATGTTTTGATAAAGCCAAACCAGAGTTGCTAAATAACCGCGAGGATTATAAGGCACTTAATAGTATATGGTATGGCATTATCCTGAAACAGCTTAGGGATTTGTTCCCGACGGCTGCAGACAGGCTCAGCTCATGCTAGAGCTCCATCTCACATAAAAACCATGCACCCAGCCTCCAGGATTGGTGAGGCCTGTCTATAGGAGTGGCTCACAGGTTTACATGTGTCCAGATATAGGTTTAGACATAGGTATACTATATCTAAGCAAGGGGTGTGTACACCACCTTACCCCAGCTGAGTGATCAGCCAGTTGTGTCAATTTAAGAACCAGCCAGGGGTGGCAAAAGATATGCTACAGCCCCTGGTAGGCCTTAGTGGCTCCTGTGCCCTGTGCACCTATAGTGCATTCTACAGGGGCTGACAAGGAGTCCATTTCCAATTGGTATGTGCCTATAGCACATGTGTCATTAATTTAGTGAGAGAACAGCAGGCTGGGGGTCTGATCAGCAGGCCCACAGCCTCAGTAGTCGAAAACCAGTGAAGCAAAAAGCAAAAATTTGGGGTGACCATAGGATAGCAGACCCTACTCTCCTACACAACCCCCCCCCAAACGCAGGGACATTAAACTAACCTTGACCAGATAAGTCTTCATGTTCTAAGTGGAAGTACCTGGAGAGACCATCTGCATTACCATGGTCAGTCCCTGGGCGGTGCTCCACTGTAAAGTCCATCCCCTGTAGGGAAATGGACCACCTGAGCAGTTTGGGATTTTCACCCTTCATCTGATTAAGCCATAAGAGGGGCTTATGGTCTGTTTGCACCAGGAAGTGAGTTCCAAACAAGTAGGACCTCAACTTCTTTAATGCCCAAACCACAGCAAAGGCCTCCCTCTCAATGGCTGACCAACGTTTTTCTCTTGGGGTTAGCCTCCTGCTAATGAAAGCAATTGGCTGGTCTTGACCATCTTGATTAAGTTGTGAGAGTACAGCTCCCACCCCCAACTCAGAAGCATCTGTCTGAACAATGAACTGTTTGGAGTAGTCAGGACTCTTTAGGATAGGTGCAGAGCACATGGCCTTCTTCAGGTCTTCAAATGCCTTCTGACAGCTAACTGTCCACTGAACCTTTTTTGGCATCTTCTTGGATGTCAAGTCATTTAATGGTGTCACTATAGACCCATAGTTTTTCACAAACTTTCTGTAATACCCAGTCAGGCCCAAGAAGGCTCTGACTTGTGTCTGGGTAACTGGAGGAGCCCAGTCCTGTATGGCCTGGATTTTGCTTTCCAGTGGCTGAACCTGGCCTCCACCTACTAGGTGGCCCAGGTATACAACCTTACTCTGCCCTATCTGGCACTTTGTGGCCTTGATAGTTAGGCCTGCCTTTTGCAGGGCCTCCAAAACTTTCTTCAGGTGGATCAGGTGATCCTCCCAGGTGGAGCTAAAGACAGCAATATCATCCAGATAAGCTGCACAAAAGTCATCCAACCCAGTAAGGACTTGGTTCACCAACCTTTGAAAAGTGGCAGGTGCATTCTTCAAACCAAAGGGCATTACCACAAACTGATAATGTCCACTAGGGGTAGAGAATGCTGTTTTGGCTTTTGACTCCTCAGCTAGTCTGATTTGCCAGTAGCCAGCTGTCAGATCAAATGTGCTCAGAAACTTGGCAGAAGCCAATCTGTCAATGAGCTCATCTGCTCTTGGAATGGGGTGAGCATCTGTCCTAGTGACAGCATTGAGACCCCTGTAATCCACGCAAAACCTCATTTCTCTCTTACCATCTTGGGTATGAGGTTTTGGCACCAGGACTACTGGGCTGGCCCATGGGCTCTCTGATGGCTCAATCACTCCAAGCTCCAACATCTTTTGCACCTCAGCCTTGATGCAATCCCTGACATGATCAGGTTGCCTGTAGATCTTATTCTTGACAGGCAGACTGTCACCAGTGTCCACAACATGGGTACACCAGTCAGTTTGGCTGGGTGTGAGTGAAAACATTTGCCTGTGAGCCTGCAAAACTTGTCTGCAGTCCCTCTGTTGCTGGTCAGTGAGGCTGCCTGCCAAGGCTACTCCATCAACTGAACCATCATCAGGGTTCTGGGAAAGCAGGTCTGGGAGAGGGTCACTCTCTTCCTCCTGTTCCCCATCTGTGGCCATGAGCAAGCTCATGTCCTCCCTGTCTACAAATGCTTTCAAGCGATTCACATGGATTACCCTGTGAGGGCTCCTGGGTGTTCCAAAGTCTACCAAGTAGGTGACTTCCCCTTTCTTCTCAATAATAGGATAGGGTCCACTCCATTTGTCTTGGAGTGCTGCTGGAGCCACTGGCTCCAGTACCCATACCTTCTGTCCTGGTTGGAACTCTACCAGTACAGCCTTTTGGTCATGCCAAGCTTTCTGCAATTCTTGGCTGGCCTCCAGGTTTTTGGATGCTCTTTCCATGTACTCAGCCATCCTGGAGCGGAGACCAAGTACATAGTCCACTATGTCTAGTTTGGGCTTTTTGAGAGGTAACTCCCATCCTTCCTTCACCAAACACAATGGACCTCTCACAGGGTGGCCAAACAAAAGTTCAAAAGGGCTGTAGCCAACCCCCTTCTGTGGGACCTCTCTGTAAGCAAAGAGCAGGCAGGGTAAAAGAATGTCCCATTTCCGCCTGAGCTTCTCTGGTAATCCTTTTATCATGCCTTTAAGGGTCTTGTTAAATCTCTCCACAAGCCCATTGCATTGTGGATGATATGGGGTGGTAAACTTGTAGTTTACTCCACATTCCTTCCACATTGCTTTTAGATAGCTGGACATAAAATTTGTCCCTCTATCTGATAGTACCTCCTTAGGAAAGCCCACTCTTGAGAAGACTGCAATGAGGGCTTTTGCCACCACAGGTGCTGTGGTGGTCCTTAGGGGAATAGCCTCTGGGTACCTGGTGGCATGATCCACTACCACCAGTATGAATCTGTTCCCAGATGCTGTTTGGGGGTCCATTGGACCCACAATATCAATTCCAACTCTCTCAAAGGGGACCCCCACCACAGGTAGTGGTATTAGGGGGGCCTTTGTTGTGCCACCTGACTTACCACTGGCTTGGCAAGTGACACAGGAGCGACAAAACTCCTTGACATCCTCTGACATGTGAGGCCAGTGAAAGTGTGGAACAAGCCTGTCCCACGTCTTGTTCTGGCCTAAGTGTCCTGCAAGGGGAATATCATGGGCCAAGGTAAGGAGGAATCCCCTAAACTGCAGAGGTATCACCAACCTCCTGGTCATGCCAGGCTTGGGGGTTCTAGCCTCTGAGTAAAGGAGTCCCTCATCCCAATACACTGTATGGGTACCTTGGGCATCCCCAGCAGCCTCAGCAGCAGCCTGCTGTCTGAGGGGTTCAAGGGAAGGGCAATCTAATTGAGCCTGCCTCAGGTCTGCCCTTGAGGGTCCCCCTGTCCCCAGAAACTCAACCTGGTCAGGTTCAAGCTCCTCAGAGACAGTCTCCTCTTGGACTGCAGAATCAGTTTCCTCTGAAACCTGATCCTCAACCTGGGGCAAGGTGGAAGGCGAGGCCTTTCCTCTCTTGCTCCTTCTCTTGGGTTGTGGCTGGTCTATTGTCTCAAGATCCACCACTGGTTCAGGAAGGCACTTCTTAGCCTGAGCCCTTGTCATGGCAAGGACATGCTCTGAAATCCCTAGCATTTCTGCATGAGTCCTGTACTCCACTTCTGACCATGCTGAGCTTTCAAGGTCATTGCCTAACAGACAGTCTACTGGTAGGTCTGCACTCACCACAACTTTCTTTAGGCCATCAACCCCTCCCCAGGAGAAGTTCACAACTGCCACACTATGGGAGGTAGTGGAGTTGCTTGCATTGGTTACTAGGTAGCTCTCTCCTAGTACAATCTGTCCAGGGTCCACAAAGCCAGGGGTCACCATGGTGACACTAGCACATGTGTCCCTGTAAGCTTGAGCCAGTTTCTCATTTATTAAGGGAGTCTGCCTGTATTTGCCCAGGTTAGTGGGGCTTACTGCAGTGGGCAACTCAATGTCCACATCATACAGGAGAACTGCCTGTGTAGGGACTCTGACTAGGCCAGATCCTACTTCAATACCCAGGGTCAACCCAGCTACCCCCTTGGACTGTGTTCCACCACTGCTTACTGTACTTGGGGTTGCAGTTGCTTTAGGAGCTGTAGTGGTGGGAACTGGATTTGCCTTGGTGCACTCACTGCCCCAGTGTGAAACTGATTTGCAGGTATTACACCAAGGTGTCTTTGGACCTTTGTTCTTCTTCTTCTTGTTACCATTTTGGGAACCACCCTCCTTACTATTAGTTTGGGGGCCTGAAGACTTCTGGTCTTTTTCTTTATCTTTCTGATTCTGATTACCACCCTTCTGGTCTGTTTTCTTCTGGTCACCACCTTGGTTCTGGGGTTTCTGCTTAATCCTTGTTCTGACCCATTTGTCTGCCTTCTTTCCCAATTCTTGGGGAGAGGTCAGATCAGAGTCAATAAGGTATTGATGCAACAGCTGGTTTGTACAGTTATTAAGGATCTGTTCTCTCATCATAAGATTGTACAATCCTGTATAGTCTGAAACTTTACTTCCCTGTAACCAACCCTCCAAAGCCTTAGTGGCACACTCCACAAAATCAGTCCAGTCTTGAGTCTGTGCTTTCTGGGTGTCTCTGAACAACAACCTGTATTGCTCAGTGGTTAGGCCATACCCTTCAATGAGAGCACTCTTCAAAACAGAGTAGTTTTTGGCATCCTCAGGTCTAACTGTGAGGAGCCTGTCTCTCCCTTTCTCAGAAAAGGAGTACCACAAAATTGCAGCCCACTGGTTCTCAGGAACCTGCTGTACCATGCAGGCTCTCTCAAGAGCAGTCATCCATTTGTGGATGTCATCCCCTTCTTTAAAGGGGGGCACAATCTTGGTCAGGTTTCTATTGTCATAGGCCCTGTCTTTTTCTCTTGGAAAATTGCTGCCACCAGTGACATCTAAGCCACTTAATTTCTGCTCTCTTGCCAAGGCAAGTCTAGCTTGAGCCAAGGCTACCTCCTCCCTCTCTATCTGGAGTTTGACAGCCCTCATTCTGGCCCTATGCTCTAACTTTTGAGAAGCATTCATGCCTCTCTGTGATTCTCTGGAGGCACTAGAAAGATGAGAGTCCCCTGAGGGAGATCTCACTCTTCTGTTGCCTGGGAGAATCATTTGTTGGGATCTGGGGAGGTGCTGGCCCTCTCCATTTCCCAGTAGGTCCAAGTTGGCCTGGCTAAGCCTACCAACTGGAACCTGGCTACCCTGATCCTGTACTTCTAAGTCCTCAACCTCTGAGTCCTCATCCAAGTCATCATCATCCTCCTCTTCAGGGGGATCAACTGCAGGGGGGTTCCCTCCAGTTCCTGTATCTAGGGAAGCTGCTTTTGCCCTCTCTAAGTCATCCTGTTCTAGGAGTCCTATCAGGATTAGGCAGGTGGGGCTTCTGCCCCTTTTTAACCCTCTTGCTTTGCACAAGACAATCAAGTCTCTGCGGGTTAGTTTGTCATATCCAGAAGTTGCCTGGGTAGGGTCAACTGTCACAGGACTAGACCCTGAGGCCTTTCCTGTGTCGGACATGGTTACTAGTGAGGTGTAAGTGGTGCACTTACCTACACTAAGTGTTTTCCTACTGGACCTTGCTAGTGAGTTGTAGTCAGGGGTGTGCTACTCCCTTCAACCTACAACTACTAAGTTCAGTAGAACTTAATATGCTAAGCTTTTGATTTTATATGTACCTAGAGGTACTTGATGTGATCTTTCAATTTGATATAAAGATTGCAATGGTAAAACAACAGCAAGCTCAAATCCGCACCGCTGCTCACCAATGTGAGAAGTTGGCCTGGTAGGGGATGTTTCCAATTCTGGAACCACCTACTACCTGACCAAACAATCCCCTTATGGTGTCTGGTTGTAAGTCAACCTTATTAGACAAGCTATCCTAGTGGTAGCATGGACTAAGCAGCCTAAAGGCTTAACTTAAGAGGTCGTGTTAAGCGAGCTGTTTTACCACATACAATCCTGTAATACCAAATGAAAGGACACCACACAAGTATATATTATAAAAATATATGTGTTTATTACTAAAAACAATCCCCAGTATTCTTTATGAATAAAGGGGCACAAGCGTTAAATCAAAAGCACTGTTTAAACATACAAAGTTGCACAATTATGGATGAGGGCAGGGGGCCACTCAAACCATATACTAAACAAGTGGTATAAGAGAGGCCACTCGAACAGTGGTTAGGCCTAGGGCCTAGGGAATCGCTGGGAGCAGTCAGGACAAGCAATGCTGAAGTCGGGAATGGCCCTCGGGATTCGGGAGATGTGCGGAAAGCGCACGCATGCACCAATGTTAACCAATGGTGCGTAAAAGTCAAATAGTTAAAGTTTAAGGACACTTCCGCTGAACCTAGAGGAACAAAACTTAACACACAGACCCTAGAGGTGTGCACCAGTGTGGGAACACCGGCGGAGCAAAGTTACCTCACCCACAGGAAGTGGGTGCACAGGGTCGAAGTGGCGTCGGGTTTTGACACGCAGGCTCTTGGTGCTTGAAGCTGAAAGGGCTGCAGGCAGGGTGAAGACGAAGTGTCCGGTGGAGTCCAAGGGTGGACTCAAGTTGTAGAGTACCTGAAAGCAGAGGGGACAGAGTCTGGGTCACTCAGCAGTGACCAGGGTGGAACCAGGACGGAACCAGGCAATGTCGGGCGCAATCAGGTGGTCGTCGAGGCGCTTCTCTTCGCTGTCACGTGGGCTCTGGGGCATCTGCGACGTCCAGGAGCAGGTCACGATCTGTCCCACGCAGGCTCTCACCGTCGGTGCAGTCGGCTTCCGGTTTGGAGCAAACAAGCCTTGGTAAGAGCAATCCACGCGGGATTGGAAGATGGCGTCTCACTCGGACCAGGAAGGTCAGAGTCGGGGCTCCCTTTCAGGGGAGCTGGTGTGGATCTGGAGCAACCAGAATCACGAGTCTTCTTTTGTAGTTCGTCGGCACAGGGACCACAAGCCAGCTGGCAAGTGACCGGGCCAACGCGTTGAGCCAAATCGTGCCAAAGGGCCCCACGCAGCACTCGTCGAGTGTGGAGGGCTGAACTTCGGCTCAGGAGTAGCTCAGGGTGGGGGCTTCTCAAACCCCGGTGTACAGCTTCGAGGGTCACTCGTGGGCTGCACGGTCAGCGTCTCGTGGTCACTTCAAGATGGCGTGCCCCACGCTTCCGGTCGCCTCCACGGGTCTCAGCTTTGCAGGGACTGTGGATCGGGCTGTTAGAAGCTGGGCAGGCTTGATCTCGTCGATCTCAGTCGCTCGAGTTCCGGCGGGAACTGCAACCAAGTAGACGTCGAGGGCTGGATGGTGCCTGCTGCTGCAGGGTGGTCACTCCTTGACCACAAGGGAGATTCTTCGGGCTTCCACGTCGAGATGGAGGGCGAAGGGTCCAGAATATCGTTTCAAATGTTTCTTCCAGGAAATCTGATGTGCATTGGCACTGCTCCCACTCTTATTCGAATCTGGTGGGCGTGATTACCTGCTAGGTCCCCTCCTATGGGTGGGACCCAGGAAGTGGGTGGATACACCCCCTTCCTTTGATCCAGGCCGCCCTGGCACGAGGGCTGGAGTGCCCCAGAACCGGTTTGGCCGGATTATGCAAGGGGCAGCCTTGTGCGCCCCAGGCAGTGTCTGGTTTCTTTCAAACCTCCCTGCTACAATACACTATCTCCTGTCTGGAGGGCGGTGACACCCTCCTGTGACAGGAAACCCTTTGTCCAGGACCCCCTTGACTGGGTTTCGGCCAGCTCCAGGGGTCCAGACATTTGTCTGTGGCAGAGGCATCCATTTTGTGGATCTTAAGGCCTTTGGAGAAATCAACCGCATTAAAGTGAAGTAACATGTCTTACCCCTCTAGAGGGGTGGAATGCCATCCCCGTCGCCAGAACTGGCGAGGGGATGGTATTCCAAAGCGTATGACACCTTACACGACATGTTTTGATAAAGCCAAACCAGAGTTGCTAAATAACCGCGAGGATTATAAGGCACTTAATAGTATATGGTATGGCATTATCCTGAAACAGCTTAGGGATTTGTTCCCGACGGCTGCAGACAGGCTCAGCTCATGCTAGAGCTCCATCTCACATAAAAACCAAGCACCCAGCCTCCAGGATTGGTGAGGCCTGTCTATAGGAGTGGCTCACAGGTTTACATGTGTCCAGATATAGGTTTAGACATAGGTATACTATATCTAAGCAAGGGGTGTGTACACCACCTTACCCCAGCTGAGTGATCAGCCAGTTGTGTCAATTTAAGAACCAGCCAGGGGTGGCAAAAGATATGCTGCAGCCCCTGGTAGGCCTTAGTGGCTCCTGTGCCCTGTGCACCTATAGTGCATTCTACAGGGGCTGACAAGGAGTCCATTTCCAATTGGTATGTGCCTATAGCACATGTGTCATTAATTTAGTGAGAGAACAGCAGGCTGGGGGTCTGATCAGCAGGCCCACAGCCTCAGTAGTCGAAAACCAGTGAAGCAAAAAGCAAAAATTTGGGGTGACCATAGGATAGCAGACCCTACTCTCCTACACAACCCCCCCCCAAACGCAGGGACATTAAACTAACCTTGACCAGATAAGTCTTCATGTTCTAAGTGGAAGTACCTGGAGAGACCATCTGCATTACCATGGTCAGTCCCTGGGCGGTGCTCCACTGTAAAGTCCATCCCCTGTAGGGAAATGGACCACCTGAGCAGTTTGGGATTTTCACCCTTCATCTGATTAAGCCATAAGAGGGGCTTATGGTCTGTTTGCACCAGGAAGTGAGTTCCAAACAAGTAGGACCTCAACTTCTTTAATGCCCAAACCACAGCAAAGGCCTCCCTCTCAATGGCTGACCAACGTTTTTCTCTTGGGGTTAGCCTCCTGCTAATGAAAGCAATTGGCTGGTCTTGACCATCTTGATTAAGTTGTGAGAGTACAGCTCCCACCCCCAACTCAGAAGCATCTGTCTGAACAATGAACTGTTTGGAGTAGTCAGGACTCTTTAGGATAGGTGCAGAGCACATGGCCTTCTTCAGGTCTTCAAATGCCTTCTGACAGCTAACTGTCCACTGAACCTTTTTTGGCATCTTCTTGGATGTCAAGTCATTTAATGGTGTCACTATAGACCCATAGTTCTTCACAAACTTTCTGTAATACCCAGTCAGGCCCAAGAAGGCTCTGACTTGTGTCTGGGTAACTGGAGGAGCCCAGTCCTGTATGGCCTGGATTTTGCTTTCCAGTGGCTGAACCTGGCCTCCACCTACTAGGTGGCCCAGGTATACAACCTTACTCTGCCCTATCTGGCACTTTGTGGCCTTGATAGTTAGGCCTGCCTTTTGCAGGGCCTCCAAAACTTTCTTCAGGTGGATCAGGTGATCCTCCCAGGTGGAGCTAAAGACAGCAATATCATCCAGATAAGCTGCACAAAAGTCATCCAACCCAGTAAGGACTTGGTTCACCAACCTTTGGAAAGTGGCAGGTGCATTCTTCAAACCAAAGGGCATTACCACAAACTGATAATGCCCACTAGGGGTAGAGAATGCTGTCTTGGCCTTTGACTCCTCAGCTAGTCTGATTTGCCAGTAGCCAGCTGTCAGATCAAATGTGCTCAGAAACTTGGCAGAAGCCAATCTGTCAATGAGCTCATCTGCTCTTGGAATGGGGTGAGCATCTGTCCTAGTGACAGCATTGAGACCCCTGTAATCCACGCAAAACCTCATTTCTCTCTTACCATCTTGGGTATGAGGTTTTGGCACCAGGACTACTGGGCTGGCCCATGGGCTCTCTGATGGCTCAATCACTCCAAGCTCCAACATCTTTTGCACCTCAGCCTTGATGCAATCCCTGACATGATCAGGTTGCCTGTAGATCTTATTCTTGACAGGCAGACTGTCACCAGTGTCCACAACATGGGTACACCAGTCAGTTTGGCTGGGTGTGAGTGAAAACATTTGCCTGTGAGCCTGCAAAACTTGTCTGCAGTCCCTCTGTTGCTGGTCAGTGAGGCTGCCTGCCAAGGCTACTCCATCAACTGAACCATCATCAGGGTTCTGGGAGAGCAGGTCTGGGAGAGGGTCACTCTCTTCCTCCTGTTCCCCATCTGTGGCCATGAGCAAGCTCATGTCCTCCCTGTCTACAAATGCTTTCAAGCGATTCACATGGATTACCCTGTGAGGGCTCCTGGGTGTTCCAAAGTCTACCAAGTAGGTGACTTCCCCTTTCTTCTCAATAATAGGATAGGGTCCACTCCATTTGTCTTGGAGTGCTGCTGGAGCCACTGGCTCCAGTACCCATACCTTCTGTCCTGGTTGGAACTCTACCAGTACAGCCTTTTGGTCATGCCAAGCTTTCTGCAATTCTTGGCTGGCCTCCAGGTTTTTGGATGCTCTTTCCATGTACTCAGCCATCCTGGAGCGGAGACCAAGTACATAGTCCACTATGTCTAGTTTGGGCTTTTTGAGAGGTAACTCCCATCCTTCCTTCACCAAACACAATGGACCTCTCACAGGGTGGCCAAACAAAAGTTCAAAAGGGCTGTAGCCAACCCCCTTCTGTGGGACCTCTCTGTAAGCAAAGAGCAGGCAGGGTAAAAGAATGTCCCATTTCCGCCTGAGCTTCTCTGGTAATCCTTTTATCATGCCTTTAAGGGTCTTGTTAAATCTCTCCACAAGCCCATTGCATTGTGGATGATATGGGGTGGTAAACTTATAGTTTACTCCACATTCCTTCCACATTGCTTTTAGATAGCTGGACATAAAATTTGTCCCTCTATCTGATAGTACCTCCTTAGGAAAGCCCACTCTTGAGAAAACTGCAATGAGGGCTTTTGCCACCACAGGTGCTGTGGTGGTCCTTAGGGGAATAGCCTCTGGGTACCTGGTGGCATGATCCACTACCACCAGTATGAATCTGTTCCCAGATGCTGTTTGGGGGTCCATTGGACCCACAATATCAATTCCAACTCTCTCAAAGGGGACCCCCACCACAGGTAGTGGTATTAGGGGGGCCTTTGTTGTGCCACCTGACTTACCACTGGCTTGGCAAGTGACACAGGAGCGACAAAACTCCTTGACATCCTCTGACATGTGAGGCCAGTGAAAGTGTGGAACAAGCCTGTCCCACGTCTTGTTCTGGCCTAAGTGTCCTGCAAGGGGAATATCATGGGCCAAGGTAAGGAGGAATCCCCTAAACTGCAGAGGTATCACCAACCTCCTGGTCATGCCAGGCTTGGGGGCTCTAGCCTCTGAGTAAAGGAGTCCCTCATCCCAATACACAGTATGGGTACCTTGGGCATCCCCAGCAGCCTCAGCAGCAGCCTGCTGTCTGAGGGGTTCAAGGGAAGGGCAATCTAATTGAGCCTGCCTCAGGTCTGCCCTTGAGGGTCCCCCTGTCCCCAGAAACTCAACCTGGTCAGGTTCAAGCTCCTCAGAGACAGTCTCCTCTTGGACTGCAGAATCAGTTTCCTCTGAAACCTGATCCTCAACCTGGGGCAAGGTGGAAGGCGAGGCCTTTCCTCTCTTGCTCCTTCTCTTGGGTTGTGGCTGGTCTATTGTCTCAAGATCCACCACTGGTTCAGGAAGGCACTTCTTAGCCTGAGCCCTTGTCATGGCAAGGACATGCTCTGAAATCCCTAGCATTTCTGCATGAGTCCTGTACTCCACTTCTGACCATGCTGAGCTTTCAAGGTCATTGCCTAACAGACAGTCTACTGGTAGGTCTGCACTCACCACAACTTTCTTTAGGCCATCAACCCCTCCCCAGGAGAAGTTCACAACTGCCACACTATGGGAGGTAGTGGAGTTGCTTGCATTGGTTACTAGGTAGCTCTCTCCTAGTACAATCTGTCCAGGGTCCACAAAGCCAGGGGTCACCATGGTGACACTAGCACATGTGTCCCTGTAAGCTTGAGCCAGTTTCTCATTTATTAAGGGAGTCTGCCTGTATTTGCCCAGGTTAGTGGGGCTTACTGCAGTGGGCAACTCAATGTCCACATCATACAGGAGAACTGCCTGTGTAGGGACTCTGACTAGGCCAGATCCTACTTCAATACCCAGGGTCAACCCAGCTACACCCTTGGACTGTGTTCCACCACTGCTTACTGTACTTGGGGTTGCAGTTGCTTTAGGAGCTGTAGTGGTGGGAACTGGATTTGCCTTGGTGCACTCACTGCCCCAGTGTGAAACTGATTTGCAGGTATTACACCAAGGTGTCTTTGGACCTTTGTTCTTCTTCTTCTTGTTACCATTTTGGGAACCACCCTCCTTACTATTAGTTTGGGGGCCTGAAGACTTCTGGTCTTTTTCTTTATCTTTCTGATTCTGATTACCACCCTTCTGGTCTGTTTTCTTCTGGTCACCACCTTGGTTCTGGGGTTTCTGCTTAATCCTTGTTCTGACCCATTTGTCTGCCTTCTTTCCCAATTCTTGGGGAGAGGTCAGATCAGAGTCAATAAGGTATTGATGCAACAGCTGGTTTGTACAGTTATTAAGGATCTGTTCTCTCATCATAAGATTGTACAATCCTGTATAGTCTGAAACTTTACTTCCCTGTAACCAACCCTCCAAAGCCTTAGTGGCACACTCCACAAAATCAGTCCAGTCTTGAGTCTGTGCTTTCTGGGTGTCTCTGAACAACAACCTGTATTGCTCAGTGGTTAGGCCATACCCTTCAATGAGAGCACTCTTCAAAACAGAGTAGTTTTTGGCATCCTCAGGTCTAACTGTGAGGAGCCTGTCCCTCCCTTTCTCAGAAAAGGAGTACCACAAAATTGCAGCCCACTGATTCTCAGGAACCTGCTGTACCATGCAGGCTCTCTCAAGAGCAGTCATCCATTTGTGGATGTCATCCCCTTCTTTAAAGGGGGGCACAATTTTGGTCAGGTTTCTATTATCATAGGCCCTGTCTTTTTCTCTTGGAAAATTGCTGCCACCAGTGACATCTAAGCCACTTAATTTCTGCTCTCTTGCCAAGGCAAGTTTAGCTTGAGCTAAGGTAAGCTTAGCTTGACTCAGGGCTACCTCCTCTCTCTCTATCTGGAGTCTGACAGCCCTCATTCTAGCCCTATGCTCAGCTTTCTGAGAAGCACTCATGCCTCTCTCTGATTCTCTGGAGGCACTAGAAAGATGAGAGTCCCCTGAGGGAGATCTCACTCTTCTGTTGCCTGGGAGAATCACATGTTGGGTTCTGGGGAGGTGCTGGCCCTCTCCATTCCCCAGTAGGTCCAAGTTGGCCTGGCTAAGCCTACTGTGAGAAGTTGGCCTGGTAGGGGATGTTTCCAATTCTGGAACCACCTACTACCTGACCAAACAATCCCCTTATGGTGTCTGGTTGTAAGTCAACCTTATTAGACAAGCTATCCTAGTGGTAGCATGGACTAAGCAGCCTAAAGGCTTAACTTAAGAGGTCGTGTTAAGCGAGCTGTTTTACCACATACAATCCTGTAATACCAAATGAAAGGACACCACACAAGTATATATTATAAAAATATATGTGTTTATTACTAAAAACAATCCCCAGTATTCTTTATGAATAAAGGGGCACAAGCGTTAAATCAAAAGCACTGTTTAAACATACAAAGTTGCACAATTATGGATGAGGGCAGGGGGCCACTCAAACCATATACTAAACAAGTGGTATAAGAAAGGCCACTCGAGCAGTGGTTAGGCCTAGGGCCTAGGGAATCGCTGGGAGCAGTCAGGACAAGCAATGCTGAAGTCGGGAATGGCCCTCGGGATTCGGGAGATGTGCGGAAAGCGCACGCATGCACCAATGTTAACCAATGGTGCGTAAAAGTCAAATAGTTAAAGTTTAAGGACACTTCCGCTGAACCTAGAGGAACAAAACTTAACACACAGACCCTAGAGGTGTGCACCAGTGTGGGAACACCGGCGGAGCAAAGTTACCTCACCCACAGGAAGTGGGTGCACAGGGTCGAAGTGGCGTCGGGTTTTGACACGCAGGCTCTTGGTGCTTGAAGCTGAAAGGGCTGCAGGCAGGGTGAAGACGAAGTGTCCGGTGGAGTCCAAGGGTGGACTCAAGTTGTAGAGTACCTGAAAGCAGAGGGGACAGAGTTTGGGTCACTCAGCAGTGACCAGGGTGGAACCAGGACGGAACCAGGCAATGTCGGGCGCAATCAGGTGGTCGTCGAGGCGCTTCTCTTCGCTGTCACGTGGGCTCTGGGGCATCTGCGACGTCCAGGAGCAGGTCACGATCTGTCCCACGCAGGCTCTCACCGTCGGTGCAGTCGGCTTCCGGTTTGGAGCAAACAAGCCTTGGTAAGAGCAATCCACGCGGGATTGGAAGATGGCGTCTCACTCGGACCAGGAAGGTCAGAGTCGGGGCTCCCTTTCAGGGGAGCGGGTGTGGATCTGGAGCAACCAGAATCACGAGTCTTTCTTTGTAGTTCGTCGGCACAGGGACCACAAGCCAGCTGGCAAGTGACCGGGCCAACGCGTTGAGCCAAATCGTGCCAAAGGGCCCCACGCAGCACTCGTCGAGTGTGGAGGGCTGAACTTCGGCTCAGGAGTAGCTCAGGGTGGGGGCTTCTCAAACCCCGGTGTACAGCTTCGAGGGTCACTCGTGGGCTGCACGGTCAGCGTCTCGTGGTCACTTCAAGATGGCGTGCCCCACGCTTCCGGTCGCCTCCACGGGTCTCAGCTTTGCAGGGACTGTGGATCGGGCTGTTAGAAGCTGGGCAGGCTTGATCTCGTCGATCTCAGTCGCTCGAGTTCCGGCGGGAACTGCAACTAAGTAGACGTCGAGGGCTGGATGGTGCCTGCTGCTGCAGGGTGGTCACTCCTTGACCACAAGGGAGATTCTTCGGGCTTCCACGTTGAGATGGAGGGCGAAGGGTCCAGAATATCGTTTCAAAATGTTTCTTCCAGGAAATCTGATGTGCATTGGCACTGCTCCCACTCTTATTCGAATCTGGTGGGCGTGATTACCTGCTAGGTCCCCTCCTATGGGTGGGACCCAGGAAGTGGGTGGATACACCCCCTTCCTTTGATCCAGGCCGCCCTGGCACGAGGGCTGGAGTGCCCCAGAACCGGTTTGGCCGGATTATGCAAGGGGCAGCCTTGTGCGCCCCAGGCAGTGTCTGGTTTCTTTCAAACCTCCCTGCTACAATACACTATCTCCTGTCTGGAGGGCGGTGACACCCTCCTGTGACAGGAAACCCTTTGTCCAGGACCCCCTTGACTGGGTTTCGGTCAGCTCCAGGGGTCCAGACATTTGTCTGTGGCAGAGGCATCCATTTTGGGGATCTTAAGGCCTTTGGAGAAATCAACCGCATTAAAGTGAAGTAACATGTCTTACCCCTCTAGAGGGGTGGAATGCCATCCCCGTCGCCAGAACTGGCGAGGGGATGGTATTCCAAAGCGTATGACACCTTACACGACATGTTTTGATAAAGCCAAACCAGAGTTGCTAAATAACCGCGAGGATTATAAGGCACTTAATAGTATATGGTATGGCATTATCCTGAAACAGCTTAGGGATTTGTTCCCGACGGCTGCAGACAGGCTCAGCTCATGCTAGAGCTCCATCTCACATAAAAACCAAGCACCCAGCCTCCAGGATTGGTGAGGCCTGTCTATAGGAGTGGCTCACAGGTTTACATGTGTCCAGATATAGGTTTTAGACATAGGTATACTATATCTAAGCAAGGGGTGTGTACACCACCTTACCCCAGCTGAGTGATCAGCCAGTTGTGTCAATTTAAGAACCAGCCAGGGGTGGCAAAAGATATGCTGCAGCCCCTGGTAGGCCTTAGTGGCTCCTGTGCCCTGTGCACCTATAGTGCATTCTACAGGGGCTGACAAGGAGTCCATTTCCAATTGGTATGTACCTAGGGTACATGGAATCCATTTTACAGAGAGAGCAGATGGCCTGGGGCCCTGATTAGCAGGGAACCAGGTCAACTAAGTCAAAAAACCAGCTAAACACAGGCAAAAAATCTGGGGTAACCATAGTCAGGTAGCCACCTTCCTACATAACCCCCCCCCAAACGAAAGGAGATAAGGCTATCCTTGGCCAGGTAAGCCTATATTGCCTGAGTGGCCATATAAGGAAGTACCTGCACTAGCATGGGTACCCCCTGTCTCATGGTCCACTAAGCAGTCCCTCACCCTTTGGGTATTAGAGGGTCTCCACCATAGGGAATCACTACCTTGGGTGTGTTTATGCAAAGTTAAAGGCTGGTTTGGATATGGAGTATTGAAGTTAGGCTCCACTAAGTTAGGGCTTGGCTTCCTCCAATTATCTTCCACCAGGTGTGCCTTTCTTTCTTTAACTGAGTTGCACTGTGCTCTCAGGGTCAACCTCTGGCTACCTAAAGCTGGAGGCTGGGTCCCTCTGTTTGGCTTGCTGGAGGGACAGTTCAGGTTTGGGCCCCTTGGGTCCCAGGTTTGGCTGTGCCCAACAGAATCCATCTGTGGGAGGTCCCTAACTGTTTTTAAGGGGGCTCCCTCAGGAGTTTTTAAAGTTTTCACCTTACTAGGGCTACTAGTTTTGGTGCACCTAATCTTTTGATGGGGGTGCTTTATTTGACAGGGGGCCCTCTGGGTCTCACTGTCCTTCTTGACCTCTGCAGCCCTGGGCTGGCTAAGGCAAGGGAGAGAGGGGCAGGTTACCTGCTCCAGACTGGGTCCCACCTGAGAAGGGTCCACTGACATCAGAGGTTCTGTCAGGCTAGGCCCAACCACCTCTGGGGCAGTTCCTTCATCAGGGGTAAGATCAGTTCCCTGAGGAGGCTGATCCTGTCCTAAAGTCTGGTGAGGGGGAGATTTCTCTTCCTCCTCCATGCTCTCAGTTTGTGTGGAGTTATCCATCATTTCAGGTTTCACAACACACGTGTCAGTTTGAGTTTGGGCTGTGGCCATCACAGCCCCACCAACCTTTTCAGGAGGAGACTCAGTTTGGGTTTCTGCTGTTATCATAACAGCTTTGCTATTCTGTTCAGGAAGAGCTTTTGCTAAAGATGGGGCAGGGAGTATCTCCGCCCTACCAACCTTTTCAGGAAGGACATCTTGAATTGGGGCTGTAGCCATTACAGCCCCACTAACCTTTCCATTGGAATTTACCATTCTAGAATGGATTTCCTGTTCAACCCCAGCCCAGGCTGAGATTTCTAAATCATTACCCAGTAGACAGTCTACAGGCAAGTTTGGGGACACTGCCACTCTCTTTGGGCCAGTGACACCTCCCCAGCTGAGACTTACTACTGCCATGGGATGATTCGTTTGGATGCCATCAATGTTTATTACCTGGTATGTGGCACCAGGTAAAAGTTGCTTAGAGGGGACTATGCCATCAGCCACCATGGTGATGCTAGCCCCTGTGTCTCTAAAAGCTTCAACTCTTAAACCATTGATGACGGGTTCTTGTCTATACTTGCTCAAAGTATTTGGGCAAGCAGAGAAGTTGGCAAACCCCATGCCAGCCTCATAAACAAGATCATTGGGTGATGGGGACCTGGATAGGCCAGGGTCCACCTGATTTCCAAAAGTAAACCCACCCAGATTCCTGGGTGTGCTTCCACTTCCTGGGGGATTACTGCTGACAGTAACAGGAGGTGTTGAAGCTGGCTTTGGAGGTATATTTTCTTTATTGTTATTCTTGGGACAACAGCTGTCTGTTTTGTAATGCCCCACCTGTTTACAGGGATAACAATAGGGTTTTTTCTCAGTTGAAGAAGTGTCTTGGGACCCACCCCCATCCTTGGAGTTTTGGGGCCCTGGGGAAGTCTTTTCTTTACTTTTATCCCCACCCTTATCTTGAGGCTTGGTAGACTCCTTCTTCTGGTTACTGTCCTGATTCTTAGGCCTAATCCTGGTTCTGACCCATTTGTCTGCCTTCTTTCCCAATTCTTGGGGAGAGGTCAGATCAGAGTCGACCAGGTGCTGGTGTAAGAGCTGGTTCTGACAATTACTTAGGATCTGCTCCCTCATAATCAAATTATACAACCCTGTAAAGTCATGTACTTTGCTGCCATGTAGCCAACCCTCCAGAGCCTTAGTAGCACAATCTACAAAATCAGTCCAGTCCTGAGTCTGTGTCTTCTGGGTGTCTCTGAACTTGAACCTGTACTGTTCAGTGGTTAAGCCAAACCCATCTATCAGAACACTCTTCAGGACTTTGTAATTGTTTGCATCCTCATGTCTGACAGTGAGGAGCTTGTCCCTCCCTTTCTCTGAAAAGGAGTACCATAAGATTGCTGCCCACTGTTCCTCAGGAACCTGCTGTACCATGCAGGCTCTCTCAAGAGCAGTCATCCATTTGTGGATGTCATCCCCTTCTTTGAAGGGGGGCACAATCTTTGTCAGGTTTCTACTATCATAGGACCTGGGTTTCTCTTTAGGAATATTGCTGCCACCAGTGGCATCTAAGCCACACAATTTCTGCTCTCTTGCCAAGGCAAGTTTAGCTTGAGCTAAGGTAAGCTTAGCTTGACTCAGGGCTACCTCCTCTCTCTCTATCTGGAGTCTGACAGCCCTCATTCTAGCCCTATGCTCAGCTTTCTGAGAAGCACTCATGCCTCTCTCTGATTCTCTGGAGGCACTAGAAAGATGAGAGTCCCCTGAGGGAGATCTCACTCTTCTGTTGCCTGGGAGAATCATTTGTTGGGATCTGGGGAGGTGCTGGCCCTCTCCATTTCCCAGTAGGTCCAAGTTGGCCTGGCTAAGCCTACCAACTGGAACCTGGCTACCCTGATCCTGTACTTCTAAGTCCCCAGCATCTGAGTCCTCATCCAAGTCATCATCATCCTCCTCTTCAGGGGGATCAACTGCAGGGGGGTTCCCTCCAGTTCCTGTATCTAGGGAAGCTGCTTTTGCCTTCTCTAAGTCATCCTGTTCTAGGAGTTCTACCAGAATTAGGCAGGTGGGGCTTCTGCCCCTTTTTAACCCTCTTGCTTTGCACAAGACAATCAAGTCTCTGCGGGTTAGTTTGTCATATCCAGAAGTTGCCTGGGTAGGGTCAACTGTCACAGGACTAGACCCTGAGGCCTTTCCTGTGTCGGACATGGTTACTAGTGAGGTGTAAGTGGTGCACTTACCTACACTAAGTGTTTTCCTACTGGACCTTGCTAGTGAGTTGTAGTCAGGGGTGTGCTACTCCCTTCAACCTACAACTACTAAGTTCAGTAGAACTTAATATGCTAAGCTTTTGATTTTATATGTACCTAGAGGTACTTGATGTGATCTTTCAATTTGATATAAAGATTGCAATGGTAAAACAACAGCAAGCTCAAATCCGCACCGCTGCTCACCAATGTGAGAAGTTGGCCTGGTAGGGGATGTTTCCAATTCTGGAACCACCTACTACCTGACCAAACAATCCCCTTATGGTGTCTGGTTGTAAGTCAACCTTATTAGACAAGCTATCCTAGTGGTAGCATGGACTAAGCAGCCTAAAGGCTTAACTTAAGAGGTCGTGTTAAGCGAGCTGTTTTACCACATACAATCCTGTAATACCAAATGAAAGGACACCACACAAGTATATATTATAAAAATATATGTGTTTATTACTAAAAACAATCCCCAGTATTCTTTATGAATAAAGGGGCACAAGCGTTAAATCAAAAGCACTGTTTAAACATACAAAGTTGCACAATTATGGATGAGGGCAGGGGGCCACTCAAACCATATACTAAACAAGTGGTATAAGAAAGGCCACTCGAGCAGTGGTTAGGCCTAGGGCCTAGGGAATCGCTGGGAGCAGTCAGGACAAGCAATGCTGAAGTCGGGAATGGCCCTCGGGATTCGGGAGATGTGCGGAAAGCGCACGCATGCACCAATGTTAACCAATGGTGCGTAAAAGTCAAATAGTTAAAGTTTAAGGACACTTCCGCTGAACCTAGAGGAACAAAACTTAACACACAGACCCTAGAGGTGTGCACCAGTGTGGGAACACCGGCGGAGCAAAGTTACCTCACCCACAGGAAGTGGGTGCACAGGGTCGAAGTGGCGTCGGGTTTTGACACGCAGGCTCTTGGTGCTTGAAGCTGAAAGGGCTGCAGGCAGGGTGAAGACGAAGTGTCCGGTGGAGTCCAAGGGTGGACTCAAGTTGTAGAGTACCTGAAAGCAGAGGGGACAGAGTTTGGGTCACTCAGCAGTGACCAGGGTGGAACCAGGACGGAACCAGGCAATGTCGGGCGCAATCAGGTGGTCGTCGAGGCGCTTCTCTTCGCTGTCACGTGGGCTCTGGGGCATCTGCGACGTCCAGGAGCAGGTCACGATCTGTCCCACGCAGGCTCTCACCGTCGGTGCAGTCGGCTTCCGGTTTGGAGCAAACAAGCCTTGGTAAGAGCAATCCACGCGGGATTGGAAGATGGCGTCTCACTCGGACCAGGAAGGTCAGAGTCGGGGCTCCCTTTCAGGGGAGCGGGTGTGGATCTGGAGCAACCAGAATCACGAGTCTTTCTTTGTAGTTCGTCGGCACAGGGACCACAAGCCAGCTGGCAAGTGACCGGGCCAACGCGTTGAGCCAAATCGTGCCAAAGGGCCCCACGCAGCACTCGTCGAGTGTGGAGGGCTGAACTTCGGCTCAGGAGTAGCTCAGGGTGGGGGCTTCTCAAACCCCGGTGTACAGCTTCGAGGGTCACTCGTGGGCTGCACGGTCAGCGTCTCGTGGTCACTTCAAGATGGCGTGCCCCACGCTTCCGGTCGCCTCCACGGGTCTCAGCTTTGCAGGGACTGTGGATCGGGCTGTTAGAAGCTGGGCAGGCTTGATCTCGTCGATCTCAGTCGCTCGAGTTCCGGCGGGAACTGCAACTAAGTAGACGTCGAGGGCTGGATGGTGCCTGCTGCTGCAGGGTGGTCACTCCTTGACCACAAGGGAGATTCTTCGGGCTTCCACGTTGAGATGGAGGGCGAAGGGTCCAGAATATCGTTTCAAAATGTTTCTTCCAGGAAATCTGATGTGCATTGGCACTGCTCCCACTCTTATTCGAATCTGGTGGGCGTGATTACCTGCTAGGTCCCCTCCTATGGGTGGGACCCAGGAAGTGGGTGGATACACCCCCTTCCTTTGATCCAGGCCGCCCTGGCACGAGGGCTGGAGTGCCCCAGAACCGGTTTGGCCGGATTATGCAAGGGGCAGCCTTGTGCGCCCCAGGCAGTGTCTGGTTTCTTTCAAACCTCCCTGCTACAATACACTATCTCCTGTCTGGAGGGCGGTGACACCCTCCTGTGACAGGAAACCCTTTGTCCAGGACCCCCTTGACTGGGTTTCGGTCAGCTCCAGGGGTCCAGACATTTGTCTGTGGCAGAGGCATCCATTTTGGGGATCTTAAGGCCTTTGGAGAAATCAACCGCATTAAAGTGAAGTAACATGTCTTACCCCTCTAGAGGGGTGGAATGCCATCCCCGTCGCCAGAACTGGCGAGGGGATGGTATTCCAAAGCGTATGACACCTTACACGACATGTTTTGATAAAGCCAAACCAGAGTTGCTAAATAACCGCGAGGATTATAAGGCACTTAATAGTATATGGTATGGCATTATCCTGAAACAGCTTAGGGATTTGTTCCCGACGGCTGCAGACAGGCTCAGCTCATGCTAGAGCTCCATCTCACATAAAAACCAAGCACCCAGCCTCCAGGATTGGTGAGGCCTGTCTATAGGAGTGGCTCACAGGTTTACATGTGTCCAGATATAGGTTTTAGACATAGGTATACTATATCTAAGCAAGGGGTGTGTACACCACCTTACCCCAGCTGAGTGATCAGCCAGTTGTGTCAATTTAAGAACCAGCCAGGGGTGGCAAAAGATATGCTGCAGCCCCTGGTAGGCCTTAGTGGCTCCTGTGCCCTGTGCACCTATAGTGCATTCTACAGGGGCTGACAAGGAGTCCATTTCCAATTGGTATGTACCTAGGGTACATGGAATCCATTTTACAGAGAGAGCAGATGGCCTGGGGCCCTGATTAGCAGGGAACCAGGTCAACTAAGTCAAAAAACCAGCTAAACACAGGCAAAAAATCTGGGGTAACCATAGTCAGGTAGCCACCTTCCTACACCTACCAACTGGAACCTGGCTACCCTGATCCTGTACTTCTAAGTCCTCAACTTCTGAGTCCTCATCCAAGTCATCATCATCCTCCTCTTCAGGGGGATCAACTGCAGGGGGGTTCCCTTCAGTTCCTGTATCTAGGGAAGCTGCTTTTGCCCTCTCTAAGTCATCCTGTTCTAGGAGTCCTATCAGGGTTAGGCAGGTGGGGCTTCTGCCCCTTTTTAACCCTCTTGCTTTGCACAAGACAATCAAGTCTCTGCGGGTTAGTTTGTCATATCCAGAAGTTGCCTGGGTAGGGTCAACTGTCACAGGACTAGACCCTGAGGCCTTTCCTGTGTCGGACATGGTTACTAGTGAGGTGTAAGTGGTGCACTTACCTACACTAAGTGTTTTCCTACTGGACCTTGCTAGTGAGTTGTAGTCAGGGGTGTGCTACTCCCTTCAACCTACAACTACTAAGTTCAGTAGAACTTAATATGCTAAGCTTTTGATTTTATATGTACCTAGAGGTACTTGATGTGATCTTTCAATTTGATATAAAGATTGCAATGGTAAAACAACAGCAAGCTCAAATCCGCACCGCTGCTCACCAATGTGAGAAGTTGGCCTGGTAGGGGATGTTTCCAATTCTGGAACCACCTACTACCTGACCAAACAATCCCCTTATGGTGTCTGGTTGTAAGTCAACCTTACTAGACAAGCTATCCTAGTGGTAGCATGGACTAAGCAGCCTAAAGGCTTAACTTAAGAGGTCGTGTTAAGCGAGCTGTTTTACCACATACAATCCTGTAATACCAAATGAAAGGACACCACACAAGTATATATTATAAAAATATATGTGTTTATTACTAAAAACAATCCCCAGTATTCTTTATGAATAAAGGGGCACAAGCGTTAAATCAAAAGCACTGTTTAAACATACAAAGTTGCACAATTATGGATGAGGGCGGGGGGCCACTCAAACCATATACTAAACAAGTGGTATAAGAGAGGCCACTCGAACAGTGGTTAGGCCTAGGGCCTAGGGAATCGCTGGGAGCAGTCAGGACAAGCAATGCTGAAGTCGGGAATGGCCCTCGGGATTCGGGAGATGTGCGGAAAGCGCACGCATGCACCAATGTTAACCAATGGTGCGTAAAAGTCAAATAGTTAAAGTTTAAGGACACTTCCGCTGAACCTAGAGGAACAAAACTTAACACACAGACCCTAGAGGTGTGCACCAGTGTGGGAACACCGGCGGAGCAAAGTTACCTCACCCACAGGAAGTGGGTGCACAGGGTCGAAGTGGCGTCGGGTTTTGACACGCAGGCTCTTGGTGCTTGGAGCTGAAAGGGCTGCAGGCAGGGTGAAGACGAAGTGTCCGGTGGAGTCCAAGGGTGGACTCAAGTTGTAGAGTACCTGAAAGCAGAGGGGACAGAGTCTGGGTCACTCAGCAGTGACCAGGGTGGAACCAGGACGGAACCAGGCAATGTCGAGCGCAATCAGGTGGTCGTCGAGGAGCTTCTCTCCGCTGTCACGTGGGCTCTGGGGCATCTGCGACGTCCAGGAGCAGGTCACGATCTGTCCCACGCAGGCTCTCACCGTCGGTGCAGTCGGCTTCAGGTTTGGAGCAAACAAGCCTTGGTAAGAGCAATCCACGCAGGATCGGAAGATTGCTTCTCACTCGGACCAGGAAGGTCAGAGTCGGGGCTCCTTTTCAGGGGAGCTGGTGTGGATCTGGAGCAACCAGATTCACGAGTCTTCTTTGGTAGTTCGTCGGCACAGGGACCACAAGCCAGCTGGCAAGTGACCGGGCCAACGCGTTGAGCCAAATCGTGCCAAAGGGCCCCACGCAGCACTCGTCGAGTGTGGAGGGCTGAACTTCGGCTCAGGAGTAGCTCAGGGTGGGGGCTTCTCAAACCCCGGTGTACAGCTTTGAGGGTCACTCGTGGGCTGCACGGTCAGCGTCTCGTGGTCACTTCAAGATGGCGTGCCCCACGCTTCCGGTCGCCTCCACGGGTCTCAGCTTTGCATGGACTGTGGATCGGGCTGTTAGAAGCTGGGCAGGCTTGATCTCGTCGATCTCAGTCGCTCGAGTTCCGGCGGGAACTGCAACTAAGTAGATGTCGAGGGCTGGATGGTGCCTGCTGCTGCAGGGTGGTCACTCCTTGACCACAAGGGAGATTCTTCGGGCTTCCACGTTGAGATGGAGGGCGAAGGGTCCAGAATATCGTTTCAAATGTTTCTTCCAGGAAATCTGATGTGCATTGGCACTGCTCCCACTCTTATTCGAATCTGGTGGGCGTGATTACCTGCTAGGTCCCCTCCTATGGGTGGGACCCAGGAAGTGGGTGGATACACCCCCTTCCTTTGATCCAGGCCGCCCTGGCACGAGGGCTGGAGTGCCCCAGAACCGGTTTGGCCGGATTATGCAAGGGGCAGCCTTGTGCGCCCCAGGCAGTGTCTGGTTTCTTTCAAACCTCCCTGCTACAATACACTATCTCCTGTCTGGAGGGCGGTGACACCCTCCTGTGACAGGAAACCCTTTGTCCAGGACCCCCTTGACTGGGTTTCGGCCAGCTCCAGGGGTCCAGACATTTGTCTGTGGCAGAGGCATCCATTTTGTGGATCTTAAGGCCTTTGGAGAAATCAACCGCATTAAAGTGAAGTAACATGTCTTACCCCTCTAGAGGGGTGGAATGCCATCCCCGTCGCCAGAACTGGCGAGGGGATGGTATTCCAAAGCGTATGACACCTTACACGACATGTTTTGATAAAGCCAAACCAGAGTTGCTAAATAACCGCGAGGATTATAAGGCACTTAATAGTATATGGTATGGCATTATCCTGAAACAGCTTAGGGATTTGTTCCCGACGGCTGCAGACAGGCTCAGCTCATGCTAGAGCTCCATCTCACATAAAAACCAAGCACCCAGCCTCCAGGATTGGTGAGGCCTGTCTATAGGAGTGGCTCACAGGTTTACATGTGTCCAGATATAGGTTTAGACATAGGTATACTATATCTAAGCAAGGGGTGTGTACACCACCTTACCCCAGCTGAGTGATCAGCCAGTTGTGTCAATTTAAGAACCAGCCAGGGGTGGCAAAAGATATGCTGCAGCCCCTGGTAGGCCTTAGTGGCTCCTGTGCCCTGTGCACCTATAGTGCATTCTACAGGGGCTGACAAGGAGTCCATTTCCAATTGGTATGTGCCTATAGCACATGTGTCATTAATTTAGTGAGAGAACAGCAGGCTGGGGGTCTGATCAGCAGGCCCACAGCCTCAGTAGTCGAAAACCAGTGAAGCAAAAAGCAAAAATTTGGGGTGACCATAGGATAGCAGACCCTACTCTCCTACAATGGAGGAGGAAGAGAAATCTCCCCCTCACCAGACTTTAGGACAGGATCAGCCTCCTCAGGGAACTGATCTCACCCCTGATGAAGGAACTGCCCCAGAGGTTGTTAGGCCTGGCCTGACAGAGCCTCTGATGGCGGTGGACCCTTCTCAGGTGGGACCCAGTCTGGAGCAGGTAACCTGCCCCTCTCTCCCTTGCCTTAGCCAGCCCAGGGCTGCAGAGGACAAGAAGGACAGTGAGACCCAGAGGGCCCCCTGTCAAATAAAGCTCCCCCATCAACAGATTAGGGGCACCAAAACTAGTAGCCCTAGTGAGGTGAAAACTTTAAAAACTCCTGAGGGAGCCCCCTTAAAAACAGTTAGGGACCTCCCACAGATGGATTCTGTTGGGCACAGCCAAACCTGGGACCCAAAGGGCCCAAACCTGAACTGTCCCTCCAGCAAGCCAAACAGAGGGACCCAGCCTCCAGCTTTAGGTAGCCAGAGGTTGACCCTGAGAGCACAGTGCAACTCAGTTAAAGAAAGAAAGGCACACATGGTGGAAGATAATTGGAGGAAGCCAAGCCCTAACTTAGTAGAGCCTCACTTCAAAACTCCATATCCAAACCAGCCTTTAACTTTGCATAAACACACCCAAGGTAGGGATTCCCTATGGTGGAGACCCTCTAATACCCAAAGGGTGAGGGACTGCTTAGTGGACCATGAGACAGGGGGTACCCATGCTAGTGCAGGTACTTCCTTATATGGCCACTCAGGCAATATAGGCTTACCTGGCCAAGGATAGCCTTATCTCCTTTCGTTTGGGGGGGGTTATGTAGGAAGGTGGCTACCTGACTATGGTTACCCCAGATTTTTTGCCTGTGTTTAGCTGGTTTTTTGACTTAGTTGACCTGGTTCCCTGCTAATCAGGGCCCCAGGCCATCTGCTCTCTCTGTAAAATGGATTCCATGTACCCTAGGTACATACCACAATTGGAAATGGACTCCTTGTCAGCCCCTGTAGAATGCACTATAGGTGCACAGGGCATAGGAGCCACTAAGGCCTACCAGGGGCTGCAGCATATCTTTTGCCACCCCTGGCTAGTTCTTAAATTGACACAACTGGCTGATCACTCAGCTGGGGTAAGGTGGTGTACACACCCCTTGCTTAGATATAGTATACCTATGTCTAAACCTATATCTGGACACATGTAAACCTGTGAGCCACTCCTATAGTCAGGCCTCATCAATCCTGGAGGCTGAGTGCGTGGTTTTATGTGAGATGGAGCTCTAGCATGAGCTGAGCCTGTCTGCAGCCATCGGGAACAAATCCCTAAGCTGTTTCAGGATAATGCCATACCATATACTATTAAGTGCCTTATAATCCTCGCGGTTATTTAGCAACTTTGGTTTGGCTTTATCAAAACATGTCGTGTAAGGTGTCATACGCTTTGGAATACCATCCCCTCGCCAGTTCTGGCGACGGGGATGGCATTCCACCCCTCTAGAGGGGTAAGACATGTTACTTTGCTTTAATGCGGTTGATTTCTCCAAAGACCTTAAGATCCACAAAATGGATGCCTCTGCCACAGACAAATGTCTGGACCCCTGCAGTTGACTGAAACTCGACCAAATGGGTCCTGGACAAAGGGTTTCCTGTCACAGGAGGGTGTCACCGCCCTCCAGACAGGAGATAGTGTATTGTAGCAGGGAGGTTTGAAAGAAACCAGACAGTGCCTGGGGAGCACAAGGCTTCCCCTTGCATAATCCGGTCAAACCGGTTCTGGGGCAGCCCAGCCCCAGCTCCAGTGAGACCTGGACAAAGGAAAGGGGGTGTAACCACCCCCCTTCCTGGTCCCACCCATAGGGAGGGACCTAGCAGGAGATCCACCCCTCAGATTGGAATAAGAGTGGGAGCAGTGCCCTAGCACAGCAGATCATCCTGAAATCACCTTTAAACTAAGAAGACGACTGGACTTCGACATTCTGATGATAGAAGACTGAAGAGAATCTCCCTTGTGGCCTAGGAGGGGCCACCCTGTGAACACAGGCACCACCCAGCACCTCGATGTCTGCTTTGCCGCCGCCTCCCGCCGGAGCCCGAGTGCAGAGCCTGACAAGACCCAGCTTCCCAGACTTCTCCCAGCCCGATCCACAGTCCCTACAAAGAAGGGACCCGTGGAGGCCCCGAGAGACGTGGGAGCAAACATCTTGAAAGACCCCCGAGACGCTGACTGCGCAGCACCCGAAGCACCCTCGACTCTGTGCTTTGGGGTTTGAGAAGCCCCACAATCGAGCAGCATTTGCACCAAAGATCAGCCCTCCAGCATCTCCACGATCTGCGTGGGGCCCTTTTGCTTTGTGCCACTCGACTCGCCATCCCGGCCGCTTGTCACGTGGTCAGCGGCCATCTTGGCGACGAAACCTACGATTTACACTGTGAGTCTGGTTGCTCCAGACCTGCCCTCGCTCCTGTAGAAAGGAGTACCCGCTCTGACCTTGCTGGTCCGAGTAATAAGCCTTTTTCACTTTCCCCATGGCTTGCATTAGCCAAGGCTTGTTTGCTTCAATCGAGATGCCGACACCGCCATCAGCTAGAGCCTTCAAGGGACAGCTCGTGATCGACTCCTGGACGTCCTTGACCTCTTCGTGTCCACGTGGCTGCAGAGAGAAGCAACACCTCATCACCTGTTTGCACCCGACTTTACCTGGTTCCAATCTGGTTCCACGGTGGTCACTGGCCAGTGACTTTGAACACTGTCCCCTCTGCTTTCAGGTCTTCACCACTTCAGATCCACCCTTGGATCCACCGGACACTTCTCCTTCACATCGCCTGCAGCGTCTTCAGCTTCAAGCGCCAAGAACCTGCGTGTCAAAACCCGACGCCACTTCGACCCTGTGCACCCGCTTCCTGTGGGTGAGGTAACTTTGCTCCGCCGGTGTTCCCACACTGGTGCACATCTCTAGGGTCTGTGTGTTAAGTTTTGTTCCTCTAGGTTCAGCGGAAGTGTCCTTTAACTTTACAACTTTTACGCACCATTGGTTAACATTGGTGCGTGCGTGCGCTTTCCGCACATCTCCCGAATTCCGAGGGCCATTCCCGACTTCAGCATTGCTTGTCCTGACTGCTCCCAGCGATTCCCTAGGCCCTAGGCCTAACCACTGCTCGAGTGGCCTTTCTTATACCACTTGTTTAGTATATGGTTTGAGTGGCCCCCTGCCCTCATCCATAATTGTGCAACTTTGTATGTTTAAACAGTGCTTTTGATTTAACGCTTGTGCCCCTTTATTCATAAAGAATACTGGGGATTGTTTTTAGTAATAAACACATATATTTTTATAATATATACTTGTGTGGTGTCCTTTCATTTGGTATTACAGGATTGTATGTGGTAAAACAGCTCGCTTAACACGACCTCTTAAGTTAAGCCTTTAGGCTGCTTAGTCCATGCTACCCCTAGGATAGCTTGTCTAATAAGGTTGACTTACAACCAGACACCATAAGGGATTGTTTGGTCAGGTAGTAGGTGGTTCCAGAATTGGAAAAATCCCCTACCAGGCCAACTTCTCACAACCAAGCACAGCCTGGGGGGCCAAGAGCAACCAGGGGGACCAAGCACAGCCTGGGGGACCAAGCACAGCCTGGGGGACCAAGCACAGCATGGGGGACCAAGCACAGCCTGGGGGACCAAAAGCAACCAGGGGGACCAAGCACAGCCTGGGGGACCAAGCACAGCCAGGGGGACCAAGCACAGCCTGGGGGACCAAGAGCAACCAGGGGGACCAAGCACAGCCTGGGGGACCAAGCACAGCCTGGGGGACCAAGAGCAACCAGGGGGACCAAGCACAGCCTGGGGGACCAAGCACAGCCTGAAGGACCAAGAGCAACCAGGGGGACCAAGCAGAGCCTGGGGGACCAAGCAGAGCCTGGGGGTCCAAGCACAGCCTGGGGGACCTAGCACAGCCTGGGGGACCAAGAGGAACCAGGGGGACCAAGCACAGCCTGGGGGACCAAGCACAGCCTGGGGGACCAAGAGCAACCAGGGGGACCAAGCACAGCCAGGGGGACCAAGAGCAACCAGGGGGACCAAGCACAGCCTGGGGGACCAAGCACAGGCTGGGGGACCAAGAGCAACCAGGGGGACCAAGCACTGCCGGGGTACCAAGCACAGCCTGGGGGACCAAGAGCAACCAGTGGGACCAAGCACAGCCTGGGGGACCAAGCACAGCCTGGGGGACCAAGAGCAACCAGGGGGACCAAGCACAGCCTGGGGGACCAAGCACAGCCTGGGGGACCAAGAGCAACCAGGGGGACCAAGCACAGCCAGGGGTATCACGCACAGCCAGGGGGACCAAGAGCAACCAGGGGGACCAAGCACAGCCTGGGGGACCAAGCACAGCCTGGGGGACCAAGAGCAACAAGGGGGACCAAGCACAGCCTGGGGGACCAAGCACAGTCTGGGGGACCAAGCACAGCCTGGGGGACCAAGAGCAACCAGGGGGACCAAGCAGAGCCTGGGGGACCAAGCACAGCCTGGGGTACCAAGCACAGCCTGGGGGACTAAGAGCAACTAGGGGGACCAAGCACAGCCTGGGAGACCAAGCACAGCCTGGGGGACCAAGAGCAACCAGGGGGACCAAGCACAGCCAGGGGTACCAAGCACAGCCAGGGGGACCAAGAGCAACCAGGGGGACCAAGCACAGCCTGGGGACCAAGCACAGCCTGGGGGACCAAGCACAGCCTGGGGGACAAAGCACAGCCTGGGGGACCAAGAGCAACCAGGGGGACCAAGCACAGCCTGGGGGACCAAGCACAGCCTGGGGGACCAAGAGCAACCGGAGGGACCAAGCACAGCCTGGGGGACCAAGCACAGCCTGGGGGACCAAGCACAGCCTGGGGGACCAAGAACAGCCTGGGGGACCAAGCACAGCCTGGGGGACCAAGAGCAACCAGGAGGACCAAGCACAGCCTGGGGTACCAAGCACAGCCTGGGGGACCAAGCACAGCCTGGGGGACCAAGAGCAACCAGGGGGACCAAGCACAGCCTGGGGGACCAAGCACAGCCTGGGGGACCAAGCACAGCATGGGGGACCAAGCACAGCCTGGGGGACCAAGAGCAACCAGGGGGACCAAGCACAGCCTGGGGGACCAAGCACAGCCTGGGGGACCAAGCACAGCCTGGGGGACCAAGAGCAACCAGGGGGACCAAGCACAGCCTGGGGGACAAAGCACAGCCTGGGGGACCAAGAGCAACCAGGGGGACCAAGCAGAGCCTGGGGGACCAAGCACAGCCTGAAGGACCAAGAGCAACCAGGGGGACCAAGCAGAGCCTGGGGGACCAAGCAGAGCCTGGGGGACCAAGCAGAGCCTGGGGGACCAAGCACAGCCTGGGGGACCAAGAGCAACCAGGGGGACCAAGCACAGCCAGGGGGACCAAGAGCAACCAGGGGGACCAAGCACAGCCTGGGGGACCAAGCACAGCCTGGGGGACCAAGAGCAACCAGGGGGACCAAGCACAGCCTGGGGGACCAAGCACAGCCTGGGGGACCAAGAGCAACCAGGGGGACCAAGCACAGCCAGGGGTATCACGCACAGCCAGGGGGACCAAGAGCAACCAGGGGGACCAAGCACAGCCTGGGGGACCAAGCACAGCCTGGGGGACCAAGAGCAACCAGGGGGACCAAGCACAGCCTGGGGGACCAAGCAGAGCCTGGGGGACCAAGCACAGCCTGGGGTACCAAGCACAGCCTGGGGGACTAAGAGCAACTAGGGGGACCAAGCACAGCCTGGGGGACCAAGCACAGCCTTGGGGACCAAAAGCAACCAGGGGGGCCAAGCACAGCCAGGGGTACCAAGCACAGCCAGGGGGACCAAGAGCAACCAGGGGGACTGTAGGAGAGTAGGGTCTGCTATCCTATGGTCACCCCAAATTTTTGCTTTTTGCTTCACTGGTTTTCGACTACTGAGGCTGTGGGCCTGCTGATCAGACCCCCAGCCTGCTGTTCTCTCACTAAATTAATGACACATGTGCTATAGGCACATACCAATTGGAAATGGACTCCTTGTCAGCCCCTGTAGAATGCACTATAGGTGCACAGGGCACAGGAGCCACTAAGGCCTACCAGGGGCTGCAGCATATCTTTTGCCACCCCTGGCTGGTTCTTAAATTGACACAACTGGCTGATCACTCAGCTGGGGTAAGGTGGTGTACACACCCCTTGCTTAGATATAGTATACCTATGTCTAAACCTATATCTGGACACATGTAAACCTGTGAGCCACTCCTATAGGCAGGCCTCCCCAATCCTGGAGGCTGGGTGCATGGTTTTTATGTGAGATGGAGCTCTAGCATGAGCTGAGCCTGTCTGCAGCCGTCGGGAACAAATCCCTAAGCTGTTTCAGGATAATGCCATACCATATACTATTAAGTGCCTTATAATCCTCGCGGTTATTTAGCAACTTTGGTTTGGCTTTATCAAAACATGTCGTGTAAGGTGTCATACGCTTTGGAATACCATCCCCTCGCCAGTTCTGGCGACGGGGATGGCATTCCACCCCTCTAGAGGGGTAAGACATGTTACTTCACTTTAATGCGGTTGATTTCTCCAAAGGCCTGAAGATCCACAAAATGGATGCCTCTGCCACAGACAAATGTCTGGACCCCTGGAGCTGACCGAAACTCAGTCAAGGGGGCCCTGGACAAAGGGTTTCCTGTCACAGGAGGGTGTCACCGCCCTCCAGACAGGAGATAGTGTATTGTAGCAGGGAGGTTTGAAAGAAACCAGACACTGCCTGGGGCGCACAAGGCTGCCCCTTGCATAATCCGGCCAAACCGGTACTGGGGCACTCCAGCCCTCGTGCCAGGGCGGCCTGGATCAAAGGAAGGGGGTGTATCCACCCACTTCCTGGGTCCCACCCATAGGAGGGGACCTAGCAGGTAATCACGCCCACCAGATTCGAATAAGAGTGGGAGCAGTGCCAATGCACATCAGATTTCCTGGAAGAAACATTTGAAACGATATTCTGGACCCTTCGCCCTCCATCTCAACGTGGAAGCCCGAAGAATCTCCCTTGTGGTCAAGGAGTGACCACCCTGCAGCAGCAGGCACCATCCAGCCCTCGACGTCTACTCAGTTGCAGTTCCCGCCGGAACTCGAGCGACTGAGATCGACGAGATCAAGCCTGCCCAGCTTCTAACAGCCCGATCCACAGTCCCTGCAAAGCTGAGACCCGTGGAGGCGACCGGAAGCGTGGGGCACGCCATCTTGAAGTGACCACGAGACGCTGACCGTGCAGCCCACGAGTGACCCTCGAAGCTGTACACCGGGGTTTGAGAAGCCCCCACCCTGAGCTACTCCTGAGCCGAAGTTCAGCCCTCCACACTCGACGAGTGCTGCGTGGGGCCCTTTGGCACGATTTGGCTCAACGCGTTGGCCCGGTCACTTGCCAGCTGGCTTGTGGTCCCTGTGCCGACGAACTACCTAAAAAGACTTGTGATTCTGGTTGCTCCAGATCCACACCAGCTCCCCTGAAAAGGAGCCCCGACTCTGACCTTCCTGGTCCGAGTGAGAAGCAATCTTCCGATCCTGCGTGGATTGCTCATACCAAGGCTTGTTTGCTCCAAACTTGAAGCCGACTGCACCGACGGTGAGAGCCTGCGTGGGACAGATCGTGACCTGCTCCTGGACGTCGCAGATGCCCCAGAGCCCACGTGACAGCGGAGAGAAGCTCCTCGACGACCACCTGATTGCGCCCGACATTGCCTGGTTCCGTCCTGGTTCCACCCTGGTCACTGCTGAGTGACCCAGACTCTGTCCCCTCTGCTTTCAGGTACTCTACAACTTGAGTCCACCCTTGGACTCCACCGGGCACTTCGTCTTCACCCTGCCTGCAGCCCTTTCAGCTTCAAGCACCAAGAGCCTGCGTGTCAAAACCCGACGCCACTTCGACCCTATGCACCCACTTCCTGTGGGTGAGGTAACTTTGCTCCGCCGGTGTTCCCACACTGGTGCACACCTCTAGGGTCTGTGTGTTAAGTTTTGTTCCTCTAGGTTCAGCGGAAGTGTCCTTAAACTTTAACTCTTTGACTTTTACGCACCATTGGTTAACATTGGTGCATGCGTGCGCTTTCCGCACATCTCCCGAATCCCGAGGGCCATTCCCGACTTCAGCATTGCTTGTCCTGACTGCTCCCAGTGATTCCCTAGGCCCTAGGCCTAACCACTGCTCGAGTGGCCTTTCTTATACCACTTGTTTAGTATATGGTTTGAGTGGCCACCCGCCCTCATCCATAATTGTGCAACTTGTATGTTTAAACAGTGCTTTTGATTTAACGCTTGTGCCCCTTTATTCATAAAGAATACTGGGGATTGTTTTTAGTAATAAACACATATATTTTTATAATATATACTTGTGTGGTGTCCTTTCATTTGGTATTACAGGATTGTATGTGGTAAAACAGCTCGCTTAACACGACCTCTTAAGTTAAGCCTTTAGGCTGCTTAGTCCATGCTACCCCTAGGATAGCTTGTCTAATAAGGTTGACTTACAACCAGACACCATAAGGGGATTGTTTGGTCAGGTAGTAGGTGGTTCCAGAATTGGAAACATCCCCTACCAGGCCAACTTCTCACATTGGTGAGCAGCGGTGCGGATTTGAGCTTGCTGTTGTTTTACCATTGCAATCTTTATATCAAATTGAAAGATCACATCAAGTACCTCTAGGTACATATAAATCAAAAGCTTAGCATATTAAGTTCTACTGAACTTAGTAGTTGTAGGTTGAAGGGAGTAGCACACCCCTGACTACAACTCACTAGCAAGGTCCAGTAGGAAAACACTTAGTGTAGGTAAGTGCACCACTTACACCTCACTAGTAACCATGTCTGACACAGGAAAGGCCTCAGGGTCTAGTCCTGTGACAGTTGACCCTACCCATGCAACTTTTGGATATGACAAACTAACCCGCAGAGACTTGATTGCCTTGTGCAAAGCAAGAGGGTTAAAAAGGGGCAGAAGCCCCACCTGCCTAATCCTGGTAGAAATCCTAGAACAGGATGACTTAGAGAAGGCAAAAGCAGCTTCCCTAGATACAGGAACTGGAGGGAACCCCCCTGCAGTTGATCCCCTTGAAGAGGAGGATGATGATGACTTGGATGAGGACTCAGATGTTGAGGACTTAGGAGTACAGGATCAGGGTAGCCAGGTTCCAGTTGGTAGGCTTAGCCAGGCCAACTTGGACCTACTGGGGAATGGAGAGGGCCAGCACCTCCCCAGAACCCAACATATGATTCCCCCAGGCAACAGAAGAGTGAGATCTCCCTCAGGGGACTCTCATCTTTCTAGTGCCTCCAGAGAATCACAGAGAGGCATGAATGCTTCTCAAAAGTTAGAGCATAGGGCCAGAATGAGGGCTGTCAAACTCCAGATAGAGAGGGAGGAGGTAGCCTTGGCTCAAGCTAGACTTGCCTTGGCAAGAGAGCAGAAATTAAGTGGCTTAGATGTCACTGGTGGCAGCAATTTTCCAAGAGAAAAAGACAGGGCCTATGATAATAGAAATCTGACCAAAATTGTGCCCCCCTTTAAAGAAGGGGATGACATCCACAAATGGATGACTGCTCTTGAGAGAGCCTGCATGGTACAGCAGGTTCCTGAGAATCAGTGGGCTGCAATTTTGTGGTACTCCTTTTCTGAGAAAGGGAGGGACAGGCTCCTCACAGTTAGACCTGAGGATGCCAAAAACTACTCTGTTTTGAAGAGTGCTCTCATTGAAGGGTATGGCCTAACCACTGAGCAATACAGGTTGTTGTTCAGAGACACCCAGAAAGCACAGACTCAAGACTGGACTGATTTTGTGGAGTGTGCCACTAAGGCTTTGGAGGGTTGGTTGCAGGGAAGTAAAGTTTCAGACTATACAGGATTGTACAATCTTATGATGAGAGAACAGATCCTTAATAACTGTACAAACCAGCTGTTGCATCAATACCTTATTGACTCTGATCTGACCTCTCCCCAAGAATTGGGAAAGAAGGCAGACAAATGGGTCAGAACAAGGATTAAGCAGAAACCCCAGAACCAAGGTGGTGACCAGAAGAAAACAGACCAGAAGGGTGGTAATCAGAATCAGAAAGATAAAGAAAAAGACCAGAAGTCTTCAGGCCCCCAAACTAATAGTAAGGAGGGTGGTTCCCAAACCGGTAACAAGAAGAAGAAGAACAAAGGTCCAAAGACACCTTGGTGCAATACCTGCAAATCAGTTTCACACTGGGGCAGTGAGTGCACCAAGGCAAATCCAGTTCCCACCACTACAGCTCCTAAAGCAACTGCAACCCCAAGTACAGTAAGCAGTGGTGGAACACAGTCCAAGGGTGTAGCTGGGTTGACCCTGGGTATTGAAGTAGGATCTGGCCTAGTCAGAGTCCCTACACAGGCAGTTCTCCTGTATGATGTGGACATTGAGTTGCCCACTGCAGTAAGCCCCACTAACCTGGGCAAATACAGGCAGACTCCCTTAATAAATGAGAAACTGGCTCAAGCTTACAGGGACACATGTGCTAGTGTCACCATGGTGACCCCTGGCTTTGTGGACCCTGGGCAGATTGTACTAGGAGAGAGCTACCTAGTAACCGATGCAAGCAACTCCACTACCTCCCATAGTGTGGCAGTTGTGAACTTCTCCTGGGGAGGGGTTGATGGCCTAAAGAAAGTTGTGGTGAGTGCAGACCTACCAGAAGACTGTCTGTTAGGCAATGACCTTGAAAGCTCAGCATGGTCAGAAGTGGAGTACAGGACTCATGCAGAAATGCTAGGGATTTCAGAGCATGTCCTTGCCATGACAAGGGCTCAGGCTAAGAAGTGCCTTCCTGAACCAGTGGTGGATCTTGAGACAATAGACCAGCCACAACCCAAGAGAAGGAGCAAGAGAGGAAAGGCCTCGCCTTCCACCTTGCCCCAGGTTGAGGATCAGGTTTCAGAGGAAACTGATTCTGCAGTCCAAGAGGAGACTGTCTCTGAGGAGCTTGAACCTGACCAGGTTGAGTTTCTGGGGACAGGGGGACCCTCAAGGGCAGACCTGAGGCAGGCTCAATTAGATTGCCCTTCCCTTGAACCCCTCAGACAGCAGGCTGCTGCTGAGGCTGCTGGGGATGCCCAAGGTACCCATACTGTGTATTGGGATGAGGGACTCCTTTACTCAGAGGCTAGAGCCCCCAAGCCTGGCATGACCAGGAGGTTGGTGATACCTCTGCAGTTTAGGGGATTCCTCCTTACCTTGGCCCATGATATTCCCCTTGCAGGACACTTAGGCCAGAACAAGACATGGGACAGGCTTGTTCCACACTTTCACTGGCCTCACATGTCAGAGGATGTCAAGGAGTTTTGTCGCTCCTGTGTCACTTGCCAAGCCAGTGGTAAGTCAGGTGGCACAACAAAGGCCCCCCTAATACCACTACCTGTGGTGGGGGTCCCCTTTGAGAGAGTTGGAATTGATATTGTGGGTCCAATGGACCCCCAAACAGCATCTGGGAACAGATTCATACTGGTGGTAGTGGATCATGCCACCAGGTACCCAGAGGCTATTCCCCTAAGGACCACCACAGCACCTGTGGTGGCAAAAGCCCTCATTGCAGTTTTCTCAAGAGTGGGCTTTCCTAAGGAGGTACTATCAGATAGAGGGACAAATTTTATGTCCAGCTATCTAAAAGCCATGTGGAAGGAATGTGGAGTAAACTATAAGTTTACCACCCCATATCATCCACAATGCAATGGGCTTGTGGAGAGATTTAACAAGACCCTTAAAGGCATGATAAAAGGATTACCAGAGAAGCTCAGGCGGAAATGGGACATTCTTTTACCCTGCCTGCTCTTTGCTTACAGAGAGGTCCCACAGAAGGGGGTTGGCTACAGCCCTTTTGAACTTTTGTTTGGCCACCCTGTGAGAGGTCCATTGTGTTTGGTGAAGGAAGGATGGGAGTTACCTCTCAAAAAGCCCAAACTAGACATAGTGGACTATGTACTTGGTCTCCGCTCCAGGATGGCTGAGTACATGGAAAGAGCATCCAAAAACCTGGAGGCCAGCCAAGAATTGCAGAAAGCTTGGCATGACCAAAAGGCTGTACTGGTAGAGTTCCAACCAGGACAGAAGGTATGGGTACTGGAGCCAGTGGCTCCAGCAGCACTCCAAGACAAATGGAGTGGACCCTATCCTATTATTGAGAAGAAAGGGGAAGTCACCTACTTGGTAGACTTTGGAACACCCAGGAGCCCTCACAGGGTAATCCATGTGAATCGCTTGAAAGCATTTGTAGACAGGGAGGACATGAGCTTGCTCATGGCCACAGATGGGGAACAGGAGGAAGAGAGTGACCCTCTCCCAGACCTGCTTTCTCAGAACCCTGATGATGGTTCAGTTGATGGAGTAGCCTTGGCAGGCAGCCTCACTGACCAGCAACAGAGGGACTGCAGACAAGTTTTGCAGGCTCACAGGCAAATGTTTTCACTCACACCCAGCCAAACTGACTGGTGTACCCATGTTGTGGACACTGGTGACAGTCTGCCTGTCAAGAATAAGATCTACAGGCAACCTGATCATGTCAGGGATTGCATCAAGGCTGAGGTGCAAAAGATGTTGGAGCTTGGAGTGATTGAGCCATCAGAGAGCCCATGGGCCAGCCCAGTAGTCCTGGTGCCAAAACCTCATACCCAAGATGGTAAGAGAGAAATGAGGTTTTGCGTGGATTACAGGGGTCTCAATGCTGTCACTAGGACAGATGCTCACCCCATTCCAAGAGCAGATGAGCTCATTGACAGATTGGCTTCTGCCAAGTTTCTGAGCACATTTGATCTGACAGCTGGCTACTGGCAAATCAGACTAGCTGAGGAGTCAAAAGCCAAAACAGCATTCTCTACCCCTAGTGGACATTATCAGTTTGTGGTAATGCCCTTTGGTTTGAAGAATGCACCTGCCACTTTCCAAAGGTTGGTGAACCAAGTCCTTACTGGGTTGGATGACTTTTGTGCAGCTTATCTAGATGATATTGCTGTCTTTAGCTCCACCTGGGAGGATCACCTGATCCACCTGAAGAAAGTTTTGGAGGCCCTGCAAAAGGCAGGCCTAACTATCAAGGCCACAAAGTGCCAGATAGGGCAGAGTAAGGTTGTATACCTGGGCCACCTAGTAGGTGGAGGCCAGGTTCAGCCACTGGAAAGCAAAATCCAGGCCATACAGGACTGGGCTCCTCCAGTTACCCAGACACAAGTCAGAGCCTTCTTGGGCCTGACTGGGTATTACAGAAAGTTTGTGAAAAACTATGGGTCTATAGTGACACCATTAAATGACTTGACATCCAAGAAGATGCCAAAAAAGGTTCAGTGGACAGTTAGCTGTCAGAAGGCATTTGAAGACCTGAAGAAGGCCATGTGCTCTGCACCTATCCTAAAGAGTCCTGACTACTCCAAACAGTTCATTGTTCAGACAGATGCTTCTGAGTTGGGGGTGGGAGCTGTACTCTCACAACTTAATCAAGATGGTCAAGACCAGCCAATTGCTTTCATTAGCAGGAGGCTAACCCCAAGAGAAAAACGTTGGTCAGCCATTGAGAGGGAGGCCTTTGCTGTGGTTTGGGCATTAAAGAAGTTGAGGTCCTACTTGTTTGGAACTCACTTCCTGGTGCAAACAGACCATAAGCCCCTCTTATGGCTTAATCAGATGAAGGGTGAAAATCCCAAACTACTCAGGTGGTCCATTTCCCTACTGGGGATGGACTTTACAGTGGAGCACCGCCCAGGGACTGACCATGGTAATGCAGATGGTCTCTCCAGGTACTTCCACTTAGAACATGAAGACTTATCTGGTCAAGGTTAGTTTAATGTCCCTGCGTTTGGGGGGGGTTGTGTAGGAGAGTAGGGTCTGCTATCCTATGGTCACCCCAAATTTTTGCTTTTTGCTTCACTGGTTTTCGACTACTGAGGCTGTGGGCCTGCTGATCAGACCCCCAGCCTGCTGTTCTCTCACTAAATTAATGACACATGTGCTATAGGCACATACCATTTGTGAGAAGTTGGCCTGGTAGGGGATGTTTCCAATTCTGGAACCACCTACTACCTGACCAAACAATCCCCTTATGGTGTCTGGTTGTAAGTCAACCTTATTAGACAAGCTATCCTAGTGGTAGCATGGACTAAGCAGCCTAAAGGCTTAACTTAAGAGGTCGTGTTAAGCGAGCTGTTTTACCACATACAATCCTGTAATACCAAATGAAAGGACACCACACAAGTATATATTATAAAAATATATGTGTTTATTACTAAAAACAATCCCCAGTATTCTTTATGAATAAAGGGGCACAAGCGTTAAATCAAAAGCACTGTTTAAACATACAAAGTTGCACAATTATGGATGAGGGCAGGGGGCCACTCAAACCATATACTAAACAAGTGGTATAAGAGAGGCCACTCGAACAGTGGTTAGGCCTAGGGCCTAGGGAATCGCTGGGAGCAGTCAGGACGAGCAATGCTGAAGTCGGGAATGGCCCTCGGGATTCGGGAGATGTGCGGAAAGCGCACGCATGCACCAATGTTAACCAATGGTGCGTAAAAGTCAAATAGTTAAAGTTTAAGGACACTTCCGCTGAACCTAGAGGAACAAAACTTAACACACAGACCCTAGAGGTGTGCACCAGTGTGGGAACACCGGCGGAGCAAAGTTACCTCACCCACAGGAAGTGGGTGCACAGGGTCGAAGTGGCGTCGGGTTTTGACACGCAGGCTCTTGGTGCTTGAAGCTGAAAGGGCTGCAGGCAGGGTGAAGACGAAGTGTCCGGTGGAGTCCAAGGGTGGACTCAAGTTGTAGAGTACCTGAAAGCAGAGGGGACAGAGTCTGGGTCACTCAGCAGTGACCAGGGTGGAACCAGGACGGAACCAGGCAATGTCGGGCGCAATCAGGTGGTCGTCGAGGCGCTTCTCTTCGCTGTCACGTGGGCTCTGGGGCATCTGCGACGTCCAGGAGCAGGTCACGATCTGTCCCACGCAGGCTCTCACCGTCGGTGCAGTCGGCTTCCGGTTTGGAGCAAACAAGCCTTGGTAAGAGCAATCCACGCGGGATTGGAAGATGGCGTCTTACTCGGACCAGGAAGGTCAGAGTCGGGGCTCCCTTTCAGGGGAGCTGGTGTGGATCTGGAGCAACCAGAATCACGAGTCTTCTTTTGTAGTTCGTCGGCACAGGGACCACAAGCCAGCTGGCAAGTGACCGGGCCAACGCGTTGAGCCAAATCGTGCCAAAGGGCCCCACGCAGCACTCGTCGAGTGTGGAGGGCTGAACTTCGGCTCAGGAGTAGCTCAGGGTGGGGGCTTCTCAAACCCCGGTGTACAGCTTCGAGGGTCACTCGTGGGCTGCACGGTCAGCGTCTCGTGGTCACTTCAAGATGGCGTGCCCCACGCTTCCGGTCGCCTCCACGGGTCTCAGCTTTGCAGGGACTGTGGATCGGGCTGTTAGAAGCTGGGCAGGCTTGATCTCGTCGATCTCAGTCGCTCGAGTTCCGGCGGGAACTGCAACCAAGTAGACGTCGAGGGCTGGATGGTGCCTGCTGCTGCAGGGTGGTCACTCCTTGACCACAAGGGAGATTCTTCGGGCTTCCACGTTGAGATGGAGGGCGAAGGGTCTAGAATATCGTTTCAAATGTTTCTTCCAGGAAATCTGATGTGCATTGGCACTGCTCCCACTCTTATTCGAATCTGGTGGGCGTGATTACCTGCTAGGTCCCCTCCTATGGGTGGGACCCAGGAAGTGGGTGGATACACCCCCTTCCTTTGATCCAGGCCGCCCTGGCACGAGGGCTGGAGTGCCCCAGAACCGGTTTGGCCGGATTATGCAAGGGGCAGCCTTGTGCGCCCCAGGCAGTGTCTGGTTTCTTTCAAACCTCCCTGCTACAATACACTATCTCCTGTCTGGAGGGCGGTGACACCCTCCTGTGACAGGAAACCCTTTGTCCAGGACCCCCTTGACTGGGTTTCGGTCAGCTCCAGGGGTCCAGACATTTGTCTGTGGCAGAGGCATCCATTTTGTGGATCTTAAGGCCTTTGGAGAAATCAACCGCATTAAAGTGAAGTAACATGTCTTACCCCTCTAGAGGGGTGGAATGCCATCCCCGTCGCCAGAACTGGCGAGGGGATGGTATTCCAAAGCGTATGACACCTTACACGACATGTTTTGATAAAGCCAAACCAAAGTTGCTAAATAACCGCGAGGATTATAAGGCACTTAATAGTATATGGTATGGCATTATCCTGAAACAGCTTAGGGATTTGTTCCCGACGGCTGCAGACAGGCTCAGCTCACGCTAGAGCTCCATCTCACATAAAAACCATGCACCCAGCCTCCAGGATTGGTGAGGCCTGACTATAGGAGTGGCTCATAGGTTTACATGTGTCCAGATATAGGTTTAGACATAGGTATACTATATCTAAGCAAGGGGTGTGTACACCACCTTACCCCAGCTGAGTGATCAGCCAGTTGTGTCAATTTAAGAACCAGCCAGGGGTGGCAAAAGATATGCTGCAGCCCCTGGTAGGCCTTGGTGGCTCCTATGCCCTGGGCACCTATAGTGCATCATACAGGGGCTGACAAGGAGTCCATTTCCAATTGTGGTATGTACCTAGGGTACATGGAATCCATTTTACAGAGAGAGCAGATGGCCTGGGGCCCTGATTAGCAGGGAACCAGGTCAACTAAGTCAAAAAACCAGCTAAACACAGGCAAAAAATCTGGGGTAACCATAGTCAGGTAGCCACCTTCCTACATAACCCCCCCCCAAACGAAAGGAGATAAGGCTATCCTTGGCCAGGTAAGCCTATATTGCCTGAGTGGCCATATAAGGAAGTACCTGCACTAGCATGGGTACCCCCTGTCTCATGGTCCACTAAGCAGTCCCTCACCCTTTGGGTATTAGAGGGTCTCCACCATAGGGAATCACTACCTTGGGGGGCTTGGCTTCCTCCAATTATCTTCCACCAGGTGTGCCTTTCTTTCTTTAACTGAGTTGCACTGTGCTCTCAGGGTCAGCCTCTGGCTACCTAAAGCTGGAGGCTGGGTCCCTCTGTTTGGCTTGCTGGAGGGACAGTTCAGGTTTGGGCCCCTTGGGTCCCAGGTTTGGCTGTGCCCAACAGAATCCATCTGTGGGAGGTCCCTAACTACTTTTAAGGGGGCTCCCTCAGGAGTTTTTAAAGTTTTCACCTTACTAGGGCTACTAGTTTTGGTGCACCTAATCTTTTGATGGGGGTGCTGTATTTGACAGGGGGCCCTCTGGGTCTCACTGTCCTTCTTGTCCTCTGCAGCCCTGGGCTGGCTAAGGCAAGGTAGAGAGGGGCAGGTTACCTGCTCCAGACTGGGTCCCACCTGAGAAGGGTCCACTGACATCAGAGGTTCTGTCAGGCTAGGCCCAACCACCTCTGGGGCAGCTCCTTCATCAGGGGTAAGATCAGTTCCCTGAGGAGGCTGATCCTGTCCTAAAGTCTGGTGAGGGGGAGATTTCTCTTCCTCCTCCATGCTCTCAGTTTGTGTGGAGTTATCCATCATTTCAGGTTTCACAACACACATGTCAGTTTGAGTTTGGGCTGTGGCCATCACAGCCCCACCAACCTTTTCAGGAGGAGACTCAGTTTTGGTTTCTGCTGTTATCATAACAGCTTTGCTATTCTGTTCAGGAAGAGCTTTTACTAAAGATGGGGCAGAGAGTTTCTCAGCCCTACCAACCTTTTCAGGAAGGACATCTTGGATTGGGGCTGTAGCCAGTACAGCCTCACTAACCTTTCCATGGGAATTCACCATTCTAGAATGGGTTTCCTGTTCAACCTCAGCCCAGGCTGAGATTTCTAAATCATTCCCCAGTAGACAGTCTACAGGCAAGTTTGGGGACACTGCCACTCTTTTTGGGCCAGTGACACCTCCCCAGCTGAGACTTACTACTGCCATGGGATGATTTGTTTGGATGCCATCAATGTTTATTACCTGGTATGTGGCACCAGGTAAAAGTTGCTTAGAGGGGACTATGCCATCAGCCACCATGGTGATGCTAGCCCCTGTGTCTCTAAAAGCTTCAACTCTTAAACCATTGATGATGGGTTCTTGTCTATACTTGCTCAAAGTATTTGGGCAAGCAGAGAAGTTGGCAAACCCCATGCCAGCCTCATAAACAAGATTAGTGGGTGATGGGGACCTGGATAGGCCAGGGTCCACCTGAGTTCCAAAAGTAAACCCACCCAGATTCCTGGGTGTGCTTCCACTTCCTGGGGGATTACTGCTGACAGTAACAGGAGGTGTTGAAGCTGGTTTTGGAGGTATATTTTCTTTATTGTTATTCTTGGGACAACAGTTGTCTGTTTTGTAATGCCCCACCTGTTTACAGGGATAACAATAGGGCTTTTTATCAGTTGAAGAAGTGTCTTGGGACCCACCCCCATCCTTGGAGTTTTGGGGCCCTGGGGAAGTCTTTTCTTTACTTTTATCCCCACCCTTATCTTGAGGCTTGGTAGACTCCTTCTTCTGGTTACTGTCCTGATTCTTAGGCCTAATCCTGGTTCTGACCCATTTGTCTGCCTTCTTTCCCAATTCTTGGGGAGAGGTCAGATCAGAGTCTACCAGGTGCTGGTGTAAGAGCTGGTTCTGACAATTACTTAGGATCTGCTCCCTCATAATCAAATTATACAATCCTGTAAAGTCATGTACTTTGCTGCCATGTAGCCAACCCTCCAGAGCCTTAGTAGCACAATCTACAAAATCAGTCCAGTCCTGAGTCTGTGTCTTCTGGGTATCTCTGAACTTCAACCTGTACTGTTCAGTGGTTAAGCCAAACCCATCTATCAGAACACTCTTCAGGACTTTGTAATTGTTTGCATCCTCATGTCTAACAGTGAGGAGCTTGTCTCTCCCTTTCTCTGAAAAGGAGTACCATAAGATTGCTGCCCACTGTTCCTCAGGAACCTGCTGTACCATGCAGGCTCTCTCAAGAGCAGTTATCCACTTGTGGATGTCATCCCCTTCCTTGTAGGGGGGCACAATCTTTGTCAGGTTTCTACTATCATAGGACCTGGGTTTCTCTTTAGAAATATTGCTGCCACCAGTGGCATCTAAGCCACACAATTTCTGCTCTCTTGCCAAGGCAAGTTTAGCTTGAGCTAAGGTAAGCTTAGCTTGACTCAGGGCTACCTCCTCTCTCTCTATCTGGAGTCTGACAGCCCTCATTCTAGCCCTATGCTCAGCTTTCTGAGAAGCACTCATGCCTCTCTCTGATTCTCTGGAGGCACTAGAAAGATGAGAGTCCCCTGAGGGAGATCTCACTCTTCTGTTGCCTGGGAGAATCACATGTTGGGTTCTGGGGAGGTGCTGGCCCTCTCCATTCCCCAGTAGGTCCAAGTTGGCCTGGCTAAGCCTACCAACTGGAACCTGGCTACCCTGATCCTGTACTTCTAAGTCCTCAACCTCTGAGTCCTCATCCAAGTCATCATCATCCTCCTCTTCAGGGGGATCAACTGCAGGGGGGTTCCCTCCAGTTCCTGTATCTAGGGAAGCTGCTTTTGCCCTCTCTAAGTCATCCTGTTCTAGGAGTTCTATCAGGATTAGGCAGGTGGGGCTTCTGCCCCTTTTTAACCCTCTTGCTTTGCACAAGACAATCAAGTCTCTGCGGGTTAGTTTGTCATATCCAGAAGTTGCCTGGGTAGGGTCAACTGTCACAGGACTAGACCCTGAGGCCTTTCCTGTGTCGGACATGGTTACTAGTGAGGTGTAAGTGGTGCACTTACCTACACTAAGTGTTTTCCTACTGGACCTTGCTAGTGAGTTGTAGTCAGGGGTGTGCTACTCCCTTCAACCTACAACTACTAAGTTCAGTAGAACTTAATATGCTAAGCTTTTGATTTTATATGTACCTAGAGGTACTTGATGTGATCTTTCAATTTGATATAAAGATTGCAATGGTAAAACAACAGCAAGCTCAAATCCGCACCGCTGCTCACCAATGTGAGAAGTTGGCCTGGTAGGGGATGTTTCCAATTCTGGAACCACCTACTACCTGACCAAACAATCCCCTTATGGTGTCTGGTTGTAAGTCAACCTTATTAGACAAGCTATCCTAGTGGTAGCATGGACTAAGCAGCCTAAAGGCTTAACTTAAGAGGTCGTGTTAAGCGAGCTGTTTTACCACATACAATCCTGTAATACCAAATGAAAGGACACCACACAAGTATATATTATAAAAATATATGTGTTTATTACTAAAAACAATCCCCAGTATTCTTTATGAATAAAGGGGCACAAGCGTTAAATCAAAAGCACTGTTTAAACATACAAAGTTGCACAATTATGGATGAGGGCAGGGGGCCACTCAAACCATATACTAAACAAGTGGTATAAGAGAGGCCACTCGAACAGTGGTTAGGCCTAGGGCCTAGGGAATCGCTGGGAGCAGTCAGGACGAGCAATGCTGAAGTCGGGAATGGCCCTCGGGATTCGGGAGATGTGCGGAAAGCGCACGCATGCACCAATGTTAACCAATGGTGCGTAAAAGTCAAATAGTTAAAGTTTAAGGACACTTCCGCTGAACCTAGAGGAACAAAACTTAACACACAGACCCTAGAGGTGTGCACCAGTGTGGGAACACCGGCGGAGCAAAGTTACCTCACCCACAGGAAGTGGGTGCACAGGGTCGAAGTGGCGTCGGGTTTTGACACGCAGGCTCTTGGTGCTTGAAGCTGAAAGGGCTGCAGGCAGGGTGAAGACGAAGTGTCCGGTGGAGTCCAAGGGTGGACTCAAGTTGTAGAGTACCTGAAAGCAGAGGGGACAGAGTCTGGGTCACTCAGCAGTGACCAGGGTGGAACCAGGACGGAACCAGGCAATGTCGGGCGCAATCAGGTGGTCGTCGAGGCGCTTCTCTTCGCTGTCACGTGGGCTCTGGGGCATCTGCGACGTCCAGGAGCAGGTCACGATCTGTCCCACGCAGGCTCTCACCGTCGGTGCAGTCGGCTTCCGGTTTGGAGCAAACAAGCCTTGGTAAGAGCAATCCACGCGGGATTGGAAGATGGCGTCTTACTCGGACCAGGAAGGTCAGAGTCGGGGCTCCCTTTCAGGGGAGCTGGTGTGGATCTGGAGCAACCAGAATCACGAGTCTTCTTTTGTAGTTCGTCGGCACAGGGACCACAAGCCAGCTGGCAAGTGACCGGGCCAACGCGTTGAGCCAAATCGTGCCAAAGGGCCCCACGCAGCACTCGTCGAGTGTGGAGGGCTGAACTTCGGCTCAGGAGTAGCTCAGGGTGGGGGCTTCTCAAACCCCGGTGTACAGCTTCGAGGGTCACTCGTGGGCTGCACGGTCAGCGTCTCGTGGTCACTTCAAGATGGCGTGCCCCACGCTTCCGGTCGCCTCCACGGGTCTCAGCTTTGCAGGGACTGTGGATCGGGCTGTTAGAAGCTGGGCAGGCTTGATCTCGTCGATCTCAGTCGCTCGAGTTCTGGCGGGAACTGCAACCAAGTAGACGTCGAGGGCTGGATGGTGCCTGCTGCTGCAGGGTGGTCACTCCTTGACCACAAGGGAGATTCTTCGGGCTTCCACGTTGAGATGGAGGGCGAAGGGTCTAGAATATCGTTTCAAATGTTTCTTCCAGGAAATCTGATGTGCATTGGCACTGCTCCCACTCTTATTCGAATCTGGTGGGCGTGATTACCTGCTAGGTCCCCTCCTATGGGTGGGACCCAGGAAGTGGGTGGATACACCCCCTTCCTTTGATCCAGGCCGCCCTGGCACGAGGGCTGGAGTGCCCCAGAACCGGTTTGGCCGGATTATGCAAGGGGCAGCCTTGTGCGCCCCAGGCAGTGTCTGGTTTCTTTCAAACCTCCCTGCTACAATACACTATCTCCTGTCTGGAGGGCGGTGACACCCTCCTGTGACAGGAAACCCTTTGTCCAGGACCCCCTTGACTGGGTTTCGGTCAGCTCCAGGGGTCCAGACATTTGTCTGTGGCAGAGGCATCCATTTTGTGGATCTTAAGGCCTTTGGAGAAATCAACCGCATTAAAGTGAAGTAACATGTCTTACCCCTCTAGAGGGGTGGAATGCCATCCCCGTCGCCAGAACTGGCGAGGGGATGGTATTCCAAAGCGTATGACACCTTACACGACATGTTTTGATAAAGCCAAACCAAAGTTGCTAAATAACCGCGAGGATTATAAGGCACTTAATAGTATATGGTATGGCATTATCCTGAAACAGCTTAGGGATTTGTTCCCGACGGCTGCAGACAGGCTCAGCTCACGCTAGAGCTCCATCTCACATAAAAACCATGCACCCAGCCTCCAGGATTGGTGAGGCCTGACTATAGGAGTGGCTCATAGGTTTACATGTGTCCAGATATAGGTTTAGACATAGGTATACTATATCTAAGCAAGGGGTGTGTACACCACCTTACCCCAGCTGAGTGATCAGCCAGTTGTGTCAATTTAAGAACCAGCCAGGGGTGGCAAAAGATATGCTGCAGCCCCTGGTAGGCCTTGGTGGCTCCTATGCCCTGGGCACCTATAGTGCATCATACAGGGGCTGACAAGGAGTCCATTTCCAATTGTGGTATGTACCTAGGGTACATGGAATCCATTTTACAGAGAGAGCAGATGGCCTGGGGCCCTGATTAGCAGGGAACCAGGTCAACTAAGTCAAAAAACCATCTAAACACAGGCAAAAAATCTGGGGTAACCATAGTCAGGTAGCCACCTTCCTACACCATTGGAAATGGACTCCTTGTCAGCCCCTGTAGAATGCACTATAGGTGCACAGGGCACAGGAGCCACTAAGGCCTACCAGGGGCTGCAGCATATCTTTTGCCACCCCTGGCTGGTTCTTAAATTGACACAACTGGCTGATCACTCAGCTGGGGTAAGGTGGTGTACACACCCCTTGCTTAGATATAGTATATGTAGGAAGGTGGCTACCTGACTATGGTTACCCCAGATTTTTTGCCTGTGTTTAGCTGGTTTTTTGACTTAGTTGACCTGGTTCCCTGCTAATCAGGGCCCCAGGCCATCTGCTCTCTCTGTAAAATGGATTCCATGTACCCTAGGTACATACCAATTGGAAATGGACTCCTTGTCAGCCCCTGTAGAATGCACTATAGGTGCACAGGGCACAGGAGCCACTAAGGCCTACCAGGGGCTGCAGCATATCTTTTGCCACCCCTGGCTGGTTCTTAAATTGACACAACTGGCTGATCACTCAGCTGGGGTAAGGTGGTGTACACACCCCTTGCTTAGATATAGTATACCTATGTCTAAACCTATATCTGGACACATGTAAACCTATGAGCCACTCCTATAGACCGGCCTCACCAATCCTGGAGGCTGGGTGCATGGTTTTTATGTGAGATGGAGCTCTAGCATGAGCTGAGCCTGTCTGCAGCCGTCGGGAACAAATCCCTAAGCTGTTTCAGGATAATGCCATACCATATACTATTAAGTGCCTTATAATCCTCGCGGTTATTTAGCAACTCTGGTTTGGCTTTATCAAAACATGTCGTGTAAGGTGTCATACGCTTTGGAATACCATCCCCTCGCCAGTTCTGGCGACGGGGATGGCATTCCACCCCTCTAGAGGGGTAAGACATGTTACTTCACTTTAATGCGGTTGATTTCTCCAAAGGCCTTAAGATCCACAAAATGGATGCCTCTGCCACAGACAAATGTCTGGACCCCTGGAGCTGACCGAAACCCAGTCAAGGGGGTCCTGGACAAAGGGTTTCCTGTCACAGGAGGGTGTCACCGCCCTCCAGACAGGAGATAGTGTATTGTAGCAGGGAGGTTTGAAAGAAACCAGACACTGCCTGGGGCGCACAAGGCTGCCCCTTGCATAATCCGGCCAAACCGGTTCTGGGGCACTCCAGCCCTCGTGCCAGGGCGGCCTGGATCAAAGGAAGGGGGTGTATCCACCCACTTCCTGGGTCCCACCCATAGGAGGGGACCTAGCAGGTAATCACGCCCACCAGATTCGAATAAGAGTGGGAGCAGTGCCAATGCACATCAGATTTCCTGGAAGAAACATTTGAAACGATATTCTGGACCCTTCGCCCTCCATCTCAACGTGGAAGCCCGAAGAATCTCCCTTGTGGTCAAGGAGTGACCACCCTGCAGCAGCAGGCACCATCCAGCCCTCGACGTCTACTTAGTTGCAGTTCCCGCCGGAACTCGAGCGACTGAGATCGACGAGATCAAGCCTGCCCAGCTTCTAACAGCCCGATCCACAGTCCCTGCAAAGCTGAGACCCGTGGAGGCGACCGGAAGCGTGGGGCACGCCATCTTGAAGTGACCACGAGACGCTGACCGTGCAGCCCACGAGTGACCCTCGAAGCTGTACACCGGGGTTTGAGAAGCCCCCACCCTGAGCTACTCCTGAGCCGAAGTTCAGCCCTCCACACTCGACGAGTGCTGCGTGGGGCCCTTTGGCACGATTTGGCTCAACGCGTTGGCCCGGTCACTTGCCAGCTGGCTTGTGGTCCCTGTGCCGACGAACTACCAAAGAAGACTCGTGAATCTGGTTGCTCCAGATCCACACCAGCTCCCCTGAAAAGGAGCCCCGACTCTGACCTTCCTGGTCCGAGTGAGAAGCAATCTTCCGATCCTGCGTGGATTGCTCTTACCAAGGCTTGTTTGCTCCAAACCTGAAGCCGACTGCACCGACGGTGAGAGCCTGCGTGGGACAGATCGTGACCTGCTCCTGGACGTCGCAGATGCCCCAGAGCCCACGTGACAGCGGAGAGAAGCTCCTCGACGACCACCTGATTGCGCCCGACATTGCCTGGTTCCGTCCTGGTTCCACCCTGGTCACTGCTGAGTGACCCAGACTCTGTCCCCTCTGCTTTCAGGTACTCTACAACTTGAGTCCACCCTTGGACTCCACCGGACACTTCGTCTTCACCCTGCCTGCAGCCCTTTCAGCTTCAAGCACCAAGAGCCTGCGTGTCAAAACCCGACGCCACTTCGACCCTGTGCACCCACTTCCTGTGGGTGAGGTAACTTTGCTCCGCCGGTGTTCCCACACTGGTGCACACCTCTAGGGTCTGTGTGTTAAGTTTTGTTCCTCTAGGTTCAGCGGAAGTGTCCTTAAACTTTAACTATTTGACTTTTACGCACCATTGGTTAACATTGGTGCATGCGTGCGCTTTCCGCACATCTCCCGAATCCCGAGGGCCATTCCCGACTTCAGCATTGCTTGTCCTGACTGCTCCCAGCGATTCCCTAGGCCCTAGGCCTAACCACTGTTCGAGTGGCCTCTCTTATACCACTTGTTTAGTATATGGTTTGAGTGGCCCCCTGCCCTCATCCATAATTGTGCAACTTGTATGTTTAAACAGTGCTTTTTGATTTAACGCTTGTGCCCCTTTATTCATAAAGAATACTGGGGATTGTTTTTAGTAATAAACACATATATTTTTATAATATATACTTGTGTGGTGTCCTTTCATTTGGTATTACAGGATTGTATGTGGTAAAACAGCTCGCTTAACACGACCTCTTAAGTTAAGCCTTTAGGCTGCTTAGTCCATGCTACCCCTAGGATAGCTTGTCTAATAAGGTTGACTTACAACCAGACACCATAAGGGATTGTTTGGTCAGGTAGTAGGTGGTTCCAGAATTGGAAACATCCCCTACCAGGCCAACTTCTCACATTGGTGAGCAGCGGTGCGGATTTGAGCTTGCTGTTGTTTTACCATTGCAATCTTTATATCAAATTGAAAGATCACATCAAGTACCTCTAGGTACATATAAAATCAAAAGCTTAGGATATTAAGTTCTACTGAACTTAGTAGTTGTAGGTTGAAGGGAGTAGCACACCCCTGACTACAACTCACTAGCAAGGTCCAGTAGGAAAACACTTAGTGTAGGTAAGTGCACCACTTACACCTCACTAGTAACCATGTCTGACACAGGAAAGGCCTCAGGGTCTAGTCCTGTGACAGTTGACCCTACCCAGGCAACTTTTGGATATGACAAACTAACCCGCAGAGACTTGATTGCCTTGTGCAAAGCAAGAGGGTTAAAAAGGGGCAGAAGCCCCACCTGCCTAATCCTGGTAGAAATCCTAGAACAGGATGACTTAGAGAAGGCAAAAGCAGCTTCCCTAGATACAGGAACTGGAGGGAACCCCCCTGCAGTTGATCCCCTTGAAGAGGAGGATGATGATGACTTGGATGAGGACTCAGATGTTGAGGACTTAGGAGTACAGGATCAGGGTAGCCAGGTTCCAGTTGGTAGGCTTAGCCAGGCCAACTTGGACCTACTGGGGAATGGAGAGGGCCAGCACCTCCCCAGAACCCAACATATGATTCTCCCAGGCAACAGAAGAGTGAGATCTCCCTCAGGGGACTCTCATCTTTCTAGTGCCTCCAGAGAATCAGAGAGAGGCATGAGTGCTTCTCAGAAAGCTGAGCATAGGGCTAGAATGAGGGCTGTCAGACTCCAGATAGAGAGAGAGGAGGTAGCCCTGAGTCAAGCTAAACTTACCTTAGCTCAAGCTAAACTTGCCTTGGCAAGAGAGCAGAAATTGTGTGGCTTAGATGCCACTGGTGGCAGCAATATTCCTAAAGAGAAACCCAGGTCCTATGATAGTAGAAACCTGACAAAGATTGTGCCCCCCTTCAAAGAAGGGGATGACATCCACAAATGGATGACTGCTCTTGAGAGAGCCTGCATGGTACAGCAGGTTCCTGAGGAACAGTGGGCAGCAATCTTATGGTACTCCTTTTCAGAGAAAGGGAGAGATAAGCTCCTCACTGTTAGACATGAGGATGCAAACAATTACAAAGTCCTGAAGAGTGTTCTGATAGATGGGTTTGGCTTAACCACTGAACAGTACAGGTTGAAGTTCAGAGACACCCAGAAGACACAGACTCAGGACTGGACTGATTTTGTTGATTGTGCAACTAAGGCTCTGGAGGGTTGGCTACATGGCAGCAAAGTACATGACTTTACAGGATTGTATAATTTGATTATGAGGGAGCAGATCCTAAGTAATTGTCAGAACCAGCTCTTACACCAGCACCTGGTGGACTCTGATCTGACCTCTCCCCAAGAATTGGGAAAGAAGGCAGACAAGTGGGTCAGAACCAGGATTAGGCCTAAGAATCAGGACAGTAACCAGAAGAAGGAGTCTACCAAGCCTCAAGATAAGGGTGGGGATAAAAGTAAAGAAAAGACTTCCCCAGGGCCCCAAAACTCCAAGGATGGGGGTGGGTCCCAAGACACTTCTTCAATTGAGAAAAAACCCTATTGTTATCCCTGTAAACAGGTTGGGCATTACAAAACAGACAGCTGTTGTCCCAAGAATAACAATAAAGAAAATATACCTCCAAAGCCAGCTTCAACACCTCCTGTTACTGTCAGCAGTAATCCCCCAGGAAGTGGGAGCACACCCAGGAATCTGGGTGGGTTTACTTTTGGAAATCAGGTGGACCCTGGCCTATCCAGGTCCCCATCACCCAATGATCTTGTTTATGAGGCTGGCATGGGGTTTGCCAACTTCTCTGCTTGCCCAAATACTTTGAGCAAGTATAGACAAGAACCCATCATCAATGGTTTAAGAGTTGAAGCTTTTAGAGACACAGGGGCTAGCCTCACCATGGTGGCTGATGGCATAGTCCCCTCTAAGCAACTTTTACCTGGTGCCACATACCAGGTAATAAACATTGATGGCATCCAAACAAATCATCCCATGGCAGTAGTAAGTCTCAGCTGGGGAGGTGTCACTGGCCCAAAGAGAGTGGCAGTGTCACCAAACTTGCCTGTGGACTGTCTACTGGGTAATGATTTAGAAATCTCAGCCTGGGCTGAGGTTGAACAGGAAACCCATTCTAGAATGGTGAATTCCCATGGAAAGGTTAGTGAGGCTGTACTGGCTACAGCCCCAATCCAAGATGTCCTTCCTGAAAAGGTTGGTAGGGCTGAGAAACTCTCTGCCCCATCTTTAGTAAAAGCTCTTCCTGAACAGAATAGCAAAGCTGTTATGATAACAGCAGAAATCCAAACTGAGTCTCCTCCTGAAAAGGTTGGTGGGGCTGTGATGGCCACAGCCCAAACTCAAACTGACACGTGTGTTGTGAAACCTGAAATGATGGATACCTCCACACAAACTGAGAGCATGGAGGAGGAAGAGAAATCTCCCCCTCACCAGACTTTAGGACAGGATCAGCCTCCTCAGGGAACTGATCTTACCCCTGATGAAGGAACTGCCCCAGAGGTGGTTGGGCCTAGCCTGACAGAACCTCTGATGTCAGTGGACCCTTCTCAGGTGGGACCCAGTCTGAAACAGGTAACCTGCCCCTCTCTCCCTTGCCTTAGCCAGCCCAGGGCTGCAGAGGACAAGAAGGACAGTGAGACCCAGAGGGCCCCCTGTCAAATAAAGCACCCCCATCAAAAGATTAGGTGCACCAAAACTAGTAGCCCTAGTAAGGTGAAAACTTTAAAAACTCCTGAGGGAGCCCCCTTAAAAACAGTTAGGGACCTCCCCCAGATGGATTCTGTTGGGCACAGCCAAACCTGGGACCCAAAGGGCCCAAACCTGAACTGTCCCTCCAGCAAGCCAAACAGAGGGACCCAGCCTCCAGCTTTAGGTAGCCAGAGGTTGACCCTGAGAGCACAGTGCAACTCAGTTAAAGAAAGAAAGGCACACATGGTGGAAGATAATTGGAGGAAGCTAAGCCCTAAATTAGTAGAGCCTCACTTCAATACTCCATATCCAAACCAGCCTTTAACTTTGCATAAACACACCCAAGGTAGTGATTCCCTATGGTGGAGACCCTCTAATACCCAAAGGGTGAGGGACTGCTTAGTGGACCATGAGACAGGGGGTACCCATGCTAGTGCAGGTACTTCCTTATATGGCCACTCAGGCAATATAGGCTTACCTGGCCAAGGATAGCCTTATCTCCTTTCGTTTGGGGGGGGGTTATGTAGGAAGGTGGCTACCTGACTATGGTTACCCCAGATTTTTTGCCTGTGTTTAGCTGGTTTTTTGACTTAGTTGACCTGGTTCCCTGCTAATCAGGGCCCCAGGCCATCTGCTCTCTCTGTAAAATGGATTCCATGTACCCTAGGTACATACCAATTGGAAATGGACTCCTTGTCAGCCCCTGTAGAATGCACTATAGGTGCACAGGGCACAGGAGCCACTAAGGCCTACCAGGGGCTGCAGCATATATTTTGCCACCCCTGGCTGGTTCTTAAATTGACACAACTGGCTGATCACTCAGCTGGGGTAAGGTGGTGTACACACCCCTTGCTTAGATATAGTATACCTATGTCTAAACCTATATCTGGACACATGTAAACCTATGAGCCACTCCTATAGACCGGCCTCACCAATCCTGGAGGCTGGGTGCATGGTTTTTATGTGAGATGGAGCTCTAGCATGAGCTGAGCCTGTCTGCAGCCGTCGGGAACAAATCCCTAAGCTGTTTCAGGATAATGCCATACCATATACTATTAAGTGCCTTATAATCCTCGCGGTTATTTAGCAACTCTGGTTTGGCTTTATCAAAACATGTCGTGTAAGGTGTCATACGCTTTGGAATACCATCCCCTCGCCAGTTCTGGCGACGGGGATGGCATTCCACCCCTCTAGAGGGGTAAGACATGTTACTTCACTTTAATGCGGTTGATTTCTCCAAAGGCCTTAAGATCCACAAAATGGATGCCTCTGCCACAGACAAATGTCTGGACCCCTGGAGCTGACCGAAACCCAGTCAAGGGGGTCCTGGACAAAGGGTTTCCTGTCACAGGAGGGTGTCACCGCCCTCCAGACAGGAGATAGTGTATTGTAGCAGGGAGGTTTGAAAGAAACCAGACACTGCCTGGGGCGCACAAGGCTGCCCCTTGCATAATCCGGCCAAACCGGTTCTGGGGCACTCCAGCCCTCGTGCCAGGGCGGCCTGGATCAAAGGAAGGGGGTGTATCCACCCACTTCCTGGGTCCCACCCATAGGAGGGGACCTAGCAGGTAATCACGCCCACCAGATTCGAATAAGAGTGGGAGCAGTGCCAATGCACATCAGATTTCCTGGAAGAAACATTTGAAACGATATTCTGGACCCTTCGCCCTCCATCTCAACGTGGAAGCCCGAAGAATCTCCCTTGTGGTCAAGGAGTGACCACCCTGCAGCAGCAGGCACCATCCAGCCCTCGACGTCTACTTAGTTGCAGTTCCTGCCGGAACTCGAGCGACTGAGATCAACGAGATCAAGCCTGCCCAGCTTCTAACAGCCCGATCCACAGTCCCTGCAAAGCTGAGACCCGTGGAGGCGACCGGAAGCGTGGGGCACGCCATCTTGAAGTGACCACGAGACGCTGACCGTGCAGCCCACGAGTGACCCTCGAAGCTGTACACCGGGGTTTGAGAAGCCCCCACCCTGAGCTACTCCTGAGCCGAAGTTCAGCCCTCCACACTCGACGAGTGCTGCGTGGGGCCCTTTGGCACGATTTGGCTCAACGCGTTGGCCCGGTCACTTGCCAGCTGGCTTGTGGTCCCTGTGCCGACGAACTACCGAAGAAGATTCGTGAATCTGGTTGCTCCAGATCCACACCAGCTCCCCTGAAAAGGAGCCCCGACTCTGACCTTCCTGGTCCGAGTGAGAAGCAATCTTCCGATCCTGCGTGGATTGCTCTTACCAAGGCTTGTTTGCTCCAAACCTGAAGCCGACTGCACCGACGGTGAGAGCCTGCGTGGGACAGATCGTGACCTGCTCCTGGACGTCGCAGATGCCCCAGAGCCCACGTGACAGCGGAGAGAAGCTCCTCAACGACCACCTGATTGCGCCCGACATTGCCTGGTTCCGTCCTGGTTACACCCTGGTCACTGCTGAGTGACCCAGACTCTGTCCCCTCTGCTTTCAGGTACTCTACAACTTGAGTCCACCCTTGGACTCCACCGGACACTTCGTCTTCACCCTGCCTGCAGCCCTTTCAGCTTCAAGCACCAAGAGCCTGCGTGTCAAAACCCGACGCCACTTCGACCCTGTGCACCCACTTCCTGTGTGTAGGAAGGTGGCTACCTGACTATGGTTACCCCAGATTTTTTGCCTGTGTTTAGCTGGTTTTTTGACTTAGTTGACCTGGTTCCCTGCTAATCAGGGCCCCAGGCCATCTGCTCTCTCTGTAAAATGGATTCCCTGTACCCTAGGTACATACCAATTGGAAATGGACTCCTTGTCAGCCCCTGTAGAATGCACTATAGGTGCACAGGGCACAGGAGCCACTAAGGCCTACCAGGGGCTGCAGCATATCTTTTGCCACCCCTGGCTGGTTCTTAAATTGACACAACTGGCTGATCACTCAGCTGGGGTAAGGTGGTGTACACACCCCTTGCTTAGATATAGTATACCTATGTCTAAACCTATATCTGGACACATGTAAACCTGTGAGCCACTCCTATAGACAGGCCTCACCAATCCTGGAGGCTGGGTGCTTGGTTTTTATGTGAGATGGAGCTCTAGCATGAGCTGAGCCTGTCTGCAGCCGTCGGGAACAAATCCCTAAGCTGTTTCAGGATAATGCCATACCATATACTATTAAGTGCCTTATAATCCTCGCGGTTATTTAGCAACTCTGGTTTGGCTTTATCAAAACATGTCGTGTAAGGTGTCATACGCTTTGGAATACCATCCCCTCGCCAGTTCTGGCGACGGGGATGGCATTCCACCCCTCTAGAGGGGTAAGACATGTTACTTCACTTTAATGCGGTTGATTTCTCCAAAGGCCTTAAGATCCACAAAATGGATGCCTCTGCCACAGACAAATGTCTGGACCCCTGGAGCTGACCGAAACCCAGTCAAGGGGGTCCTGGACAAAGGGTTTCCTGTCGCAGGAGGGTGTCACCGCCCTCCAGACAGGAGATAGTGTATTGTAGCAGGGAGGTTTGAAAGAAACCAGACACTGCCTGGGGCGCACAAGGCTGCCCCTTGCATAATCCGGCCAAACCGGTTCTGGGGCACTCCAGCCCTCGTGCCAGGGCGGCCTGGATCAAAGGAAGGGGGTGTATCCACCCACTTCCTGGGTCCCACCCATAGGAGGGGACCTAGCAGGTAATCACGCCCACCAGATTCGAATAAGAGTGGGAGCAGTGCCAATGCACATCAGATTTCCTGGAAGAAACATTTGAAACGATATTCTGGACCCTTCGCCCTCCATCTCAACGTGGAAGCCCGAAGAATCTCCCTTGTGGTCAAGGAGTGACCACCCTGCAGCAGCAGGCACCATCCAGCCCTCGACGTCTACTTGGTTGCAGTTCCCGCCGGAACTCGAGCGACTGAGATCGACGAGATTAAGCCTGCCCAGCTTCTAACAGCCCGATCCACAGTCCCTGCAAAGCTGAGACCCGTGGAGGCGACCGGAAGCGTGGGGCACGCCATCTTGAAGTGACCACGAGACGCTGACCGTGCAGCCCACGAGTGACCCTCGAAGCTGTACACCGGGGTTTGAGAAGCCCCCACCCTGAGCTACTCCTGAGCCGAAGTTCAGCCCTCCACACTCGACGAGTGCTGCGTGGGGCCCTTTGGCACGATTTGGCTCAACGCGTTGGCCCGGTCACTTGCCAGCTGGCTTGTGGTCCCTGTGCCGACGAACTACAAAAGAAGACTCGTGATTCTGGTTGCTCCAGATCCACACCAGCTCCCCTGAAAGGGAGCCCCGACTCTGACCTTCCTGGTCCGAGTAAGACGCCATCTTCCAATCCCGCGTGGATTGCTCTTACCAAGGCTTGTTTGCTCCAAACCGGAAGCCGACTGCACCGACGGTGAGAGCCTGCGTGGGACAGATCGTGACCTGCTCCTGGACGTCGCAGATGCCCCAGAGCCCACGTGACAGCGAAGAGAAGCGCCTCGACGACCACCTGATTGCGCCCGACATTGCCTGGTTCCGTCCTGGTTCCACCCTGGACACTGCTGAGTGACCCAGACTCTGTCCCCTCTGCTTTCAGGTACTCTACAACTTGAGTCCACCCTTGGACTCCACCGGACACTTCGTCTTCACCCTGCCTGCAGCCCTTTCAGCTTCAAGCACCAAGAGCCTGCGTGTCAAAACCCGACGCCACTTCGACCCTGTGCACCCACTTCCTGTGGGTGAGGTAACTTTGCTCCGCCGGTGTTCCCACACTGGTGCACACCTCTAGGGTCTGTGTGTTAAGTTTTGTTCCTCTAGGTTCAGCGGAAGTGTCCTTAAACTTTAACTATTTGACTTTTACGCACCATTGGTTAACATTGGTGCATGCGTGCGCTTTCCGCACATCTCCCGAATCCCGAGGGCCATTCCCGACTTCAGCATTGCTTGTCCTGACTGCTCCCAGCGATTCCCTAGGCCCTAGGCCTAACCACTGTTCGAGTGGCCTCTCTTATACCACTTGTTTAGTATATGGTTTGAGTGGCCCCCTGCCCTCATCCATAATTGTGCAACTTTGTATGTTTAAACAGTGCTTTTGATTTAACGCTTGTGCCCCTTTTATTCATAAAGAATACTGGGGATTGTTTTTAGTAATAAACACATATATTTTTATAATATATACTTGTGTGGTGTCCTTTCATTTGGTATTACAGGATTGTATGTGGTAAAACAGCTCGCTTAACACGACCTCTTAAGTTAAGCCTTTAGGCTGCTTAGTCCATGCTACCACTAGGATAGCTTGTCTAATAAGGTTGACTTACAACCAGACACCATAAGGGGATTGTTTGGTCAGGTAGTAGGTGGTTCCAGAATTGGAAACATCCCCTACCAGGCCAACTTCTCACATTGGTGAGCAGCGGTGCGGATTTGAGCTTGCTGTTGTTTTACCATTGCAATCTTTATATCAAATTGAAAGATCACATCAAGTACCTCTAGGTACATATAAAATCAAAAGCTTAGCATATTAAGTTCTACTGAACTTAGTAGTTGTAGGTTGAAGGGAGTAGCACACCCCTGACTACAACTCACTAGCAAGGTCCAGTAGGAAAACACTTAGTGTAGGTAAGTGCACCACTTACACCTCACTAGTAACCATGTCCGACACAGGAAAGGCCTCAGGGTCTAGTCCTGTGACAGTTGACCCTACCCAGGCAACTTCTGGATATGACAAACTAACCCGCAGAGACTTGATTGTCTTGTGCAAAGCAAGAGGGTTAAAAAGGGGCAGAAGCCCCACCTGCCTAATCCTGATAGGACTCCTAGAACAGGATGACTTAGAGAGGGCAAAAGCAGCTTCCCTAGATACAGGAACTGAAGGGAACCCCCCTGCAGTTGATCCCCCTGAAGAGGAGGATGATGATGACTTGGATGAGGACTCAGAGGTTGAGGACTTAGAAGTACAGGATCAGGGTAGCCAGGTTCCAGTTGGTAGGCTTAGCCAGGCCAACTTGGACCTACTGGGGAATGGAGAGGGCCAGCACCTCCCCAGAACCCAACATGTGATTCTCCCAGGCAACAGAAGAGTGAGATCTCCCTCAGGGGACTCTCATCTTTCTAGTGCCTCCAGAGAATCAGAGAGAGGCATGAGTGCTTCTCAGAAAGCTGAGCATAGGGCTAGAATGAGGGCTGTCAGACTCCAGATAGAGAGAGAGGAGGTAGCCCTGAGTCAAGCTAAGCTTACCTTAGCTCAAGCTAAACTTGCCTTGGCAAGAGAGCAGAAATTGTGTGGCTTAGATGCCACTGGTGGCAGCAATATTCCAAAAGAGAAACCCAGGTCCTATGATAGTAGAAACCTGACAAAGATTGTGCCCCCCTTCAAAGAAGGGGATGACATCCACAAATGGATGACTGCTCTTGAGAGAGCCTGCATGGTACAGCAGGTTCCTGAGGAACAGTGGGCAGCAATCTTATGGTACTCCTTTTCAGAGAAAGGGAGGGACAAGCTCCTCACTGTCAGACATGAGGATGCAAACAAATACAAAGTCCTGAAGAGTGTTCTGATAGATGGGTTTGGCTTAACCACTGAACAGTACAGGTTGAAGTTCAGAGATACCCAGAAGACACAGACTCAGGACTGGACTGATTTTGTAGATTGTGCTACTAAGGCTCTGGAGGGTTGGCTACATGGCAGCAAAGTACATGACTTTGCAGGATTGTATAATTTGATTATGAGGGAGCAGATCCTAAGTAATTGTCAGAACCAGCTCTTACACCAGCACCTGGTAGACTCTGATCTGACCTCTCCCCAAGAATTGGGAAAGAAGGCAGACAAATGGGTCAGAACCAGGATTAGGCCTAAGAATCAGGACAGTAACCAGAAGAAGGAGTCTACCAAGCCTCAAGATAAGGGTGGGGATAAAAGTAAAGAAAAGACTTCCCCAGGGCCCCAAAACTCCAAGGATGGGGGTGGGTCCCAAGACACTTCTTCAACTGAGAAAAAACCCTATTGTTATCCCTGTAAACAGGTGGGGCATTACAAAACAGACAGCTGTTGTCCCAAGAATAACAATAAAGAAAATATACCTCCAAAGCCAGCTTCAACACCTCCTGTTACTGTCAGCAGTAATCCCCCAGGAAGTGGAAGCACACCCAGGAATCTGGGTGGGTTTACTTTTGGAAATCAGGTGGACCCTGGCCTATCCAGGTCCCCATCACCCAATGATCTTGTTTATGAGGCTGGCATGGGGTTTGCCAACTTCTCTGCTTGCCCAAATACTTTGAGCAAGTATAGACAAGAACCCATCATCAATGGTTTAAGAGTTGAAGCTTTTAGAGACACAGGGGCTAGCATCACCATGGTGGCTGATGGCATAGTCCCCTCTAAGCAACTTTTACCTGGTGCCACATACCAGGTAATAAACATTGATGGCATCCAAACAAATCATCCCATGGCAGTAGTAAGTCTCAGCTGGGGAGGTGTCACTGGCCCAAAGAGAGTGGCAGTGTCCCCAAACTTGCCTGTGGACTGTCTACTGGGTAATGATTTAGAAATCTCAGCCTGGGCTGGGGTTGAACAGGAAATCCATTCTAGAATGGTAAATTCCAATGGAAAGGTTAGTGGGGCTGTAATGGCTACAGCCCCAATTCAAGATGTCCTTCCTGAAAAGGTTGGTAGGGCGGAGATACTCCCTGCCCCATCTTTAGCAAAAGCTCTTCCTGAACAGAATAGCAAAGCTGTTATGATAACAGCAGAAACCCAAACTGAGTCTCCTCCTGAAAAGGTTGGTGGGGCTGTGATGGCCACAGCCCAAACTCAAACTGACACGTGTGTTGTGAAACCTGAAATGATGGATAACTCCACACAAACTGAGAGCATGGAGGAGGAAGAGAAATCTCCCCCTCACCAGACTTTAGGACAGGATCAGCCTCCTCAGGGAACTGATCTTACCCCTGATGAAGGAACTGCCCCAGAGGTGGTTGGGCCTAGCCTGACAGAACCTCTGATGTCAGTGGACCCTTCTCAGGTGGGACCCGGTCTGGAGCAGGTAACCTGCCCCTCTCTCCCTTGCCTTAGCCAGCCCAGGGCTGCAGAGGACAAGAAGGACAGTGAGACCCAGAGGGCCCCCTGTCAAATAAAGCACCCCCATCAAAAGATTAGGTGCACCAAAACTAGTAGCCCTAGTAAGGTGAAAACTTTAAAAACTCCTGAGGGAGCCCCCTTAAAAACAGTTAGGGACCTCCCCCAGATGGATTCTGTTGGGCACAGCCAAACCTGGGACCCAAAGGGCCCAAACCTGAACTGTCCCTCCAGCAAGCCAAACAGAGGGACCCAGCCTCCAGCTTTAGGTAGCCAGAGGTTGACCCTGAGAGCACAGTGCAACTCAGTTAAAGAAAGAAAGGCACACATGGTGGAAGATAATTGGAGGAAGCTAAGCCCTAAATTAGTAGAGCCTCACTTCAATACTCCATATCCAAACCAGCCTTTAACTTTGCATAAACACACCCAAGGTAGTGATTCCCTATGGTGGAGACCCTCTAATACCCAAAGGGTGAGGGACTGCTTAGTGGACCATGAGACAGGGGGTACCCATGCTAGTGCAGGTACTTCCTTATATGGCCACTCAGGCAATATAGGCTTACCTGGCCAAGGATAGCCTTATCTCCTTTCGTTTGGGGGGGGGTTATGTAGGAAGGTGGCTACCTGACTATGGTTACCCCAGATTTTTTGCCTGTGTTTAGCTGGTTTTTTGACTTAGTTGACCTGGTTCCCTGCTAATCAGGGCCCCAGGCCATCTGCTCTCTCTGTAAAATGGATTCCCTGTACCCTAGGTACATACCAATTGGAAATGGACTCCTTGTCAGCCCCTGTAGAATGCACTATAGGTGCACAGGGCACAGGAGCCACTAAGGCCTACCAGGGGCTGCAGCATATCTTTTGCCACCCCTGGCTGGTTCTTAAATTGACACAACTGGCTGATCACTCAGCTGGGGTAAGGTGGTGTACACACCCCTTGCTTAGATATAGTATACCTATGTCTAAACCTATATCTGGACACATGTAAACCTGTGAGCCACTCCTATAGACAGGCCTCACCAATCCTGGAGGCTGGGTGCTTGGTTTTTATGTGAGATGGAGCTCTAGCATGAGCTGAGCCTGTCTGCAGCCGTCGGGAACAAATCCCTAAGCTGTTTCAGGATAATGCCATACCATATACTATTAAGTGCCTTATAATCCTCGCGGTTATTTAGCAACTCTGGTTTGGCTTTATCAAAACATGTCGTGTAAGGTGTCATACGCTTTGGAATACCATCCCCTCGCCAGTTCTGGCGACGGGGATGGCATTCCACCCCTCTAGAGGGGTAAGACATGTTACTTCACTTTAATGCGGTTGATTTCTCCAAAGGCCTTAAGATCCACAAAATGGATGCCTCTGCCACAGACAAATGTCTGGACCCCTGGAGCTGACCGAAACCCAGTCAAGGGGGTCCTGGACAAAGGGTTTCCTGTCGCAGGAGGGTGTCACCGCCCTCCAGACAGGAGATAGTGTATTGTAGCAGGGAGGTTTGAAAGAAACCAGACACTGCCTGGGGCGCACAAGGCTGCCCCTTGCATAATCCGGCCAAACCGGTTCTGGGGCACTCCAGCCCTCGTGCCAGGGCGGCCTGGATCAAAGGAAGGGGGTGTATCCACCCACTTCCTGGGTCCCACCCATAGGAGGGGACCTAGCAGGTAATCACGCCCACCAGATTCGAATAAGAGTGGGAGCAGTGCCAATGCACATCAGATTTCCTGGAAGAAACATTTGAAACGATATTCTGGACCCTTCGCCCTCCATCTCAACGTGGAAGCCCGAAGAATCTCCCTTGTGGTCAAGGAGTGACCACCCTGCAGCAGCAGGCACCATCCAGCCCTCGACGTCTACTTGGTTGCAGTTCCCGCCGGAACTCGAGCGACTGAGATCGACGAGATTAAGCCTGCCCAGCTTCTAACAGCCCGATCCACAGTCCCTGCAAAGCTGAGACCCGTGGAGGCGACCGGAAGCGTGGGGCACGCCATCTTGAAGTGACCACGAGACGCTGACCGTGCAGCCCACGAGTGACCCTCGAAGCTGTACACCGGGGTTTGAGAAGCCCCCACCCTGAGCTACTCCTGAGCCGAAGTTCAGCCCTCCACACTCGACGAGTGCTGCGTGGGGCCCTTTGGCACGATTTGGCTCAACGCGTTGGCCCGGTCACTTGCCAGCTGGCTTGTGGTCCCTGTGCCGACGAACTACAAAAGAAGACTCGTGATTCTGGTTGCTCCAGATCCACACCAGCTCCCCTGAAAGGGAGCCCCGACTCTGACCTTCCTGGTCCGAGTAAGACGCCATCTTCCAATCCCGCGTGGATTGCTCTTACCAAGGCTTGTTTGCTCCAAACCGGAAGCCGACTGCACCGACGGTGAGAGCCTGCGTGGGACAGATCGTGACCTGCTCCTGGACGTCGCAGATGCCCCAGAGCCCACGTGACAGCGAAGAGAAGCGCCTCGACGACCACCTGATTGCGCCCGACATTGCCTGGTTCCGTCCTGGTTCCACCCTGGACACTGCTGAGTGACCCAGACTCTGTCCCCTCTGCTTTCAGGTACTCTACAACTTGAGTCCACCCTTGGACTCCACCGGACACTTCGTCTTCACCCTGCCTGCAGCCCTTTCAGCTTCAAGCACCAAGAGCCTGCGTGTCAAAACCCGACGCCACTTCGACCCTGTGCACCCACTTCCTGTGGGTGAGGTAACTTTGCTCCGCCGGTGTTCCCACACTGGTGCACACCTCTAGGGTCTGTGTGTTAAGTTTTGTTCCTCTAGGTTCAGCGGAAGTGTCCTTAAACTTTAACTATTTGACTTTTACGCACCATTGGTTAACATTGGTGCATGCGTGCGCTTTCCGCACATCTCCCGAATCCCGAGGGCCATTCCCGACTTCAGCATTGCTTGTCCTGACTGCTCCCAGCGATTCCCTAGGCCCTAGGCCTAACCACTGTTCGAGTGGCCTCTCTTATACCACTTGTTTAGTATATGGTTTGAGTGGCCCCCTGCCCTCATCCATAATTGTGCAACTTTGTATGTTTAAAAACCCTATTGTTATCCCTGTAAACAGGTGGGGCATTACAAAACAGACAGCTGTTGTCCCAAGAATAACAATAAAGAAAATATACCTCCAAAGCCAGCTTCAACACCTCCTGTTACTGTCAGCAGTAATCCCCCAGGAAGTGGAAGCACACCCAGGAATCTGGGTGGGTTTACTTTTGGAAATCAGGTGGACCCTGGCCTATCCAGGTCCCCATCACCCAATGATCTTGTTTATGAGGCTGGCATGGGGTTTGCCAACTTCTCTGCTTGCCCAAATACTTTGAGCAAGTATAGACAAGAACCCATCATCAATGGTTTAAGAGTTGAAGCTTTTAGAGACACAGGGGCTAGCATCACCATGGTGGCTGATGGCATAGTCCCCTCTAAGCAACTTTTACCTGGTGCCACATACCAGGTAATAAACATTGATGGCATCCAAACAAATCATCCCATGGCAGTAGTAAGTCTCAGCTGGGGAGGTGTCACTGGCCCAAAGAGAGTGGCAGTGTCCCCAAACTTGCCTGTGGACTGTCTACTGGGTAATGATTTAGAAATCTCAGCCTGGGCTGGGGTTGAACAGGAAATCCATTCTAGAATGGTAAATTCCAATGGAAAGGTTAGTGGGGCTGTAATGGCTACAGCCCCAATTCAAGATGTCCTTCCTGAAAAGGTTGGTAGGGCGGAGATACTCCCTGCCCCATCTTTAGCAAAAGCTCTTCCTGAACAGAATAGCAAAGCTGTTATGATAACAGCAGAAACCCAAACTGAGTCTCCTCCTGAAAAGGTTGGTGGGGCTGTGATGGCCACAGCCCAAACTCAAACTGACACGTGTGTTGTGAAACCTGAAATGATGGATAACTCCACACAAACTGAGAGCATGGAGGAGGAAGAGAAATCTCCCCCTCACCAGACTTTAGGACAGGATCAGCCTCCTCAGGGAACTGATCTTACCCCTGATGAAGGAACTGCCCCAGAGGTGGTTGGGCCTAGCCTGACAGAACCTCTGATGTCAGTGGACCCTTCTCAGGTGGGACCCGGTCTGGAGCAGGTAACCTGCCCCTCTCTCCCTTGCCTTAGCCAGCCCAGGGCTGCAGAGGACAAGAAGGACAGTGAGACCCAGAGGGCCCCCTGTCAAATAAAGCACCCCCATCAAAAGATTAGGTGCACCAAAACTAGTAGCCCTAGTAAGGTGAAAACTTTAAAAACTCCTGAGGGAGCCCCCTTAAAAACAGTTAGGGACCTCCCCCAGATGGATTCTGTTGGGCACAGCCAAACCTGGGACCCAAAGGGCCCAAACCTGAACTGTCCCTCCAGCAAGCCAAACAGAGGGACCCAGCCTCCAGCTTTAGGTAGCCAGAGGTTGACCCTGAGAGCACAGTGCAACTCAGTTAAAGAAAGAAAGGCACACATGGTGGAAGATAATTGGAGGAAGCTAAGCCCTAAATTAGTAGAGCCTCACTTCAATACTCCATATCCAAACCAGCCTTTAACTTTGCATAAACACACCCAAGGTAGTGATTCCCTATGGTGGAGACCCTCTAATACCCAAAGGGTGAGGGACTGCTTAGTGGACCATGAGACAGGGGGTACCCATGCTAGTGCAGGTACTTCCTTATATGGCCACTCAGGCAATATAGGCTTACCTGGCCAAGGATAGCCTTATCTCCTTTCGTTTGGGGGGGGGTTATGTAGGAAGGTGGCTACCTGACTATGGTTACCCCAGATTTTTTGCCTGTGTTTAGCTGGTTTTTTGACTTAGTTGACCTGGTTCCCTGCTAATCAGGGCCCCAGGCCATCTGCTCTCTCTGTAAAATGGATTCCCTGTACCCTAGGTACATACCAATTGGAAATGGACTCCTTGTCAGCCCCTGTAGAATGCACTATAGGTGCACAGGGCACAGGAGCCACTAAGGCCTACCAGGGGCTGCAGCATATCTTTTGCCACCCCTGGCTGGTTCTTAAATTGACACAACTGGCTGATCACTCAGCTGGGGTAAGGTGGTGTACACACCCCTTGCTTAGATATAGTATACCTATGTCTAAACCTATATCTGGACACATGTAAACCTGTGAGCCACTCCTATAGACAGGCCTCACCAATCCTGGAGGCTGGGTGCTTGGTTTTTATGTGAGATGGAGCTCTAGCATGAGCTGAGCCTGTCTGCAGCCGTCGGGAACAAATCCCTAAGCTGTTTCAGGATAATGCCATACCATATACTATTAAGTGCCTTATAATCCTCGCGGTTATTTAGCAACTCTGGTTTGGCTTTATCAAAACATGTCGTGTAAGGTGTCATACGCTTTGGAATACCATCCCCTCGCCAGTTCTGGCGACGGGGATGGCATTCCACCCCTCTAGAGGGGTAAGACATGTTACTTCACTTTAATGCGGTTGATTTCTCCAAAGGCCTTAAGATCCACAAAATGGATGCCTCTGCCACAGACAAATGTCTGGACCCCTGGAGTTGACCGAAACCCAGTCAAGGGGGTCCTGGACAAAGGGTTTCCTGTCACAGGAGGGTGTCACCGCCCTCCAGACAGGAGATAGTGTATTGTAGCAGGGAGGTTTGAAAGAAACCAGACACTGCCTGGGGCGCACAAGGCTGCCCCTTGCATAATCCGGCCAAACCGGTTCTGGGGCACTCCAGCCCTCGTGCCAGGGCGGCCTGGATCAAAGGAAGGGGGTGTATCCACCCACTTCCTGGGTCCCACCCATAGGAGGGGACCTAGCAGGTAATCACGCCCACCAGATTCGAATAAGAGTGGGAGCAGTGCCAATGCACATCAGATTTCCTGGAAGAAACATTTGAAACGATATTCTGGACCCTTCGCCCTCCATCTCAACGTGGAAGCCCGAAGAATCTCCCTTGTGGTCAAGGAGTGACCACCCTGCAGCAGCAGGCACCATCCAGCCCTCGACGTCTACTTGGTTGCAGTTCCCGCCGGAACTCGAGCGACTGAGATCGACGAGATTAAGCCTGCCCAGCTTCTAACAGCCCGATCCACAGTCCCTGCAAAGCTGAGACCCGTGGAGGCGACCGGAAGCGTGGGGCACGCCATCTTGAAGTGACCACGAGACGCTGACCGTGCAGCCCACGAGTGACCCTCGAAGCTGTACACCGGGGTTTGAGAAGCCCCCACCCTGAGCTACTCCTGAGCCGAAGTTCAGCCCTCCACACTCGACGAGTGCTGCGTGGGGCCCTTTGGCACGATTTGGCTCAACGCGTTGGCCCGGTCACTTGCCAGCTGGCTTGTGGTCCCTGTGCCGACGAACTACAAAAGAAGACTCGTGATTCTGGTTGCTCCAGATCCACACCAGCTCCCCTGAAAGGGAGCCCCGACTCTGACCTTCCTGGTCCGAGTAAGACGCCATCTTCCAATCCCGCGTGGATTGCTCTTACCAAGGCTTGTTTGCTCCAAACCGGAAGCCGACTGCACCGACGGTGAGAGCCTGCGTGGGACAGATCGTGACCTGCTCCTGGACGTCGCAGATGCCCCAGAGCCCACGTGACAGCGAAGAGAAGCGCCTCGACGACCACCTGATTGCGCCCGACATTGCCTGGTTCCGTCCTGGTTCCACCCTGGACACTGCTGAGTGACCCAGACTCTGTCCCCTCTGCTTTCAGGTACTCTACAACTTGAGTCCACCCTTGGACTCCACCGGACACTTCGTCTTCACCCTGCCTGCAGCCCTTTCAGCTTCAAGCACCAAGAGCCTGCGTGTCAAAACCCGACGCCACTTCGACCCTGTGCACCCACTTCCTGTGGGTGAGGTAACTTTGCTCCGCCGGTGTTCCCACACTGGTGCACACCTCTAGGGTCTGTGTGTTAAGTTTTGTTCCTCTAGGTTCAGCGGAAGTGTCCTTAAACTTTAACTATTTGACTTTTACGCACCATTGGTTAACATTGGTGCATGCGTGCGCTTTCCGCACATCTCCCGAATCCCGAGGGCCATTCCCGACTTCAGCATTGCTTGTCCTGACTGCTCCCAGCGATTCCCTAGGCCCTAGGCCTAACCACTGTTCGAGTGGCCTCTCTTATACCACTTGTTTAGTATATGGTTTGAGTGGCCCCCTGCCCTCATCCATAATTGTGCAACTTTGTATGTTTAAACAGTGCTTTTGATTTAACGCTTGTGCCCCTTTTATTCATAAAGAATACTGGGGATTGTTTTTAGTAATAAACACATATATTTTTATAATATATACTTGTGTGGTGTCCTTTCATTTGGTATTACAGGATTGTATGTGGTAAAACAGCTCGCTTAACACGACCTCTTAAGTTAAGCCTTTAGGCTGCTTAGTCCATGCTACCACTAGGATAGCTTGTCTAATAAGGTTGACTTACAACCAGACACCATAAGGGGATTGTTTGGTCAGGTAGTAGGTGGTTCCAGAATTGGAAACATCCCCTACCAGGCCAACTTCTCACACTGTGGGTGAGGTAACTTTGCTCCGCCGGTGTTCCCACACTGGTGCACACCTCTAGGGTCTGTGTGTTAAGTTTTGTTCCTCTAGGTTCAGCGGAAGTGTCCTTAAACTTTAACTATTTGACTTTTACGCACCATTGGTTAACATTGGTGCATGCGTGCGCTTTCCGCACATCTCCCGAATCCCGAGGGCCATTCCCGACTTCAGCATTGCTTGTCCTGACTGCTCCCAGCGATTCCCTAGGCCCTAGGCCTAACCACTGTTCGAGTGGCCTCTCTTATACCACTTGTTTAGTATATGGTTTGAGTGGCCCCCTGCCCTCATCCATAATTGTGCAATTTGTATGTTTAAACAGTGCTTTTTGATTTAACGCTTGTGCCCCTTTATTCATAAAGAATACTGGGGATTGTTTTTAGTAATAAACACATATATTTTTATAATATATACTTGTGTGGTGTCCTTTCATTTGGTATTACAGGATTGTATGTGGTAAAACAGCTCGCTTAACACGACCTCTTAAGTTAAGCCTTTAGGCTGCTTAGTCCATGCTACCCCTAGGATAGCTTGTCTAATAAGGTTGAATTTGACACCAAACACCTCAAAATGTCTGAAATAGGACTCAGACATGTACCTGGAGGCTGGAAATGAGCCCTAGACACTCTTGCTATATCACCTGAGATATAATATAGGGTCCTGGTGGCCACAGGGACCCAAAAACAGTCAGGTGGGTTGATACTGAAAATTAGCAAAAATCGTCCCAAAAATTTTTTTGACAAGATTTGCTAATTTTCCAAATAGCTCAGAATGGATATCAGAGACACTGTCTGAGTGCGCAAGATATGAATACACTTGTCAGAAAGGTCAGCTCTGATGCTTTCATGTGATATATATAACTTTGATATTATATAAAGTTTTTTTTCCGCTACCAACCAAGGGAAACACCTGATATTGTACCCGATTTTGAGAACATTGGGCTGGGTGGAAAAAGTCACTTTACCCCCTTAAACCCAAAAACTTCAAAAGGTCACCCCTGGAGGCCAGAAATGGGTCTTAGACACTCTTGGTATGTCATCTGAGGTATACTATGGTCTTCTTGGGTCCAGAACTAGAAATCTGATGTGACTCTGATATCTAGGAGCTATAATGGAAAAAAATGAATTTGACACCAAACACCTCAAAATGTCACAAATAGGAGACAGACATGTACCTGGAGGCTGGAAATGAGCCCTAGCCACTCTTGTTATATAATCTGAGATATATTATGGGGTCCTGGTGGCTACAGGGACCTGAAAACAGTCATGAGGGTTGATACCGAAAATTAGCAAAAATCGTCAAAAAAAGTTTTTTTGACAAGATTTGCTAATTTTCCAAATAGCTCAGAATGGATATCACAGTCACTTTGTGAGTACCCAGGACCTAAATATACTTGTTAGAAAGCTCAGATCTGATGCTTTCATTTGATCTATCTACCTTTGCTATTATCTGAAGTTTTTTTTTCAGCTTCCAGCCATGGGAAAAACCTGACATTGTACCCGATTTTGAGCACCTTAGGCTGGATGGAAGAAGTGACTTTGCCCCCTTAAACCCCAAAACTTCAAAAAGTCATCCCTGGAGGCCAGAAATGGGTCTTAGACACTCCTGGTATGTCATCTGAGGTATACTAAGGGGTCCTTAGGTCCAGAACTAGAAATTTGATGTGACTCTGAGCTCAATGTGATGTGACTCTGAGCTATATGGCCTATAATGGAAAAAATGAGTTTGACCCCAAACACCTCGAAATGTCACAAATAGGAGTCAGACATGTACCTGGAGGCTGGAAATGAGCCCTAGCCACTCTTGTTATATCATCTGAGATATATTATGGGGTCCTGGTGGCTACAGGGCCCGAAAACAGTCATGAGGGTTGATACCGAAAATTAGCAAAAATCGTCAAAAAAAGTTTTTTTGACAAGATTTGCTAATTTTCCAAATAGCTCAGAATGGATATCACAGTCACTTTGTGAGTACCCAGGACCTAAATATACTTGTTAGAAAGCTCAGATCTGATGCTTTCATTTGATCTATCTACCTTTGCTATTATCTGAAGGTTTTTTTTCAGCTTCCAGCCAAGGGAAGAACCTGACATCGTACCCGATTTTGAGCACCTTAGGCTGGATGGAAGAAGTGACTTTGCCCCCTTAAACCCCAAAACTTCAAAAAGTCATCCCTGGAGGCCAGAAATGGGTCTTAGACACTCCTGGTATGTCATCTGAGGTATACTAAGGGGTCCTTAGGTCCAGAACTAGAAATTTGATGTGACTCTGAGCTCAATGTGATGTGACTCTGAGCTCTATGGCCTATATTGGGAAAAATGAGTTTGATCCCAAACACCTCGAAATGTCACAAATAGGAGTCAGACATGTACCTGGAGGCTGGAAATGAGCCCTAGCCACTCTTGTTATATCATCTGAGATATATTATGGGGTCCTGGTGGCTACAGGGACCCGAAAACAGTCATGAGGGTTGATACCGAAAATTAGCAAAAATCGTCAAAAAAAGTTTTTGGGACAAGATTTGGTAATTTTCCAAATAGCTCAGAATGGATATCACAGTCACTTTGTGAGTATCCATGACCTAAATATACTTGTTAGAAAGCTCAGATCTGATGCTTTCATTTGATCTATCTACCTTTGCTATTATCTGAAGTTTTTTTTTCAGCTTCCAGCCAAGGGAAGAACCTGACATCGTACCCGATTTTGAGCAACGTAGCCTGGATGGAAGAAGTGACTATGCCCCCTTAAACCCCAAAACTTCAAAAAGTCATCCCTGGAGGCCAGAAATGGATCTTAGACACTCCTGGTATGTCATCTGAGGTATACTAAGGGGTCCTTAGGTCCAGAACTAGAAATTTGATGTGACTCTGAGCTCAATGTGATGTGACTCTGAGCTCTATGGCCTATATTGGGAAAAATGAGTTTGATCCCAAACACCTCGAAATGTCACAAATAGGAGTCAGACATGTACCTGGAGGCTGGAAATGAGCCCTAGCCACTCTTGTTATATCATCTGAGATATATTATGGGGTCCTGGTGGCTACAGGGACCCGAAAACAGTCATGAGGGTTGATACCGAAAATTAGCAAAAATCGTCAAAAAAAGTTTGACAAGATTTGCTAATTTTCCAAATAGCTCAGAATGGATATCACAGTCACTTTGTGAGTACCCATGACCTAAATATACTTGTTAGAAAGCTCAGATCTGATGCTTTCATTTGATCTATCTACCTTTGCTATTATCTGAAGTTTTTTTTTCAGCTTCCAGCCAAGGGAAGAACCTGACATCGTACCCGATTTTGAGCAACGTAGCCTGGATGGAAGAAGTGACTATGCCCCCTTAAACCCCAAAACTTCAAAAAGTCATCCCTGGAGGCCAGAAATGGGTCTTAGACACTCCTGGTATGTCATCTGAGGTATACTAAGGGGTCCTTAGGTCCAGAACTAGAAATTTGATGTGACTCTGAGCTCAATGTGATGTGACTCTGAGCTCTATGGCCTATATTGGGAAAAATGAATTTGTTCCCAAACACCTCGAAATGTCACAAATAGGAGTCAGACATGTACCTGGAGGCTGGAAATGAGCCCTAGCCACTCTTGTTATATCATCTGAGATATATTATGGGGTCCTGGTGGCTACAGGGACCTGAAAACAGTCATACAAAGCAATTTGAATCCATACGAGGCAATTTTTAATTTGCGGCCATCTGGTCACCCTTTGAAATGGATAGGATATACTACAGAGGATGTAGTGCACTCTATTTCTTGAAGCATATGATGTACTGACTTAATTTCAATTGCAGTATGTAGCTAAGACATTTACAATTCATAGTGGTAACTCTCATGGTTGTGGCTTATAGGGACAAGGTACAAATCAAGTGTAACCTTCAGGTAAGTTTTTATTTTTCACTTTCATGTGTGTTGTAGAACACTTTATACTTTTGGCTATAATTCATAGTCTGTACATTATAGAGACATAATTTAAACAGCACTTTGTTCCTAGTGATGTGCATCTTACCCATGTGAATTATTATGTGTGTGGCGTATTGTAAAGTTGTCAACATTTGAGGTTGAATGTATGACGTTTTTCAATACCGTCGCATGTACGAAAAAGTATGCCTTACATTTTGTCCCATACTTCTAAAACCATACAATCTGGATCCATAATTGGAAGTGCAGCATTAAGCTAACATGATGCCACTGTCCTGTGTTCATTTTCATGCATGTGGAAAGCTTCAAAGTGGTGTGAATCTTTCAGCGATTAAACACATATTTTTAAAAAAATTCCTCCAGCTTTTGCAAAATGTGTTACGTATGTTATGTCATCAGTCAAGATCCATATTAGATAGAGCTTGATTTCCAACTGCAACACATTCTATAACATAGCCTACTACAGTGTGCCATTTTATATGCATGTGGCTCACACACAAGGTGCATACAAAGCAGTTTGAATCCATACGAGGCGATTTTTAATTTGCGGCCATCTGGTCACCCATTGAAATGGATAGGATATATTACATAGTATGTGGTGCACTATAAATCTTGAACCATATGAGGTACTGACCTAATTTCAATCACAGTATGTAGCTAAGACATCTACACTTTATAGTGGTAACTCTCATATTTGTGGCTTATAGGGACAAGGTACAAATCAAGTGTAATCTTCAGGAAAAGTTTTTATTTTTCACTTTCATGTGTGTTGAAGAACACTTTATGCTTTTGGCTACAAAATGTGAAGTTGAATGTATGATGTTTTTCAATAACGTCACATGTGTGAAAAAATATGCCTTACGTTGTGGCCCATAATTCTAAAACCATACAATCTGGATCCATAATTCTGAGTGCAGCATACAGTTACCATCATGCCACTGCCCTGTGGTCATTGTCATGCCTGTGCCATGCTTAGAAGTGGTGAGAATCATTCAGTGATTAAACGCATGTTTTATAAAAATTTGCCTCCATTTTTTGCAAAATGAGTCACGTATATTGTGTCATCAGTCATGATCCATACTAGATAGATCTTGATTTCCAACTGCAACACATTCTATAGCATACCCTACTACATTGTGTCATTTTAAATGCATGTGGCTTACACGTAAGGTACATACAACGCAATATGAATCCATACGACGCGATTTTCAATTTGCGGCCATCTGGTCGTCCCATTGAAATGGATAGGATATTATACATAGCAGAATGTGCCCTATAATTCTTGAAGCATATAAGTTAAAGACTTAATTTCAATTGCAGATTCGAGCTAAGATTCGTATGCATTATTGTACCAATTCTTATGCATGTGGCCCACATAGAAAGTGCACGAAATGGAAGTTGAATCCATAGGAGGCGATTTTTGATTTCCGGCCATCTGGTCACCCAAATCTCAAAGATTATTGTTAATAATTCAGTGTGTTTTTATGCTATTTAGCTAATAATGCATGAACCTGTTTATTAACATGTGCATAATTAGATACCAAAGAGAAAATAATGAAAATGTATTGGTAAACCGTATTTTGGTAGACTTTAAAAAACCCCATTGAAAAACACATGCATCACCAATGCTGCTTTTTGCTTGTGCCTAAAACGAAAATGTGTTATTAAAAAGTGAATATAACACATAGAGATGCTTTTTCTTTTGTTTATGAAGCCTAATGTGAAGGCAGGTCACACCTATGTTTTACTTTGAAAAAATCTCTTTTCTAAAATTTACGGCGTTACCTTGTTTTTTAATATAGCTAAAAAAACAATTGTTAAAGTTGCTTATAAAAAAGTGATCGTAAATGCTATTTTGTTTTGTTTTTCAGCTTGAGGTTCAGTTTAATATGAGTCTTAATTTGATGTATCACTTGCCCTAGTAAACAATCCCCAAAGTCTATTTTTTTTCAATTTTCCCAAGCTCAATGTTAAACACATGCATCACCAATGATGCAAAAAGTCAAGTCAGAAATTTCAAACAGCAATAAAAAAGTGAGAAAAACAGATATTTGAAAAATTCCTTTTGTTTATGCGGCCTTATGTCCAAAGCCATCCAACAAGAGCATTTTTTTTTTATTCGGTCGATTTAAAAAAAATCTGCGAACTATTTTATTTCTCTCAAAAAAGTGCCAAAAAGTGACTTTTTGTGCAAAAAAGTGCCCGTACAATATTTTTTCATCTAATAAACTTTTTATGACTCAGAATACACTTAGGCTTCAGGTCAATGTGTTTTCGTTTGGGGGAGGGGCCCAGGGAAAAAAACACCTTTTTTTTTCTCGGATTGGTCAAAGGTCAGGCTACCAGCTTGACTCTTGTTGCACCAGTGCTGCTTCGGCTGCACCAGTGCTGCTTCGGCTGCACTGGTGCAGCTTCTCAGACTTGAGGCGTTGCACCAGTGCAGCATAGAAAAGAAACTTTTTAATAAAAGGATTTAAAACTAATTCAAGATATACATTATCTAAGGAATGTTATAAAAACTCAGATATGGAGAATATTTTTCATTTTCGTCCATTTTTGACCGTTTTGGAGCACTTTGAAGCACTGATGCAGCTTTGGGATTTTTATGGTTATTTTGATCAGAGATGCTCCTAATGTGTTTAAAATTCATGTGGGATGTATCCAAGACACTGCCATCACACCTATATAGTTTTTAAATGATTTTGATGTATTAAAATTTTGACCTCCATAAGGGGGGAAAGGTTGAACTTTTACACCGCTCGGAGTTCCATGACTTTCGTGACCTTGTCCCCCTGAAATTTAAAATTGCATTTTCAAAGTAATGTGTACAACTATTCATTCTGTGTCATTCATTGTGTGTTTAGCATGCTATTGGGCCACTGTAGCACTTGTTTTTTTTTCGTTTTTATGCATTTTTGACCGTTTATGAACACTTTGATGCTCCAAATGGTCTTTGGACTTAGTCACTTTTTGCTTCATGGAGATTTCAAAAGTGTTAGAAAGTCACTTTGGAGGCACACAGGACAGTGCAAATGCACCTATATAGCAATCAGGACACTCCAATCACACCTATATAGTTTTTAAATGATTTTGATGAATTAAACATTTTGACCTCCATGAGGGGTGGAAAGTTTGAACTTTTACCCCGCTCGGAGTTCCATGACTTCTGTGACCTCGTCCCCCTGAAATTTAAAATAGCATTTTCCAAGTAATTTGTAAATATATTCATTCTGGGTCATTCATTGTGTGTTTAGCATGCTATTGGGCCAGTGTAGCACTTTGTTTTTTTCATTTTTATGCATTTGTGACCGTTTTTAAACACTTTCATGCACCAATGATGTCTTTGTACTTCGTCATTTTTCACTTCATGGGGACTTCAAAAGTGTTAGAAATTCATTTTGGAGGCACACAGAACAGTGCAAATGCAGTTACATAGCATTCAGGAGACTGCAATTACACCTATATAGTTTTTAAAAGATTTTGATGTAATAACATTTTTGACCTCCATGGGGAGGGCCCTTAAGCTGAACTTTTACCCAGCTCGGAGTTCCATGACCTTGTCCCCCTGAAATTGAAAATCGAATTTTCAAAGTGTTTAGTAAAACTGTTCATTCTGTGTCATTCATTATGTCTTTAGCCTGCTATTGGACCACTGCAGCACTATGTTTTGTTAATTTTAACCCAATGTTGACCTTTTTTGACCACTTTGATGCACCAGTGAAGTTTTTGGACTTAGTCATTTTTCACTTCATGGAGACTTCAAAAGTGTTAGAAATTCATTTTGTAAATACCTAGAACGGTGCAAATGCAGCCATATAGCATTCAGGGCACAACAATTACACCTATATAGTTTTTAAATGATTTTGATGCAATAAAATTTTTGACCTCCATGGGGAGGGCACTCAAGCTAAACTTTTACCTAGCTCCGAGTTCCACGACCTCGGGTGGAAAAAGTGACTTTGCCCCCTTAAACCCAAAAACTTCAAAAAGTCACCCCTGGAGGCCAGAAATGGGTCTTAGACACTCTTGGTATGTCATCTGAGGTATACTATGGTGTTCTTGGGTCCAGAACTAGAAATGTGATGTGACTCTGATATCTAGGGCCTATAATGGAAAAAATGAATTTGACACCAAACACCTCAAAATGTCTGAAATAGGACTCAGACATGTACCTGGAGGCTGGAAATGAGCCCTAGACACTCTTGCTATATCACCTGAGATATAATATAGGGTCCTGGTGGCCACAGGGACCCAAAAACAGTCAGGTGGGTTGATACTGAAAATTAGCAAAAATCGTCCCAAAAATTTTTTTGACAAGATTTGCTAATTTTCCAAATAGCTCAGAATGGATATCAGAGACACTGTCTGAGTGCGCAAGATATGAATACACTTGTCAGAAAGGTCAGCTCTGATGCTTTCATGTGATATATATAACTTTGATATTATATAAAGTTTTTTTTCCGCTACCAACCAAGGGAAACACCTGATATCGTACCCGATTTTGAGAACATTGGGCTGGGTGGAAAAAGTCACTTTGCCCCCTTAAACCCAAAAACTTCAAAAGGTCACCCCTGGAGGCCAGAAATGGGTCTTAGACACTCTTGGTATGTCATCTGAGGTATACTATGGTCTTCTTGGGTCCAGAACTAGAAATCTGATGTGACTCTGATATCTAGGAGCTATAATGGAAAAAAATGAATTTGACACCAAACACCTCAAAATGTCACAAATAGGAGTCAGACATGTACCTGGAGGCTGGAAATGAGCCCTAGCCACTCTTGTTATATAATCTGAGATATATTATGGGGTCCTGGTGGCTACAGGGACCTGAAAACAGTCATGAGGGTTGATACCGAAAATTAGCAAAAATCGTCAAAAAAAGTTTTTTTGACAAGATTTGCTAATTTTCCAAATAGCTCAGAATGGATATCACAGTCACTTTGTGAGTACCCAGGACCTAAATATACTTGTTAGAAAGCTCAGATCTGATGCTTTCATTTGATCTATCTACCTTTGCTATTATCTGAAGTTTTTTTTTCAGCTTCCAGCCATGGGAAAAACCTGACATTGTACCCGATTTTGAGCACCTTAGGCTGGATGGAAGAAGTGACTTTGCCCCCTTAAACCCCAAAACTTCAAAAAGTCATCCCTGGATGCCAGAAATGGGTCTTAGACACTCCTGGTATGTCATCTGAGGTATACTAAGGGGTCCTTAGGTCCAGAACTAGAAATTTGATGTGACTCTGAGCTCAATGTGATGTGACTCTGAGCTATATGGCCTATAATGAAAAAAATGAGTTTGACCCCAAACACCTCGAAATGTCACAAATAGGAGTCAGACATGTACCTGGAGGCTGGAAATGAGCCCTAGCCACTCTTGTTATATCATCTGAGATATATTATGGGGTCCTGGTGGCTACAGGGACCCGAAAACAGTCATGAGGGTTGATACCGAAAATTAGCAAAAATCGTCAAAAAAAGTTTTTTTGACAAGATTTGCTAATTTTCCAAATAGCTCAGAATGGATATCACAGTCACTTTGTGAGTACCCATGACCTAAATATACTTGTTAGAAAGCTCAGATCTGATGCTTTCATTTGATCTATCTTCCTTTGCTATTATCTGAAGGTTTTTTTTCAGCTTCCAGCCAAGGGAAGAACCTGACATCGTACCCGATTTTGAGCAACGTAGCCTGGATGGAAGAAGTGACTATGCCCCCTTAAACCCCAAAACTTCAAAAAGTCATCCCTGGAGGCCAGAAATGGGTCTTAGACACTCCTGGTATGTCATCTGAGGTATACTAAGAGGTCCTTAGGTCCAGAACTAGAAATTTGATGTGACTCTGAGCTCAATGTGATGTGACTCTGAGCTCTATGGCCTATATTGGGAAAAATGAGTTTGATCCCAAACACCTCGAAATGTCACAAATAGGAGTCAGACATGTACCTGGAGGCTGGAAATGAGCCCTAGCCACTCTTGTTATATCATCTGAGATATATTATGGGGTCCTGGTGGCTACAGGGACCTGAAAACAGTCATACAAAGCAATTTGAATCCATACGAGGCAATTTTTAATTTGCGGCCATCTGGTCACCCTTTGAAATGGATAGGATATACTACAGAGGATGTAGTGCACTCTATTTCTTGAAGCATATGATGTACTGACTTAATTTCAATTGCAGTATGTAGCTAAGACTTTTACAATTCATAGTGGTAACTCTCATGGTTGTGGCTTATAGGGACAAGGTACAAATCAAGTGTAACCTTCAGGTAAGTTTTTATTTTTCACTTTCATGTGTGTTGTAGAACACTTTATACTTTTGGCTATAATTCATAGTCTGTACATTATAGAGACATAATTTAAACAGCACTTTGTTCCTAGTGATGTGCATCTTACCCATGTGAATTATTATGTGTGTGGCGTATTGTAAAGTTGTCAAAATTTGAGGTTGAATGTATGACGTTTTTCAATACCGTCGCATGTACGAAAAAGTATGCCTTACATTTTGTCCCATACTTCTAAAACCATACAATCTGGATCCATAATTGGAAGTGCAGCATTAAGCTAACATGATGCCACTGTCCTGTGTTCATTTTCATGCATGTGGAAAGCTTCAAAGTGGTGTGAATCTTTCAGCGATTAAACACATATTTTTTTAAAAATTCCTCCAGCTTTTGCAAAATGTGTCACGTATGTTATGTCATCAGTCAAGATCCATATTAGATAGAGCTTGATTTCCAACTGCAACACATTCTATAACATAGCCTACTACAGTGTGCCATTTTATATGCATGTGGCTCACACACAAGGTGCATACAAAGCAATTTGAATCCATACGAGGCGATTTTTAATTTGCGGCCATCTGGTCACCCATTGAAATGGATAGGATATATTACATAGTATGTGGTGCACTATAAATCTTGAACCATATGAGGTACTGACCTAATTTCAATCACAGTATGTAGCTAAGACATCTACACTTTATAGTGGTAACTCTCATATTTGTGGCTTATAGGGACAAGGTACAAATCAAGTGTAATCTTCAGGAAAAGTTTTTATTTTTCACTTTCATGTGTGTTGAAGAACACTTTATGCTTTTGGCTACAAAATGTGAAGTTGAATGTATGATGTTTTTCAATAACGTCACATGTGTGAAAAAATATGCCTTACGTTGTGGCCCATAATTCTAAAACCATACAATCTGGATCCATAATTCTGAGTGCAGCATACAGTTACCATCATGCCACTGCCCTGTGGTCATTGTCATGCCTGTGCCATGCTTAGAAGTGGTGAGAATCATTCAGTGATTAAACGCATGTTTTATAAAATTTGCCTCCATTTTTTGCAAAATGAGTCACATATATTGTGTCATCAGTCATGATCCATACTAGATAGAGCTTGATTTCCAACTGCAACACATTCTATAGCATACCCTACTACATTGTGTCATTTTAAATGCATGTGGCTTACACGTAAGGTACATACAACGCAATATGAATCCATACGACGCGATTTTCAATTTGCGGCCATCTGGTCGTCCCATTGAAATGGATAGGATATTATACATAGCAGAATGTGCCCTATAATTCTTGAAGCATATAAGTTAAAGACTTAATTTCAATTGCAGATTCTAGCTAAGATTCGTATGCATTATTGTACCAATTCTTATGCATGTGGCCCACATAGAAAGTGCACGAAATGGAAGTTGAATCCATACGAGGCAATTTTCGATTTCCGGCCATCTGGTCACCCAAATCTCAAAGATTATTGTTAATAATTCAGTGTGTTTTTATGCTATTTAGCTAATAATGCATGAACCTGTTTATTAACATGTGCATAATGAGATACCAAAGAGAAAATAATGAAAATGTATTGGTAAACCGTATTTTGGTAGACTTTAAAAAACCCCATTGAAAAACACATGCATCACCAATGCTGCTTTTTGCTTGTGCCTAAAACGAAAATGTGTTATTAAAAAGTGAATATAACACATAGAGATGTTTTTTCTTTTGTTTATGAAGCCTAATGTGAAGGCAGGTCACACCTATGTTTTACTTTGAAAAAATCTCTTTTCTAAAATTTACGGCGTTACCTTGTTTTTTAATACAGCTAAAAAAACAATTGTTAAAGTCGCTTATAAAAAAGTGATCGTAAATGCTATTTTGTTTTTTTTTTCAGCTTGAGGTTCAGTTTAATTTGAGTCTTAATTTGATGTATCACTTGCCCTAGTAAACAATCCCCAAAGTCTATTTTTTTTCAATTTTCCCAAGCTCAATGTTAAACACATGCATCACCAATGATGCAAAAAGTGAAGTCAGAAATTTCAAACAGCAATAAAAAAGTGAGAAAAACAGATATTTGAAAAATTCCTTTTGTTTATGCGGCCTTATGTCCAAAGCCATCCAACAAGAGCATTTTTTTTTTATTCGGTCGATTTAAAAAAAATCTGCGAACTATTTTATTTCTCTCAAAAAAGTGCCAAAATGTGACTTTTTGTGCAAAAAAGTGCCCGTACAATATTTTTTCATCTAATAAACTTTTTATGACTCAGAATACACTTAGGCTTCAGGTCAATGTGTTTTCGTTTGGGGGAGGGGCCCAGGGAAAAAAACACCTTTTTTTCTCGGATTGGTCAAAGGTCTGCTTCGGCTGCACCAGTGCTGCTTCGGCTGCACTGGTGCAGCTTCTCAGACTTGAGGCGTTGCACCAGTGCAGCATAGAAAAGAAACTTTTTAATAAAAGGATTTAAAACTAATTCAAGATATACATTATCTAAGGAATGTTATAAAAACTCAGATATGGAGAATATTTTTCATTTTCGTCCATTTTTGACCGTTTTGGAGCACTTTGAAGCACTGATGCAGCTTTGGGATTTTTATGGTTATTTTGATCAGAGATGCTCCTAATGTGTTTAAAATTCATGTGGGATGTATCCAAGACACTGCCATCACACCTATATAGTTTTTAAATGATTTTGATGTATTACAATTTTGACCTCCATAAGGGGGGAAAGGTTGAACTTTTACCCCGCTCGGAGTTCCATGACTTTCGTGACCTTGTCCCCCTGAAATTTAAAATTGCATTTTCAAAGTAATGTGTACAACTATTCATTCTGTGTCATTCATTGTGTGTTTAGCATGCTATTGGGCCACTGTAGCACTTGTTTTTTTTTTCGTTTTTATGCATTTTTGACCGTTTTTGAACACTTTGATGCTCCAAATGGTCTTTGGACTTAGTCACTTTTTGCTTCATGGAGATTTCAAAAGTGTTAAAAAGTCACTTTGGAGGCACACAGGACAGTGCAAATGCACCTATATAGCAATCAGGACACTCCAATCACACCTATATAGTTTTTAAATGATTTTGATGAATTAAACATTTTGACCTCCATGAGGGGTGGAAAGTTTGAACTTTTACCCCGCTCGGAGTTCCATGACTTCTGTGACCTCGTCCCCCTGAAATTTAAAATAGCATTTTCCAAGTAATTTGTAAATATATTCATTCTGGGTCATTCATTGTGTGTTTAGCTTGCTATTGGGCCAGTGTAGCACTTTGTTTTTTTCATTTTTATGCATTTGTGACCGTTTTTAAACACTTTCATGCACCAATGATGTCTTTGTACTTCGTCATTTTTCACTTCATGGGGACTTCAAAAGTGTTAGAAATTCATTTTGGAGGCACACAGAACAGTGCAAATGCAGTTACATAGCATTCAGGAGACTGCAATTACACCTATATAGTTTTTAAAAGATTTTGATGTAATAACATTTTTGACCTCCATGGGGAGGGCCCTTAAGCTGAACTTTTACCCAGCTCGGAGTTCCATGACCTTGTCCCCCTGAAATTGAAAATCGAATTTTCAAAGTGTTTAGTAAAACTGTTCATTCTGTGTCATTCATTATGTCTTTAGCCTGCTATTGGACCACTGCAGCACTATGTTTTGTTAATTTTAACCCAATGTTGACCTTTTTTGACCACTTTGATGCACCAGTGAAGTTTTTGGACTTAGTCATTTTTCACTTCATGGAGACTTCAAAAGTGTTAGAAATTCATTTTGTAAATACCTAGAACGGTGCAAATGCAGCCATATAGCATTCAGGGCACTACAATTATACCTATATAGTTTTTAAATGATTTTGATGCAATAACATTTTTGACCTCCATGGGGAGGGCACTCAAGCTAAACTTTTACCCAGCTCCGAGTTCCACGACCTCGGGTGGAAAAAGTGACTTTGCCCCCTTAAACCCAAAAACTTCAAAAAGTCACCCCTGGAGGCCAGAAACGGGTCTTAGACACTCTTGGTATGTCATCTGAGGTATACTATGGTGTTCTTGGGTCCAGAACTAGAAATGTGATGTGACTCTGATATCTAGGGCCTATAATGGAAAAAATGAATTTGACACCAAACACCTCAAAATGTCTGAAATAGGACTCAGACATGTACCTGGAGGCTGGAAATGAGCCCTAGACACTCTTGCTATATCACCTGAGATATAATATAGGGTCCTGGTGGCCACAGGGACCCAAAAACAGTCAGGTGGGATGATACTGAAAATTAGCAAAAATCGTCCCAAAATTTTTTTTGACAAGATTTGCTAATTTTCCAAATAGCTCAGAATGGATATCAGAGACACTGTTTGAGTGCGCAAGATATGAATACACTTGTTAGAAAGGTCAGCTCTGATGCTTTCATGTGATATATATAACTTTGATATTATATAAAGTTTTTTTTCCGCTACCAACCAAGGGAAACACCTGATATCGTACCCGATTTTGAGAACATTGGGCTGGGTGGAAAAAGTCACTTTGCCCCCTTAAACCCAAAAACTTCAAAAAGTCACCCCTGGAGGCCAGAAATGGGTCTTAGACACTCTTGGTATGTCATCTGAGGTATACTATGGTCTTCTTGGGTCCAGAACTAGAAATCTGATGTGACTCTGATATCTAGGAGCTATAATGGAAAAAAATGAATTTGACACCAAACACCTCAAAATGTCACAAATAGGAGTCAGACATGTACCTGGAGGCTGGAAATGAGCCCTAGCCACTCTTGTTATATAATCTGAGATATATTATGGGGTCCTGGTGGCTACAGGGACCTGAAAACAGTCATGAGGGTTGATACCGAAAATTAGCAAAAATCGTCAAAAAAAGTTTTTTTGACAAGATTTGCTAATTTTCCAAATAGCTCAGAATGGATATCACAGTCACTTTGTGAGTACCCAGGACCTAAATATACTTGTTAGAAAGCTCAGATCTGATGCTTTCATTTGATCTATCTACCTTTGCTATTATCTGAAGTTTTTTTTTCAGCTTCCAGCCATGGGAAAAACCTGACATTGTACCCGATTTTGAGCACCTTAGGCTGGATGGAAGAAGTGACTTTGCCCCCTTAAACCCCAAAACTTCAAAAAGTCATCCCTGGATGCCAGAAATGGGTCTTAGACACTCCTGGTATGTCATCTGAGGTATACTAAGGGGTCCTTAGGTCCAGAACTAGAAATTTGATGTGACTCTGAGCTCAATGTGATGTGACTCTGAGCTATATGGCCTATAATGGAAAAAATGAGTTTGACCCCAAACACCTCGAAATGTCACAAATAGGAGTCAGACATGTACCTGGAGGCTGGAAATGAGCCCTAGCCACTCTTGTTATATCATCTGAGATATATTATGGGGTCCTGGTGGCTACAGGGACCCGAAAACAGCCATGAGGGTTGATACCGAAAATTAGCAAAAATCGTCAAAAAAAGTTTTTTTGACAAGATTTGCTAATTTAACAAATAGCTCAGAATGGATATCACAGTCACTTCGTGAGTACCCATGACCTAAATATACTTGTTAGAAAGCTCAGATCTGATGCTTTCATTTGATCTATCTACCTTTGCTATTATCTGAAGTTTTTTTTTCAGCTTCCAGCCAAGGGAAGAACCTGACATCGTACCCGATTTTGAGCAACGTAGCCTGGATGGAAGAAGTGACTATGCCCCCTTAAACCCCAAAACTTCAAAAAGTCATCCCAGGAGGCCAGAAGTCATCCCTGGACTGCGGCCTTATGTCCAAAGCCATCCAACAAGAGCATTTTTTTTTTAATTCGGTCGATTTAAAAAAAATCTGCGAACTATTTTATTTCTCTCAAAAAAGTGCCAAAAAGTGACTTTTTGTGCAAAAAAGTGCCCGTACAATATTTTTTCATCTAATAAACTTTTTATGACTCAGAATACACTTAGGCTTCAGGTCAATGTGTTTTCGTTTGGGGGAGGGGCCCAGGGAAAAAAACACCTTTTTTTTCTCGGATTGGTCAAACCTCGTTTTTACTACCTTTAAAAAATATCAAAACCATAAACCAGGAGCCCTAATTATATTCTTGATACTGAGCGGCAGGCAGGCAACTAGAGCTACATTTCAGGGGGGGGGCTAATTCTTCCAACCATAGACAGAGTGACTGAAAGAAGGGGCGAAAACACAACAAAAGCCTCATTTACAAGTAAATGGTCTTTTAAAGACCTGTTAAGTCCTCGGGTGCGGCTGCAACGAGATGGTCACCAGCCCCCGAAGCTGTCTCTGCCCGGGCTGACAGACACGACGGGGGGGGCTGAAGCCCCGTGAGCCCAATGGATGTTGCATAGACCCTAAACCTTATCTGCAGATGAACAGTACCACTCAGTGAGGGGTCCCGTTCATCTGCAGATAAGGTTTAGGGTCTATGAAATACTGCTGTTGTCTTGCGTACATTCTGAGTTCCATTGCAGGGGCCTCATTTATGAGAAATGACGCAACGCTGCGTGAAAGCAGCGATGTGTCACTTTTCAGTGCGCACTCCTTGCGACATTCCTGATGCGTCATATTTAATGTATGATGCATCATGTCGCAAGGAGTTACAGATACGTCAGTATTTCTGACGTATCTGTAAGCGCAAAAGTGAAGCATTGCTAGAGTGTGTCACAAAAGTGACGCAACTCCAGCAATGCGTCCTTTCACATGGGGCAAACCCCATGTGAAAGGGCCTGCGTCAGTCTTACGCCTGCTGTGAGGCAGGCTCAAGAATTTGACGCAACGGTGTCCTAAAAGTGACGCAGTGAAATCTCATAATTTCACTGCGTCACTTTTACGACCCTTCCTTGAGTCAATACACCACCCTTGCATACATATACCTGGCGCAGGTATAATGTGGCGCAGGGGTTTACAAAGAGACGATTCTACCTAGATGCGTCTCTTTGTAAATATGACTCAACAAGGCGCATTTTTTATGCCACTGGTGCGTCACAAAAAGTGACGCATCGGTGGCGTAAAAGTGAGGCATAGCCTTATAAATGAGACCCCAAGTACTTGCCTTCTCGTGGAGTCAAGTGAGCTGAAACCTTTGGCCAGACCAATTTTAAGATCTTCGAGAACAGTACTTGCCAGGAGCATCTTTGAATAATAAAACAACTTCTTTGAAGTCAGCCTTCTCATCCAGATTACCACATACCCTTTTGAGCGAGGATCGCTAAGACTAAAACACAACACGACTGTGTGAAACATTACGCGTTCCTTATTATTTTGTATTAATATGTCTATATCACAAAAGACGGGGACTGCGTAGCTGTGCCCTCAGCTGATAAAGTGACAAACTTGAACACTGTTTTTTTCTAAGACTTCAACCACAGACATTCAAAAGCAAATTATACATACACAGTGCAAGTTTATAAAATATTACAATTGATTGCGTTAATTGACTCGTTCACAAATAATGTCTTATTCAATCAGGTGAGGAGTTCTGATGGAGGGAGTATCATGCAACCCTTTCCCTACCCCTTATCCGAAATCCCACGTGTGCAGTACTGTCCCTGTGTTTCACAGTCTCTCTGCCTGAAGAGGAAGCTTCCATCTTTCCTTATGTCATTAAAGCTTGCAGGTTTAATGACGTTAGACTTCGCAAAGTATAAACTTGTATGTTTGCTTTTGAGGAAGACTTAGACCATGCAACACAGGAACATATTTTACAAAAGTTTGGATTGAATTCCATTATATCCGTTGGCAAGATGTCTAAAATCCCAAAAAATATATTAATATATTTTTACATCCTTGACTTCCGGTGATCAGTTACATCTGCTGACCAGTTTAATCACCAATGCCCCCAAATAAAATCTTAGATATTCTCTCTGCTTTAGTCGCTTCTGGACAGGTTCATTGAACATATTATTTTGTCAAACATTCTAGCCTCTAACATGTGTTTGGCAAGACTGATTTGCATATGTGTGGTCTCTGTCTGGAATGGCATAGTGTGTGAAAAACAATGACCTGGAATGCAGTCTAAGCAAAGGCAAGAAACTGGAATTAATAATATCATTCCCTTCATCGTATTGTCCCTTTGAAGGTTTGACCTGTGCGTGTTTTGTAAAGAAGTCTTCCCTTTAAAAACTTAGGCCCCCATTTCTGAAAGTCTGTGGTGTGCAGAACACTTCGTGCTGGAACAGTTACTGCTGGTGGTAGCAAACTCCACTTGGCTTGTGAAATACATTAGCATCGTTTTGCTTTTTGTGTAATAATGAAATGGAGCAAACATATTTTTTTGTTTCAGTCCATGCTACAGCAAGATTGTTGCACAATTGCAAAAATGAACAAGCTGGCTCCGTGGAGCCGACAGGGGGAGGGAACAGGAGATGTGCATGCGTACAGAGTGCACATCTCCTGTCCGTACACGTGCACATCTCCTGTCCGCGGAATTCAAGCTTTATTTCAGCAAGTAGGAAGAATCTTGCACAGGCCACCAGCCCCATGATTGTGGCCAGTCAGAGTGCGTCACAATGTGAAACTAATCTCATAAATATTAATGAGGTAGGCAGGATTGGGACCTACTCCAAATTAGCATTTTGTGAACTAACCTATTAGTATGTAAACAAGATGATATAAATCAACACTGGTATCAAACTGCAAGCAGTTTTTACTGCCAGTGTTACTGCATCGCTGGCCCGTAGTCACATACTCTGTAGCACCTCTTTTTCGGATGAGTCCCCCCACTTCTTTTTTTAGGACTTGAGCCCTGGTGAAGGGTCTCAAAATCCAGCAATAAAGGGAATGTGTGAAGCTAATTTAATAGTGACAAAAAGTAATCCTGCTGAAATAAACAAAACAAGCATTGGCATAGCCAATAGGTCTTGCCTTTGGGAACTAATAAGTGTTAAGGCAGAGATATTGAGTTTGTGTTTGTTTTTAAGCTGTGTTGTGCAGAAGTCTGCAGTATGCTGAAATGTTATAATAAAGAAGTGTGAGAAGCATTTTTGTTACTTATGATGTATAATGTACAACAAAATGACGATGATAAAAAACTATTAATTAGAAGTAATGATTTGTGTTTTTTTATGTTTGAATGCTGGCACCTTGTATCTGCCTGTTCTAATCGTTGCCTTTTTATGGTGTTTATTGTTAAAGGTGTGGTAAATAAATAATTAATTACCGGTTCTATTTTTCAGGATACTCATACAAACAGATAGCTCAATAAATAAGAGTCAAGATTCGAGGTAGCTAGAGTGTACAGGCTTTAATCAGGCATAAAAGGACAGGAACAGGACAGCCTGCATGGGAATGGGATGGCAGGGCCCGACAGCTGCCGGGGGCAGGATCTGTGAATGATGCGCATAACTTTTAATAACAGAACATTAGTATATATAGTTAAACAAAATACATTGCATTCAATACAGTAGGCGTAGCAGTAGGCGGAGTTTGTAGCAGTCGCGAAAGATAAGGGCAAAATGAGGTAACAAGAAGGCGTGTACAGGGCGTATACACAGACATGTGATGTAAACGTAACAGAATATGTCATAAACGGGGCGGAAACATGGAGGGGGCTACCTGAGCAGCTGGGACCTCTAACCTAGTGGTGCGCGCAAACTGACAATGACGTGTTACCAGGGAGAACTGGGGGGCTATGACTTCTGCGCTAGAAGAGGAGACTAAAGTCTGGAGTGTCAGAGCGACATGTACCCAGGCATATCTAGTATCTGGTGTTTAGAATACATGTTGATAGAATCCAAAAGTTATCAGAGTAAAGGCTAACAGACATTAAGACTGGTGCATGCATAATTCTACATGTAGTGCGTGTGCGGGGAATATTCTATAAATATTAATACAGTATTTCTCTTACATGGAGACATAAAGGCTAGACCATGACGGAAACTATTGATGCGATTCAGTAGCTTAGGAATGCAGAGAAGGAGGGCTGGACTGATAACTAGAAACATAACATATTCTTGGCAGACTGGGAGGCAGAGCCAGGCCGAGCCGGGCACAGCGAGGCATGAAAGTAAGCTAAGAGTCAGGGATACAGGTGGGGGCTGTATCGCTCCTTGGAGAGGGTTCAGAAAACAGGAGCTGAATCTAAGTCCGGGCCCTTTTGAGGCCTAGAAACGGGGATAATTCAATGAATTAACGTGCACACTGTAAAACGTGGCAACGTAGCTTTACATAGGCCCGATATTCGTTGTATTCACGAAAACTGGAAACTGGCATACTAGAGATGGACACAACTATAATTGCGTCTTTAATCGATCATAGGGGAATACATGCATATCGATCATGCACATATAACATAACATAGGGAACACGTAGGCACATACAACATGGCAAAATTTACTTTTCCACATTCCCTCCTTGTGCCCTACGTTTCCATCAGGAAACATCTATATTCATGATACCATCTATCATTTCATACAGCATCATTTGCTCGTCTCGAATTGTCCTGGAACGGGACTTAGGACTAGGAATACAAGAGGTAGCACAAATGCCGCAAATCGCAGGGCCACATTGTATACAGAGGCAGCAACTGAATATGATCATTACTGCAATACCTAGGAATGACAATACTTTCCATCCCCAGGCAGATATGATACTCCAGAGCCAACCAGACCATGTCCAGGAGCCTGGATTCTGGTGTAACTGATGGGCACTTTTATGAAGTCTGGTTATAGCTGAATAAACAGACGGCGCGTTATTAGGAATGAAAATGCAGCAACTAGATCCGATGACTCTACATGCTCCTCCTCTATCGGCCAGTATGACGTCAAGAACGAGACGATTTTGGAGCACGACAAATCTCATAGCAGATTGCTCTTCGGTTAAGTTACCTAGAGCAGAAGTAGTCTCATTCACTACTGCTTCAAGGGTTCTGGTTAACCTACGGATTGACTTACTATTCTGGACAGGTCCTATAAAGAAAAAGAAACCTCTATTGAAATCTGTATACTGTTCTAGAGCAGTTTCAGTTTGATCGACAATTGGGGACTCAATCTCCCGTCTATTTCTGACGTGTACTAGATGTGTGTTTCTGTGATAATCAGATGGGGCTAGAAAAACTGGTGGCAGTAGGAAGGCAATATAACATGTTCCATCCCAATCGAGGGGCAGACGAACATATGCGGTCTGACCACAAACAAAATAAGAATGACGTGAAGCTTTGAAAATAGATTTCCCACTGTCACTATACTCGACAGTAGTAGTACAATCACTATGTCCTACATGTGCGGAACCATTCTTTCGGACACATAATTCGCCTTTGACTGGTAGTACTGAAATAGCAGGTAAGTCTGGAGTAGTATCAGACTGAACATTCAGGACCATAAAATTCGAAGAATAATTACCTAAATTGTAAACTTCATTTTCTAGATCTAACCCTGTTCTATGGGGGAGACCTTGCTTGTCTGGAAAACATGTTCTATTCAGAAGGGACACATCATTTGAAGATGACGTTAACATGGACCATGCTCCACACGAACCATTATGTGAAAACGGATAAGGAAAGAGTGGCAGAACTCCCTTCGGTGTCTGGAAAGGGGGGAGTCGACCACACACCCAACAATTAGTAGCATTGCTGGTCTGGTGTGAATAGTGCAACATTCTTACAAATGTGTTATTTCTCATAGCAAGACGATAGGATAACTCGTGAGGAGGCAGATCACTAAATGTGTGCTCTACTGTAGCATTAGAAAACTTATTTACATGAGAAATTGGAAAACATAAATGCAATGCATAACTTGTGCAGGTAACCATCAAACTTAGAAACAATAGAAAACTTAGAAAAACGATACATCGGATAGAGTTTTGACTAACTCTCTCACTATGGGGGTCTATCTCATACATGTCAGATACCTGTCTAACCGTTTCACCCGAGAGGGACTTAGACAATTAAACTGGCTGACTTATTTTACTAGACCGGAGCTTTAACTTATACTCCTGTTGCGGAGTTTTCTCTAACAGAGGAACTTTCAGTTCAGGATTCAGATCAATGTCTGGTTTCAGGCCGTCTTTCAGACAGTCTTTAGAAATGTCCTTTAAAAATGTCTTTTTCCGGACTCCATGGAACTTCTTGATATGGGACAGATGGACCCAACCCTTGCGGCCCTCCAACTTCACGGCCGTACGGGTGGTCAGAAGGACAAGTCGTGGCTCCTTCCAACGAGGCTCCAGCGGACTTGAACGATCAAAATTCCTTACAAGGACGAGGTCGCCTGGAATGACCTCATGCGGTTTCACTTCAGTATTGTCTGGGAATGTAGCGGCAACCTGTGAACGACAAGAGTGTAGGGCAGACATCAAGGAAGCTAGGTAATCTGTCAACATATTACTGGAAACATCTGTAATACTGCGGGGTCTAGGTGTACCCCACATGTTTGGGGGGCGGCCGAATACGACCTCATAAGGGGACAGACCTGATCTGGAGTGTGCGACCATTCGCATAAAGAATAAAGCAACTGGCAGGGCAACTAGCCAGTCTACACCTTTCTCTTTACATGTCTTGGCAATACGGATTTTCAGGGTCTGATTATGTCTCTCTACGAGACCGGCTGCTTCAGGATGGCGCACACAATGGAACTTCCACTGGTACCCTAACAAGAGGGAAACATGTTTCATTAACTCGGATGAGAATGGCTGGCCGTTATCAGAATACACGACCCTAGGGAGTCCATAACGGGGGAAGAATTCACGAACCAACTGCTTGGCAGTGGTCGCTGCTGTGTAATCTGGAACTGGATATGCTTCTGTCCACCTGGACAAAGCGCATACAACTACAAGGACATACTTGAAACCTCGACATCGCTCCATCTGAATATAATCCATCTGGAGGACTTCGAAAGGGTGGTCAGGAGGTTGGAATCCACCTTGTTCCACCGGGACACTTTTACCTGGATTGAATTGACAACATATCATACAAGTACGGACTTTCTGCTTGGCTGCAGCTCGTAAGTGCTTGTTAAACCAAAGGTTCTGAATACTGTCTAACATGGCTTTTTCTCCTAGGTGTGCTGGACTATGTGCGGTATTGATAATGACTTGAACCATAGAGTCGGGGAGAAACCATGTGGCTTTTCCCTTCGTCAACCATCCCTGATCTGTCTGGACCCCTCCTTGTTCGGACCATTTATTGATTTCTTCAGGAGTAGCATGTAACTGTATGTCTATGACATCTTGTGTAGGGTCCTTAACTGTCATACAAGTAATCTGTTCTGGAGTGGATGTCTGTGTCTTGTTAACTGGAATGTCTGGTGTCTGAGCTGTAAGCTTGGCTGTTCGGTCTGCTAGATCATTACCTTGGGAAATGATGTCAGTAACTTTCGTATGTGCCTTGCACTTCATGATAGCGATAGCTGTCGGTAAATGTATTGCATCTAACAGAGCTTGAATGAGGAGACCATGCTGAATCTTGGTTCCATGAGAAGTCATGAAACCTCTCTCCTGCCAGAGCACTCCGAAGTCGTGTACAACTCCGAATGCGTAACGTGAATCTGTATATATGTTTACTTTCAGGTTCTTGGCACGTATGCAGGCTTGGGTCAGAGCAACTAGCTCTGCTGCTTGAGCAGACAGTGTGTCAATACGGTGTGTTTCAATAACTTCAGTGTCAGTAGTCACTGCATACGCGGCTACTAGTTCTCCTGTACTCGTTCTCATACATGAACCATCCACATAAAGTGTCAGGTCGGGATCAGGTAATGCAATGTCTGTCAGGTCTTGTCTTGGCTTAGTCATAGTGTTAATGACTTCCACACAGTCATGTGTGGCAGGATTTTAAGTAACTGACGGTAACAGAGTAGCAGGATTTAGAACGTTGCAGCGTCTGATTTCTATGTGTGGCTGGAACAGTGTCAGTTCATAACCTGTTAAACGTGCAATGGTCAAGTGCTGAGTCTGTGTTCGGTTTAAAAGAACTTCCACGGAGTGTGGAACTTGTACTGTCAGGGAGTGTCCTAATACTATGGAATCACTTTGTCTGATTGCTAGAGCTGTGGCTGCAACTGACTTGAGGCACGCAGGCAAAGTCTGGGCTACTGGATCTAATGTGCTCGAAAAAAAAGCACAAGGCTTGTACTGTCCGGCTTGATCTTGTGTGAGAACAGATAATGCAGTACCATCACGTTCTGTGACAAAAAGTGTAAAAGGCTTACTGTAGTTCGGTGTAGCTAGAACAGGTGCTTGGCATAAAGCTTTCTTTAACTCATTAAAACTAAGTGTATGTTCAGATGTCCAAGGGAGGACAGTCGATATGGCTGCCTCCTGTGTCGTTAACTGTATCAGTGGCTTTGCTAGAAATGCATACTGAGGAATCCATTGTCTGCAATAAGAAGTGAGGCCAATAAAAGCACGTACCTCCTTCTGTGTCTTGGGCTGTGGAAGACTCGCTATTAACTGGATACGGTCTGGTGTCAACTGCCTACCCCACTTGGACAGTAAGTGGCCTAAGTAGATCACTTGCTGGACACAGAATTGAAGCTTCGAAGGGGACACCTTGTGCCCCATCTCGGCTAGGAAATACAGAACTGTAAGTGACGCTCGCTCGCAGTCACGTTCAGAACGGGCTGTGATCAGTAGATCATCTACATACTGGAGCAGGGCAGTGTCAGTTGGCATGTGAATATTGTCTAGTTGTCTTTTAAGTGCTTGACTGTAAATACTAGGGCTTTCTGTGAAACCTTGAGGAGCTCGTGTGAATTTATAGCTCCTTCCATTTAAACAAAAACCGAAAAGGTACTGGCTGTCTGGATGAATCGGGACACTGAAAAATGCATTCTTGAGGTCTATAACAGTAAAAAATGTAGCTTCAGAATCAATAGCTGTCAATAGAGATGAAATATCTGGGACTACTGGATACTGGGGTATGATACATTTATTAAGTTCTCGAAGGTCAATCACTAATCGATATACTGGAGGTGCATTTGGATCAGTACGTTTCATGACTGGAATGATAGGATAATTACATACATTGGAGTCAGTTTCTACGACTACTCCTTGAGCAATGAGCTCGTCAATAATTTTGGATAAGGCTGCTACAGCCTCAGGTGGCAATCTGTACTGTCTGATCCGTGGCAAGACTATACCTTGCTTGAGGGTCACACGATGGGGTGTGATTCGCATAAAACCTACATCAGTTGGACCTTGCGCCCATAAATGCTGTGGAACATTGGACAATCTTGGATCAAGATCACGTAATACATAATGACCTTTAAAGTCTCTTAAAAACAATCGTATTCCTTCTGGAGAGCAGCAAATAACTGCACCTAATTCTTTTAATGTTTTAATGCCTAACAAATTTTCTGGACATGACTTCGTAAGTAACAAATCAGTAGTTCGGGACAATGGACCAACTTCTAGAGTAACTGGCTTTGAAATCTCGTTAACAATAGGCTTTCCTGAAAATCCAAGGGAAACATTTCTAGAGCCTGAGAGCGGAGCCCCTGGAACCTCGTCATGACTGATAGTAGTCCTACTTGCCCCTGTATCAATTTAAAACTTTCTGTCTTTCCCCAATACTTGACTATGTACATAGGGACCCTCTTGATCTACAGGTATCTCGATGAGAGGCAAGCCTACCTCCCTCTCTAGGCTGTTTCATGAATACGGTTGATACTCTGGATACTCTGTCTGGGCATACTGGTACATCTGCTGTGTAACATGCTGTGTTGCAGCAATAGGCTGCGGTGCTGGAACTGTCTGTTGTGCATTCTGTGGTGTCTGGGAAGTCTGTGAAACTTGTTCTTGTCTAGGCGGACGTGGTCTTTCTTTAGTCTTACCAGTTGCTATGTTGTGTTTCAGAACTGCACACTCGTTTATAAAATGACCTGGTTGTTTACAATAATTGCATGTCCCTTTAACGGGAGCTGCAGGATGACTGGCTTGATTCGGACCCCTCTTCTGACTGTCTTGTGGAACAGATTGTGCAACTAGTACTTTCATTTTCGTGTCTTTCATACGTCTCCTTTCGTGTTCTTGCTCTTCCCTGATTCTATTCTGGTGATACTGGAGCATCTGTAACATTTGTGACGGGGTACTAGCTTGCCAGGTACTTTCGACTTTAAAAACTCGATTTTTAACTTGTGGGCTTGAATTCTCGACTAGTTTAGTAACAAAAAGATGAGGGTATGACTCGCTACCTGTCTTCAAAACACTGTTAATAATAAAACATTTTTCAAATCTAGAATAAAAATCACTAGTATCTTCATCCTGTTTCTGTTTACATGCTGAGATTGCATCCCAATCTTCCTTTTTCGTGGCTAATAACCTTGGCAAAACTTGTATCAATAACTCGGGCAATTCTTTACATTTGTCCCCAAGACCGGTACCTGGTACTCGTATTTTATCTTCAGCTTCTAGAGCTGTCCAATCAATCTTTTTCTCTCCCACCTCCCATTCCTTTTCCTTGAGTTTTTCATATACCCCTGCGGGCAACAGGACCTTTAACATTTTAATGATATCTGGATACGTGTATTCTCCCATACGGAGCATGTCTTTTAATTCTCGATGGAACCCTGCTGGATCTTTGTCGTGACAGGGAATTAATTTCTTCATCTCTAAGAGTTCCATCTATGTGATAGGGGTGTAAACAAATACTCGTTGCATTTCACCACCCTGTGTCCTAACTGGGTGTACTTCTCGTAACGGATGCTGTCTATCTATGTAAAATGGTTTACTTTCTGGAGGTGAGACGTGAACAAAATGCGGGTTCAGAAACGTTCTATATTTGTGGCGCTGTTCTAGAATGACACTACTTAAATCGGTACCTAAACCTTTCCATTTATACTGGAGTAACTCGTTCAGAATATCATGTAACGGATCTGGATCAGAATGTTGTCCTTCATATAGTGTAATGAGGTGCTGGATCATATACATACCCACCAGTCGTTGCTCGGCTGGGGGCAGTTTCAGAAACATTTGTGCCACTATTTCGTCTGGAAAAGTGGTAGAATCAGTAATCCATCGGACTGCTGATCGAGCTAGTTCTTGTTCATGCATGGTACTAAGTTCACTATAACCGATTCGTGATTTCAGAATGTGATCGGTAGCTTGAAATACTTGTTCTAGAGAATATTGTTCTGGTGCTGGAAGATGAAAGACTTTCTTGTGTTCTAGGCGTGAATGTCGGTCTGGAAATCTAGATTTACCTACATACGCTATTCTGCCGGTATTCTCGTCTTCTACTTCTTCAGTATCAGAGTTATCTTCTTTCTCGCTTACTTGTGCTGTTTTGCGTTTCTCGTGTAACCTTATTATTTCCTTACGAATTTTCTTGTACATACTGTCTATACTACTGAGTGTCTTGTGTCTTCCCTCGGCTATATGATCACTCCACTTTGTCAGGACTTTCATTTCGATTGGATCTTTGTCTGGATAATCTTGTTCCCTTATTAAACAATTGATTAGAAACTTTAATAGCATGAGCTGAGTCTCAGCTTTCCTTAGAGACATGATTTCGCCAATACTTTCTGGATCTTCTCCTGTACGGATGAAACGATATATTCTGTCTAGATCTTCTTTCATATTCGGTAGGGTGTCCAAATACTTGGTCACCCGTCTTGCGCGCAATGAATATATAACCATATTATCATCGCCTGGGACTGGATCATAACGGCATTCGGTGAGAGCTCGCCTGATATCTGCAACGGACTGATGTTTGGGCGTACGCTGTAACGCACGTTCATGTAACTCGACTAACGTTATACGTTTGTGTGGCGGCGGGGTACCCGGAGGACCTCCTCCCGCGGCCCCTAAACTGGAATCGTCGACTGATACTCTTCGTGCTGGCAGAGTGACCGATGTAGCGGGAACTTGTACTATGGACTGGACCGGGGGTACCGTGCTGTAACAGGTGCCCCGGTGGCTGGAGGAACAGGAATTACATTATTTACCGGAGCTGGCGGAGCAGGATTCGCATATTCTGGGACTGTGTCGTCCAAATAGGACGAGAGAAAAATATCAGCTGCGGTCGGTTTGTGACGTAGCTTAATCGGAACTAATGGCGGCGGAAAATTACATGGTGCTTCCGGGGTTGCTTTTGGCAAACCCTCGGCAAGAAGAGGATACATACCCTTAATGAGGGCATTTCTCTGTCTGTCTTACTGTTCGGCTTTAACTCGTTCACCTACTTCAATTAATTCCCTTTCTTGGGCTCTTTCTGAGGATTCTCTACTTAATTCAGACTTTATGATTTCTTTTTCTGTTCTTTTATGAGATTCTTTGCGCCATAACTCGATGGCGTCTCTCTGGGACTGTCTGGCTTTCTTTTTCCATAATGCTTCTTCTACTCGCATGATGCACTCGGCATCCCACGTACCTGATACGGGCCATCTATACTTTTCCTCTAATTCCTTAGTGTACTCCACCCATAAATCTAGATATAATATGGCACTTATGCCATGCTTTTGATACATAAAATGACCTGGACTGTCCCTAGCTGGGACAGGAATTGCTTCCTCGAGCAGACCTTTTCTAGTTTTTAACTGACGTAACTTTGAGAACAGAGGCATAACTAGGCTGGAGTCTGGACACAATACAATACACGATAAACACAATAATAACTGAAAAACGAATCATTCATACCACGACATTGAAAACACATGAAATAACATTTTGGACAGAATATTACCTGAAATACTGAAAACAGAATACATGAATTTCTCAAAAACAGAACTTACTGGAACAGAAACTTACTAGAATGACTAGATGCACTGCTAAAACAGTACGAAACTTACCGGTCCCATAAAGAGACACGTCAGGACCCGCATCCACCTAAGTGGACACTTCGTGTTGGATCTGTGTACCCAAACCCACGGACCAGAGACAAATCAATTGACCCTGTCTAGATACTACCCCAGCAATGGTACTCACCGGGCAGCAAGAACGGAAGGCCTCGGACTGGACTGGACTGCTACGACGACGGACGGACGAACCTCGGACTTTAGTTACAGGTGGGCCTCCGGATACCTCGGACCTTGGACTCTCGGCTTGGGCTCTGGTCGGGACTCGCCGCGTTCCTCCACCACCTCGTCTGGACGCTGGACCGCAACCTCCGTCTCCTCCGTGGGCCTGAGGGATACTTGAAGCAGAAATATCTGCACGTGCACGGTATGGTTCCGTCACGGCTGCAGAGGATCAGGGGGCCTGCGTGGCTTCTCCGGCGCGTGGGGAAAGGGCAAGTCCCTATTCGGGCGCCATTATGTGGTAAATAAATAATTAATTACCGGTTCTATTTTTCGGGATACTCATACAAACAGATAGCTCAATAAATAAGAGTCAAGATTCGAGGTAGCTAGAGTGTACAGGCTTTAATCAGGCATAAAAGGACAGGAACAGGACAGCCTGCATGGGAATGGGATGGCAGGGCCCGACAGCTGCCGGGGGCAGGATCTGGGAATGATGCGCATAACTTTTATTAACAGAACATTAGTATATATAGTTAAACAAAATACATTGCATTCAATACAGTAGGCGTAGCAGTAGGCGGAGTTTGTAGCAGTCGCGAAAGATAAGGGCAAAATGAGGTAACAAGAAGGCGTGTACAGGGCGTATACACAGACATGTGATGTAAACGTAACAGAATATGTCATAAACGGGGCGGAAACATGGAGGGGGCTACCTGAGCAGCTGGGACCTCTAACCTAGTGGTGCGCGCAAACTGACAATGACGTGTTACCAGGGAGAACTGGGGGGCTATGACTTCTGCGCTAGAAGAGGAGACTAAAGTCTGGAGTGTCAGAGCGACATGTACCCAGGCATATCTAGTATCTGGTGTTTAGAGTACATGTTGATAGAATCCAAAAGTTATCAGAGTAAAGGCTAACAGACATTAAGACTGGTGCATGCATAATTCTACATGTAGTGCGTGTGCGGGGAATATTCTATAAATATTAATACAGTATTTCTCTTACATGGAGACATAAAGGCTAGACCATGACGGAAACTATTGATGCGATTCAGTAGCTTAGGAATGCAGAGAAGGAGGGCTGGACTGATAACTAGAAACATAACATATTCTTGGCAGACTGGGAGGCAGAGCCAGGCCGAGCCGGGCACTGCGAGGCATGAAAGTAAGCTAAGAGTCAGGGATACAGGTGGGGGCTGTATCGCTCCTTGGAGAGGGTTCAGAAAACAGGCGCTGAATCTAAGTCCGGGCCCTTTTGAGGCCTAGAAACGGGGATAATTCAATGAATTAACGTGCACACTGTAAAACGTGGCAACGTAGCTTTACATAGGCCCGATATTCGTTGTATTCACGAAAACTGGAAACTGGCATACTAGAGATGGACACAACTATAATTGCGTCTTTAATCGATCATAGGGGAATACATGCATATCGATCATGCACATATAACATAACATAGGGAACACGTAGGCACATACAACATGGCAAAATTTACTTTTCCACAAAGGGGTGGGTATAAATAACAGGAGAGTGAAGGTTACTTACTTTGTTATTGAGAGTGATAGATTTAGTGAGTTAATTAGTGGGAGATAGTTAGTGAGAGATTGAGAGAGTTAGTAAGAGTGATGAAATTAGTGAGAGAGTTAGTGAGAGTGAGAGAGTTAGCGAGTGAGTTAGTTAGTGAGAGAGAGTTATTGAGTTAGTGAGAGTGAGTGAGATTTAGTTAGTGAGAGTGAGAGAGTTAGCGAGTGAGTTATTGAGAGTGAGTTAGTTATGATCACCAATTATAAGTGAAATGGGAATGTCAGAATTTCATTGCTCCGGTTTACTCCACCCAGGAGTAAAGAAAAAACAACAACTCCACTAACCCATGTCATACACTAACTACAGACAGCCAGTAAAGTTGTACCGGGGCCACACCGGCGTGACGGTGAAGCACCCTCTACAGGGACAGGCTACAGACGGTAAATTCTCTACTCTGTCCACCCAACGGCAAGGACAGGATACAGCATCCAAGGCCGAGTCTACTCAGGACAGAGGTGAGGGACCCGAAGGCATGCACAAAATACAGCAATTTGTTAACATGCTTTGTAAGGTCCACCCCGGAGCAACAGGAGCTCCCCTAGCAGGGGTGGATAGCAGACCCTGCTCTGGGAGGAGTAAAGTTTAATAGATGACTGACTTGGAAGAGGGGTGCAGAGAAGGATCTGCTTTATTCCAAGCCCCATCCAGCGAAGATGTAATGGCAAGAAGAGGAATTTGCCTTTCTGCCATTCAACAGACACCAGAGCTCAACGCCCTGGCAGTGGCGGGCAGGTAGGGGCAGTGCAAGGATTTCAGTGGTGCAGGCGCGTAGTGCAAACAGTATGCATGGGAGGGGGTGGGCCAGGTGGATAGAAGGAACACCAGCAGGTAGCTACAAGGCCTTCAACACCCACTCCACTCAAAAACAGCCGGTGTGGAAGGAAAAAGCAGGATGCACCGCACAGCACACACGGACTACAACTCCCACTCCACTCAAAAGCAGCCGGTGTGAAGGAAAAAGCAGGATGCACCGCACAGCACACACGGACTACAACTCCCACTCCACTCAAAAGCAGCCGGTGTGGAAGGAAAAAGCAGGATGCACTGCACAGTACACACGGACTACAACTCCCCCTCTACTCAAAAGCAGCCGGTGTGGAAGGAAAAAGCAGGATGCACTGCACAGCACACACGGACTACAACTCCCACTCCACTCAAAAACAGCCGGTGTGGAAGGAAAAAGCAGGATGCACTGCACAGCACACACGGACTACAACTCCCACTCCACTGAAAAGCAGCGGGTGTGGAAGGACAAAGCAGGATGCACCGTACAATACACACAGACTACAACTCCCAATCCACTCAAAAAGAGCCGGTGTGGAAGGAAAAAGCAGGATGCACTGCACAGCACACACGGCCTACAACTCCCACTCCACTCAAAACAGCCAGTGGGGAAGGAAAAAGCAGGATGCACCGCACAGCACACACGGCCTACAACTCCCACTCCACTCAAAAACAGCCGGTGGGGAAGGAAAAAGCAGGATGCACCGTACAGCACGCACGGCCTACAACTCCCACTCCTTTCAAAAACAGCCAGTGTGAAAGGAAAAAGCAGGATGCACCGCACAGCACACATGGACTACAACTCCCACTCCACTCAAAAACAGCCGGTGTGGAAGGAAAAAGCAGGATGCACCGCACAGCAAACACGGACTACAACTCCAACTCCACTCAAAAACAGCCGGTGTGGAAGGAAAAAGCAGGATGCACCGCACAGCACACACGGACTACAACTCCACTGTACATGTCGAAGTGACCGGTCACCTGTGGACTGCGGCAGCGCAAGCAAGCAGCATCTCGCCAACCTCTTAAGACACAGCAGAAGCCTTTCATGATCGTGGCCTCCACATAGCATGCACCTCACCCGATGAACAGCGCCTAGACGCCGGCGTAGCACTTCATAAAGGTTATTATTGTAGCAGACGAGACAGCTCTCGTGGTCTCACTTCACCAGATGGTGAATAGTGAGACTAGTACAATATAAGGCAAGGGAGACACTTCTAGGCATGGCTGGTCCCAAACAGATACTCTTGATGTTGAGGTTCAGTCTGCTGCCGGTGCTCGCCAGGTAGAGAGCGAGAGGTGCAGGACGAGACATTCGTGTCACAGGTTCATGCAATCGTGGTCAAGTGGGGAAGCCAAGGTTACGATCACACCCTTCAGACATCATCTCATCAACATCGCCTTTTACTGATCACCTTGAATGATGTACATTTAGGGGTCACCTGGGGTGGGGATTACCATCCACAGTGCCCCCTGAGAGCCCCCCCATGCAGGCCGAAGCAACAAACTCTGAGTTCCAGAAACAAAGTGGGGACTATAGGAAAAGCGCCACCTCGAGTCTGCATAAACATGCCACAGGCTGGCCAGCACAGACTTCATTGCACGTCTACAAATAACAAATCCCTCGATTCATGCCGCCCTTCGAGGCTCTAGCTTGCTGCAGGAGTTCTTACCAACAGTAGCTAATAACAAGATCAAGCAAGCATTTGCAAAACCAATGGTGCTAGTGTAGAAACTAAGGTCGGGGACAATCGGTATTTGCCCGGCGGTATCGCCTCTTTAACCCACGAAACATTAATCAATGAAGAGGCAGGCGCTGGAGACTGGAAGGCAGGAAACAAGGTTTATTCTCTCCGGAGGAGAACACGACAAATCAGACAGCAGGTATCGTCATGAGGTGCTCTAACTTATTTCTGAGGCCTGGCCCCTTATATACAGGTTTTTGTGGCTTTATTACAGTTTACATATTCATGGCAATGCTTTGATGTACGGAAAGACATTCCCGGAATCTCCCCTTCGGGCCCGTTCCCACACACATTTACAGTAGAAGTCCCCACCCCGGTCACAACAGGTGATGGTTATCGCGCAGCTGGATATTCCGCCGATTCATGGAGTGTGGGGGGTTCGATCGGATCTCGTGGGGTGGGGGCTCTGATCAACTCGGGGGTCCTTTGATGAGGGAAGCTTTCAACTGTACGGGGAGGGGCAAGGAATAGTATCGGCAGAGCTAGGTGTCTGCCTGGGAACAAGGAAGACAAACGGGCACAGGAAAAGGGGGTTTTTTTGTATCAAAGGGCCGGGGACTATGAAAAGAATGAAGGGAGGGGTCGCGCTGGGAACAGGATGGGGCTTTGAGGCAGAACTGCGCTGAAGAGGGGTTTATGACTCAAAGCATGTGCGAGCGAGGGGGGGTTGGTCAGCGTGCAGGCTTGGCGAGGGCGAAGGGCTATGTTGGGGGCCAGTGGCGTGCAAAAGGGATGGTCCTGATCGAGGCACCTAAAAAAATGGCGGGCGCGCACGACAAAAGTGTGGCATCAGGGGAAAAGGCAAGATGGCGCAGATAATGTTTACCAAACCGTACTAATTTTCCACAGTCCTCCCTTTAACATATTCAAGACATCTTGCTGATCTATTTCCTATTCAAGTCTATTATGGTGGGCATAAGAAAAAGCAGTAGGACCCCAGGTGAAGGAGTCGTAAACACTACATTTAAGATCTCTAGTTTTAGGAGGCGGGCCTATTGAAAAACTTTGATAAACTTGTTAGATGGAAAGTCATAGTAAGGTAATACAAAAAATGATTCTGTAGCGAGCAGTCAGTACATTGCATACAGGTTATTATATACAGGCTCCGTATATATTTGGTTGGAGCATAATCAATACAATGGTGGCTGGGAGAGAAACGAGACGTAGCAGAAACGATGATTGAGGGTGTCAATGTTCGAAGTTACTGAGTTCTCAGTCCTTTGTTGGCGCTGTGGAGCACCGGCGGTGGAGCTAAGGGTCCAGCTCTATTCTAGGTCCCGTGTTGCAGGGCACGACCTTTTCCTCGCGTTTCTGGTCGAAAAGGTCTTTTTCGCCCTGTGTCTTTCGGAGTCGATAGTCAAAAAGTTCAGGTGGAAGAAGAGTGTACAAATAGTCCATAGGGTAGGTCGGAGAAAAAGGGGGGTGGAGCAATGGCCAGGTCGGGAACAAACTAGGGGAACGAGAGATTTCAGGTAGGCGGGCTTATGACCGAGTTTAGGGAGCGGGGACCTTTCGGCACACATTTGAACATTGGACAGGGGCATCAGGTCAGCCCTCTCCTCTTGTTTTGTCGGAAATAGTGCCTCGTCCTGCAGCTCCGTTCTGTCGCGGTCTCGCCTTGGCCCATGCCGCAGACGTTCCATAGTCTGTAGTCAGGCCACGTGCTCCCACATCCGGTCCTTCTTTCCTCCGACAGCTGTACCCTTGAAGGAGTTTGAAAAGACAGTCTTTAGAGAATGGGCAGAGGAAGGTAATCACACAAGTCTATTTCTCTCCCAGCTCCAGGTAAATGACAATAGAAACGTCCGTTATATTAGGGTTCACAACTGACATATAAATGATCGATGGTGGGCCTGCTGGATTTACTATGACTTTCCTTCACAACTGTTTACTATAGTCACGACAGTTCATCTGATGGAGACCCACCTTCGTAATACAAGCCTGACAAAGCTATACCGTTCTCTAGGGGTTTATATTTACAAAAGGGTGTTGTGAGCTATCAACATGGTACTAATAGGTATCTCGCTGAGGGACGAACATAGGCTAAACATCTTTCATTTTATCAATGCATCCTGCCTTTTAACTAAACATTTTCGCTTTCGACAAGGTTCATTGTAATGGTTTTCTTCGCTTCGGTCTAATCTTTAACTTTGTAAAACATCATTCTGGTTCCTATGCAGCCTCTCGCGGCCTGATTACTAAATTAGAAAAGACAGGGGTCTCATGGGAAAATAACTAGGGACATAGAAAACTGTGATGGGGGGGCATCATCTTACTTTGGGTTATAAGGGTACTATCGGCAGAAGGCCACAGTTCAGTTGGTGAGCGTTCAGTGGCATTTCTCGAATTCCAAACTCTGAAATTTGCCTATCGAAAAAATCATTTCTAGGGACCACAGCTGGCCTGCGTTAGTCGCAAGTCGACCCATCTCTTACGATCGGGGGGTGAAGGATAGTTAAAAACTCTTATCGGGGGCAACTGAACGCAATACTGGGTGCGTCCTGGGAAGATGGGGAGGTTTCGATTACCTTTACGGTTTGGGTATTGCGACAATTCGGAACGGGGAAGGTCGCGGCATCTGAGGCATTTTATCTCATAATAGGAGCCGCTGACATGTAGTTCCCTCATTACGGGTCAGATTAGGGAACCTCAGTCGTCTTACCTGTCCTTTCCCTTATGGCCAATTCTCGGTTTCGTCAATTTAGCAGAAAGGAGAGGTAGTGACACGGTCTCATGGTGATTTTATTAAAGACAAGTTTTGTGCAAATACTGGCGGTATTTGGAGCCAATTGGGTGGTGCGCTAGGGGTGGCAGTCTGCCAATTTCGGAGCTAATCGCTCGGAAGAGTGGGAGTGTGAAGGAGAGAGAGAGAGAGAGAGAGAGTGCAACAGCAGGCTAAATAGTACACGTGCGACATGGAGAGTGGCAGTGTATTTAAGAAAGGCTATTTAGTGCATTACACAGCAAAGGACATTTACGGGTCTGCGTTAGAATCTTGAAAGCATGCAGTTTGAGGTGGACGAGCATTAGACAGGGTAGAGGGGACATGCTTTGAGAAAAAGGAAAACGGGTACCACTGTGTCGCACTTTCTTGCATTCTTGGTCCTTCGACCAGTTGAGTCAACGCTTCAGTCACACACACACATTCTCTCATAGTTTCGAATCATACGTGACATGGGTTCATTCGTGCAGCATGGGTTAAGGGTGATCATTTTTCATCAGATCATACTAAATTTATGGGCTCGTTTGCTACGTGAGTAGTTTGTGGGCGTGCTTAGGCGCCACCTTGCAGCGTTGGTCCGCTTCGCGTCTCAGATGGGGCAAAGCTTCAGATCTTCGCCATACCTCGGTTGCGGCCCCTGATGTAACCTGTAGAGGGAGGGAAAAGAGGGGAAGGGAGGGGGACAACATTCGCGCATATCAAATACATGGATTCGAGAGTCCTTTACTTACCTCATACTCGTCTTTCCTCCTCGGGGTAGAATCCCTGGGGTATGGTTTCTGGAGTCGGGGGGGGGCAGTGTGTCCTTATAGGTCGTGTGCAGGGAAACGTAAAAAGGAAACCAGAGGTACCTAGTGCGAGGTATCTAGTTAGTAGATGTATCTCACTATCGGGATCCTTAAATCTCCTTCAATGCTGTGACGTTCTAAGGTTCTTCAGTTCTTTGGTCAGCTCTGTTCCCTAATACCTTTGAGCGTCGTACTTTATAACATTTACATCGTTTTATTTTACCCTTCTTTTACATTCCATTATTTATACCGTTTCGTTTTACCCATCCTCAGAAGTCGAGGTCTTTTCTCCACGCGAGAGTTCATGAGTCAGTCGCGTACCTTGAAGGCAGAGTATCGTGTCGTAGATCCGATCCTTCCTCCGGGGCTGGGCAACCATCTTCTAATAACCTTAAAGAGAGAGCAGGGTAGGGTGCACAGAAAGGAACTCTCCCGCCGATCCCATATTTCAAATAAAGCATGCAATACCCGTTCATAATTTCGAAAACCTTTATTTTTGCAAAATCATAGTACGTGGATTTATGAGGGTGCAGTCGTATTTGGCCGGACACGGCAATGGCTAAAGTGCGTACAGTGGGGGGTGTTGTTTTGCAGCAATAAAAAACATTAGAAAGTTTTATCAATTCATTTGTAGCAATCTAAAACGTCTATCAACTGGCTGGGGGGGTTCGGGGGCATTTATTTCATAATTTAGAAGCATAGTCAGACTAGTTGCAATCAGATTTCCTATATGCATACCGTGTGCGTGCGTCATAAGCGAGGTTATACATCAGCTATATATATATAAAAAATATAATACATTGTACATTTGTAATCATCATTTGTAACGGGATCCTTTTTACATGTTCGTCGAGTGAGCTCTCCTTTCTTCTTGTCAAGTGTACAAAGGATCATATACATGTCTCAGAACATCAAGTTTTTTTTTATTTAGCAAAAAGAAACACCACGAGGTGTTCGTAAGTTCCTATTGATACCGGCGCCATTTTGGGCGGGGCCGGGTCAGTCCGGAAGTAGCATCAGGAAAAAGTTTCCTACAACCGGCAGTTGGACCAGAGTCCTTTTCGGCAGTTCAAGAATTCATGCTAACAGAAGGAGTGGCAATGTCATGTTTATTTTGTTGGCGATCAAGGCAGTTGTCCCTTACCGGAAGCCTGCAGGGGCCGAGGGCTCCGCCGGGTACCTTTGCAGACTCTTCAAGGCTGTGGAGATGTTGTCGGAGGTGGGGGCTCGTGTCCCGGTGGGCAAGCGACCGAGTTACATTGCTGTTCAAAGTTACTCTAGCGGCCGAGACCCGCCTTCCAGCGGACCCAGACGCCATTTTGAGGCCCTGCAGCAGTCCCCTCTCATCGAGTCTGCAAGAGTGGAAGAGACCTTTCTGAGGACAAAATAGGGAGTGGAACTCTGTGTTGTGGAAGCGGGACATTCGGCTGGGGTGCGGCTGTGATGCCCCCGCCTGGGGGGGGCAAGGGAGACTCGTTCGCGCCGTCTCCTTCTCCCGGTGCACTCTAGGCCGTTCTCTTTCATGGGCATGCACGATGGTCTCTCCACACCCTGTGCTCCACAAGGCCCATGCCCAGTGCTACGGAGGTATGGCCACCTGCGGCGCACGTTCGGTGCTGCGCAAGTATCGGTGCAGTCATTGCATATTCGGTGCTCCGAAAATATGGGCACCGTTGCACGTTCGGTGCTGCGCAAGTACTGGGGCACCACCATGGTATGTTCGGTGCTACGAAAATATGGCACCACCGCCTGGCTGGGGGAGTTCGGCGTTGGGCTGGGGGCTGGGAGACCTCCTATCCGTGGAGGTGGGAGAGGCTCGTCCGCGTCGCCTCTCCCTCCCAGCCCAACTTGGACAAATTTCTGCAGAGGTATGGACAGGACATCCCGCCGCCCAGAGCTGCTGCGGCTGTCACGGAGGGGAAAAGGAAGAGGTGTCTCGTTCTTCTCTGGACCGGGCTTCCTTAGGTTATCGGCTGCAGCCGGCCTCAGTTGGCCCCCCGTCGGTCCCTGGCCATGGGTGGTCGGACCGGGTGGACATGTGGCGGGACTACCTGCAACTACCCAGGGCCGCTGCGGCTGGACTCCGCTGGCCCCTGCCTCTCCTCCGGCTCCCCCATATGTTAAGATTTCCTGACCAAGTGTTGGCAGCAGGGCCCGCCTTATATGGGTTGCCGCCAGTTGGGCGTAGCCGTAACCCTGCCCTACTTTGGAAGGTTCCAGAATGTGGGGGGGGGGGTGGGGGGGGGGGTGGGAGGAATGTTCTGTTGACTTTCATTTTCTACAGTTTACCGTTCTTGTTTCTAGCGTTATTGTTCCTTGCTTGTTATGTTAATTAAAAGTTTGTGTTCATCAGTGGCTTACTGATTTCGTTTCCCATTCCTTTCTTTCCAGGTTGTTTCAAGCTAAATTTTCTTTCCATACGACGCGATTTTCAATTTGCGGCCATCTGGTCGTCCCATTGAAATGGATAGGATATTATACATAGCAGAATGTGGCCTATAATTCGAACTGGAATGGAAGTTGAATCCATACGAGGCGATTTTCGATTTCCGGCCATCTGGTCACCCGAATCTCAAAGATTATTGTTAATAATTCAGTGTGTTTTTATGCTATTTAGCTAATAATGCATGAACCTGTTTATTAACATGTGCATAATGAGATACCAAAGAGAAAATAATGAAAATGTATTGGTAAACCGTATTTTGGTAGACTTTAAAAAACCCCATTGAAAAACACATGCATCACCAATGCTGCTTTTTGCTTGTGCCTAAAACGAAAATGTGTTATTAAAAAGTGAATATAACACATAGAGATGTTTTTTCTTTTGTTTATGAAGCCTAATGTGAAGGCAGGTCACACCTATGTTTTACTTTGAAAAAATCTCTTTTCTAAAATTTACGGCGTTACCTTGTTTTTTAATATAGCTAAAAAACAATTGTTAAAGTCGCTTATAAAAAAGTGATCGTAAATGCTATTTTGTTTTTTTTTTCAGCTTGAGGTTCAGTTTAATATGAGTCTTAATTTGATGTATCACTTGCCCTAGTAAACAATCCCCAAAGTCTATTTTTTTTTCAATTTTCCCAAGCTCAATGTTAAACACATGCATCACCAATGATGCAAAAAGTCAAGTCAGAAATTTCAAACAGCAATAAAAAAGTGAGAAAAACAGATATTTGAAAAATTCCTTTTGTTTATGCGGCCTTATGTCCAAAGCCATCCAACAAGAGCATTTTTTTTTAATTCGGTCGATTTAAAAAAAATCTGCAAACTATTTTATTTCTCTCAAAAAAGTGCCAAAAAGTGACTTTTTGTGCAAAAAAGTGCCTGTACAATATTTTTTCATCTAATAAACTTTTTATGACTCAGAATACACTTAGGCTTCAGGTCAATGTGTTTTCGTTTGGGGGAGGGGCCCAGGGAAAAAAACACCTTTTTTTTTCTCGGATTGGTCAAAGGTCAGTCTACCAGCTTGACTCTTGTTGCACCAGTGCTGCTTCGGCTGCACCAGTGCTGCTTCGGCTGCACTGGTGCAGCTTCTCAGACTTGAGGCGTTGCACCAGTGCAGCATAGAAAAGAAACTTTTTAATAAAAGGATTTAAAACTAATTCAAGATATACATTATCTAAGGAATGTTATAAAAACTCAGATATGGAGAATATTTTTCATTTTCGTCCATTTTTGACCGTTTTGGAGCACTTTGAAGCACTGATGCAGCTTTGGGATTTTTATGGTTATTTTGATCAGAGATGCTCCTAATGTGTTTAAAATTCATGTGGGATGTATCCAAGACACTGCAATCACACCTATATAGTTTTTAAATGATTTTGATGTATTAAAATTTTGACCTCCTTAAGGGGGGAAAGGTTGAACTTTTACCCCGCTCGGAGTTCCATGACTTTCGTGACCTTGTCCCCCTGAAATTTAAAATTGCATTTTCAAAGTAATGTGTACAACTATTCATTCTGTGTCATTCATTGTGTGTTTAGCATGCTATTGGGCCACTGTAGCACTTGTTTTTTTTTTCGTTTTTATGCATTTTTGACCGTTTTTGAACACTTTGATGCTCCAAATGGTCTTTGGACTTAGTCACTTTTTGCTTCATGGAGACTTCAAAAGTGTTAGAAAGTCCCTTTGGAGGCACACAGGACAGTGCAAATGCACCTATATAGCAATCAGGACACTCCAATCACACCTATATAGTTTTTAAATGATTTTGATGGATTAAAAATTTTGACCTCCATGAGGGGTGGAAAGTTTGAACTTTTACATCGCTCGGAGTTCCATGACTTCTGTGACCTCGTCCCCCTGAAATTTAAAATAGCATTTTCCAAGTAATTTGTAAATATATTCATTCTGGGTCATTCATTGTGTGTTTAGCTTGCTATTGGGCCAGTGTAGCACTTAGTTTTTTTCATTTTTATGCATTTGTGACCGTTTTTAAACACTTTCATGCACCAATGATGTCTTTGTACTTCGTCATTTTTCACTTCATGGAGACTTCAAAAGTGTTAGAAATTCATTTTGGAGGCACACAGAACAGTGCAAATGCAGTTACATAGCATTCAGGACACTGCAATTACACCTATATAGTTTTTAAAAGATTTTGATGTAATAACATTTTTGACCTCCATGGGGAGGGCCCTTAAGCTGAACTTTTACCCAGCTCGGAGTTCCATGACTTCCATGACCTTGTCCCCCTGAAATTGAAAATCGAATTTTCAAAGTGTTTAGTAAAACTGTTCATTCTGTGTCATTCGTTATGTCTTTAGCCTGCTATTGGACCACTGCAGCACTATGTTTTGTTAATTTTAACCCAATGTTGACCTTTTTTGACCACTTTGATGCACCAGTGAAGTTTTAGGACTTGGTCATTTTTCACTTCATGGAGACTTCAAAAGTGTTAGAAATTCATTTTGTAAATACCTAGAACGGTGCAAATGCAGCCATATAGAATTCAGGGCACTACAATTACACCTATATAGTTTTTAAATGATTTTGATGCAATAATATTTTTGACCTCCATGGGGAGGGCACTCAAGCTAAACTTTTACCCAGCTCCGAGTTCCACGACCTCGGGTGGAAAAAGTGACTTTGCCCCCTTAAACCCAAAAACTTCAAAAAGTCACCCCTGGAGGCCAGAAATGGGTCTTAGACACTCTTGGTATGTCATCTGAGGTATACTATGGTGTTCTTGGGTCCAGAACTAGAAATGTGATGTGACTCTGATATCTAAGGCCTATAATGGAAAAAATGAATTTGACACCAAACACCTCAAAATGTCTGAAATAGGACTCAGACATGTACCTGGAGGCTGGAAATGAGCCCTAGACACTCTTGCTATATCACCTGAGATATAATATAGGGTCCTGGTGGCCACAGGGACCCAAAAACAGTCAGGTGGGTTGATACTGAAAATTAGCAAAAATCGTCCAAAACATTTTTTTGACAAGATTTGCTAATTTTCCAAATAGCTCAGAATGGATATCAGAGACACTGTTTGAGTGCGCAAGATACGAATACACTTGTTAGAAAGGTCAGCTCTGATGCTTTCATGTGATATATATAACTTTGATATTATATAAAGTTTTTTTTCCGCTACCAGCCAAGGGAAACACCTGATATCGTACCCGATTTTGAGAACATTGGGCTGGGTGGAAAAAGTCACTTTGCCCCCTTAAACCCAAAAACTTCAAAAAGTCACCCCTGGAGGCCAGAAATGGGTCTTAGACACTCTTGGTATGTCATCTGAGGTATACTATGGTCTTCTTGGGTCCAGAACTAGAAATCTGATGTGACTCTGATATCTAGAAGCTATAATGGAAAAAAAAGAATTTGACACCAAACACCTCAAAATGTCACAAATAGGAGTCAGACATGTACCTGGAGGCTGGAAATGAGCCCTAGCCACTCTTCTTATATAATCTGAGATATATTATGGGGTCCATTATTGAGCATGGAGGCTGTCAAGGTTAAATATGATGTTGGTGCTCATGCCTGGCTCTAGACCAGTCTTGCCCAGACAGCACGCAGGAAGGCCCAGCTCATCAGAAATGTCATAACTTCAATCGACGATACTGTAGTGTTTAAACATTCAACGTTGCAGAATATTGCACTGCTAGGCAATTACCTCTCAGCACGGGAGAATTATAGCTGATGTCCACCTTTCTGCCCAGATTTTGTTGGGTTTTTCCCAAGCACAGAGCTGTTTTCCATGGACAAGTTTCATAAGGTTTTACCTGACCAAATGTGTCCATGAGAAACCCACAAAGTGCAGTACTGTTACTCTTTTTGCAACACCCCTTAGATCAGAAACTCCAGTTTCTGCGCAAAATCGAATTTACAAACTTGTAATGAAGGTGTTTTTGGTGTCACAATGAAGGCATGATGTAATGTCAAGGCTTTCTGCTCAAATAACATTTGAGTTCTAAGATTGACAGTTCTATTTTGTAAAGGATGTTCTAAGTTTGGAATGAGAGTTCTAATTTAGAATTGAAAGAATTCCTTTAGAATGTAGATTGGAACACCGCTTCTAATTTGGAACGTTCGAACTATGTATGGAATGCAAATTCTACATTTGGAATGCCTCTTGCACAAAACATACATGTTTTTTTAAGGTTGAAGCAGCCAGCAGCTATGTGTGATATCTTAATTTTGGGAGTAGGAAACAGTACATCCCAAGACTACATATTCCTTGGGCACCATGACCCCCCAGGGTACCCAGAACTACCTTCTATTGAATGGATGTGTGTGTGCAATGCTCTTGAAGCCGTGTGTAGTTACACAAGAAGGAGTCTATGGGAGGCCAGGCCAGCAGAAAGGCTAACACAGACGAAGACTCAGAGCCCAGCCATAAGACCGTTGCCAGGCTCTGCTAGTCTGTGCAGAAGACTGATGTAAGGTGTCTTCTAACCCTTAGATCCCACCCTGCCATTTGAATACCTGAATCACACCTGTGAAATGGGCAGAGCAGATAGGAAGAAACAGAATGACAAGCTGTGCATTCCTATGCAGTACACTAGGCCCATCTCACCATCGCCTTTACAGATTCTGTTAACATGTATGCAATAAAGAGAAAACAGGAAACCTTAATAATACGATTATTGTAACTGACTTCCTTCGCTCAATCTTCTGCTTCCGTGATGTTATGCGAAAGATGGACCTATATCTACCAACATAATGTATCACTGGTCCCCAAAGGCAGCCTTGAGTGTTATCAGCATTTCCCATCAATCGGTTGTGATGTCATCTCCTACACCACACCCCTGACCCTGGCAGGTTTGTGACATCATGTACTACATCACACCCCTGGGTCTGGCAGGCTTTATGACATCATTCACCTCTTTGGTATATATAGAGTTAATGAAGGTGTTTTTGGTGTCACAATGAAGGCATGATGTAATGTCCAGGCTTTTTGCTCAAATAACATTTGAGTTCTAAGATTGACAGTTCTATTTTGTAAAGGATGTTCTAAGTTTGGAATGAGAGTTCTAATTTGGAATTGAAAGAATTCCTTTAGAATGTAGATTGGAACAGCGCTTCTAATTTGGAACGTTCGAACTATGTATGGAATGCAAATTCTACATTTGGAATGCCTCTTGCACAAAACATTCATTTTTTTAAGGTTGAAGCAACCAGCAGCTTTGTGTGGTATCTTGATTTTGGGAGTAGAAAACAGTACATCCCAAGACTACATATTCCTTGTGCACCTTGACCCCCCAGGGTATCCAGAACTACCTTCTATTGAATGCATGTGTGTGTGCAATGCTCTTGAAGCCGTGCATAGTTACACAAGAAGGAGTCTATGGGAGGCCAGGCCAGCAGACAGGCTAACACAGACGAAGACTCAGAGCCCAGCCATAAGACCACTGCCAGGCTCTGCTAGTCAGTGCAGAAGACTGATGTAAGGTGTCTTCTAACCCTTAGATGCCACCCTGCCATTTGAATACCTGAATCACACCTGTGAAATGGGCAGAGCAGATAGGAAGAAACAGAATGACAAGCTGTGCATTCCTGTGCAGTACACTAGGCCCATCTCACCATCAATTTTACAGATTCTGTTAACATGTATGCAATAAAGAGAAAACAGGAAACCTTAATAATACGATTATTGTAACTGACTTCCTTCGCTCAATCTTCTGCTTCCGTGATGTTATGCGAAAGATGGACCTATATCTACCAACATAATGTATCACTGGTCCCCAAAGGCAGCCTTGAGTGTTATCAGCATTTCCCATCAATCGGTTGTGATGTCATCTCCTACACCACACCCCTGACCCTGGCAGGTTTGTGACATCATGTACTACATCACACCCCTGGGTCTCGCAGGCTTTATGACATCATTCACCTCTTTGCTATATATAGAGGCATAGTCGGGGATGCCTGCAGTGTGTGTGCAGTCTGTGGACTGGGCTATGAATGGTGTGAAAGAGGGGTGAATGGGGGACTTGGGGGCACCGAGCTAACATCAGACTCACAGGATGGCCGCGGCAGTTTTGCTTCTCGTGGCCTCTGCCATGTGTTGTTTGGTCGTTCAGTGGGAGAAAACAGGCAGCACCTCGCAGACCGCCAGAGAGATGCACTTTGAGGTGGGGGCGGAGCCTTCCATAAGGTGTGGTAAGGGCTTATGAGGTTCCTTGTCGTTGCAGTAAACAGCTTTTAATAGCAATTCCTGGGGTTCTCTTTGCAGGTGAATTGAATTTTGCCTTGAGCGCCAGGAACTTTGGCACCGCCCCTATCTGGAGCTGGGTGCGGAATGTCTGTGGGTCTAATGGGAAGCACGGTAGTATGAATGAAGGTGTGAATGGGGGACTTGGGGGCACTGAGCTAACATCAGACTCACAGGATGGCCGCGGCAGTTCTGCCTCTCAAGGCCTCTGCCATGTGTTGTTTGGTTGTTCAGTGGGAGAAAACAGGCAGCACCTCGCAGACCACCAGAGAGATGCACTTTGAGGTGGGGGGGGACGGAGCTTTCCATAAGGTGTGGGAAGGCCTTATGAGGTTCCGTGTAGTTGCAGTAAACAACTTTTAATAGCAATTCCTGGGGTTCTCTTTGCAGGCAAATTGAATTTTGCCTTTTGCTCCAAGAACTCTGGCACCGCCCCTATCTGGAGCGGGGTGCGGAATGTCTGTGAGTCTAATGGGAAGCACGGCAGTATGAATGAAGGTGTGAATGGGGGACTTGACCAGATCAGATGCAATTTGTTTCCCTGACATAATTTTAGATTGAGTACAAAGAAATCAAATATTTCCCAAAAAACAATCATCCATGTTGTGTTTCATTATTTCATGATCACCAGGACCTCCCAGGGGCAAGGCGACGGCGACAGAGACTCCGGTGGCAGAAGGTGAACAGGAGCAGTCCCTTGCAGGCTCTTCTGCTGGCCCCAGTAAGTTGTTCTATTGTTATATTAATACTTATACTTCCCTAACTTTTACAGCTCCTATTCATTACAAACTGGTTCCTAATAATTCTATGTTTTACAAAATAGTCTTTGATCTTCTTCTAATGTGGACTACTTTCTACATTCTTATCCTGCCTCTACCATCACTCTCTGTGCTACTACTATTTACAATTATGAGTCGGTCTGTGTAGGTAGCTAAGCTTGTCCATTCGGCAAACGGTGTGAAACAAAACTCTGATACAGCAATAGCTCTAGGCACTGAGTGCAGTCCTCTGGGTTGCCCTTGCTGTCTATTCCAGTCTTCTTAATGTAAGTGCTTTGACAATTTCCAACAACAAAATGTCATTGTTTACACCAAGTAAAAGGTAGCAGTTGCCTTTTTGATTTGAGAGGAGCACATCCCATACCGCTACTGTTTCAGGGACTATTCTTCACACAAAGAAGTATGAACAAGATAAATAGGACATTGTTGATGATAGGTGCAGTTCGACTTTCGACATACCTCAGTCCGAACAGAAGTTGAACCCCCATTCCCCTGACCGACTATCTAGAATGTCTGACCAATGATTTTACGACCCAGAAGAACAGAAGAAGAGAGACTACCTCCGAGTCCTGGCCTATCTGAGTTACTGAAACATGACTGCCAAGTGCAGTAGTTCAAACCATTCCGCTCACTCACTCGTGAACAAAAACCACACAGTGTTTGTTAGTTTTTAATTTTTATTTTCAATTGAGAAATGAAAACATTATTTCTTTTTTTTTAATAGCGTAGTATTCTTATGGATGAAGATGACGTTAAAGTTTACTTTAAACAACATTCCCATGAATGAAATTAGTATGACTCAAACTTAAAAATAGTTAACACTAACAGACACAGGAAATTAGTAGAATAACTGTGTGTGAGCCCCCACCTTCTTTAAAGTACTTAAGTACTGCTGGTGGTGACTCAGTAGTAGTTGGTGAATCGTCTGGCTGAAGGGCAATGGAATCTTCTTTCTGTAATGAGAAAAATGGTGCACGTTAAGCAAGCATTAATCAGTTGTCAAAAGAAGAAGTGTAGCATTTAATGGAATAAGCATCTAAAAGGTTAACACCCTCCCCAAAACCGTAACATTTTTTCAATCCCAGTAATACAAAATGTGTTATGTAACATTTCCTTCCATTACGAGACAAAATAGGGGGTTGTGTATGGCATCTGAAAATATGACATGTTTTTCCTAGACGTCACAACATCTGATGCGGCACAGATGACCATCCGTGCTGGGGCCAGCAGTGCGGAGGGGTCCACTCTGGATGCGGCGGTGCCAACAGGAGGAGCTGGGGGGGAAGGCTCAGCGGCGGCGGATGGTGGTAAGTTATTATACTACTTACTTATTATATTTTTTTTGAGTAGGCTCGTAAAGGAGTGTATGATGTACTGTACAGTAGTACACAGTACACTAGTATAAGTACACTGTACTGTCAAGAACATTTACTAATTTATAACTACTTTTTGGGCTATCACGGAGAAGACAGTCAACCTTGACTTGTAATAGCATTAGTGGCTGTACTTCTCTGGTAACCAATGGTCCCCTCTATTTCACTTGAACTCAGCTGGCCAATTTTTATTTTAAAGCCAAGTCATATCAGATCAGATGTAGTTTAGGGATGTGAAGAACGAAAAGCTAAAGAAGAGTGAAACGAAGGACGAGCGAGTCTTAATATTTATTTATGACTGTAAAAAATGGTTTTGTTGAATGCAATTCAACATAAGAAAGAATACAGCGGTTTCCAAAATATAATGAAAAGGGTGTAAGTTGGTTGTTAACAAAAAGAAATTTTGGTACATTTGAGACATTAAGAAGAATCATAGACGTACTTTGTAAGCCTGGATGTTATCTTCTTTATCCTCCTCGTCGATAGCAGAGGTGTATGATGTAGTAGCGCAGACGCTGAGTGGATGAAGTATGGCCAGTGGCAGTGCCACCCCTATAGAAAAGTAAGACATTCCTATTCCCACCTGCATGTACTGCTTAAAGTACTGCGAGTCTGCATCATCATGGCCTGTGTCTGTATTTCTTGGGTTAAAGCTGAGTGAGCTGCCATTATGGCGGCTACCACAAGTTCACGTACCAGTAATTTCTTTTGCAAAACAAGAGAAAAAAGTAAAAAGGCATTTTTTAGTACTATCTGACTATGTATGTACTAGTAGTGAGTCCACCTATAGTGCTGCTTGTGGAATTCCTGAAACTCACAGTGTCACAGGCTTACAAAGACGGCGGAAAGATACAGGCCAAAATGTTTTACTGTGTTTGCTACTTGCTGGTGTTACTGAGTGTCACAGGCTCTGTAGAAATGACTGTCCCCTTTTTGGAGCCTCGCTGGGCTCTGAATAAACAAATGGCCCCTGAGAATCTCTGGGCTCTCAAAGATAGTTGTGGCGCCTGAGCCCCTCGTGGGCTCTCAGTAAATCAAAATGCCCCCTTGAGCCTTTCAGGCTCATACACAAAATACGGCCGTTGGAGTCCCTCCGGGACTCAAGAGAACAAATGGCTCTGGGCGTTGGAGTCCCTCTTCGGGGGACTCGAAAGGAAATGATGCCACCCAGAGCCTCTCGCGGCCCTGAAGAAATGCCCCAGTAACGTAGGAGCCCGCCCAGGGCTCAAATCTGCAGGGAGGCCCCCCCGGGGCCTCTCAGGCTCTTTGACAACAAAGCCCTGGTACTGGAGGGGAGGGCGGGCGCCGGCAATGTGCCCCGACGCCCTCCTCCCTAGACGGGAACACCGAGCCCCACTTACCCGGTTTCTGGTGGGCGCTCCCAGGGTCTCCAGGCTCCTTCTCTTCCTCGGCAGCTGCGGGGCTCTCCCCACACCACGGTTGCCCCGCTGCTGGACAGAAGGCTTCTCTCTCTCCTGGGTGAGTGCACCGGATCCCAGGGTCGGCTCCCGGTAGCTTCCGGCTCCCTCCTTCCTGTCCCGGGCTGGCAGCCAATCAGAGCGCGGCCTGGGGAATGAGGTCACGGCCTGCCTGACTTCCTGTACGGCCGGGCGGCGACGGGGAAAACTTCACAGGGCAATGCCGGGTGGGCACCGGCCTTAAGCTCAATAAAGCGCTCCCAAAGCGCTCGTGACAGGGTAAAGCACAAGGTCCTTGGCAGGGTGGGCACCTGCCAGGGGACTGTCAAATCGGCAAAAAGTGGCGTGGGCAGCCACGAAAAGGGAAAGTAAAGCGCTCCCAGCGCTCAAAGACGATTCGCAGCGCTCTCAGCGCTAGGGGTGCAGGCACAGCGCTCCCAAGCGCTAGGGGCACAGCAAAGTTCCTTAAAGCAGGCAGGGGGCAAGGCTGGGCCCAGAGCCAGCTCACTGGGTCTCCAGGCAGGGAGATAATCCAAGTGGCGGTCTTCCTGGCCCCAGCAACAGCAGCAGCCCCCTCAGGCAGGATCCTGGCAGAGAACAGTTTGTGTGGCGACACAGCCCCATTTTTATGCACCACATTCCTTTGTCTGTAGGTGCAGGGTGGGGGAGAAAACAGTCACAGCTGGTTTTGGAGCACCCTTGATGTGCTCATCACCTCACTCTATTCACTGGCAGGGCTAGGGTCGTTAGACGCACCACAGGGGGCGGGGCCAGCATTGTGTGGGGAAAGCCCAGCCCCATCAGGAACCAGGTGCAGCCCTCCCCTCACATCAGCATGCTGATCTGAGCACTCACCACTGGGCAGACCCATCCAGACATCCTTGATCCTGGTATCCCAGCCAACTCCAGCCAATCACACACCAGCACCCTCACAGCCATCTACCACTTCGCCGCGCTGGCGCTGCTACTAGCGCTGCTACTAGCGCCGAGTACTTTTTAAAACTTCCTGTTTTGCATTTGGGTTCGTTTTTCTGTTTCATTCTTCCCTGATTTTAGCCTGCCTGCTTGCTGCCAGCGCCCCCTTCTCCCCTTACCTGCACCTTAAAAACGGCATTTTCTGCCTGCCAAGCACCACCACTTTGGTGGGTCCGGGTCCTGGGGGTCATTTTGGGCGCCATCTTTGTTTGGGCTACTTCAGCCAGCGGCGGCCGCCATCTTGGAGCGGACTCGCACGCTCAGGCTTGATTGGAGCGCCTACTGAAGGCGGGCTCTAGCGTGGTGCTGGTTAGACCATCTACCACTTCGCCGCGCTCGCGCTGCTACTAGCGCCGAGTACTTTTTAAAACTTCCTGTTTTGCATTTGGGTTCGTTTTTCTGTTTCATTCTTCCCTGATTTTAGCCTGCCTGCTTGCTGCCAGCGCCCCCTTCTCCCCTTACCTGCACCTTAAAAACGGCATTTTCTGCCTGCCAAGCACCACCACTTTGGTGGGTCCGGGTCCTGGGGGTCATTTTGGGCGCCATATTTGTTTGGGCTACTTCAGCCAGCGGCGGCCGCCATCTTGGAGCGGACTCGCATGCTCAGGCTTGATTGGAGCGCCTACTTAAGGCGGGCTCTAGCGTGGTGCTGGTTAGACCATCTACCACTTCGCCGCGCTCGCGCTGCTACTAGCGCCGAGTACTTTTTAAAACTTCCTGTTTTGCATTTGGGTTCGTTTTTCTGTTTCATTCTTCCCTGATTTTAGCCTGCCTGCTTGCTGCCAGCGCCCCCTTCTCCCCTTACCTGCACCTTAAAAACGGCATTTTCTGCCTGCCAAGCACCACCACTTTGGTGGGTCCGGGTCCTGGGGGTCATTTTGGGCGCCATCTTTGTTTGGGCTACTTCAGCCAGCGGCGGCCGCCATCTTGGAGCGGACTCGCACGCTCAGGCTTGATTGGAGCGCCTACTTAAGGCAGGCTCTAGCATGGTGCTGGTTAGACCATCTACCACTTCGCCGCGCTCGCGCTGCTACTAGCGCCGAGTACTTTTTAAAACATCCTGTTTTGCATTTGGGTTCGTTTTTCTGTTTCATTCTTCCCTGATTTTAGCCTGCCTGCTTGCTGCCAGCGCCCCCTTCTCCCCTTACCTGCACCTTAAAAACGGCATTTTCTGCCTGCCAAGCACCACCACTTTGGTGGGTCCGGGTCCTGGGGGTCATTTTGGGCGCCATCTTTGTTTGGGCTACTTCAGCCAGCGGCGGCCGCCATCTTGGAGCGGACTCGCACGCTCAGGCTTGATTGGAGCGCCTACTTAAAGTCGCTCCCTCACGCGCAGCGTGACGCGCAGGTGGACGCCCTCGCTTAGCCTGAGTCGTGCCGGAGTCCTGCCCGTCTGCGCCCGTCAGCGTCCCGGAGGCGTCGGGGCGGCGGGGGACCCCGGTCCGGCAATACTCTGGCTGAGATGATTTGCTATTCCTCTGCGTCATTGCGGGACATGCGGGGCCATTCTAGCTCTTGCCGCTCCATTTTCCCGGGGCGGTTTAGGGGCAAACGACGCTGTCCGGGCTGTGGTTGGACGCCTTCCTGGATTTGTGCTACGGTTCCTCACCCGGCAACAGCTGGCGTGAAGCATCTTTGCCTGCTGCTGAACACGAGGTCGGTAGGGCGCCACGCCCTGCACATTTACGATCTTCTGGTCAGGGAAAATCCCCTGTGCTTGCTACTGACCGAAACTTGGCTGGGAGAGGCTTCCAATCCGGACGTCTTCTCAGCCATTCCTCCTGCGTACAATATCTTCCGGCAGGACAGAGTTAAGGGCAGGGGAGGGGGAGTGGCGGTTGTGGTGAAAAAGAGCGTCTCCTGCTCGGTGCTTCCCCTGAACTCCATTGGGAATGCCGAGTCGCTCGCCTTCACGCTCAGACTGTCCCCAGGTCAGGCCTTGAAGGGGTTGTTGGTTTATAGACCACCAGGCCCGGTGGGTTCCTTTTTGGAGGATCTGCAGACAGCCGTCTCTGAGCTGGCGCTGACCACACAGCATTGTGTTGTGGCCGGTGATTTCAACTTCCACCTTGACACGGCGGACGACCCTGTTGCGGCCAAATTGCTGGATGTAGCCGTACGCTATATAAAAGCTACTTAACATAACAACATAACATAACATAACAGCACACGTACAGCCATGTCTAGAAGTGGTACTTCCCCACTAGACACTGTAGGAAGGTGGCTACCTGACTATGGTTACCCCAGATTTGTTGCCTGTGTTTAGCTGGTTTTTTGACTTAGTTGACCTGGTTCCCTGCTAATCAGGGCCCCAGGCCATCTGCTCTCTCTGTAAAATGGATTCCATGTACCCTAGGTACATACCACAATTGAAAATGGACTCCTTGTCAGCCCCTGTATAATGCACTATAGGTGCCCAGGGCATAGGAGCCACCAAGGCCTACCAGGGGCTGCAGCATATCTTTTGCCACCCCTGGCTGGTTCTTAAATTTACACAACTGGCTGATCACTCAGCTGGGGTAAGGTGGTGTAATCACCCCTTACTTAGATATAGTATACCTATATCTAAACCTATATCTGGACACATATAAACCTGTGAGCCACTCCTATGGAAGGCCTCATCAATCCTGGAGGCAGAGTGCGTGGTTGTGAGAAGTTGGCCTGGTAGGGGATGTTTCCAATTCTGGAACCACCTACTACCTGACCAAACAATCCCTTATGGTGTCTGGTTGTAAGTCAACCTTATTAGACAAGCTATCCTAGGGGTAGCATGGACTAAGCAGCCTAAAGGCTTAACTTAAGAGGTCGTGTTAAGCGAGCTGTTTTACCACATACAATCCTGTAATACCAAATGAAAGGACACCACACAAGTATATATTATAAAAATATATGTGTTTATTACTAAAAACAATCCCCAGTATTCTTTATGAATAAAGGGGCACAAGCGTTAAATCAAAAAGCACTGTTTAAACATACAAGTTGCACAATTATGGATGAGGGCAGGGGGCCACTCAAACCATATACTAAACAAGTGGTATAAGAGAGGCCACTCGAACAGTGGTTAGGCCTAGGGCCTAGGGAATCGCTGGGAGCAGTCAGGACAAGCAAGGCTGAAGTCGGGAATGGCCCTCGGGATTCGGGAGATGTGCGGAAAGCGCACGCATGCACCAATGTTAACCAATGGTGCGTAAAAGTCAAATAGTTAAAGTTTAAGGACACTTCCGCTGAACCTAGAGGAACAAAACTTAACACACAGACCCTAGAGGTGTGCACCAGTGTGGGAACACCGGCGGAGCAAAGTTACCTCACCCACAGGAAGTGGGTGCACAGGGTCGAAGTGGCGTCGGGTTTTGACACGCAGGCTCTTGGTGCTTGAAGCTGAAAGGGCTGCAGGCAGGGTGAAGACGAAGTGTCCGGTGGAGTCCAAGGGTGGACTCAAGTTGTAGAGTACCTGAAAGCAGAGGGGACAGAGTCTGGGTCACTCAGCAGTGACCAGGGTGGAACCAGGACGGAACCAGGCAATGTCGGGCGCAATCAGGTGGTCGTCGAGGAGCTTCTCTCCGCGGTCACGTGGGCTCTGGGGCATCTGCGACGTCCAGGAGCAGGTCACGATCTGTCCCACGCAGGCTCTCACCGTCGGTGCAGTCGGCTTCAGGTTTGGAGCAAACAAGCCTTGGTAAGAGCAATCCACGCAGGATCGGAAGATTGCTTCTCACTCGGACCAGGAAGGTCAGAGTCGGGGCTCCTTTTCAGGGGAGCTGGTGTGGATCTGGAGCAACCAGATTCACGAGTCTTCTTCGGTAGTTCGTCGGCACAGGGACCACAAGCCAGCTGGCAAGTGACCGGGCCAACGCGTTGAGCCAAATCGTGCCAAAGGGCCCCACGCAGCACTCGTCGAGTGTGGAGGGCTGAACTTCGGCTCAGGAGTAGCTCAGGGTGGGGGCTTCGCAAACCCCGGTGTACAGCTTCGAGGGTCACTCGTGGGCTGCACGGTCAGCGTCTCGTGGTCACTTCAAGATGGCGTGCCCCACGCTTCCGGTCACCTCCACGGGTCTCAGCTTTGCAGGGACTGTGGATCGGGCTGTTAGAAGCTGGGCAGGCTTGATCTCGTTGATCTCAGTCGCTCGAGTTCCGGCGGGAACTGCAACTAAGTAGACGTCGAGGGCTGGATGGTGCCTGCTGCTGCAGGGTGGTCACTCCTTGACCACAAGGGAGATTCTTCGGGCTTCCACGTTGAGATGGAGGGCGAAGGGTCCAGAATATCGTTTCAAATGTTTCTTCCAGGAAATCTGATGTGCATTGGCACTGCTCCCACTCTTATTCGAATCTGGTGGGCGTGATTACCTGCTAGGTCCCCTCCTATGGGTGGGACCCAGGAAGTGGGTGGATACACCCCCTTCCTTTGATCCAGGCCGCCCTGGCACGAGGGCTGGAGTGCCCCAGAACCGGTTTGGCCGGATTATGCAAGGGGCAGCCTTGTGCGCCCCAGGCAGTGTCTGGTTTCTTTCAAACCTCCCTGCTACAATACACTATCTCCTGTCTGGAGGGCGGTGACACCCTCCTGTGACAGGAAACCCTTTGTCCAGGACCCCCTTGACTGGGTTTCGGTCAGCTCCAGGGGTCCAGACATTTGTCTGTGGCAGAGGCATCCATTTTGTGGATCTTAAGGCCTTTGGAGAAATCAACCGCATTAAAGTGAAGTAACATGTCTTACCCCTCTAGAGGGGTGGAATGCCATCCCCGTCGCTAGAACTGGCGAGGGGATGGTATTCCAAAGCGTATGACACCTTACACGACATGTTTTGATAAAGCCAAACCAGAGTTGCTAAATAACCGCGAGGATTATAAGGCACTTAATAGTATATGGTATGGCATTATCCTGAAACAGCTTAGGGATTTGTTCCCGACGGCTGCAGACAGGCTCAGCTCATGCTAGAGCTCCATCTCACATAAAACCACGCACTCAGCCTCCAGGATTGATGAGGCCTTTCTATAGGAGTGGCTCACAGGTTTACATGTGTCCAGATATAGGTTTAGACATAGGTATACTATATCTAAGCAAGGGGTGTGTACACCACCTTACCCCAGCTGAGTGATCAGCCAGTTGTGTCAATTTAAGAACCAGCCAGGGGTGGCAAAAGATATGCTGCAGCCCCTGGTAGGCCTTGGTGGCTCCTATGCCCTGGGCACCTATAGTGCATTATACAGGGGCTGACAAGGAGTCCATTTCCAATTTGTGGTATGTACCTAGGGTACATGGAATCCATTTTACAGAGGGAGCAGATGGCCTGGGGCCCTGATTAGCAGGGAACCAGGTCAACTAAGTCAAAAACCAGCTAAAAACAGGCAAAAAAATCTGGGGTAACCATAGTCAGGTAGCCACCTTCCTACATAACCCCCCCCCAAACGAAAGGAGATAAGGCTATCCTTGGCCAGGTAAGCCTATATTGCCTGAGTGGCCATATAAGGAAGTACCTGCACTAGCATGGGTACCCCCTGTCTCATGGTCCACTAAGCAGTCCCTCACCCTTTGGGTATTAGAGGGTCTCCACCATAGGGAATCACTACCTTGGGTGTGTTTATGCAAAGTTAAAGGCTGGTTTGGATATGGATTTTTGAAGTGAGGCTCTACTAAGTTAGGGCTTGGCTTCCTCCAATTATCTTCCACCATGTGTGCCTTTCTTTCTTTAACTGATTTGCACTGTGCTCTCAGGGTCAACCTCTGGCTACCTAAAGCTGGAGGCTGGGTCCCTCTGTTTGGCTTGCTGGAGGGACAGTTCAGGTTTGGGCCCTTTGGGTCCCAGGTTTGGCTGTGCCCAACAGAATCCATCTGTGGGAGGTCCCTAACTGTTTTTAAGGGGGCTCCCTTAGGAGTTTTTAAAGTTTTCACCTTACTAGGGCTACTAGTTTTGGTGCACCTAATCTTTTGATGGGGGTGCTTTATTTGACAGGGGGCCCTCTGGGTCTCACTGTCCTTCTTGTCCTCTGCAGCCCTGGGCTGGCTAAGGCAAGGTAGAGAGGGGCAGGTTACCTGCTCCAGACTGGGTCCCACCTGAGAAGGGTCCACTGACATCAGAGGTTCTGTCAGGCTAGGCCCAACCACCTCTGGGGCAGCTCCTTCATCAGGGGTAAGATCAGTTCCCTGAGGAGGCTGATCCTGTCCTAAAGTCTGGTGAGGGGGAGATTTCTCTTCCTCCTCCATGCTCTCAGTTTGTGTGGAGTTATCCATCATTTCAGGTTTCACAACACACATGTCAGTTTGCGTTTGGGCTGTGGCCATCACAGCCCCACCAACCTTTTCAGGAGGAGACTCAGTTTGGGTTTCTGCTGTTATCATAACAGCTTTGCTATTCTGTTCAGGAAGAGCTTTTACTAAAGATGGGGCAGAGAGTTTGTGAGAAGTTGGCCTGGTAGGGGATGTTTCCAATTCTGGAACCACCTACTACCTGACCAAACAATCCCCTTATGGTGTCTGGTTGTAAGTCAACCTTATTAGACAAGCTATCCTAGGGGTAGCATGGACTAAGCAGCCTAAAGGCTTAACTTAAGAGGTCGTGTTAAGCGAGCTGTTTTACCACATGCAATCCTGTAATACCAAATGAAAGGACACCACACAAGTATATATTATAAAAATATATGTGTTTATTACTAAAAACAATCCCCAGTATTCTTTATGAATAAAGGGGCACAAGCGTTAAATCAAAAGCACTGTTTAAACATACAAAGTTGCACAATTATGGATGAGGGCAGGGGGCCACTCAAACCATATACTAAACAAGTGGTATAAGAGAGGCCACTCGAACAGTGGTTAGGCCTAGGGCCTAGGGAATCGCTGGGAGCAGTCAGGACAAGCAATGCTGAAGTCGGGAATGGCCCTCGGGATTCGGGAGATGTGCGGAAAGCGCACGCATGCACCAATGTTAACCAATGGTGCGTAAAAGTCAAATAGTTAAAGTTTAAGGACACTTCCGCTGAACCTAGAGGAACAAAACTTAACACACAGACCCTAGAGGTGTGCACCAGTGTGGGAACACCGGCGGAGCAAAGTTACCTCACCCACAGGAAGTGGGTGCACAGGGTCGAAGTGGCGTCGGGTTTTGACACGCAGGCTCTTGGTGCTTGAAGCTGAAAGGGCTGCAGGCAGGGGGAAGACGAAGTGTCCGGTGGAGTCCAAGGGTGGACTCAAGTTGTAGAGTACCTGAAAGCAGAGGGGACAGAGTCTGGGTCACTCAGCAGTGACCAGGGTGGAACCAGGACGGAACCAGGCAATGTCGGGCGCAATCAGGTGGTCGTCGAGGCGCTTCTCTTCGCTGTCACGTGGGCTCTGGGGCATCTGCGACGTCCAGGAGCAGGTCACGATCTGTCCCACGCAGGCTCTCACCGTCGGTGCAGTCGGCTTCCGGTTTGGAGCAAACAAGCCTTGGTAAGAGCAATCCACGCGGGATTGGAAGATGGCGTCTTACTCGGACCAGGAAGGTCAGAGTCGGGGCTCCCTTTCAGGGGAGCTGGTGTGGATCTGGAGCAACCAGAATCACGAGTCTTCTTTTGTAGTTCGTCGGCACAGGGACCACAAGCCAGCTGGCAAGTGACCGGGCCAACGCGTTGAGCCAAATCGTGCCAAAGGGCCCCACGCAGCACTCGTCAAGTGTGGAGGGCTGAACTTCGGCTCAGGAGTAGCTCAGGGTGGGGGCTTCTCAAACCCCGGTGTACAGCTTCGAGGGTCACTCGTGGGCTGCACGGTCAGCGTCTCGTGGTCACTTCAAGATGGCGTGCCCCACGCTTCCGGTTGCCTCCACGGGTCTCAGCTTTGCAGGGACTGTGGATCGGGCTGTTAGAAGCTGGGCAGGCTTGATCTCGTCGATCTCAGTCGCTCGAGTTCCGGCGGGAACTGCAACTAAGTAGACGTCGAGGGCTGGATGGTGCCTGCTGCTGCAGGGTGGTCACTCCTTGACCACAAGGTTGATTCTTCGGGCTTCCACGTTGAGATGGAGGGCGAAGGGTCCAGAATATCGTTTCAAATGTTTCTTCCAGGAAATCTGATGTGCATTGGCACTGCTCCCACTCTTATTCGAATCTGGTGGGCGTGATTACCTGCTAGGTCCCCTCCTATGGGTGGGACCCAGGAAGTGGGTGGATACACCCCCTTCCTTTGATCCAGGCCGCCCTGGCACGAGGGCTGGAGTGCCCCAGAACCGGTTTGGCCGGATTATGCAAGGGGCAGCCTTGTGCGCCCCAGGCAGTGTCTGGTTTCTTTCAAACCTCCCTGCTACAATACACTATCTCCTGTCTGGAGGGCGGTGACACCCTCCTGTGACAGGAAACCCTTTGTCCAGGACCCCCTTGACTGGGTTTCGGTCAGCTCCAGGGGTCCAGACATTTGTCTGTGGCAGAGGCATCCATTTTGTGGATCTTAAGGCCTTTGGAGAAATCAACCGCATTAAAGTGAAGTAACATGTCTTACCCCTCTAGAGGGGTGGAATGCCATCCCCGTCGCCAGAACTGGCGAGGGGATGGTATTCCAAAGCGTATGACACCTTACACGACATGTTTTGATAAAGCCAAACCAGAGTTGCTAAATAACCGCGAGGATTATAAGGCACTTAATAGTATATGGTATGGCCTTATCCTGAAACAGCTTAGGGATTTGTTCCCGACGGCTGCAGACAGGCTCAGCTCATGCTAGAGCTCCATCTCACATAAAAACCATGCACCCAGCCTCCAGGATTGGTGAGGCCTGTCTATAGGAGTGGCTCACAGGTTTACATGTGTCCAGATATAGGTTTAGACATAGGTATACTATATCTAAGCAAGGGGTGTGTACACCACCTTACCCCAGCTGAGTGATCAGCCAGTTGTGTCAATTTAAGAACCAGCCAGGGGTGGCAAAAGATATGCTGCAGCCCCTGGTAGGCCTTAGTGGCTCCTGTGCCCTGTGCACCTATAGTGCATTCTACAGGGGCTGACAAGGAGTCCATTTCCAATTGGTATGTACCTAGGGTACATGGAATCCATTTTACAGAGAGAGCAGATGGCCTGGGGCCCTGATTAGCAGGGAACCAGGTCAACTAAGTCAAAAAACCAGCTAAACACAGGCAAAAAATCTGGGGTAACCATAGTCAGGTAGCCACCTTCCTACATAACCCCCCCCCAAACGAAAGGAGATAAGGCTATCCTTGGCCAGGTAAGCCTATATTGCCTGAGTGGCCATATAAGGAAGTACCTGCACTAGCATGGGTACCCCCTGTCTCATGGTCCACTAAGCAGTCCCTCACCCTTTGGGTATTAGAGGGTCTCCACCATAGGGAATCACTACCTTGGGTGTGTTTATGCAAAGTTAAAGGCTGGTTTGGATATGGAGTATTGAAGTGAGGCTCTACTAATTTAGGGCTTAGCTTCCTCCAATTATCTTCCACCATGTGTGCCTTTCTTTCTTTAACTGAGTTGCACTGTGCTCTCAGGGTCAACCTCTGGCTACCTAAAGCTGGAGGCTGGGTCCCTCTGTTTGGCTTGCTGGAGGGACAGTTCAGGTTTGGGCCCTTTGGGTCCCAGGTTTGGCTGTGCCCAACAGAATCCATCTGGGGGAGGTCCCTAACTGTTTTTAAGGGGGCTCCCTCAGGAGTTTTTAAAGTTTTCACCTTACTAGGGCTACTAGTTTTGGTGCACCTAATCTTTTGATGGGGGTGCTTTATTTGACAGGGGGCCCTCTGGGTCTCACTGTCCTTCTTGTCCTCTGCAGCCCTGGGCTGGCTAAGGCAAGGGAGAGAGGGGCAGGTTACCTGCTCCAGACTGGGTCCCACCTGAGAAGGGTCCACTGACATCAGAGGTTCTGTCAGGCTAGGCCCAACCACCTCTGGGGCAGTTCCTTCATCAGGGGTAAGATCAGTTCCCTGAGGAGGCTGATCCTGTCCTAAAGTCTGGTGAGGGGGAGATTTCTCTTCCTCCTCCATGCTCTCAGTTTGTGTGGAGTTATCCATCATTTCAGGTTTCACAACACACGTGTCAGTTTGAGTTTGGGCTGTGGCCATCACAGCCCCACCAACCTTTTCAGGAGGAGACTCAGTTTGGGTTTCTGCTGTTATCATAACAGCTTTGCTATTCTGTTCAGGAAGAGCTTTTGCTAAAGATGGGGCAGGGAGTATCTCCGCCCTACCAACCTTTTCAGGAAGGACATCTTGAATTGGGGCTGTAGCCATTACAGCCCCACTAACCTTTCCATTGGAATTTACCATTCTAGAATGGATTTCCTGTTCAACCCCAGCCCAGGCTGAGATTTCTAAATCATTCCCCAGTAGACAGTCTACAGGCAAGTTTGGGGACACTGCCACTCTCTTTGGGCCAGTGACACCTCCCCAGCTGAGACTTACTACTGCCATTGGATGATTTGTTTGGATGCCATCAATGTTTATTACCTGGTATGTGGCACCAGGTAAAAGTTGCTTAGAGGGGACTATGCCATCAGCCACCATGGTGATGCTAGCCCCTGTGTCTCTAAAAGCTTCAACTCTTAAACCATTGATGATGGGTTCTTGTCTATACTTGCTCAAAGTATTTGGGCAAGCAGAGAAGTTGGCAAACCCCATGCCAGCCTCATAAACAAGATCATTGGGTGATGGGGACCTGGATAGGCCAGGGTCCACCTGATTTCCAAAAGTAAACCCACCCAGATTCCTGGGTGTGCTTCCACTTCCTGGGGGATTACTGCTGACAGTAATAGGAGGTGTTGAAGCTGGCTTTGGAGGTATATTTTCTTTATTGTTATTCTTGGGACAACAGCTGTCTGTTTTGTAATGCCCCACCTGTTTACAGGGATAACAATAGGGCTTTTTCTCAGTTGAAGAAGTGTCTTGGGACCCACCCCCATCCTTGGAGTTTTGGGGCCCTGGGGAAGTCTTTTCTTTACTTTTATCCCCACCCTTATCTTGAGGCTTGGTAGACTCCTTCTTCTGGTTACTGTCCTGATTCTTAGGCCTAATCCTGGTTCTGACCCATTTGTCTGCCTTCTTTCCCAATTCTTGGGGAGAGGTCAGATCAGAGTCTACCAGGTGCTGGTGTAAGAGCTGGTTCTGACAATTACTTAGGATCTGCTCCCTCATAATCAAATTATACAATCCTGTAAAGTCATGTACTTTGCTGCCATGTAGCCAACCCTCCAGAGCCTTAGTAGCACAATCTACAAAATCAGTCCAATCCTGAGTCTGTGTCTTCTGGGTATCTCTGAACTTCAACCTGTACTGTTCAGTGGTTAAGCCAAACCCATCTATCAGAACACTCTTCAGGACTTTGTAATTGTTTGCATCCTCATGTCTAACAGTGAGGAGCTTGTCTCTCCCTTTCTCTGAAAAGGAGTACCATAAGATTGCTGCCCACTGTTCCTCAGGAACCTGCTGTACCATGCAGGCTCTCTCAAGAGCAGTCATCCATTTGTGGATGTCATCCCCTTCTTTGAAGGGGGGCACAATCTTTGTCAGGTTTCTACTATCATAGGACCTGGGTTTCTCTTTAGGAATATTGCTGCCACCAGTGGCATCTAAGCCACACAATTTTTTCTCTCTTGCCAAGGCAAGTTTAGCTTGAGCTAAGGTAAGCTTAGCTTGACTCAGGGCTACCTCCTCTCTCTCTATTTGGAGTTGGACAGCCCTCATTCTGGCCCTATGCTCAGCTTTCTGAGAAGCACTCATGCCTCTCTCTGATTCTCTGGAGGCACTAGAAATATGAGAGTCCCCTGAGGGAGATCTCACTCTTCTGTTGCCTGGGAGAATCACATGTTGGGTTCTGGGGAGGTGCTGGCCCTCTCCATTCCCCAGTAGGTCCAAGTTGGCCTGGCTAAGCCTACCAACTGGAACCTGGCTACCCTGATCCTGTACTTCTAAGTCCCCAGCATCTGAGTCCTCATCCAAGTCATCATCATCCTCCTCTTCAGGGGGATCAACTACAGGGGGGTTCTCTCCATTTCCTGTGTCTAGGGAAGCTGCTTTAGCCTTCTCTAAGTCATCCTGTTCTAGGATTTCTACCAGGGTTAGGCAGGTGGGGCTTCTGCCCCTTTTTAACCCTCTTGCTTTGCACAAGGCAATCAAGTCTCTGCGGGTTAGTTTGTCATATCCAAAAGTTGCCTGGGTAGGGTCAACTGTCACAGGAGCAGACCCTGAGGCTTTTCCTGTGTCAGACATGGTTACTAGTGAGGTGTAAGTGGTGCACTTACCTACACTAAGTGTTTTCCTACTGTACCTTGCTAGTTAGTTGTAGTCAGGGTGTGCTAATCCCTTCAACCTACAACTACTAAGTTCAGTAGAACTTAATATGCTAAGCTTTTGATTTTATATGTACCTAGAGGTACTTGATGTGATCTTTCAATTTGATATAAAGATTGCAATGGTAAAACAACAGCAAGCTCAAATCCGCACCGCTGCTCACCAATGTGAGAAGTTGGCCTGGTAGGGGATGTTTCCAATTCTGGAACCACCTACTACCTGACCAAACAATCCCCTTATGGTGTCTGGTTGTAAGTCAACCTTATTAGACAAGCTATCCTAGGGGTAGCATGGACTAAGCAGCCTAAAGGCTTAACTTAAGAGGTCGTGTTAAGCGAGCTGTTTTACCACATGCAATCCTGTAATACCAAATGAAAGGACACCACACAAGTATATATTATAAAAATATATGTGTTTATTACTAAAAACAATCCCCAGTATTCTTTATGAATAAAGGGGCACAAGCGTTAAATCAAAAGCACTGTTTAAACATACAAAGTTGCACAATTATGGATGAGGGCAGGGGGCCACTCAAACCATATACTAAACAAGTGGTATAAGAGAGGCCACTCGAACAGTGGTTAGGCCTAGGGCCTAGGGAATCGCTGGGAGCAGTCAGGACAAGCAATGCTGAAGTCGGGAATGGCCCTCGGGATTCGGGAGATGTGCGGAAAGCGCACGCATGCACCAATGTTAACCAATGGTGCGTAAAAGTCAAATAGTTAAAGTTTAAGGACACTTCCGCTGAACCTAGAGGAACAAAACTTAACACACAGACCCTAGAGGTGTGCACCAGTGTGGGAACACCGGCGGAGCAAAGTTACCTCACCCACAGGAAGTGGGTGCACAGGGTCGAAGTGGCGTCGGGTTTTGACACGCAGGCTCTTGGTGCTTGAAGCTGAAAGGGCTGCAGGCAGGGGGAAGACGAAGTGTCCGGTGGAGTCCAAGGGTGGACTCAAGTTGTAGAGTACCTGAAAGCAGAGGGGACAGAGTCTGGGTCACTCAGCAGTGACCAGGGTGGAACCAGGACGGAACCAGGCAATGTCGGGCGCAATCAGGTGGTCGTCGAGGCGCTTCTCTTCGCTGTCACGTGGGCTCTGGGGCATCTGCGACGTCCAGGAGCAGGTCACGATCTGTCCCTCGCAGGCTCTCACCGTCGGTGCAGTCGGCTTCCGGTTTGGAGCAAACAAGCCTTGGTAAGAGCAATCCACGCGGGATTGGAAGATGGCGTCTTACTCGGACCAGGAAGGTCAGAGTCGGGGCTCCCTTTCAGGGGAGCTGGTGTGGATCTGGAGCAACCAGAATCACGAGTCTTCTTTTGTAGTTCGTCGGCACAGGGACCACAAGCCAGCTGGCAAGTGACCGGGCCAACGCGTTGAGCCAAATCGTGCCAAAGGGCCCCACGCAGCACTCGTCGAGTGTGGAGGGCTGAACTTCGGCTCAGGAGTAGCTCAGGGTGGGGGCTTCTCAAACCCCGGTGTACAGCTTCGAGGGTCACTCGTGGGCTGCACGGTCAGCGTCTCGTGGTCACTTCAAGATGGCGTGCCCCACGCTTCCGGTCGCCTCCACGGGTCTCAGCTTTGCAGGGACTGTGGATCGGGCTGTTAGAAGCTGGGCAGGCTTGATCTCGTCGATCTCAGTCGCTCGAGTTCCGGCGGGAACTGCAACTAAGTAGACGTCGAGGGCTGGATGGTGCCTGCTGCTGCAGGGTGGTCACTCCTTGACCACAAGGGAGATTCTTCGGGCTTCCACGTTGAGATGGAGGGCGAAGGGTCCAGAATATCGTTTCAAATGTTTCTTCCAGGAAATCTGATGTGCATTGGCACTGCTCCCACTCTTATTCGAATCTGGTGGGCGTGATTACCTGCTAGGTCCCCTCCTATGGGTGGGACCCAGGAAGTGGGTGGATACACCCCCTTCCTTTGATCCAGGCCGCCCTGGCACGAGGGCTGGAGTGCCCCAGAACCGGTTTGGCCGGATTATGCAAGGGGCAGCCTTGTGCGCCCCAGGCAGTGTCTGGTTTCTTTCAAACCTCCCTGCTACAATACACTATCTCCTGTCTGGAGGGCGGTGACACCCTCCTGTGACAGGAAACCCTTTGTCCAGGACCCCCTTGACTGGGTTTCGGTCAGCTCCAGGGGTCCAGACATTTGTCTGTGGCAGAGGCATCCATTTTGTGGATCTTAAGGCCTTTGGAGAAATCAACCGCATTAAAGTGAAGTAACATGTCTTACCCCTCTAGAGGGGTGGAATGCCATCCCCGTCGCCAGAACTGGCGAGGGGATGGTATTCCAAAGCGTATGACACCTTACACGACATGTTTTGATAAAGCCAAACCAGAGTTGCTAAATAACCGCGAGGATTATAAGGCACTTAATAGTATATGGTATGGCCTTATCCTGAAACAGCTTAGGGATTTGTTCCCGACGGCTGCAGACAGGCTCAGCTCATGCTAGAGCTCCATCTCACATAAAAACCATGCACCCAGCCTCCAGGATTGGTGAGGCCTGTCTATAGGAGTGGCTCACAGGTTTACATGTGTCCAGATATAGGTTTAGACATAGGTATACTATATCTAAGCAAGGGGTGTGTACACCACCTTACCCCAGCTGAGTGATCAGCCAGTTGTGTCAATTTAAGAACCAGCCAGGGGTGGCAAAAGATATGCTGCAGCCCCTGGTAGGCCTTAGTGGCTCCTGTGCCCTGTGCACCTATAGTGCATTCTACAGGGGCTGACAAGGAGTCCATTTCCAATTGGTATGTACCTAGGGTACATGGAATCCATTTTACAGAGAGAGCAGATGGCCTGGGGCCCTGATTAGCAGGGAACCAGGTCAACTAAGTCAAAAAACCAGCTAAACACAGGCAAAAAATCTGGGGTAACCATAGTCAGGTAGCCACCTTCCTACAGAGTTTCTCAGCCCTACCAACCTTTTCAGGAAGGACATCTTGGATTGGGGCTGTAGCCAGTACAGCCTCACTAACCTTTCCATGGGAATTCACCATTCTAGAATGGGTTTCCTGTTCAACCTCAGCCCAGGCTGAGATTTCTAAATCATTCCCCAGTAGACAGTCTACAGGCAAGTTTGGGGACACTGCCACTCTTTTTGGGCCAGTGACACCTCCCCAGCTGAGACTTACTACTGCCATGGGATGATTTGTTTGGATGCCATCAATGTTTATTACCTGGTATGTGGCACCAGGTAAAAGTTGCTTAGAGGGGACTATGCCATCAGCCACCATGGTGATGCTAGCCCCTGTGTCTCTAAAAGCTTCAACTCTTAAACCATTGATGATGGGTTCTTGTCTATACTTGCTCAAAGTATTTGGGCAAGCAGAGAAGTTGGCAAACCCCATGCCAGCCTCATAAACAAGATTAGTGGGTGATGGGGACCTGGATAGGCCAGGGTCCACCTGAGTTCCAAAAGTAAACCCACCCAGATTCCTGGGTGTGCTTCCACTTCCTGGGGGATTACTGCTGACAGTAACAGGAGGTGTTGAAGCTGGTTTTGGAGGTATATTTTCTTTATTGTTATTCTTGGGACAACAGTTGTCTGTTTTGTAATGCCCCACCTGTTTACAGGCATAACAATAAGGCTTTTTCTCAGTTGAAGAAGTGTCTTGGGACCCACCCCCATCCTTGGAGTTTTGGGGCCCTGGGGAAGTCTTTTCTTTATTTTTATCCCCACCCTTATCTTGAGGCTTGGTAGACTCCTTCTTCTGGTTACTGTCCTGATTCTTAGGCCTTATCCTGGTTCTGACCCATTTGTCTGCCTTCTTTCCCAATTCTTGGGGAGAGGTCAGATCAGAGTCTACCAGGTGCTGGTGTAAGAGCTGGTTCTGACAATTACTTAGGATCTGCTCCCTCATAATCAAATTATACAATCCTGTAAAGTCATGTACTTTGCTGCCATGTAGCCAACCCTCCAGAGCCTTAGTAGCACAATCTACAAAATCAGTCCAATCCTGAGTCTGTGTCTTCTGGGTATCTCTGAACTTCAACCTGTACTGTTCAGTGGTTAAGCCAAACCCATCTATCAGAACACTCTTCAGGACTTTGTAATTGTTTGCATTCTCATGTCTAACAGTGAGGAGCTTGTCTCTCCCTTTCTCTGAAAAGGAGTACCATAAGATTGCTGCCCACTGTTCCTCAGGAACCTGCTGTACCATGCAGGCTCTCTCAAGAGCAGTTATCCACTTGTGGATGTCATCCCCTTCCTTGTAGGGGGGCACAATCTTTGTCAGGTTTCTACTATCATAGGACCTGGGTTTCTCTTTAGGAATATTGCTGCCACCAGTGGCATCTAAGCCACACAATTTTTGCTCTCTTGCCAAGGCAAGTTTAGCTTGAGCTAAGGTAAGCTTAGCTTGACTCAGGGCTACCTCCTCCCTCTCTATCTGGAGTCTGACAGCCCTCATTCTAGCCCTATGCTCAGCTTTCTGAGAAGCACTCATGCCTCTCTCTGATTCTCTGGAGGCACTAGAAAGATGAGAGTCCCCTGAGGGAGATCTCACTCTTCTGTTGCCTGGGAGAATCATATGTTGGGTTCTGGGGAGGTGCTGGCCCTCTCCATTCCCCAGTAGGTCCAAGTTGGCCTGGCTAAGCCTACCAACTGGAACCTGGCTACCCTGATCCTGTACTCCTAAGTCCTCAACATCTGAGTCCTCATCCAAGTCATCATCATCCTCCTCTTCAAGGGGATCAACTGCAGGGGGGTTCCCTCCAGTTCCTGTATCTAGGGAAGCTGCTTTTGCCTTCTCTAAATCATCCTGTTCTAGGATTTCTACCAGGATTAGGCAGGTGGGGCTTCTGCCCCTTTTTAACCCTCTTGCTTTGCACAAGGCAATCAAGTCTCTGCGGGTTAGTTTGTCATATCCAAAAGTTGCCTGGGTAGGGTCAACTGTCACAGGACTAGACCCTGAGGCCTTTCCTGTGTCAGACATGGTTACTAGTGAGGTGTAAGTGGTGCACTTACCTACACTAAGTGTTTTCCTACTGGACCTTGCTAGTGAGTTGTAGTCAGGGGTGTGCTACTCCCTTCAACCTACAACTACTAAGTTCAGTAGAACTTAATATGCTAAGCTTTTGATTTTATATGTACCTAGAGGTACTTGATGTGATCTTTCAATTTGATATAAAGATTGCAATGGTAAAACAACAGCAAGCTCAAATCCGCACCGCTGCTCACCAATGTGAGAAGTTGGCCTGGTAGGGGATGTTTCCAATTCTGGAACCACCTACTACCTGACCAAACAATCCCTTATGGTGTCTGGTTGTAAGTCAACCTTATTAGACAAGCTATCCTAGGGGTAGCATGGACTAAGCAGCCTAAAGGCTTAACTTAAGAGGTCGTGTTAAGCGAGCTGTTTTACCACATACAATCCTGTAATACCAAATGAAAGGACACCACACAAGTATATATTATAAAAATATATGTGTTTATTACTAAAAACAATCCCCAGTATTCTTTATGAATAAAGGGGCACAAGCGTTAAATCAAAAAGCACTGTTTAAACATACAAGTTGCACAATTATGGATGAGGGCAGGGGGCCACTCAAACCATATACTAAACAAGTGGTATAAGAGAGGCCACTCGAACAGTGGTTAGGCCAAGGGCCTAGGGAATCGCTGGGAGCAGTCAGGACAAGCAAGGCTGAAGTCGGGAATGGCCCTCGGGATTCGGGAGATGTGCGGAAAGCGCACGCATGCACCAATGTTAACCAATGGTGCGTAAAAGTCAAATAGTTAAAGTTTAAGGACACTTCCGCTGAACCTAGAGGAACAAAACTTAACACACAGACCCTAGAGGTGTGCACCAGTGTGGGAACACCGGCGGAGCAAAGTTACCTCACCCACAGGAAGTGGGTGCACAGGGTCGAAGTGGCGTCGGGTTTTGACACGCAGGCTCTTGGTGCTTGAAGCTGAAAGGGCTGCAGGCAGGGTGAAGACGAAGTGTCCGGTGGAGTCCAAGGGTGGACTCAAGTTGTAGAGTACCTGAAAGCAGAGGGGACAGAGTCTGGGTCACTCAGCAGTGACCAGGGTGGAACCAGGACGGAACCAGGCAATGTCGGGCGCAATCAGGTGGTCGTCGAGGAGCTTCTCTCCGCTGTCACGTGGGCTCTGGGGCATCTGCGACGTCCAGGAGCAGGTCACGATCTGTCCCACGCAGGCTCTCACCGTCGGTGCAGTCGGCTTCAGGTTTGGAGAAAACAAGCCTTGGTAAGAGCAATCCACGCAGGATCGGAAGATTGCTTCTCACTCGGACCAGGAAGGTCAGAGTCGGGGCTCCTTTTCAGGGGAGCTGGTGTGGATCTGGAGCAACCAGATTCACGAGTCTTCTTCGGTAGTCCGTTGGCACAGGGACCACAAGCCAGCTGGCAAGTGACCGGGCCAACGCGTTGAGCCAAATCGTGCCAAAGGGCCCCACGCAGCACTCGTCGAGTGTGGAGGGCTGAACTTCGGCTCAGTAGTAGCTCAGGGTGGGGGCTTCTCAAACCCCGGTGTACAGCTTCGAGGGTCACTCGTGGGCTGCACGGTCAGCGTCTCGTGGTCACTTCAAGATGGCGTGCCCCACGCTTCCGGTCGCCTCCACGGGTCTCAGCTTTGCAGGGACTGTGGATCGGGCTGTTAGAAGCTGGGCAGGCTTGATCTCGTCGATCTCAGTCGCTCGAGTTCCGGCGGGAACTGCAACTAAGTAGACGTCGAGGGCTGGATGGTGCCTGCTGCTGCAGGGTGGTCACTCCTTGACCACAAGGGAGATTCTTCGGGCTTCCACGTTGAGATGGAGGGCGAAGGGTCCAGAATATCGTTTCAAATGTTTCTTCCAGGAAATCTGATGTGCATTGGCACTGCTCCCACTCTAATTCGAATCTGGTGGGCGTGATTACCTGCTAGGTCCCCTCCTATGGGTGGGACCCAGGAAGTGGGTGGATACACCCCCTTCCTTTGATCCAGGCCGCCCTGGCACGAGGGCTGGAGTGCCCCAGAACCGGTTTGGCCGGATTATGCAAGGGGCAGCCTTGTGCGCCCCAGGCAGTGTCTGGTTTCTTTCAAACCTCCCTGCTACAATACACTATCTCCTGTCTGGAGGGCGGTGACACCCTCCTGTGACAGGAAACCCTTTGTCCAGGACCCCCTTGACTGGGTTTCGGTCAGCTCCAGGGGTCCAGACATTTGTCTGTGGCAGAGGCATCCATTTTGTGGATCTTAAGGCCTTTGGAGAAATCAACCGCATTAAAGTGAAGTAACATGTCTTACCCCTCTAGAGGGGTGGAATGCCATCCCCGTCGCCAGAACTGGCGAGGGGATGGTATTCCAAAGCGTATGACACCTTACACGACATGTTTTGATAAAGCCAAACCAGAGTTGCTAAATAACCGCGAGGATTATAAGGCACTTAATAGTATATGGTATGGCATTATCCTGAAACAGCTTAGGGATTTGTTCCCGACGGCTGCAGACAGGCTCAGCTCATGCTAGAGCTCCATCTCACATAAAACCACGCACTCAGCCTCCAGGATTGATGAGGCCTTTCTATAGGAGTGGCTCACAGGTTTACATGTGTCCAGATATAGGTTTAGACATAGGTATACTATATCTAAGCAAGGGGTGTGTACACCACCTTACCCCAGCTGAGTGATCAGCCAGTTGTGTCAATTTAAGAACCAGCCAGGGGTGGCAAAAGATATGCTGCAGCCCCTGGTAGGCCTTGGTGGCTCCTATGCCCTGGGCACCTATAGTGCATTATACAGGGGCTGACAAGGAGTCCATTTCCAATTTGTGGTATGTACCTAGGGTACATGGAATCCATTTTACAGAGAGAGCAGATGGCCTGGGGCCCTGATTAGCAGGGAACCAGGTCAACTAAGTCAAAAACCAGCTAAACACAGGCAAAAAAATCTGGGGTAACCATAGTCAGGTAGCCACCTTCCTACAGTGGTTTAATGTGAGATGGAGCTCTAGCATGAGCTGAGCCTGTCTGCAGCTGTCGGGAACAACTCCCTAAGCTGTTTCAGGATAATGCCATACCATATACTCTTAAGTGCCTTATAATCCTCTCGGTTATATAGCAACTCTGGTTTGGCTTTATCAAAACATGTTGTGTAAGGTGTTCTGGCGACGGGGATAGCATTCCACCCCTCTAGAGGGGTAAGACATGTTACTTTACTTAAATGCGGTTAATTTCTAAAAGGACCTTAGATCCACAAAATGGATGCCTCTGCCACAGACAAGAGTCTGACCCCCTGCAGCTGACCGAAACTCAGCCAAATGGGGCCTGGACAAAGGGTTTCCTGTCGCAGGGGGGTGTTACCACCCTCCAGACAGGAGATAGTGGATTGTAGCAGGGAGGTTTGAAAGAAACCAGACACTGCTTGGGGCGCACAAGGCTGCCCCTTGCATAATCCGGTCAAACCAGTTCTGGGGCACTCCAGCCCTCGTGCCAGGGCGGCCTGGATCAAAGGAAGGGGGTGTATCCACCCACTTCCTGGGTCCCACCCATAGGAGGGGACCTAGCAGGTAATCCAGCCCCCCAAATTAGTATAAGACTTGGAGCAGTGCCAATGCACTTTAGATTTCCTGATGAAACATAAGAAACGAAACTCTGGACCCTTCGATATCCTACTCAACGTAGAAGACTGAAGAATCTCCCTTGTGGTCAAGGAGTGACCACCCTGTGCAAACCGGCACCATCCAGCCATCGACATCTGCTTTGTCGCAGTTCCCGCCGGAACCCGAGCGACAGAGATCGACGAGATCAAGCTTGCCTGCCTTCCAACAGCCCGATCCACAGTCCCTGCAGAGCAGAGACCCGTGGAGGCGACCGGAAGCGTGGGGCACGCCATCTTTAATTGACCACGAGACGCTGACCGTGCAGCCCGTGAGTGACCCTCGAAGCTGTACACCGGGGTTTGAGAAGCCCCAACCCTGAGCCACTCTTGCACTGAAGTTCAGCCCTCCACACTCGACGAGTGCTGCGTGGGGCCCTTCTGCTCCATTTGGCTCAACGCGTTGGCCCGGTCACTTGCCAGCCGGCTAGTGGCCCCTGTACCAACGAACTTTGAAATTCGACCTGCAAATCTGGTTGCTCCAGATCTGCACCAGCTCCCCTGAAAAGGAGCCCCCACTCTGACCCTCCTGGTTCGAGTGAGAAGCAATCTCCCGGTTCCGCATGGATTGCTCTTGCCAAGTGTTGTTTGCTCCAAACTTGAAGCCGACTGCGCCGACGGTGAGAGCCCTTGTGGGACAGATCGTGACCCGCTCCTGGACGTCGCAGATGCCCCAGAGCCCACGTGACAGCGGAGAGAAGCTCCTCGACGACCACCTGATTGCGCCCGACATTGCCTGGTTCCGTCCTGGTTCCACCCTGGTCACTGCTGAGTGACCCAGACTCTGTCCCCTCTGCTTTCAGGTACTTTTCGACTCGAGTCCACCCTTGGACTCCACCGGACACTTCTCTTTCACCCCGCCTGCAGCCCTTTCAGCTCCAGGCACCAAGAGCCTGCGTGACGAAACCCGACTCAACTTCGACCCTGTGCACCCGCTTCCTGTGGGTGAGGTAACTTTGCTCCGCCAGTGTTCCCACACTGGTACACATCTCTAGGGTCTGTGTCTTAAGTTTTGTTCCTCTAGGTTCAGCGGAAGTGTCCTTAAACTTTAACTTTACAACTTTTACGCACCATTGGTTAACATTGGTGCACGCGTGCGCTTTCCGCACTGCTCCCGAATCCCGTGGGCCTCTCCCGACTTCAGCATTGCTTGTCTCGACTGCTCCCAGCGATTCCCTAGGCCCTACGCCTAACCACAGTTCGATTGGTATCTCTTATACCACTTGTTTAGTATATGGTTAGAGTGGCCCCCCGCCCTCATCCATAATTGTGCAACTTTGTATGTTTAAACTGTGCTTTTGATTTAACGCTTGTGCCCCTTTATTCATAAAGAATACTGGGGATTGTTTTTAGTAATAAATACATATATTTTTATAATGTATACTTGTGTGGTGTCCTTTCATTTGATATTACAGGATTGTATGTGGTAAAACAGCTCGCTTAACACGACCTCTTAAGTTAAGCCTTTAGGCTGCTTAGTCCATGCTACCCCTAGGATAGCTTGTCTAACAAGGTTGACTTACAACCAGACACCATAAGGGATTGTTTGGTCTGATAACCGGTGGTTCCAGAATTGGAAACATCACCTATCAGGCCAACTTCTCACATTGGTGGCAGCGGTGGGATTTGAGCTTGCTGTTGTTTTACCATTGCAATCTTTTATCAAATTGAAAGATCACATCAAGTACCTCAAGGTACATATAAATCAAAAGCTTAGCATATTTAAGTTCTACTGAACTTAGTAGTTGTAGATTAAAGGGATTAGCACACCCTGACTACAACTCACTAGCAAGGTACAGTAGGAAAACACTTAGTGTAGGTAAGTGCACCACTTACACCTCACTAGTAGTCATGTCTGACACAGGAAAAGCCTCAGGGTCTGCTCCTGTGACAGTTGACCTTACCAAGGCAACTTCCAGCTATGACAAATTAACCCGAAAGGACTTGATTGCCTTGTGCATATCAAGAGGGTTAAAAAGGGGCAGAAGTCCCACATGTCCTATCCTGATAGCCATTCTAGAACAGGATGACTTAGAGAAGGCGAATGAAGTTCCCTTAGAGTCAGGAGATGGAGTGAACCCCCCTGTAACTGATACCCCTCCAGAGGAAGGAGAAGAGGAGGAAGAAGAGGAGGAGGAGGACTCAGATGTAGAGGACCCAGAAGATCAGGATCAGAGGGGTAGCCAGGTCCTAGTTGCCAGGCTTAACCAGGCCAACTTAGACCTACTGGGAAATGGAGAGGGCCAGCACCTCCCCAGATCCCACCATATCATTCTCCCAGGCAACAGAAGAGTGAGATCTCCCTCAGGGGACTCTCATATTTCTAGTGCCTCAAGAGAATCTCAGAGAGGTATGACTGCCTCTCAGAAGATAGAGCATAGGTCCAGAATGAGGGCTGTCAAACTCCAAATAGAGAGGGAGGAGGTAGCCTTGGCTCAAGCTAGACTTGCCTTGGCAAGAGAGCAAAAATTGTGTGGCTTAGATGCCACTGGTGGCAGCAATATTCCTAAAGAGAAACCCAGGTCCTATGATAGTAGAAACCTGACAAAGATTGTGCCCCCCTACAAGGAAGGGGATGACATCCACAAGTGGATAACTGCTCTTGAGAGAGCCTGCATGGTACAGCAGGTTCCTGAGGAACAGTGGGCAGCAATCTTATGGTACTCCTTTTCAGAGAAAGGGAGAGATAAGCTCCTCACTGTTAGACATGAGGATGCAAACAATTACAAAGTCCTTGTAGGAAGGTGGCTACCTGACTATGGTTACCCCAGATTTTTTGCCTGTGTTTAGCTGGTTTTTTGACTTAGTTGACCTGGTTCCCTGCTAATCAGGGCCCCAGGCCATCTGCTCTCTCTGTAAAATGGATTCCATGTACCCTAGGTACATACCACAATTGGAAATGGACTCCTTGTCAGCCCCTGTATAATGCACTATAGGTGCCCAGGGCATAGGGGCCACCAAGGCCTACCAGGGGCTGCAGCATATATTTTGCCACCCCTGGCTGGTTCTTAAATTGACACAACTGGCTGATCACTCAGCTGGGGTAAGGTGGTGTAATCACCCCTTACTTAGATATAGTATACCTATATCTAAACCTATATCTGGACACATATAAACCGGTGAGCCACTCCTATGGAAGGCCTCATCAATCCTGGAGGCAGAGTGCGTGGTTAAATGTGAGATGGAGCTCTAGCATGAGCTGAGCCTGTCTGCAGCTGTCGGGAACAACTCCCTAAGCTGTTTCAGGATAATGCCATACCATATACTCTTAAGTGCATTATAATCCTTGCGGTTATATAGCAACTCTGGTTTGGCTTTATCAAAACATGTCGTGTAAGGTGTAATACGATTTGGAATACTATCCCCTCGCCAGTTCTGGCGATGGGGATAGCATTCCACCCCTCTAGAGGGGTAAGACATGTTACTTTACTTAAATGCGGTTAATTTCTAAAAGGACCTTAGATCCACAAAATGGATGCCTCTGCCACAGACAAGAGTCTGACCCCCTGAAGCTGACCGAAACTCAGCCAAATGGGGCCTGGACAAAGGGTTTCCTGTCGCAGGGGGGTGTTACCACCCTCCAGACAGGAGATAGTGGATTGTAGCAGGGAGGTCTGAAAGAAACCAGACACTGCCTGGGGCGCACAAGGCTGCCTCTTGTATAATCAGGCCAAACCGGTTCTGGGGCACTCCAGCCCTCATGCCAGGGCGGCCTGGATCAAAGGAAGGGGGTGTATCCACCCACTTCCTGGGTCCCACCCATAGGAGGGGACCTAGCAGGTAATCCAGCCCCCAAAATTAGTATAAGACTGGGAGCAGTGCCAATGCACTTCAGATTTCCTGATGAAACATAAGAAACGAAACTCTGGACCCTTCGACATCCTACTCAACGTAGAAGACTGAAGAATCTCCCTTGTGGTCAAGGAGTGACCACCCTGTGCAAACAGGCACCATCCAGCCATCGACGTCTGCTTTGTCGCAGTTCCTGCCGGAACTCAAGCGACAGAGATCGACGAGATCAAGCTTGCCTGCCTTCCAACAGCCCGATCCACAGTCCCTGCAGAGCTGAGACCCGTGGAGGCGACCAGAAGCGTGGGGCATGCCATCTTGAATTGACCACAAGACGCTGACCGTGCAGCCCACGAGTGACCCTCGAAGCTGTACACCGGGGTTTGAGAAGCCCCAACCCTGAGCCACTCTTGCACCGAAGTTCAGCCCTCCACACTCGACGAGTACTGCGTGGGGCCCTTCTGCTCCATTTGGCTCAACACGTTGGCCCGGTCACTTGCCAGCCGGCTAGTGGCCCCTGTACCGACGAACTTTGAAATTCGACCTGCAACTCTGGTTGCTCCAGATCTGCACCAGCTCCCCTGAAAAGGAGCCCCCACTCTGACCCTCCTGGTTCGAGTGAGAAGCAATCTCCCGGTTCCGCGTGGATTGCTCTTGCCAAGTGTTGTTTGCTCCAAACTTGAAGCCGACTGCGCCGACGGTGAGAGCCCTCGTGGGACAGATCGTGACCCGCTCCTGGACGTCGCAGATGCCCCAGAGCCCACGTGACAGCGGAGAGAAGCTCCTCGACGACCACCTGATTGCGCCCGACATTGCCTGGTTCCGTCCTGGTTCCACCCTGATCACTGCTGAGTGACCCAGACTCTGTCCCCTCTGCTTTCAGGTACTTTTCGACTCGAGTCCACCCTTGGACTCCACCGGACACTTCTCTTTCACCCCGCCTGCAGCCCTTTCAGCTTCAAGCACCAAGAGCCTGCGTGACGAAACCCGACTCAACTTCGACCCTGTGCACCCGCTTCCTGTGGGTGAGGTAACTTTGCTCCGCCGGTGTTCCCACACTGGTACACATCTCTAGGGTCTGTGTCTTAAGTTTTGTTCCTCTAGGTTCAGCGGAAGTGTCCTTAAACTTTAACTCTACAACTTTTACGCACCATTGGTTAACATTGGTGCATGCGTGCGCTTTCCGCACTGCACCCGAATCCCGCGGGCTTTTCCCGACTTCAGCACTGCTTGTCCCGACTGCTCCCAGCGATTCCCTAGGCCCTAGGCCTAACCACTGTTCGATTGGTATCTCTTATACCACTTGTTTAGTATATGGTTTGAGTGGCCCCCCGCCCTCATCCATAATTGTCAACTTTGTATGTTTAAACTGTGCTTTTGATTTAACGCTTGTGCCCCTTTATTCATAAAGAATACTGGGGATTGTTTTTAGTAATAAATACATATATTTTTATAATATATACTTGTGTGGTGTCCTTTCATTTGATATTACAGGATTGTATGTGGTAAAACAGCTCGCTTAACACGACCTCTTAAGTTAAGCCTTTAGGCTGCTTAGTCCATGCTACCCCTAGGATAGCTTGTCTAATAAGGTTGACTTGCAACCAGACACCATAAGGGATTGTTTGGTCTGATAACCGGTGGTTCCAGAATTGGAAACATCACCTATCAGGCCAACTTCTCACAGTCCTGAAGAGTGTCCTAATAGATGGGTTTGGCTTAACCACTGAACAGTACAGGTTGAAGTTCAGAGACACCCAGAAGACACAGACTCAGGACTGGACTGATTTTGTTGATTGTGCAACTAAGGCTCTGGAGGGTTGGCTACATGGCAGCAAAGAACATGACTTTACAGGATTGTATAATTTGATTATGAGGGAGCAGATCCTAAGTAATTGTCAGAACCAGCTCTTACACCAGCACCTGGTGGACTCTGATCTGACCTCTCCCCAAGAATTGGGAAAGAAGGCAGACAAGTGGGTCCGAACCAGGATTAGGCATAAGAATCAGGACAGTAACCAGAAGAAGGAGTCTACCAAGCCTCAAGATAAGGGTGGGGATAAAAATAAAGAAAAGACTTCCACAGGGCCCCAAAACTCCAAGAATGGGGGTGGGTCCCAAGACACTTCTTCAACAGAGAAAAAGCCTTATTGTCATGTCTGTAAACAGGTTCAACAAGTTCAAAAGGGCTGTAGCCAACCCCCTTCTGTGGGACCTCTCTGTAAGCAAAGACCAGGCAGGGTAAAAGAATTTCCCATTTCCGCCTGAGCTTCTCTGGTAATCCTTTTATCATGCCTTTTAGGGTCTTGTTAAATCTCTCCACAAGCCCATTGCATTGTGGATGATATGGGGTGGTAAACTTATAGTTTCCTCCACATTCCTTCCACATTGCTTTCAGATAGCTAGACATAAAATTCGTGCCTCTATCTGATAGTACCTCCTTAGGAAAGCCCACTCTTGAGAAAACTGCAATGAGGGCCTTTGCCACCACAGGGGCTGTGGTGGTCCTTAGGGGAATAGCCTCTGGATACCTGGTGGCATGATCCACTACCACCAGTATGAATCTGTTCCCAGATGCTGTTTGGGGGTCCATTGGACCCACAATATCAATTCCAACTCTTTCAAAGGGAACTCCCACCACAGGTAGTGGTATTAGGGGGGCCTTTGTTGTGCCACCTGACTTACCACTGGCTTGGCAAGTGACACAGGAGCGACAAAACTCCTTGACATCCTCTGACATGTGAGGCCAGTGAAAGTGTGAAACAAGCCTGTCCCACGTCTTGTTCTGGCCTAAGTGTCCTGCAAGGGGAATATCATGGGCCAAGGTAAGGAGGAACCCCCTAAACTGCAGAGGTATAACCAACCTCCTGGTCATGCCAGGCTTGGGGGCTCTAGCCTCTGAGTAAAGGAGTCCATCATCCCAATACACAGTATGGGTACCTTGGGCATCCCCAGCAGCCTCAGCAGCAGCCTGCTGTCTGAGGGGTTCAAGGGAAGGGCAATCTAATTGAGCCTGCCTCAGGTCTGCCCTTGAGGGTCCCCCTGTCCCCAGAAACTCAACCTGGTCAGGTTCAAGCTCCTCAGAGACAGTCTCCTCTTGGACTGCAGAATCAGTTTCCTCTGAAACCTGATCCTCAACCTGGGGCAAGGTGGAAGGCTGAGCCTTTCCTCTCTTGCTCCTTCTCTTGGGTTGTGGCTGGTCTATTGTTTCAAGATCCACCACTGGTTCAGGAAGGCACTTCTTAGCCTGAGCCCTTGTCATGGCAAGGACATGCTCTGAAATCCCTAGCATTTCTGCATGAGTCCTGTACTCCACTTCTGACCATGCTGAGCTTTCAAGGTCATTTCCTAACAGACAGTCTACTGGTAGGTCTGCACTCACCACAACCTTCTTTAGGCCATCAACCCCTCCCCAGGAGAAGTTCACAACTGCCACACTATGGGAAGTAGTGGAGTTGCTTGCATTGGTTACTAGGTAGCTCTCACCTAGTACAATCTGTCCAGGGTCCACAAAGTCAGGTGTCACCATTGTGACACTGGCACATGTGTCCCTGTAAGCTTGAGCCAGTTTCTCATTAATTAAGGGAGTCTGTCTGTATTTGCCCAGGTTACTGGGGCTTACTGCAGTGGGCAACTCAATGTCCACATCATACAGGAGAACTGCCTGTGTAGGGATTCTGACTAGGTGTGAGAAGTTGGCCTGGTAGGGGATGTTTCCAATTCTGGAACCACCTACTACCTGACCAAACAATCCCCTTATGGTGTCTGGTTGTAAGTCAACCTTATTAGACAAGCTATCCTAGGGGTAGCATGGACTAAGCAGCCTAAAGGCTTAACTTAAGAGGTCGTGTTAAGCGAGCTGTTTTACCACATACAATCCTGTAATACCAAATGAAAGGACACCACACAAGTATATATTATAAAAATATATGTGTTTATTACTAAAAACAATCCCCAGTATTCTTTATGAATAAAGGGGCACAAGCGTTAAATCAAAAGCACTGTTTAAACATACAAGTTGCACAATTATGGATGAGGGCGGGGGGCCACTCAAACCATATACTAAACAAGTGGTATAAGAGAGGCCACTCGAACAGTGGTTAGGCCTAGGGCCTAGGGAATCGCTGGGAGCAGTCAGGACAAGCAATGCTGAAGTCGGGAATGGCCCTCGGGATTCGGGAGATGTGCGGAAAGCGCACGCATGCACCAATGTTAACCAATGGTGCGTAAAAGTCAAATAGTTAAAGTTTAAGGACACTTCCGCTGAACCTAGAGGAACAAAACTTAACACACAGACCCTAGAGGTGTGCACCAGTGTGGGAACACCGGCGGAGCAAAGTTACCTCACCCACAGGAAGTGGGTGCACAGGGTCGAAGTGGCGTCGGGTTTTGACACGCAGGCTCTTGGTGCTTGAAGCTGAAAGGGCTGCAGGCAGGGTGAAGACGAAGTGTCCGGTGGAGTCCAAGGGTGGACTCAAGTTGTAGAGTACCTGAAAGCAGAGGGGACAGAGTCTGGGTCACTCAGCAGTGACCAGGGTGGAACCAGGACGGAACCAGGCAATGTCGGGCGCAATCAGGTGGTCGTCGAGGCGCTTCTCTTCGCTGTCACGTGGGCTCTGGGGCATCTGCGACGTCCAGGAGCAGGTCACGATCTGTCCCACGCAGGCTCTCACCGTCGGTGCAGTCGGCTTCCGGTTTGGAGCAAACAAGCCTTGGTAAGAGCAATCCACGCGGGATTGGAAGATGGCGTCTCACTCGGACCAGGAAGGTCAGAGTCGGGGCTCCCTTTCAGGGGAGCTGGTGTGGATCTGGAGCAACCAGAATCACGAGTCTTCTTTTGTAGTTCGTCGGCACAGGGACCACCAGCCAGCTGGCAAGTGACCGGGCCAACGCGTTGAGCCAAATCGTGCCAAAGGGCCCCACGCAGCACTCGTCGAGTGTGGAGGGCTGAACTTCGGCTCAGGAGTAGCTCAGGGTGGGGGCTTCTCAAACCCCGGTGTACAGCTTCGAGGGTCACTCGTGGGCTGCACGGTCAGCGTCTCGTGGTCACTTCAAGATGGCGTGCCCCACGCTTCCGGTCGCCTCCACGGGTCTCAGCTTTGCATGGACTGTGGATCGGGCTGTTAGAAGCTGGGCAGGCTTGATCTCGTCGATCTCAGTCGCTCGAGTTCCGGCGGGAACTGCAACTAAGTAGACGTCGAGGGCTGGATGGTGCCTGCTGCTGCAGGGTGGTCACTCCTTGACCACAAGGGAGATTCTTCGGGCTTCCACGTTGAGATGGAGGGCGAAGGGTCCAGAATATCGTTTCAAATGTTTCTTCCAGGAAATCTGATGTGCATTGGCACTGCTCCCACTCTTATTCGAATCTGGTGGGCGTGATTACCTGCTAGGTCCCCTCCTATGGGTGGGACCCAGGAAGTGGGTGGATACACCCCCTTCCTTTGATCCAGGCCGCCCTGGCACGAGGGCTGGAGTGCCCCAGAACCGGTTTGGCCGGATTATGCAAGGGGCAGCCTTGTGCGCCCCAGGCAGTGTCTGGTTTCTTTCAAACCTCCCTGCTACAATACACTATCTCCTGTCTGGAGGGCGGTGACACCCTCCTGTGACAGGAAACCCTTTGTCCAGGACCCCCTTGACTGGGTTTCGGTCAGCTCCAGGGGTCCAGACATTTGTCTGTGGCAGAGGCATCCATTTTGTGGATCTTAAGGTCTTTGGAGAAATCAACCGCATTAAAGTAAAGTAACATGTCTTACCCCTCTAGAGGGGTGGAATGCCATCCCCGTCGCCAGAACTGGCGAGGGGATGGTATTCCAAAGCGTATGACACCTTACACGACATGTTTTGATAAAGCCAAACCAAAGTTGCTAAATAACCGCGAGGATTATAAGGCACTTAATAGTATATGGTATGGCATTATCCTGAAACAGCTTAGGGATTTGTTCCCGACAGCTGCAGACAGGCTCAGCTCATGCTAGAGCTCCATCTCACATGAAACCACGCACTCTGCCTCCAGGATTGATGAGGCCTTCCATAGGAGTGGCTCACAGGTTAATATGTGTCCAGATATAGGTTTAGATATAGGTATACTATATCTAAGCAAGGGGTGTTTACACCACCTTACCCCAGCTGAGTGATCAGCCAGTTGTGTCAATTTAAGAACCCGCCAGGGGTGGCAAAAGATATGCTGCAGCCCCTGGTAGGCCTTGGTGGCTCCTATGCCCTGGGCACCTATAGTGCCTTATACAGGGGCTGACAAGGAGTCCATTTCCAATTTGTGGTATGTACCTAGGGTACATGGAATCCATTTTACAGAGAGAGCAGATGGCCTGGGGCCCTGATTAGCAGGGAACCAGGTCAACTAAGTCAAAAACCAGCTAAACACAGGCAAAACATCCGGGGTAACCATAGTCAGGTAGCCACCTTCCTACATAACCCCCTGTGAGAAGTTGGCCTGGTAGGGGATGTTTCCAATTCTGGAACCACCTACTACCTGACCAAACAATCCCCTTATGGTGTCTGGTTGTAAGTCAACCTTATTAGACAAGCTATCCTAGTGGTAGCATGGACTAAGCAGCCTAAAGGCTTAACTTAAGAGGTCGTGTTAAGCGAGCTGTTTTACCACATACAATCCTGTAATACCAAATGAAAGGACACCACACAAGTATATATTATAAAAATATATGTGTTTATTACTAAAAACAATCCCCAGTATTCTTTATGAATAAAGGGGCACAAGCGTTAAATCAAAAGCACTGTTTAAACATACAAAGTTGCACAATTATGGATGAGGGCAGGGGGCCACTCAAACCATATACTAAACAAGTGGTATAAGAGAGGCCACTCGAACAGTGGTTAGGCCTAGGGCCTAGGGAATCGCTGGGAGCAGTCAGGACAAGCAATGCTGAAGTCGGGAATGGCCCTCGGGATTCGGGAGATGTGCGGAAAGCGCACGCATGCACCAATGTTAACCAATGGTGCGTAAAAGTCATAAAGTTAAAGTTAAAGGACACTTCCGCTGAACCTAGAGGAACAAAACTTAACACACAGACCCTAGAGGTGTGCACCAGTGTGGGAACACCGGCGGAGCAAAGTTACCTCACCCACAGGAAGTGGGTGCACAGGGTCGAAGTGGCGTCGGGTTTTGACACGCAGGCTCTTGGTGCTTGAAGCTGAAAGGGCTGCAGGCAGGGTGAAGACGAAGTGTCCGGTGGAGTCCAAGGGTGGACTCAAGTTGTAGAGTACCTGAAAGCAGAGGGGACAGAGTCTGGGTCACTCAGCAGTGACCAGGGTGGAACCAGGACGGAACCAGGCAATGTCGGGCGCAATCAGGTGGTCGTCGAGGCGCTTCTCTTCGCTGTCACGTGGGCTCTGGGGCATCTGCGACGTCCAGGAGCAGGTCACGATCTGTCCCACGCAGGCTCTCACCGTCGGTGCAGTTGGCTTCCGGTTTGGAGCAAACAAGCCTTGGTAAGAGCAATCCACGCGGGATTGGAAGATGGCGTCTCACTCGGACCAGGAAGGTCAGAGTCGGGGCTCCCTTTCAGGGGAGCTGGTGTGGATCTGGAGCAACCAGAATCACGAGTCTTCTTTTGTAGTTCGTCGGCACAGGGACCACAAGCCAGCTGGCAAGTGACCGGGCCAACGCGTTGAGCCAAATCGTGCCAAAGGGCCCCACGCAGCACTCGTCGAGTGTGGAGGGCTGAACTTCGGCTCAGGAGTAGCTCAGGGTGGGGGCTTCTCAAACCCCGGTGTACAGCTTCGAGGGTCACTCGTGGGCTGCACGGTCAGCGTCTCGTGGTCACTTCAAGATGGCGTGCCCCACGCTTCCGGTCGCCTCCACGGGTCTCAGCTTTGCAGGGACTGTGGATCGGGCTGTTAGAAGCTGGGCAGGCTTGATCTCGTCGATCTCAGTCGCTCGAGTTCCGGCGGGAACTGCAACCAAGTAGACGTCGAGGGCTGGATGGTGCCTGCTGCTGCAGGGTGGTCACTCCTTGACCACAAGGGAGATTCTTCGGGCTTCCACGTTGAGATGGAGGGCGAAGGGTCCAGAATATCGTTTCAAATGTTTCTTCCAGGAAATCTGATGTGCATTGGCACTGCTCCCACTCTTATTCGAATCTGGTGGGCGTGATTACCTGCTAGGTCCCCTCCTATGGGTGGGACCCAGGAAGTGGGTGGATACACCCCCTTCCTTTGATCCAGGCCGCCCTGGCACGAGGGCTGGAGTGCCCCAGAACCGGTTTGGCCGGATTATGCAAGGGGCAGCCTTGTGCGCCCCAGGCAGTGTCTGGTTTCTTTCAAACCTCCCTGCTACAATACACTATCTCCTGTCTGGAGGGCGGTGACACCCTCCTGTGACAGGAAACCCTTTGTCCAGGACCCCCTTGACTGGGTTTCGGTCAGCTCCAGGGGTCCAGACATTTGTCTGTGGCAGAGGCATCCATTTTGTGGATCTTAAGGCCTTTGGAGAAATCAACCGCATTAAAGTGAAGTAACATGTCTTACCCCTCTAGAGGGGTGGAATGCCATCCCCGTCGCCAGAACTGGCGAGGGGATGGTATTCCAAAGCGTATGACACCTTACACGACATGTTTTGATAAAGCCAAACCAAAGTTGCTAAATAACCGCGAGGATTATAAGGCACTTAATAGTATATGGTATGGCATTATCCTGAAACAGCTTAGGGATTGGTTCCCGACGGCTGCAGACAGGCTCAGCTCATGCTAGAGCTCCATCTCACATAAAAACCATGCACCCAGCCTCCAGGATTGGTGAGGCCTGTCTATAGGAGTGGCTCACAGGTTTACATGTGTCCAGATATAGGTTTAGACATAGGTATACTATATCTAAGCAAGGGGTGTGTACACCACCTTACCCCAGCTGAGTGATCAGCCAGTTGTGTCAATTTAAGAACCAGCCAGGGGTGGCAAAAGATATGCTGCAGCCCCTGGTAGGCCTTAGTGGCTCCTGTGCCCTGTGCACCTATAGTGCATTCTACAGGGGCTGACAAGGAGTCCATTTCCAATTGGTATGTACCTAGGGTACATGGAATCCATTTTACAGAGAGAGCAGATGGCCTGGGGCCCTGATTAGCAGGGAACCAGGTCAACTAAGTCAAAAAACCAGCTAAACACAGGCAAAAAATCTGGGGTAACCACAGTCAGGTAGCCACCTTCCTACATAACCCCCCCCCAAACGAAAGGAGATAAGGCTATCCTTGGCCAGGTAAGCCTATATTGCCTGAGTGGCCATATAAGGAAGTACCTGCACTAGCATGGGTACCCCCTGTCTCATGGTCCACTAAGCAGTCCCTCACCCTTTGGGTATTAGAGGGTCTCCACCATAGGGAATCACTACCTTGGGTGTGTTTATGCAAAGTTAAAGGCTGGTTTGGATATGGAGTATTGAAGTGAGGCTCTACTAATTTAGGGCTTAGCTTCCTCCAATTATCTTCCACCATGTGTGCCTTTCTTTCTTTAACTGAGTTGCACTGTGCTCTCAGGGTCAACCTCTGGCTACCTAAAGCTGGAGGCTGGGTCCCTCTGTTTGGCTTGCTGGAGGGACAGTTCAGGTTTGGGCCCTTTGGGTCCCAGGTTTGGCTGTGCCCAACAGAATCCATCTGGGGGAGGTCCCTAACTGTTTTTAAGGGGGCTCCCTCAGGAGTTTTTAAAGTTTTCACCTTACTAGGGCTACTAGTTTTGGTGCACCTAATCTTTTGATGGGGGTGCTTTATTTGACAGGGGGCCCTCTGGGTCTCACTGTCCTTCTTGTCCTCTGCAGCCCTGGGCTGGCTAAGGCAAGGGAGAGAGGGGCAGGTTACCTGCTCCAGACTGGGTCCCACCTGAGAAGGGTCCACTGACATCAGAGGTTCTGTCAGGCTAGGCCCAACCACCTCTGGGGCAGTTCCTTCATCAGGGGTAAGATCAGTTCCCTGAGGAGGCTGATCCTGTCCTAAAGTCTGGTGAGGGGGAGATTTCTCTTCCTCCTCCATGCTCTCAGTTTGTGTGGAGTTATCCATCATTTCAGGTTTCACAACACACGTGTCAGTTTGAGTTTGGGCTGTGGCCATCACAGCCCCACCAACCTTTTCAGGAGGAGACTCAGTTTGGGTTTCTGCTGTTATCATAACAGCTTTGCTATTCTGTTCAGGAAGAGCTTTTGCTAAAGATGGGGCAGGGAGTATCTCCGCCCTACCAACCTTTTCAGGAAGGACATCTTGAATTGGGGCTGTAGCCATTACAGCCCCACTAACCTTTCCATTGGAATTTACCATTCTAGAATGGATTTCCTGTTCAACCCCAGCCCAGGCTGAGATTTCTAAATCATTACCCAGTAGACAGTCTACCGGCAAGTTTGGGGACACTGCCACTCTCTTTGGGCCAGTGACACCTCCCCAGCTGAGACTTACTACTGCCATGGGATGATTCGTTTGGATGCCATCAATGTTTATTACCTGGTATGTGGCACCAGGTAAAAGTTGTTTAGAGGGGACTATGCCATCAGCCACCATGGTGATGCTAGCCCCTGTGTCTCTAAAAGCTTCAACTCTTAAACCATTGATGATGGGTTCTTGTCTATACTTGCTCAAAGTATTTGGGCAAGCAGAGAAGTTGGCAAACCCCATGCCAGCCTCATAAACAAGATCATTGGGTGATGGGGACCTGGATAGGCCAGGGTCCACCTGATTTCCAAAAGTAAACCCACCCAGATTCCTGGGTGTGCTTCCACTTCCTGGGGGATTACTGCTGACAGTAACAGGAGGTGTTGAAGCTGGCTTTGGAGGTATATTTTCTTTATTGTTATTCTTGGGACAACAGCTGTCTGTTTTGTAATGCCCCACCTGTTTACAGGGATAACAATAGGGTTTTTTCTCAGTTGAAGAAGTGTCTTGGGACCCACCCCCATCCTTGGAGTTTTGGGGCCCTGGGGAAGTCTTTTCTTTACTTTTATCCCCACCCTTATCTTGAGGCTTGGTAGACTCCTTCTTCTGGTTACTGTCCTGATTCTTAGGCCTAATCCTGGTTCTGACCCATTTGTCTGCCTTCTTTCCCAATTCTTGGGGAGAGGTCAGATCAGAGTCTACCAGGTGCTGGTGTAAGAGCTGGTTCTGACAATTACTTAGGATCTGCTCCCTCATAATCAAATTATACAATCCTGTAAAGTCATGTACTTTGCTGCCATGTAGCCAACCCTCCAGAGCCTTAGTAGCACAATCTACAAAATCAGTCCAGTCCTGAGTCTGTGTCTTCTGGGTGTCTCTGAACTTGAACCTGTACTGTTCAGTGGTTAAGCCAAACCCATCTATCAGAACACTCTTCAGGACTTTGTAATTGTTTGCATCCTCATGTCTGACAGTGAGGAGCTTGTCCCTCCCTTTCTCTGAAAAGGAGTACCATAAGATTGCTGCCCACTGTTCCTCAGGAACCTGCTGTACCATGCAGGCTCTCTCAAGAGCAGTCATCCATTTGTGGATGTCATCCCCTTCTTTGAAGGGGGGCACAATCTTTGTCAGGTTTCTACTATCATAGGACCTGGGTTTCTCTTTAGGAATATTGCTGCCACCAGTGGCATCTAAGCCACACAATTTCTGCTCTCTTGCCAAGGCAAGTTTAGCTTGAGCCAAGGCTACCTCCTCCCTCTCTATCTGGAGTTTGACAGCCCTCATTCTGGCCCTATGTTCTAGCTTTTGAGAAGCACCCAGGCTTCTCTGTGATTCTCTGGAGGCACTAGAAATATGAGAGTCCCCTGAGGGGGATCTCACTCTTCTGTTGCCTGGGAGAATCATTTGTTGGGATCTGGGGAGGTGCTGGCCCTCTCCATTTCCCAGTAGGTCCAAGTTGGCCTGGCTAAGCCTACCAACTGGAACCTGGCTACCCTGATCCTGTACTTCTAAGTCCCCAGCATCTGAGTCCTCATCCAAGTCATCATCATCCTCCTCTTCAGGGGGATCAACTGCAGGGGGGTTCCCTCCAGTTCCTGTATCTAGGGAAGCTGCTTTTGCCTTCTCTAAGTCATCCTGTTCTAGGAGTTCTACCAGAATTAGGCAGGTGGGGCTTCTGCCCCTTTTTAACCCTCTTGCTTTGCACAAGACAATCAAGTCTCTGCGGGTTAGTTTGTCATATCCAGAAGTTGCCTGGGTAGGGTCAACTGTCACAGGACTAGACCCTGAGGCCTTTCCTGTGTCGGACATGGTTACTAGTGAGGTGTAAGTGGTGCACTTACCTACACTAAGTGTTTTCCTACTGGACCTTGCTAGTGAGTTGTAGTCAGGGGTGTGCTACTCCCTTCAACCTACAACTACTAAGTTCAGTAGAACTTAATATGCTAAGCTTTTGATTTTATATGTACCTAGAGGTACTTGATGTGATCTTTCAATTTGATATAAAGATTGCAATGGTAAAACAACAGCAAGCTCAAATCCGCACCGCTGCTCACCAATGTGAGAAGTTGGCCTGGTAGGGGATGTTTCCAATTCTGGAACCACCTACTACCTGACCAAACAATCCCCTTATGGTGTCTGGTTGTAAGTCAACCTTATTAGACAAGCTATCCTAGTGGTAGCATGGACTAAGCAGCCTAAAGGCTTAACTTAAGAGGTCGTGTTAAGCGAGCTGTTTTACCACATACAATCCTGTAATACCAAATGAAAGGACACCACACAAGTATATATTATAAAAATATATGTGTTTATTACTAAAAACAATCCCCAGTATTCTTTATGAATAAAGGGGCACAAGCGTTAAATCAAAAGCACTGTTTAAACATACAAAGTTGCACAATTATGGATGAGGGCAGGGGGCCACTCAAACCATATACTAAACAAGTGGTATAAGAGAGGCCACTCGAACAGTGGTTAGGCCTAGGGCCTAGGGAATCGCTGGGAGCAGTCAGGACAAGCAATGCTGAAGTCGGGAATGGCCCTCGGGATTCGGGAGATGTGCGGAAAGCGCACGCATGCACCAATGTTAACCAATGGTGCGTAAAAGTCATAAAGTTAAAGTTAAAGGACACTTCCGCTGAACCTAGAGGAACAAAACTTAACACACAGACCCTAGAGGTGTGCACCAGTGTGGGAACACCGGCGGAGCAAAGTTACCTCACCCACAGGAAGTGGGTGCACAGGGTCGAAGTGGCGTCGGGTTTTGACACGCAGGCTCTTGGTGCTTGAAGCTGAAAGGGCTGCAGGCAGGGTGAAGACGAAGTGTCCGGTGGAGTCCAAGGGTGGACTCAAGTTGTAGAGTACCTGAAAGCAGAGGGGACAGAGTCTGGGTCACTCAGCAGTGACCAGGGTGGAACCAGGACGGAACCAGGCAATGTCGGGCGCAATCAGGTGGTCGTCGAGGCGCTTCTCTTCGCTGTCACGTGGGCTCTGGGGCATCTGCGACGTCCAGGAGCAGGTCACGATCTGTCCCACGCAGGCTCTCACCGTCGGTGCAGTTGGCTTCCGGTTTGGAGCAAACAAGCCTTGGTAAGAGCAATCCACGCGGGATTGGAAGATGGCGTCTCACTCGGACCAGGAAGGTCAGAGTCGGGGCTCCCTTTCAGGGGAGCTGGTGTGGATCTGGAGCAACCAGAATCACGAGTCTTCTTTTGTAGTTCGTCGGCACAGGGACCACAAGCCAGCTGGCAAGTGACCGGGCCAACGCGTTGAGCCAAATCGTGCCAAAGGGCCCCACGCAGCACTCGTCGAGTGTGGAGGGCTGAACTTCGGCTCAGGAGTAGCTCAGGGTGGGGGCTTCTCAAACCCCGGTGTACAGCTTCGAGGGTCACTCGTGGGCTGCACGGTCAGCGTCTCGTGGTCACTTCAAGATGGCGTGCCCCACGCTTCCGGTCGCCTCCACGGGTCTCAGCTTTGCAGGGACTGTGGATCGGGCTGTTAGAAGCTGGGCAGGCTTGATCTCGTCGATCTCAGTCGCTCGAGTTCCGGCGGGAACTGCAACCAAGTAGACGTCGAGGGCTGGATGGTGCCTGCTGCTGCAGGGTGGTCACTCCTTGACCACAAGGGAGATTCTTCGGGCTTCCACGTTGAGATGGAGGGCGAAGGGTCCAGAATATCGTTTCAAATGTTTCTTCCAGGAAATCTGATGTGCATTGGCACTGCTCCCACTCTTATTCGAATCTGGTGGGCGTGATTACCTGCTAGGTCCCCTCCTATGGGTGGGACCCAGGAAGTGGGTGGATACACCCCCTTCCTTTGATCCAGGCCGCCCTGGCACGAGGGCTGGAGTGCCCCAGAACCGGTTTGGCCGGATTATGCAAGGGGCAGCCTTGTGCGCCCCAGGCAGTGTCTGGTTTCTTTCAAACCTCCCTGCTACAATACACTATCTCCTGTCTGGAGGGCGGTGACACCCTCCTGTGACAGGAAACCCTTTGTCCAGGACCCCCTTGACTGGGTTTCGGTCAGCTCCAGGGGTCCAGACATTTGTCTGTGGCAGAGGCATCCATTTTGTGGATCTTAAGGCCTTTGGAGAAATCAACCGCATTAAAGTGAAGTAACATGTCTTACCCCTCTAGAGGGGTGGAATGCCATCCCCGTCGCCAGAACTGGCGAGGGGATGGTATTCCAAAGCGTATGACACCTTACACGACATGTTTTGATAAAGCCAAACCAAAGTTGCTAAATAACCGCGAGGATTATAAGGCACTTAATAGTATATGGTATGGCATTATCCTGAAACAGCTTAGGGATTGGTTCCCGACGGCTGCAGACAGGCTCAGCTCATGCTAGAGCTCCATCTCACATAAAAACCATGCACCCAGCCTCCAGGATTGGTGAGGCCTGTCTATAGGAGTGGCTCACAGGTTTACATGTGTCCAGATATAGGTTTAGACATAGGTATACTATATCTAAGCAAGGGGTGTGTACACCACCTTACCCCAGCTGAGTGATCAGCCAGTTGTGTCAATTTAAGAACCAGCCAGGGGTGGCAAAAGATATGCTGCAGCCCCTGGTAGGCCTTAGTGGCTCCTGTGCCCTGTGCACCTATAGTGCATTCTACAGGGGCTGACAAGGAGTCCATTTCCAATTGGTATGTACCTAGGGTACATGGAATCCATTTTACAGAGAGAGCAGATGGCCTGGGGCCCTGATTAGCAGGGAACCAGGTCAACTAAGTCAAAAAACCAGCTAAACACAGGCAAAAAATCTGGGGTAACCACAGTCAGGTAGCCACCTTCCTACACCCCCCCCCAAACGAAAGGAGATAAGGCTATCCTTGGCCAGGTAAGCCTATATTGCCTGAGTGGCCATATAAGGAAGTACCTGCACTAGCATGGGTACCCCCTGTCTCATGGTCCACTAAGCAGTCCCTCACCCTTTGGGTATTAGAGGGTCTCCACCATAGGGAATCACTACCTTGGGTGTGTTTATGCAAAGTTAAAGGCTGGTTTGGATATGGAGTTTTGAAGTGAGGCTCTACTAAGTTAGGGCTTGGCTTCCTCCAATCATCTTCCACCATGTGTGCCTTTCTTTCTTTAACTGAGTTGCACTGTGCTCTCAGGGTCAACCTCTGGCTACCTAAAGCTGGAGGCTGGGTCCCTCTGTTTGGCTTGCTGGAGGGACAGTTCAGGTTTGGGCCCTTTGGGTCCCAGGTTTGGCTGTGCCCAACAGAATCCATCTGTGGGAGGTCCCTAACTGTTTTTAAGGGGGCTCCCTTAGGAGTTTTTAAAGTTTTCACCTTACTAGGGCTACTAGTTTTGGTGCACCTAATCTTTTGATGGGGGTGCTTTATTTGACAGGGGGCCCTCTGGGTCTCACTGTCCTTCTTGTCCTCTGCAGCCCTGGGCTGGCTAAGGCAAGGTAGAGAGGGGCAGGTTACCTGCTCCAGACTGGGTCCCACCTGAGAAGGGTCCACTGACATCAGAGGTTCTGTCAGGCTAGGCCCAACCACCTCTGGGGCAGCTCCTTCATCAGGGGTAAGATCAGTTCCCTGAGGAGGCTGATCCTGTCCTAAAGTCTGGTGAGGGGGAGATTTCTCTTCCTCCTCCATGCTCTCAGTTTGTGTGGAGTTATCCATCATTTCAGGTTTCACAACACACATGTCAGTTTGAGTTTGGGCTGTGGCCATCACAGCCCCACCACCCTTTTCAGGAGGAGACTCAGTTTGGGTTTCTGCTGTTATCATAACAGCTTTGCTATTCTGTTCAGGAAGAGCTTTTACTAAAGATGGGGCAGAGAGTTTCTCAGCCCTACCAACCTTTTCAGGAAGGACATCTTGGATTGGGGCTGTAGCCAGTACAGCCTCACTAACCTTTCCATGGGAATTCACCATTCTAGAATGGGTTTCCTGTTCAACCTCAGCCCAGGCTGAGATTTCTAAATCATTCCCCAGTAGACAGTCTACAGGCAAGTTTGGGGACACTGCCACTCTCTTTGGGCCAGTGACACCTCCCCAGCTGAGACTTACTACTGCCCTGGGATGATTTGTTTGGATGCCATCAATGTTTATTACCTGGTATGTGGCACCAGGTAAAAGTTGCTTAGAGGGGACTATGCCATCAGCCACCATGGTGATGCTAGCCCCTGTGTCTCTAAAAGCTTCAACTCTTAAACCATTGATGATGGGTTCTTGTCTATACTTGCTCAAAGTATTTGGGCAAGCAGAGAAGTTGGCAAACCCCATGCCAGCCTCATAAACAAGATCATTGGGTGATGGGGACCTGGATAGGCCAGGGTCCACCTGATTTCCAAAAGTAAACCCACCCAGATTCCTGGGTGTGCTTCCACTTCCTGGGGGATTACTGCTGACAGTAACAGGAGGTGTTGAAGCTGGCTTTGGAGGTATATTTTCTTTATTGTTATTCTTGGGACAACAGCTGTCTGTTTTGTAATGCCCCACCTGTTTACAGGGATAACAATAGGGCTTTTTCTCAGTTGAAGAAGTGTCTTGGGACCCACCCCCATCCTTGGAGTTTTGGGGCCCTGGGGAAGTCTTTTCTTTACTTTTATCCCCACCCTTATCTTGAGGCTTGGTAGACTCCTTCTTCTGGTTACTGTCCTGATTCTTAGGCCTAATCCTGGTTCTGACCCATTTGTCTGCCTTCTTTCCCAATTCTTGGGGAGAGGTCAGATCAGAGTCTACCAGGTGCTGGTGTAAGAGCTGGTTCTGACAATTACTTAGGATTTGCTCCCTCATAATCAAATTATACAATCCTGTAAAGTCATGTACTTTGCTGCCATGTAGCCAACCCTCCAGAGCCTTAGTAGCACAATCTACAAAATCAGTCCAATCCTGAGTCTGTGTCTTCTGGGTATCTCTGAACTTCAACCTGTACTGTTCAGTGGTTAAGCCAAACCCATCTATCAGAACACTCTTCAGGACTTTGTAATTGTTTGCATCCTCATGTCTAACAGTGAGGAGCTTGTCTCTCCCTTTCTCTGAAAAGGAGTACCATAAGATTGCTGCCCACTGTTCCTCAGGAACCTGCTGTACCATGCAGGCTCTCTCAAGAGCAGTCATCCATTTGTGGATGTCATCCCCTTCTTTGAAGGGGGGCACAATCTTTGTCAGGTTTCTACTATCATAGGACCTGGGTTTCTCTTTAGGAATATTGCTGCCACCAGTGGCATCTAAGCCACACAATTTTTGCTCTCTTGCCAAGGCAAGTTTAGCTTGAGCTAAGGTAAGCTTAGCTTGACTCAGGGCTACCTCCTCTCTCTCTATCTGGAGTCTGACAGCCCTCATTCTAGCCCTATGCTCAGCTTTCTGAGAAGCACTCATGCCTCTCTCTGATTCTCTGGAGGCACTAGAAAGATGAGAGTCCCCTGAGGGAGATCTCACTCTTCTGTTGCCTGGGAGAATCACATGTTGGGTTCTGGGGAGGTGCTGGCCCTCTCCATTCCCCAGTAGGTCCAAGTTGGCCTGGCTAAGCCTACCAACTGGAACCTGGCTACCCTGATCCTGTACTTCTAAGTCCCCAGCATCTGAGTCCTCATCCAAGTCATCATCATCCTCCTCTTCAGGGGGATCAACTACAGGGGGGTTCTCTCCATTTCCTGTGTCTAGGGAAGCTGCTTTAGCCTTCTCTAAGTCATCCTGTTCTAGGATTTCTACCAGGGTTAGGCAGGTGGGGCTTCTGCCCCTTTTTAACCCTCTTGCTTTGCACAAGGCAATCAAGTCTCTGCGGGTTAGTTTGTCATATCCAAAAGTTGCCTGGGTAGGGTCAACTGTCACAGGACTAGACCCTGAGGCCTTTCCTGTGTCAGACATGGTTACTAGTGAGGTGTAAGTGGTGCACTTACCTACACTAAGTGTTTTCCTACTGTACCTTGCTAGTTAGTTGTAGTCAGGGTGTGCTACTCCCTTCAACCTACAACTACTAAGTTCAGTAGAACTTAATATGCTAAGCTTTTGATTTTATATGTACCTAGAGGTACTTGATGTGATCTTTCAATTTGATATAAAGATTGCAATGGTAAAACAACAGCAAGCTCAAATCCGCACCGCTGCTCACCAATGTGAGAAGTTGGCCTGGTAGGGGATGTTTCCAATTCTGGAACCACCTACTACCTGACCAAACAATCCCCTTATGGTGTCTGGTTGTAAGTCAACCTTATTAGACAAGCTATCCTAGGGGTAGCATGGACTAAGCAGCCTAAAGGCTTAACTTAAGAGGTCGTGTTAAGCGAGCTGTTTTACCACATACAATCCTGTAATACCAAATGAAAGGACACCACACAAGTATATATTATAAAAATATATGTGTTTATTACTAAAAACAATCCCCAGTATTCTTTATGAATAAAGGGGCACAAGCGTTAAATCAAAAGCACTGTTTAAACATACAAGTTGCACAATTATGGATGAGGGCGGGGGGCCACTCAAACCATATACTAAACAAGTGGTATAAGAGAGGCCACTCGAACAGTGGTTAGGCCTAGGGCCTAGGGAATCGCTGGGAGCAGTCAGGACAAGCAATGCTGAAGTCGGGAATGGCCCTCGGGATTCGGGAGATGTGCGGAAAGCGCACGCATGCACCAATGTTAACCAATGGTGCGTAAAAGTCAAATAGTTAAAGTTTAAGGACACTTCCGCTGAACCTAGAGGAACAAAACTTAACACACAGACCCTAGAGGTGTGCACCAGTGTGGGAACACCGGCGGAGCAAAGTTACCTCACCCACAGGAAGTGGGTGCACAGGGTCGAAGTGGCGTCGGGTTTTGACACGCAGGCTCTTGGTGCTTGAAGCTGAAAGGGCTGCAGGCAGGGTGAAGACGAAGTGTCCGGTGGAGTCCAAGGGTGGACTCAAGTTGTAGAGTACCTGAAAGCAGAGGGGACAGAGTCTGGGTCACTCAGCAGTGACCAGGGTGGAACCAGGACGGAACCAGGCAATGTCGGGCGCAATCAGGTGGTCGTTGAGGCGCTTCTCTTCGCTGTCACGTGGGCTCTGGGGCATCTGCGACGTCCAGGAGCAGGTCACGATCTGTCCCACGCAGGCTCTCACCGTCGGTGCAGTCGGCTTCCGGTTTGGAGCAAACAAGCCTTGGTAAGAGCAATCCACGCGGGATTGGAAGATGGCGTCTCACTCGGACCAGGAAGGTCAGAGTCGGGGCTCCCTTTCAGGGGAGCTGGTGTGGATCTGGAGCAACCAGAATCACGAGTCTTCTTTTGTAGTTCGTCGGCACAGGGACCACCAGCCAGCTGGCAAGTGACCGGGCCAACGCGTTGAGCCAAATCGTGCCAAAGGGCCCCACGCAGCACTCGTCGAGTGTGGAGGGCTGAACTTCGGCTCAGGAGTAGCTCAGGGTGGGGGCTTCTCAAACCCCGGTGTACAGCTTCGAGGGTCACTCGTGGGCTGCACGGTCAGCGTCTCGTGGTCACTTCAAGATGGCGTGCCCCACGCTTCCGGTCGCCTCCACGGGTCTCAGCTTTGCATGGACTGTGGATCGGGCTGTTAGAAGCTGGGCAGGCTTAATCTCGTCGATCTCAGTCGCTCGAGTTCCGGCGGGAACTGCAACTAAGTAGACGTCGAGGGCTGGATGGTGCCTGCTGCTGCAGGGTGGTCACTCCTTGACCACAAGGGAGATTCTTCGGGCTTCCACGTTGAGATGGAGGGCGAAGGGTCCAGAATATCGTTTCAAATGTTTCTTCCAGGAAATCTGATGTGCATTGGCACTGCTCCCACTCTTATTCGAATCTGGTGGGCGTGATTACCTGCTAGGTCCCCTCCTATGGGTGGGACCCAGGAAGTGGGTGGATACACCCCCTTCCTTTGATCCAGGCCGCCCTGGCACGAGGGCTGGAGTGCCCCAGAACCGGTTTGGCCGGATTATGCAAGGGGCAGCCTTGTGCGCCCCAGGCAGTGTCTGGTTTCTTTCAAACCTCCCTGCTACAATACACTATCTCCTGTCTGGAGGGCGGTGACACCCTCCTGTGACAGGAAACCCTTTGTCCAGGACCCCCTTGACTGGGTTTCGGTCAGCTCCAGGGGTCCAGACATTTGTCTGTGGCAGAGGCATCCATTTTGTGGATCTTAAGGTCTTTGGAGAAATCAACCGCATTAAAGTAAAGTAACATGTCTTACCCCTCTAGAGGGGTGGAATGCCATCCCCGTCGCCAGAACTGGCGAGGGGATGGTATTCCAAAGCGTATGACACCTTACACGACATGTTTTGATAAAGCCAAACCAAAGTTGCTAAATAACCGCGAGGATTATAAGGCACTTAATAGTATATGGTATGGCATTATCCTGAAACAGCTTAGGGATTTGTTCCCGACAGCTGCAGACAGGCTCAGCTCATGCTAGAGCTCCATCTCACATGAAACCACGCACTCTGCCTCCAGGATTGATGAGGCCTTCCATAGGAGTGGCTCACAGGTTAATATGTGTCCAGATATAGGTTTAGATATAGGTATACTATATCTAAGCAAGGGGTGTTTACACCACCTTACCCCAGCTGAGTGATCAGCCAGTTGTGTCAATTTAAGAACCCGCCAGGGGTGGCAAAAGATATGCTGCAGCCCCTGGTAGGCCTTGGTGGCTCCTATGCCCTGGGCACCTATAGTGCCTTATACAGGGGCTGACAAGGAGTCCATTTCCAATTTGTGGTATGTACCTAGGGTACATGGAATCCATTTTACAGAGAGAGCAGATGGCCTGGGGCCCTGATTAGCAGGGAACCAGGTCAACTAAGTCAAAAACCAGCTAAACACAGGCAAAAAATCCGGGGTAACCATAGTCAGGTAGCCACCTTCCTACACTAGGCCAGATCCTACTTCAATACCCAGGGTCAACCCAGCTACACCCTTGGACTGTGTTCCACCACTGCTTACTGTACTTGGGGTTGCAGTTGCTTTAGGAGCTGGAGTGGTGGGGACTGGATTTGCCTTGGTGCATTCACTGCCCCAGTGTGAAACTGATTTGCAGGTATTACACCAAGGTGTCTTTGGACCTTTGTTCTTCTTCTTCTTGTTTCCATTTTGGGAACCACCCTCCTTACTATTAGTTTGGGGGCCTGAAGACTTCTGGTCTTTTTCTTTATCTTTCTGATTACCACCCTTCTGGTCTGTTTTCTTCTGGTCACCACCTTGGTTCTGGGGTTTCTGCTTAATCCTTGTTCTGACCCATTTGTCCGCCTTCTTTCCCAATTCTTGGGGAGAGGTCAGATCAGAGTCAATAAGGTATTGATGCAACAGCTGGTTTGTACAGTTATTAAGGATCTGTTCTCTCATTATAAGATTGTACAATCCTGTATAGTCTGAAACTTTACTTCCCTGCAACCAACCCTCCAAAGCCTTAGTGGCACACTCAACGAAATCAGTCCAGTCTTGAGTCTGTGCTTTTTGGGTGTCTCTGAACAACAACCTGTATTGCTCAGTGGTTAGGCCAAACCCTTCAATAAGAGCACTCTTCAAAACAGAGTCGTTTTTGTCATCCTCAGGTCTAACTGTGAGGAGCCTGTCCCTCCCTTTCTCAGAAAAGGAGTACCATAAAATTGCAGCCCACTGATCTTGAGGAACCTGCTGTACCATGCAGGCTCTCTCCAGAGCAGTCATCCATTTGTGGATGTCATCCCCTTCTTTAAAGGGGGGCACAATTTTTGTCAGGTTTCTATTGTCATAGCCCCTGTCTTTTTCTCTTGGAAAATTGCTGCCACCAGTGGCATCTAAGCCACTTAATTTCTGCTCTCTTGCCAAGGTAAATCTAGCTTGAGCCAAGGTAAGTTTAGCTTGAGCCAGGGCTACCTCCTCCCTCTCTATTTGGAGTCTGACAGCCCTCATTCTGGCCCTATGCTCAGTCTTTTGAGAGGCAGTCATACCTCTCTCAGATTCTCTGGAGGCACTAGAAATATGAGAGTCCCCTGAGGGAGATCTCACTCTTCTGTTGCCTGGGAGAATAAGACTGTGGGATCTGGGGAGGTGCTGGCCCTCTCCATTTCCCAGTAGGTCTAAGTTGGCCTGGTTAAGCCTGGCAACTAGGACCTGGCTACCTCTCTGATCCTGATCTTCGGTGTCCTCAACATCTGAGTCCTCCTCCCCCTCCTCTCCATCTTCCTCCTGAGGGGTGTCAGTTACAGGGGGTTTCTCTCCACTTCCTGACTGTAAGGGAATTCCATTCATCTTCTCTAAGTCATCCTGTTCTAGGATGTCTATCAGGATTTGGCAGGTGGGACTTCTGCCCCTTTTTAACCCTCTTGATTTGCACAAGGCAATCAAGTCCCTTCGGGTTAGTTTGTCATAGCTGGAAGTTGCCTGGGTAAGGTCAACTGTCACAGGAGCAGACCCTGAGGCTTTTCCTGTGTCAGACATGACTCTAGTGTGGTGTAAGTGATGCACCTACCTACACTAAGTGTTTTCCTACTGTACCTTACTAGTGAGTTGTAGTCAGGGTGTGCTAATCCCTTCAACCTACAACTACTAAGTTCAGTAGAACTTAATATGCTAAGCTTTTGATTTTATATGTACCTAGAGGTACTTGATGTGATCTTTCAATTTGATACAAAGATTGCAATGGTAAAACAACAGCAAGCTCAAATCCGCACCGATGCTCACCAATGTGAGAAGTTGGCCTGGTAGGGGATGTTTCCAATTCTGGAACCACCTACTACCTGACCAAACAATCCCTTATGGTGTCTGGTTGTAAGTCAACCTTATTAGACAAGCTATCCTAGGGGTAGCATGGACTAAGCAGCCTAAAGGCTTAACTTAAGAGGTCGTGTTAAGCGAGCTGTTTTACCACATACAATCCTGTAATATCAAATGAAAGGACACCACACAAGTATATATTATAAAAATATATGTGTTTATTACTAAAAACAATCCCCAGTATTCTTTATGAATAAAGGGGCACAAGCGTTAAATCAAAAGCACTGTTTAAACATACAAAGTTGCACAATTATGGATGAGGGCAGGGGGCCACTCAAACCATATACTAAACAAGTGGTATAAGAGAGGCCACTCGAGCAGTGGTTAGGCCTAGGGCCTAGGGAATCGCTGGGAGCAGTCAGGACAAACAATGCTGAAGTCGGGAATGGCCCTCGGGATTCGGGAGAGGTGCGGGAAGCGCACGCACGCACCAATGTTAACCAATGGTGCGTAAAAGTTGTAAAGTTAAAGTTAAAGGACACTTCCGCTGAACCTAGAGGAACAAAACTTAACACACAGACCCTAGAGGTGTGCACCAGTGTGGGAACACCGGCGGAGCAAAGTTACCTCACCCACAGGAAGTGGGTGCACAGGGTCGAAGTGGCGTCGGGTTCTGACACGCAGGCTCTTGGTGCTTGGAGCTGAAAGGGCTGCAGGCGGGTTAAAGATGAAGTGTCCGGTGGAGTCCAAGGGTGGACTCAAGTCGAAGAGTACCTGAAAGCAGAGGGGACAGAGTCTGGGTCACTCAGCAGTGACCAGGGTGGAACCAGGACGGAACCAGGCAATGTCGGGCGCAATCAGGTGGTCGTCGAGGAGCTTCTCTCCGCTGTCACGTGGGCTCTGGGGCATCTGCGACGTCCAGGAGCAGGTCACGATCTGTCCCACGCAGGCTCTCACCGTCGGTGCAGTCAGCTTCAAGTTTGGAGCAAACAAGCCTTGGCAAGAGCGATCCACGCGGGATCAGAAGATTGCTTCTCACTCGGACCAGGAAGGTCAGAGTCGGGGCTCCTTTTCAGGGGAGCTGGTGTGGATCTGGAGCAACCAGATTCACGAGTCTTCTTAGTCGTTTCGTCGGCACAGGGACCACTAGCCAGCTGGCAAGTGACCGGGCCAACGCGTTGAGCCAAATAGAGCCAAAGGGCCCCACGCAGCACTCGTCGAGTGTGGAGGGCTGAACTTCGGCTCAGGAGCAGCTCAGGGTGGGGGCTTCTCAAACCCCGGTGCACAGCTTCGAGGATCACTCGTGGGCTGCACGGTCAGCGTCTCGTGGTCAATTCAAGATGGCGTGCCTCACGCTTCCGGCCGCCTCCACGGGTCTCAGCTTTGCAGGGACTGTGGATCGGGCTGTTAGAAGGCAGGCAGGCTTGATCTCGTCAATCTCAGTCGCTCGAGTTCCGGCGGGAACTGCAACTAAGTAGACGTCGAGGGCTGGATGGTGCCTGCTGCTGCAGGGTGGTCACTCCTTGACCACAAGGGAGATTCTTCGGGCTTCCACGTTGAGATGGAGGGCGAAGGGTCCAGAATTTCGTTTCAAATGTTTCTTCCAGGAAATCTGATGTGCATTGGCACTGCTCCCACTCTTATTCGAATCTGGGGGGCGTGATTACCTGCTAGGTCCCCTCCTATGGGTGGGACCCAGGAAGTGGGTGGATACACCCCCTTCCTTTGATCCAGGCCGCCCTGGCACGAGGGCTGGAGTGCCCCAGAACCGGTTTGGCCGGATTATGCAAGGGGCAGCCTTGTGCGCCCCAAGCAGTGTCTGGTTTCTTTCAAACCTCCCTGCTACAATCCACTATCTCCTGTCTGGAGGGCGGTGACACCCTCCTGTGACAGGAAACCCTTTGTCCAGGACCCATTTGGTTGAGTTTCGGTCAACTGCAGGGGTCCAGACATTTGTCTGTGGCAGAGGCATCCATTTTGTGGATCTTAAGGTCTTTGGAGAAATTAACCGCATTTAAGTGAAGTAACATGTCTTACCCCTCTAGAGGGGTGGAATGCCATCCCCGTCGCCAGAACTGGCGAGGGGATGGTATTCCAAATCGTATGACACCTTACACGACATGTTTTGATAAAGCCAAACCAAAGTTGCTATTTAACCGCGAGGATTATAAGGCACTTAAGAGTATATGGTATGGCATTATCCTGAAACAGCTTAGGGAGTTGTTCCCGACAGCTGCAGACAGGCTCAGCTCATGCTAGAGCTCCATCTCACATAAAACCACGCACTCTGCCTCCAGGATTGATGAGGCCTTCCATAGGAGTGGCTCACAGGTTTACATGTGTCCAGATATAGGTTTAGACATAGGTATACTATATCTAAGCAAGGGGTGTGTACACCACCTTACCCCAGCTGAGTGATCAGCCAGTTGTGTCAATTTAAGAACCAGCCAGGGGTGGCAAAAGATAGGCTGCAGCCCCTGGTAGGCCTTGGTGGCCCCTATGCCCTGGGCACCTATAGTGCATTATACAGGGGCTGACAAGGAGTCCATTTCCAATTGGTATGTGCCTATAGCACATGTGTCAGTAATTTAGTGAGAGAACAGCAGGCTGGGGGTCTGATCAGCAGGCCCACAGCCTCAGTAGTCGAAAACCAGTGAAGCAAAAAGCAAAAATTTGGGGTGACCATAGGATAGCAGACCCTACTCTCCTACACCTGCCTTCTGCAGGGCCTCCAAAACTTTCTTCAGGTGGATCAGGTGATCCTCCCAGGTGGAGCTAAAGACAGCAATATCATCTAGATATGCTGCGCAAAAGTCATCCAACCCAGTAAGGACTTGGTTCACCAACCTTTGGAAAGTGGCAGGTGCATTCTTCAAACCAAAGGGCATTACCACAAACTGATAATGACCACTAGGGGTAGAGAATGCTGTTTTGGCTTTTGACTCCTCAGCTAGTCTGATTTGCCAGTAGCCAGCTGTCAGATCGAATGTGCTCAGAAACTTGGCAGAAGCCAATCTGTCAATGAGCTCATCTGCTCTTGGAATGGGGTGAGCATCTGTCCTAGTGACAGCATTGAGACCCCTGTAATCCACGCAAAACCTCATTTCTCTCTTTCCATCTTGGGTATGAGGTTTTGGCACCAGGACTACTGGGCTGGCCCATGGGCTCTCTGATGGCTCAATCACTCCAAGCTCCAACATCTTTTGCACCTCAGCCTTGATGCAATCCCTGACATGGTCAGGTTGCCTGTAGATCTTATTCTTGACAGGCAGACTGTCACCAGTGTCCACTACATGGGTACACCAGTCAGTCTGGCTGGGTGTGAGTGAAAACAAAAGCCTGTGGGCCTGCAAAACTTGTCTGCAGTCCATCTGTTGCTGGTCAGTGAGGCTGCCTGCCAAGGCTACTCCATCCACTGAACCATCATCAGGGTTCTGAGAAAGCAGGTCTGGGAGAGGGTCACTCTCTTCCTCCTGTTCCCCATCTGTGGCCATGAGCAAGCTCATGTCCTCCCTGTCCACAAATGCTTTCAAGCGATTCACATGGATTACCCTGTGAGGGCTCCTGGGTGTTCCAAAGTCCACCAAGTAGGTGACTTCCCCCTTCTTCTCAATAATAGGATAGGGTCCACTCCATTTGTCTTGGAGTGCTGCTGGAGCCACTGGCTCCAGTACCCACACCTTCTGTCCTGGTTGGAACTCTACCAGCACAGCCTTTTGGTCATGCCAAGCTTTCTGTAATTCTTGGCTGGCCTCCAGGTTTTTGGATGCTCTTTCCATGTACTCAGCCATCCTGGAGCGGAGACCAAGTACATAGTCCACTATGTCTAGTTTGGGCTTTTTGAGAGGTAACTCCCATCCTTCCTTCACCAAACACAATGGACCCCTCACAGGGTGGCCAAACAAAAGTTCAAAAGGGCTGTAGCCAACCCCCTTCTGTGGGACCTCTCTGTAAGCAAAGAGCAGGCAGGGTAAAAGAATGTCCCATTTCCGCCTGAGCTTCTCTGGTAATCCTTTTATCATGCCTTTTAGGGTCTTGTTAAATCTCTCCACAAGCCCATTGCATTGGGGATGATATGGGGTGGTAAACTTATAGTTTACTCCACATTCCTTCCACATTGCATTCAGATAGCTAGACATAAAATTCGTGCCTCTATCTGATAGTACCTCCTTAGGAAAGCCCACTCTTGAGAAAACTGCAATGAGGGCCTTTGCCACCACAGGGGCTGTGGTGGTCCTTAGGGGAATAGTGTAGGAGAGTAGGGTCTGCTATCCTATGGTCACCCCAAATTTTTGCTTTTTGCTCCACTGGTTTTCGACTACTGAGGCTGTGGGCCTGCTGATCAGACCCCCAGCCTGCTGTTCTCTCACTAAATTAATGACACATGTGCTATAGGCACATACCAATTGGAAATGGACTCCTTGTCAGCCCCTGTAGAATGCACTATAGGTGCACAGGGCACAGGAGCCACTAAGGCCTACCAGGGGCTGCAGCATATCTTTTGCCACCCCTGGCTGGTTCTTAAATTGACACAACTGGCTGATCACTCAGCTGGGGTAAGGTGGTGTACACACCCCTTGCTTAGATATAGTATACCTATGTCTAAACCTATATCTGGACACATGTAAACCTGTGAGCCACTCCTATAGACAGGCCTCACCAATCCTGGAGGCTGGGTGCATGGTTTTTATGTGAGATGGAGCTCTAGCATGAGCTGAGCCTGTCTGCAGCCGTCGGGAACAAATCCCTAAGCTGTTTCAGGATAATGCCATACCATATACTATTAAGTGCCTTATAATCCTCGCGGTTATTTAGCAACTCTGGTTTGGCTTTATCAAAACATGTCGTGTAAGGTGTCATACGCTTTGGAATACCATCCCCTCGCCAGTTCTGGCGACGGGGATGGCATTCCACCCCTCTAGAGGGGTAAGACATGTTACTTCACTTTAATGCGGTTGATTTCTCCAAAGGCCTTAAGATCCACAAAATGGATGCCTCTGCCACAGACAAATGTCTGGACCCCTGGAGCTGACCGAAACCCAGTCAAGGGGGTCCTGGACAAAGGGTTTCCTGTCACAGGAGGGTGTCACCGCCCTCCAGACAGGAGATAGTGTATTGTAGCAGGGAGGTTTGAAAGAAACCAGACACTGCCTGGGGCGCACAAGGCTGCCCCTTGCATAATCCGGCCAAACCGGTTCTGGGGCACTCCAGCCCTCGTGCCAGGGCGGCCTGGATCAAAGGAAGGGGGTGTATCCACCCACTTCCTGGGTCCCACCCATAGGAGGGGACCTAGCAGGTAATCACGCCCACCAGATTCGAATAAGAGTGGGAGCAGTGCCAATGCACATCAGATTTCCTGGAAGAAACATTTGAAACGATATTCTGGACCCTTCGCCCTCCATCTCAACGTGGAAGCCCGAAGAATCTCCCTTGTGGTCAAGGAGTGACCACCCTGCAGCAGCAGGCACCATCCAGCCCTCGACGTCTACTTAGTTGCAGTTCCCGCCGGAACTCGAGCGACTGAGATCGACGAGATCAAGCCTGCCCAGCTTCTAACAGCCCGATCCACAGTCCCTGCAAAGCTGAGACCCGTGGAGGCGACCGGAAGCGTGGGGCACGCCATCTTGAAGTGACCACGAGACGCTGACCGTGCAGCCCACGAGTGACCCTCGAAGCTGTACACCGGGGTTTGAGAAGCCCCCACCCTGAGCTACTCCTGAGCCGAAGTTCAGCCCTCCACACTCGACGAGTGCTGCGTGGGGCCCTTTGGCACGATTTGGCTCAACGCGTTGGCCCGGTCACTTGCCAGCTGGCTTGTGGTCCCTGTGCCGACGAACTACCTAAAAAGACTTGTGATTCTGGTTGCTACAGATCCACACCAGCTCCCCTGAAAAGGAGCCCCGACTCTGACCTTCCTGGTCCGAGTGAGAAGCAATCTTCCGATCCTGCGTGGATTGCTCTTACTAAGGCTTGTTTGCTCCAAACTTGAAGCCGACTGCACCGACGGTGAGAGCCTGCGTGGGACAGATCGTGACCTGCTCCTGGACATCGCAGATGCCCCAGAGCCCACGTGACAGCGGAGAGAAGCTCCTCGACGATCACCTGATTGCGCCCGACATTGCCTGGTTCCGTCCTGGTTCCACCCTGGTCACTGCTGAGTGACCCAGACTCTGTCCCCTCTGCTTTCAGGTACTCTACAACTTGAGTCCACCCTTGGACTCCACCGGACACTTCGTCTTCACCCTGCCTGCAGCCCTTTCAGCTTCAAGCACCAAGAGCCTGCGTGTCAAAACCCGACGCCACTTCGACCCTGTGCACCCACTTCCTGTGGGTGAGGTAACTTTGCTCCGCCGGTGTTCCCACACTGGTGCACACCTCTAGGGTCTGTGTGTTAAGTTTTGTTCCTCTAGGTTCAGCGGAAGTGTCCTTAAACTTTAACTCTTTGACTTTTACGCACCATTGGTTAACATTGGTGCATGCGTGCGCTTTCCGCACATCTCCCGAATCCCGAGGGCCATTCCCGACTTCAGCATTGCTTGTCCTGACTGCTCCCAGCGATTCCCTAGGCCCTAGGCCTAACCACTGCTCGAGTGGCCTTTCTTATACCACTTGTTTAGTATATGGTTTGAGTGGCCACCCGCCCTCATCCATAATTGTGCAACTTGTATGTTTAAACAGTGCTTTTGATTTAACGCTTGTGCCCCTTTATTCATAAAGAATACTGGGGATTGTTTTTAGTAATAAACACATATATTTTTATAATATATACTTGTGTGGTGTCCTTTCATTTGGTATTACAGGATTGTATGTGGTAAAACAGCTCGCTTAACACGACCTCTTAAGTTAAGCCTTTAGGCTGCTTAGTCCATGCTACCCCTAGGATAGCTTGTCTAATAAGGTTGACTTACAACCAGACACCATAAGGGATTGTTTGGTCAGGTAGTAGGTGGTTCCAGAATTGGAAACATCCCCTACCAGGCCAACTTCTCACATTAAACATACAAGTTGCACAATTATGGATGAGGGCGGGTGGCCACTCAAACCATATACTAAACAAGTGGTATAAGAAAGGCCACTCGAGCAGTGGTTAGGCCTAGGGCTAGGGAATCGCTGGGAGCAGTCAGGACAAGCAATGCTGAAGTCGGGAATGGCCCTCGGGATTCGGGAGATGTGCGGAAAGCGCACGCATGCACCAATGTTAACCAATGGTGCGTAAAAGTCAAAGAGTTAAAGTTTAAGGACACTTCCGCTGAACCTAGAGGAACAAAACTTAACACACAGACCCTAGAGGTGTGCACCAGTGTGGGAACACCGGCGGAGCAAAGTTACCTCACCCACAGGAAGTGGGTGCACAGGGTCGAAGTGGCGTCGGGTTTTGACACGCAGGCTCTTGGTGCTTGAAGCTGAAAGGGCTGCAGGCAGGGTGAAGACGAAGTGTCCGGTGGAGTCCAAGGGTGGACTCAAGTTGTAGAGTACCTGAAAGCAGAGGGGACAGAGTCTGGGTCACTCAGCAGTGACCAGGGTGGAACCAGGACGGAACCAGGCAATGTCGGGCGCAATCAGGTGGTCGTCGAGGAGCTTCTCTCCGCTGTCACGTGGGCTCTGGGGCATCTGCGACGTCCAGGAGCAGGTCACGATCTGTCCCACGCAGGCTCTCACCGTCGGTGCAGTCGGCTTCAAGTTTGGAGCAAACAAGCCTTGGTAAGAGCAATCCACGCAGGATCGGAAGATTGCTTCTCACTCGGACCAGGAAGGTCAGAGTCGGGGCTCCTTTTCAGGGGAGCTGGTGTGGACCTGGAGCAACCAGAATCACAAGTCTTTTTAGGTAGTTCGTCGGCACAGGGACCACAAGCCAGCTGGCAAGTGACCGGGCCAACGCGTTGAGCCAAATCGTGCCAAAGGGCCCCACGCAGCACTCGTCGAGTGTGGAGGGCTGAACTTCGGCTCAGGAGTAGCTCAGGGTGGGGGCTTCTCAAACCCCGGTTGTGAGAAGTTGGCCTGGTAGGGGATGTTTCCAATTCTGGAACCACCTACTACCTGACCAAACAATCCCCTTATGGTGTCTGGTTGTAAGTCAACCTTATTAGACAAGCTATCCTAGGGGTAGCATGGACTAAGCAGCCTAAAGGCTTAACTTAAGAGGTCGTGTTAAGCGAGCTGTTTTACCACATACAATCCTGTAATACCAAATGAAAGGACACCACACAAGTATATATTATAAAAATATATGTGTTTATTACTAAAAACAATCCCCAGTATTCTTTATGAATAAAGGGGCACAAGCGTTAAATCAAAAGCACTGTTTAAACATACAAAGTTGCACAATTATGGATGAGGGCAGGGGGCCACTCAAACCATATACTAAACAAGTGGTATAAGAGAGGCCACTCGAACAGTGGTTAGGCCTAGGGCCTAGGGAATCGCTGGGAGCAGTCAGGACAAGCAATGCTGAAGTCGGGAATGGCCCTCGGGATTCGGGAGATGTGCGGAAAGCGCACGCATGCACCAATGTTAACCAATGGTGCGTAAAAGTCAAATAGTTAAAGTTTAAGGACACTTCCGCTGAACCTAGAGGAACAAAACTTAACACACAGACCCTAGAGGTGTGCACCAGTGTGGGAACACCGGCGGAGCAAAGTTACCTCACCCACAGGAAGTGGGTGCAAAGGGTCGAAGTGGCGTCGGGTTTTGACACGCAGGCTCTTGGTGCTTGAAGCTGAAAGGGCTGCAGGCAGGGTGAAGACGAAGTGTCCGGCGGAGTCCAAGGGTGGACTCAAGTTGTAGAGTACCTGAAAGCAGAGGGGACAGAGTCTGGGTCACTCAGCAGTGACCAGGGTGGAACCAGGATGGAACCAGGCAATGTCGGGCGCAATCAGGTGGTCGTCGAGGAGCTTCTCTCCACTGTCACGTGGGCTCTGGGGCATCTGCGACGTTCAGGAGCAGGTCACGATCTGTCCCACGCAGGCTCTCACCGTCGGTGCAGTCGGCTTCAGGTTTGGAGCAAACAAGCCTTGGTAAGAGCACTCCACGCAGGATCGGAAGATTGCTTCTCACTCGGACCATGAAGGTCAGAGTCGGGGCTCCTTTTCAGGGGAGCTGGTGTGGATCTGGAGCAACCAGATTCACGAGTCTTCTTAGGTAGTTCGTCGGCACAGGGACCACAAGCCAGCTGGCAAGTGACCGGGCCAACGCGTTGAGCCAAATCGTGCCAAAGGGCCCCACGCAGCACTCGTCGAGTGTGGAGGGCTGAACTTCGGCTCAGGAGTAGCTCAGGGTGGGGGCTTCTCAAACCCTGATGTACAGCTTCGAGGGTCACTCGTGGGCTGCACGGTCAGCGTCTCGTGGTCACTTCAAGATGGCGTGCCCCACGCTTCCGGTCGCCTCCACGGGTCTCAGCTTTGCAGGGACTGTGGATCGGGCTGTTAGAAGCTGGGCAGGCTTAATCTCGTCGATCTCAGTCGCTCGAGTTCCGGCGGGAACTGCAACTAAGTAGACGTCGAGGGCTGGATGGTGCCTGCTGCTGCAGGGTGGTCACTCCTTGACCACAAGGGAGATTCTTCGGGCTTCCACGTTGAGATGGAGGGCGAAGGGTCCAGAATATCGTTTCAAATGTTTCTTCCAGGAAATCTGATGTGCATTGGCACTGCTCCCACTCTTATTCGAATCTGGTGGGCGTGATTACCTGCTAGGTCCCCTCCTATGGGTGGGACCCAGGAAGTGGGTGGATACACCCCCTTCCTTTGATCCAGGCCGCCCTGGCACGAGGGCTGGAGTGCCCCAGAACCGGTTTAGCCGGATTATGCAAGGGGCAGCCTTGTGCGCCCCAGGCAGTGTCTGGTTTCTTTCAAACCTCCCTGCTACAATACACTATCTCCTGTCTGGAGGGCGGTGACACCCTCCTGTGACAGGAAACCCTTTGTCCAGGACCCCCTTGACTGGGTTTCGGTCAGCTCCAGGGGTCCAGACATTTGTCTGTGGCAGAGGCATCCATTTTGTGGATCTTAAGGCCTTTGGAGAAATCAACCGCATTAAAGTGAAGTAACATGTCTTACCCCTCTAGAGGGGTGGAATGCCATCCCCGTCGCCAGAACTGGCGAGGGGATGGTATTCCAAAGCGTATGACACCTTACACGACATGTTTTGATAAAGCCAAACCAGAGTTGCTAAATAACCGCGAGGATTATAAGGCACTTAATAGTATATGGTATGGCATTATCCTGAAACAGCTTAGGGATTTGTTCCCGACGGCTGCAGACAGGCTCAGCTCATGCTAGAGCTCCATCTCACATAAAAACCATGCACCCAGCCTCCAGGATTGGTGAGGCCTGTCTATAGGAGTGGCTCACAGGTTTACATGTGTCCAGATATAGGTTTAGACATAGGTATACTATATCTAAGCAAGGGGTGTGTACACCACCTTACCCCAGCTGAGTGATCAGCCAGTTGTGTCAATTTAAGAACCAGCCAGGGGTGGCAAAAGATATGCTGCAGCCCCTGGTAGGCCTTAGTGGCTCCTGTGCCCTGTGCACCTATAGTGCATTCTACAGGGGCTGACAAGGAGTCCATTTCCAATTGGTATGTACCTAGGGTACATGGAATCCATTTTTCAGAGAGAGCAGATGGCCTGGGGCCCTGATTAGCAGGGAACCAGGTCAACTAAGTCAAAAAACCAGCTAAACACAGGCAAAAAATCTGGGGTAACCATAGTCAGGTAGCCACCTTCCTACACCGGTGTACAGCTTCGAGGGTCACTCGTGGGCTGCACGGTCAGCGTCTCGTGGTCACTTCAAGATGGCGTGCCCCACGCTTCCGGTCGCCTCCACGGGTCTCAGCTTTGCAGGGACTGTGGATCGGGCTGTTAGAAGCTGGGCAGGCTTGATCTCGTCGATCTCAGTCACTCGAGTTCCGGCGGGAACTGCAACTAAGTAGACGTCGAGGGCTGGATGGTGCCTGCTGCTGCAGGGTGGTCACTCCTTGACCACAAGGGAGATTCTTCGGGCTTCCATGTTGAGATGGAGGGCGAAGGGTCCAGAATATCGTTTCAAATGTTTCTTCCAGGAAATCTGATGTGCATTGGCACTGCTCCCACTCTTATTCGAATCTGGTGGGCGTGATTACCTGCTAGGTCCCCTCCTATGGGTGGGACCCAGGAAGTGGGTGGATACACCCCCTTCCTTGGATCCAGGCCGCCCTGGCACGAGGGCTGGAGTGCCCCAGAACCGGTTTGGCCGGATTATGCAAGGGGCAGCCTTGTGCGCCCCAGGCAGTGTCTGGTTTCTTTCAAACCTCCCTGCTACAATACACTATCTCCTGTCTGGAGGGCGGTGACACCCTCCTGTGACAGGAAACCCTTTGTCCAGGACCCCCTTGACTGGGTTTCGGTCAGCTCCAGGGGTCCAGACATTTGTCTGTGGCAGAGGCATCCATTTTGTGGATCTTAAGGCCTTTGGAGAAATCAACCGCATTAAAGTGAAGTAACATGTCTTACCCCTCTAGAGGGGTGGAATGCCATCCCCGTCGCCAGAACTGGCGAGGGGATGGTATTCCAAAGCGTATGACACCTTACACGACATGTTTTGATAAAGCCAAACCAGAGTTGCTAAATAACCGCGAGGATTATAAGGCACTTAATAGTATATGGTATGGCATTATCCTGAAACAGCTTAGGGATTTGTTCCCGACGGCTGCAGACAGGCTCAGCTCATGCTAGAGCTCCATCTCACATAAAAACCAAGCACCCAGCCTCCAGGATTGGTGAGGCCTGTCTATAGGAGTGGCTCACAGGTTTACATGTGTCCAGATATAGGTTTAGACATAGGTATACTATATCTAAGCAAGGGGTGTGTACACCACCTTACCCCAGCTGAGTGATCAGCCAGTTGTGTCAATTTAAGAACCAGCCAGGGGTGGCAAAAGATATGCTGCAGCCCCTGGTAGGCCTTAGTGGCTCCTGTGCCCTGTGCACCTATAGTGCATTCTACAGGGGCTGACAAGGAGTCCATTTCCAATTGGTATGTGCCTATAGCACATGTGTCATTAATTTAGTGAGAGAACAGCAGGCTGGGGGTCTGATCAGCAGGCCCACAGCCTCAGTAGTCGAAAACCAGTGAAGCAAAAAGCAAAAATTTGGGGTGACCATAGGATAGCAGACCCTACTCTCCTACACAACCCCCCCCCAAACGCAGGGACATTAAACTAACCTTGACCAGATAAGTCTTCATGTTCTAAGTGGAAGTACCTGGAGAGACCATCTGCATTACCATGGTCAGTCCCTGGGCGGTGCTCCACTGTAAAGTCCATCCCCTGTAGGGAAATGGACCACCTGAGCAGTTTGGGATTTTCACCCTTCATCTGATTAAGCCATAGGAGGGGCTTATGGTCTGTTTGCACCAGGAAGTGAGTTCCAAACAAGTAGGACCTCAACTTCTTTAATGCCCAAACCACAGCAAAGGCCTCCCTCTCAATGGCTGACCAACGTTTTTCTCTTGGGGTTAGCCTCCTGCTAATGAAAGCAATTGGCTGGTCTTGACCATCTTGATTAAGTTGTGAGAGTACAGCTCCCACCCCCAACTCAGAAGCATCTGTCTGAACAATGAACTGTTTGGAGTAGTCAGGACTCTTTAGGATAGGTGCAGAGCACATGGCCTTCTTCAGGTCTTCAAATGCCTTCTGACAGCTAACTGTCCACTGAACCTTTTTTGGCATCTTCTTGGATGTCAAGTCATTTAATGGTGTCACTATAGACCCATAGTTTTTCACAAACTTTCTGTAATACCCAGTCAGGCCCAAGAAGGCTCTGACTTGTGTCTGGGTAACTGGAGGAGCCCAGTCCTGTATGGCCTGGATTTTGCTTTCCAGTGGCTGAACCTGGCCTCCACCTACTAGGTGGCCCAGGTATACAACCTTACTCTGCCCTATCTGGCACTTTGTGGCCTTGATAGTTAGGCCTGCCTTTTGCAGGGCCTCCAAAACTTTCTTCAGGTGGATCAGGTGATCCTCCCAGGTGGAGCTAAAGACAGCAATATCATCCAGATAAGCTGCACAAAAGTCATCCAACCCAGTAAGGACTTGGTTCACCAACCTTTGGAAAGTGGCAGGTGCATTCTTCAAACCAAAGGGCATTACCACAAACTGATAATGTCCACTAGGGGTAGAGAATGCTGTTTTGGCTTTTGACTCCTCAGCTAGTCTGATTTGCCAGTAGCCAGCTGTCAGATCAAATGTGCTCAGAAACTTGGCAGAAGCCAATCTGTCAATGAGCTCATCTGCTCTTGGAATGGGGTGAGCATCTGTCCTAGTGACAGCATTGAGACCCCTGTAATCCACGCAAAACCTCATTTCTCTCTTACCATCTTGGGTATGAGGTTTTGGCACCAGGACTACTGGGCTGGCCCATGGGCTCTCTGATGGCTCAATCACTCCAAGCTCCAACATCTTTTGCACCTCAGCCTTGATGCAATCCCTGACATGATCAGGTTGCCTGTAGATCTTATTCTTGACAGGCAGACTGTCACCAGTGTCCACAACATGGGTACACCAGTCAGTTTGGCTGGGTGTGAGTGAAAACATTTGCCTGTGAGCCTGCAAAACTTGTCTGCAGTCCCTCTGTTGCTGGTCAGTGAGGCTGCCTGCCAAGGCTACTCCATCAACTGAACCATCATCAGGGTTCTGGGAAAGCAGGTCTGGGAGAGGGTCACTCTCTTCCTCCTGTTCCCCATCTGTGGCCATGAGCAAGCTCATGTCCTCCCTGTCTACAAATGCTTTCAAGCGATTCACATGGATTACCCTGTGAGGGCTCCTGGGTGTTCCAAAGTCTACCAAGTAGGTGACTTCCCCTTTCTTCTCAATAATAGGATAGGGTCCACTCCATTTGTCTTGGAGTGCTGCTGGAGCCACTGGCTCCAGTACCCATACCTTCTGTCCTGGTTGGAACTCTACCAGCACAGCCTTTTGGTCATGCCAAGCTTTCTGCAATTCTTGGCTGGCCTCCAGGTTTTTGGATGCTCTTTCCATGTACTCAGCCATCCTGGAGCGGAGACCAAGTACATAGTCCACTATGTCTAGTTTGGGCTTTTTGAGAGGTAACTCCCATCCTTCCTTCACCAAACACAATGGACCTCTCACAGGGTGGCCAAACAAAAGTTCAAAAGGGCTGTAGCCAACCCCCTTCTGTGGGACCTCTCTGTAAGCAAAGAGCAGGCAGGGTAAAAGAATGTCCCATTTCCGCCTGAGCTTCTCTGGTAATCCTTTTATCATGCCTTTAAGGGTCTTGTTAAATCTCTCCACAAGCCCATTGCATTGTGGATGATATGGGGTGGTAAACTTATAGTTTACTCCACATTCCTTCCACATTGCTTTTAGATAGCTGGACATAAAATTTGTCCCTCTATCTGATAGTACCTCCTTAGGAAAGCCCACTCTTGAGAAAACTGCAATGAGGGCTTTTGCCACCACAGGTGCTGTGGTGGTCCTTAGGGGAATAGCCTCTGGGTACCTGGTGGCATGATCCACTACCACCAGTATGAACCTGTTCCCAGATGCTGTTTGGGGGTCCATTGGACCCACAATATCAATTCCAACTCTCTCAAAGGGGACCCCCACCACAGGTAGTGGTATTAGGGGGGCCTTTGTTGTGCCACCTGACTTACCACTGGCTTGGCAAGTGACACAGGAGCGACAAAACTCCTTGACATCCTCTGACATGTGAGGCCAGTGAAAGTGTGGAACAAGCCTGTCCCACGTCTTGTTCTGGCCTAAGTGTCCTGCAAGGGGAATATCATGGGCCAAGGTAAGGAGGAATCCCCTAAACTGCAGAGGTATCACCAACCTCCTGGTCATGCCAGGCTTGGGGGCTCTAGCCTCTGAGTAAAGGAGTCCCTCATCCCAATACACAGTATGGGTACCTTGGGCATCCCCAGCAGCCTCAGCAGCAGCCTGCTGTCTGAGGGGTTCAAGGGAAGGGCAATCTAATGGAGCCTGCCTCAGGTCTGCCCTTGAGGGTCCCCCTGTCCCCAGAAACTCAACCTGGTCAGGTTTAAGCTCCTCAGAGACAGTCTCCTCTTGGACTGCAGAATCAGTTTCCTCTGAAAGCTGATCCTCAACCTGGGGCAAGGTGGAAGGCGAGGCCTTTCCTCTCTTGCTCCTTCTCTTGGGTTGTGGCTGGTCTATTGTCTCAAGATCCACCACTGGTTCAGGAAGGCACTTCTTAGCCTGAGCCCTTGTCATGGCAAGGACATGCTCTGAAATCCCTAGCATTTCTGCATGAGTCCTGTACTCCACTTCTGACCATGCTGAGCTTTCAAGGTCATTGCCTAACAGACAGTCTACTGGTAGGTCTGCACTCACCACAACTTTCTTTAGGCCATCAACCCCTCCCCAGGAGAAGTTCACAACTGCCACACTATGGGAGGTAGTGGAGTTGCTTGCATTGGTTACTAGGTAGCTCTCTCCTAGTACAATCTGTCCAGGGTCCACAAAGCCAGGGGTCACCATGGTGACACTAGCACATGTGTCCCTGTAAGCTTGAGCCAGTTTCTCATTTATTAAGGGAGTCTGCCTGTATTTGCCCAGGTTAGTGGGGCTTACTGCAGTGGGCAACTCAATGTCCACATCATACAGGAGAACTGCCTGTGTAGGGACTCTGACTAGGCCAGATCCTACTTCAATACCCAGGGTCAACCCAGCTACACCCTTGGACTGTGTTCCACCACTGCTTACTGTACTTGGGGTTGCAGTTGCTTTAGGAGCTGTAGTGGTGGGAACTGGATTTGCCTTGGTGCACTCACTGCCCCAGTGTGAAACTGATTTGCAGGTATTACACCAAGGTGTCTTTGGACCTTTGTTCTTCTTCTTCTTGTTACCATTTTGGGAACCACCCTCCTTACTATTAGTTTGGGGGCCTGAAGACTTCTGGTCTTTTTCTTTATCTTTCTGATTCTGATTACCACCCTTCTGGTCTGTTTTCTTCTGGTCACCACCTTGGTTCTGGGGTTTCTGCTTAATCCTTGTTCTGACCCATTTGTCTGCCTTCTTTCCCAATTCTTGGGGAGAGGTCAGATCAGAGTCAATAAGGTATTGATGCAACAGCTGGTTTGTACAGTTATTAAGGATCTGTTCTCTCATCATAAGATTGTACAATCCTGTATAGTCTGAAACTTTACTTCCCTGTAACCAACCCTCCAAAGCCTTAGTGGCACACTCCACAAAATCAGTCCAGTCTTGAGTCTGTGCTTTCTGGGTGTCTCTGAACAACAACCTGTATTGCTCAGTGGTTAGGCCATACCCTTCAATGAGAGCACTCTTCAAAACAGAGTAGTTTTTGGCATCCTCAGGTCTAACTGTGAGGAGCCTGTCCCTCCCTTTCTCAGAAAAGGAGTACCACAAAATTGCAGCCCACTGATTCTCAGGAACCTGCTGTACCATGCAGGCTCTCTCAAGAGCAGTCATCCATTTGTGGATGTCATCCCCTTCTTTAAAGGGGGGCACAATCTTGGTCAGGTTTCTATTGTCATAGGCCCTGTCTTTTTCTCTTGGAAAATTGCTGCCACCAGTGACATCTAAGCCACTTAATTTCTGCTCTCTTGCCAAGGCAAGTTTAGCTTGAGCTAAGGTAAGCTTAGCTTGACTCAGGGCTACCTCCTCTCTCTCTATCTGGAGTCTGACAGCCCTCATTCTAGCCCTATGCTCAGCTTTCTGAGAAGCACTCATGCCTCTCTCTGATTCTCTGGAGGCACTAGAAAGATGAGAGTCCCCTGAGGGAGATCTCACTCTTCTGTTGCCTGGGAGAATCACATGTTGGGTTCTGGGGAGGTGCTGGCCCTCTCCATTCCCCAGTAGGTCCAAGTTGGCCTGGCTAAGCCTACCAACTGGAACCTGGCTACCCTGATCCTGTACTTGTGAGTCCCCACCATCTGAGTCCTCATCCAAGTCATCATCATCCTCCTCTTCAGGGGGATCAACTACAGGGGGGTTCCCTCCAGTTCCTGTATCTAGGGAAGCTGCTTTTGCCTTCTCTAAGTCATCCTGTTCTAGGATTTCTACCAGGATTAGGCAGGTGGGGCTTCTGCCCCTTTTTAACCCTCTTGCTTTGCACAAGGCAATCAAGTCTCTGCGGGTTAGTTTGTCATATCCAAAAGTTGCCTGGGTAGGGTCAACTGTCACAGGAGCAGACCCTGAGGCTTTTCCTGTGTCAGACATGGTTACTAGTGAGGTGTAAGTGGTGCACTTACCTACACTAAGTGTTTTCCTACTGTACCTTGCTAGTTAGTTGTAGTCAGGGTGTGCTAATCCCTTCAACCTACAACTACTAAGTTCAGTAGAACTTAATATGCTAAGCTTTTGATTTTATATGTACCTAGAGGTACTTGATGTGATCTTTCAATTTGATATAAAGATTGCAATGGTAAAACAACAGCAAGCTCAAATCCGCACCGCTGCTCACCAATGTGAGAAGTTGGCCTGGTAGGGGATGTTTCCAATTCTGGAACCACCTACTACCTGACCAAACAATCCCCTTATGGTGTCTGGTTGTAAGTCAACCTTATTAGACAAGCTATCCTAGGGGTAGCATGGACTAAGCAGCCTAAAGGCTTAACTTAAGAGGTCGTGTTAAGCGAGCTGTTTTACCACATACAATCCTGTAATACCAAATGAAAGGACACCACACAAGTATATATTATAAAAATATATGTGTTTATTACTAAAAACAATCCCCAGTATTCTTTATGAATAAAGGGGCACAAGCGTTAAATCAAAAGCACTGTTTAAACATACAAAGTTGCACAATTATGGATGAGGGCAGGGGGCCACTCAAACCATATACTAAACAAGTGGTATAAGAGAGGCCACTCGAACAGTGGTTAGGCCTAGGGCCTAGGGAATCGCTGGGAGCAGTCAGGACAAGCAATGCTGAAGTCGGGAATGGCCCTCGGGATTCGGGAGATGTGCGGAAAGCGCACGCATGCACCAATGTTAACCAATGGTGCGTAAAAGTCAAATAGTTAAAGTTTAAGGACACTTCCGCTGAACCTAGAGGAACAAAACTTAACACACAGACCCTAGAGGTGTGCACCAGTGTGGGAACACCGGCGGAGCAAAGTTACCTCACCCACAGGAAGTGGGTGCACAGGGTCGAAGTGGCGTCGGGTTTTGACACGCAGGCTCTTGGTGCTTGAAGCTGAAAGGGCTGCAGGCAGGGTGAAGACGAAGTGTCCGGTGGAGTCCAAGGGTGGACTCAAGTTGTAGAGTACCTGAAAGCAGAGGGGACAGAGTCTGGGTCACTCAGCAGTGACCAGGGTGGAACCAGGACGGAACCAGGCAATGTCGGGCGCAATCAGGTGGTCGTCGAGGCGCTTCTCTTCGCTGTCACGTGGGCTCTGGGGCATCTGCGACGTCCAGGAGCAGGTCACGATCTGTCCCACGCAGGCTCTCACCGTCGGTGCAGTCGGCTTCCGGTTTGGAGCAAACAAGCCTTGGTAAGAGCAATCCACGCGGGATTGGAAGATGGCGTCTTACTCGGACCAGGAAGGTCAGAGTCGGGGCTCCCTTTCAGGGGAGCTGGTGTGGATCTGGAGCAACCAGAATCACGAGTCTTCTTTTGTAGTTCGTCGGCACAGGGACCACAAGCCAGCTGGCAAGTGACCGGGCCAACGCGTTGAGCCAAATCGTGCCAAAGGGCCCCACGCAGCACTCGTCGAGTGTGGAGGGCTGAACTTCGGCTCAGGAGTAGCTCAGGGTGGGGGCTTCTCAAACCCCGGTGTACAGCTTCGAGGGTCACTCGTGGGCTGCACGGTCAGCGTCTCGTGGTCACTTCAAGATGGCGTGCCCCGCGCTTCCGGTCGCCTCCACGGGTCTCAGCTTTGCATGGACTGTGGATCGGGCTGTTAGAAGCTGGGCAGGCTTGATCTCGTCGATCTCAGTCGCTCGAGTTCCGGCGGGAACTGCAACTAAGTAGACGTCGAGGGCTGGATGGTGCCTGCTGCTGCAGGGTGGTCACTCCTTGACCACAAGGGAGATTCTTCGGGCTTCCACGTTGAGATGGAGGGCGAAGGGTCCAGAATATCGTTTCAAATGTTTCTTCCAGGAAATCTGATGTGCATTGGCACTGCTCCCACTCTTATTCGAATCTGGTGGGCGTGATTACCTGCTAGGTCCCCTCCTATGGGTGGGACCCAGGAAGTGGGTGGATACACCCCCTTCCTTGGATCCAGGCCGCCCTGGCACGAGGGCTGGAGTGCCCCAGAACCGGTTTGGCCGGATTATGCAAGGGGCAGCCTTGTGCGCCCCAGGCAGTGTCTGGTTTCTTTCAAACCTCCCTGCTACAATACACTATCTCCTGTCTGGAGGGCGGTGACACCCTCCTGTGACAGGAAACCCTTTGTCCAGGACCCCCTTGACTGGGTTTCGGTCAGCTCCAGGGGTCCAGACATTTGTCTGTGGCAGAGGCATCCATTTTGTGGATCTTAAGGCCTTTGGAGAAATCAACCGCATTAAAGTGAAGTAACATGTCTTACCCCTCTAGAGGGGTGGAATGCCATCCCCGTCGCCAGAACTGGCGAGGGGATGGTATTCCAAAGCGTATGACACCTTACACGACATGTTTTGATAAAGCCAAACCAGAGTTGCTAAATAACCGCGAGGATTATAAGGCACTTAATAGTATATGGTATGGCATTATCCTGAAACAGCTTAGGGATTTGTTCCCGACGGCTGCAGACAGGCTCAGCTCATGCTAGAGCTCCATCTCACATAAAAACCAAGCACCCAGCCTCCAGGATTGGTGAGGCCTGTCTATAGGAGTGGCTCACAGGTTTACATGTGTCCAGATATAGGTTTAGACATAGGTATACTATATCTAAGCAAGGGGTGTGTACACCACCTTACCCCAGCTGAGTGATCAGCCAGTTGTGTCAATTTAAGAACCAGCCAGGGGTGGCAAAAGATATGCTGCAGCCCCTGGTAGGCCTTAGTGGCTCCTGTGCCCTGTGCACCTATAGTGCATTCTACAGGGGCTGACAAGGAGTCCATTTCCAATTGGTATGTGCCTATAGCACATGTGTCATTAATTTAGTGAGAGAACAGCAGGCTGGGGGTCTGATCAGCAGGCCCACAGCCTCAGTAGTCGAAAACCAGTGAAGCAAAAAGCAAAAATTTGGGGTGACCATAGGATAGCAGACCCTACTCTCCTACAGCTACCTAGTAACCAATGCAAGCAACTCCACTACCTCCCATAGTGTGGCAGTTGTGAACTTCTCCTGGGGAGGGGTTGATGGCCTAAAGAAAGTTGTGGTGAGTGCAGACCTACCATGTAGGAAGGTGGCTACCTGACTATGGTTACCCCAGATTTTTTGCCTGTGTTTAGCTGGTTTTTTGACTTAGTTGACCTGGTTCCCTGCTAATCAGGGCCCCAGGCCATCTGCTCTCTCTGTAAAATAGATTCCATGTACCCTAGGTACATACCAATTGGAAATGGACTCCTTGTCAGCCCCTGTAGAATGCACTATAGGTGCACAGGGCACAGGAGCCACTAAGGCCTACCAGGGGCTGCAGCATATCTTTTGCCACCCCTGGCTGGTTCTTAAATTGACACAACTGGCTGATCACTCAGCTGGGGTAAGGTGGTGTACACACCCCTTGCTTAGATATAGTATACCTATGTCTAAACCTATATCTGGACACATGTAAACCTGTGAGCCACTCCTATAGACAGGCCTCACCAATCCTGGAGGCTGGGTGCATGGTTTTTATGTGAGATGGAGCTCTAGCATGAGCTGAGCCTGTCTGCAGCCGTCGGGAACAAATCCCTAAGCTGTTTCAGGATAATGCCATACCATATACTATTAAGTGCCTTATAATCCTCGCGGTTATTTAGCAACTCTGGTTTGGCTTTATCAAAACATGTCGTGTAAGGTGTCATACGCTTTGGAATACCATCCCCTCGCCAGTTCTGGCGACGGGGATGGCATTCCACCCCTCTAGAGGGGTAAGACATGTTACTTTGCTTTAATGCGGTTGATTTCTCCAAAGACCTTAAGATCCACAAAATGGATGCCTCTGCCACAGACAAATGTCTGGACCCCTGGAGCTGACCGAAACCCAGTCAAGGGGGTCCTGGACAAAGGGTTTCCTGTCACAGGAGGGTGTCACCGCCCTCCAGACAGGAGATAGTGTATTGTAGCAGGGAGGTTTGAAAGAAACCAGACACTGCCTGGGGCGCACAAGGCTGCCCCTTGCATAATCCGGCCAAACCGGTTCTGGGGCACTCCAGCCCTCGTGCCAGGGCGGCCTGGATCAAAGGAAGGGGGTGTATCCACCCACTTCCTGGGTCCCACCCATAGGAGGGGACCTAGCAGGTAATCACGCCCACCAGATTCGAATAAGAGTGGGAGCAGTGCCAATGCACATCAGATTTCCTGGAAGAAACATTTGAAACGATATTCTGGACCCTTCGCCCTCCATCTCAACGTGGAAGCCCGAAGAATCTCCCTTGTGGTCAAGGAGTGACCACCCTGCAGCAGCAGGCACCATCCAGCCCTCGACGTCTACTTGGTTGCAGTTCCCGCCGGAACTCGAGCGACTGAGATCGACGAGATCAAGCCTGCCCAGCTTCTAACAGCCCGATCCACAGTCCCTGCAAAGCTGAGACCCGTGGAGGCGACCGGAAGCGTGGGGCACGCCATCTTGAAGTGACCACGAGACGCTGACCGTGCAGCCCACGAGTGACCCTCGAAGCTGTACACCGGGGTTTGAGAAGCCCCCACCCTGAGCTACTCCTGAGCCGAAGTTCAGCCCTCCACACTCGACGAGTGCTGCGTGGGGCCCTTTGGCACGATTTGGCTCAACGCGTTGGCCCGGTCACTTGCCAGCTGGCTTGTGGTCCCTGTGCCGACGAACTACCGAAGAAGACTCGTGAATCTGGTTGCTCCAGATCCACACCAGCTCCCCTGAAAAGGAGCCCCGACTCTGACCTTCCTGGTCCGAGTGAGAAGCAATCTTCCGATCCTGCGTGGATTGCTCTTACCAAGGCTTGTTTGCTCCAAACCGGAAGCCGACTGCACCGACGGTGAGAGCCTGCGTGGGACAGATCGTGACCTGCTCCTGGACGTCGCAGATGCCCCAGAGCCCACGTGACAGCGGAGAGAAGCTCCTCGACGACCACCTGATTGCGCCCGACATTGCCTGGTTCCGTCCTGGTTCCACCCTGGTCACTGCTGAGTGACCCAGACTCTGTCCCCTCTGCTTTCAGGTACTCTACAACTTGAGTCCACCCTTGGACTCCACCGGACACTTCGTCTTCACCCTGCCTGCAGCCCTTTCAGCTTCAAGCACCAAGAGCCTGCGTGTCAAAACCCGACGCCACTTCGACCCTGTGCACCCACTTCCTGTGGGTGAGGTAACTTTGCTCCGCCGGTGTTCCCACACTGGTGCACACCTCTAGGGTCTGTGTGTTAAGTTTTGTTCCTCTAGGTTCAGCGGAAGTGTCCTTAAACTTTAACTATTTGACTTTTACGCACCATTGGTTAACATTGGTGCATGCGTGCGCTTTCCGCACATCTCCCGAATCCCGAGGGCCATTCCCGACTTCAGCATTGCTTGTCCTGACTGCTCCCAGCGATTCCCTAGGCCCTAGGCCTAACCACTGTTCGAGTGGCCTCTCTTATACCACTTGTTTAGTATATGGTTTGAGTGGCCCCCTGCCCTCATCCATAATTGTGCAACTTGTATGTTTAAACAGTGCTTTTTGATTTAACGCTTGTGCCCCTTTATTCATAAAGAATACTGGGGATTGTTTTTAGTAATAAACACATATATTTTTATAATATATACTTGTGTGGTGTCCTTTCATTTGGTATTACAGGATTGTATGTGGTAAAACAGCTCGCTTAACACGACCTCTTAAGTTAAGCCTTTAGGCTGCTTAGTCCATGCTACCCCTAGGATAGCTTGTCTAATAAGGTTGACTTACAACCAGACACCATAAGGGATTGTTTGGTCAGGTAGTAGGTGGTTCCAGAATTGGAAACATCCCCTACCAGGCCAACTTCTCACATTGGTGAGCAGCGGTGCGGATTTGAGCTTGCTGTTGTTTTACCATTGCAATCTTTATATCAAATTGAAAGATCACATCAAGTACCTCTAGGTACATATAAATCAAAAGCTTAGCATATTAAGTTCTACTGAACTTAGTAGTTGTAGGTTGAAGGGAGTAGCACACCCCTGACTACAACTCACTAGCAAGGTCCAGTAGGAAAACACTTAGTGTAGGTAAGTGCACCACTTACACCTCACTAGTAACCATGTCTGACACAGGAAAAGCCTCAGGGTCTACTCCTGTGACAGTTGACCTTACCCAGGCAACTTTTGGATATGACAAACTAACCCGCAGAGACTTGATTGCCTTGTGCAAAGCAAGAGGGTTAAAAAGGGGCAGAAGCCCCACCTGCCTAATCCTGGTAGAAATCCTAGAACAGGATGACTTAGAAAAGGCAAAGGCAGCTTCCCTAGACACAGGAAGTGGAGGGAACCCCCCTGAAACTGATCCCCCTCAGGAGGAGGAGGATGATGATGACTTAGATGAGGACTCAGATGTTGAGGACTTAGAAGTTCAGGATCAGGGTAGCCAGGTTCCAGTTGGTAGGCTTAGCCAGGCCAACTTGGACCTACTGGGGAATGGAGAGGGCCAGCACCTCCCCAGAACCCAACATGTGATTCTCCCAGGCAACAGAAGAGTGAGATCTCCCTCAGGGGACTCTCATCTTTCTAGTGCCTCCAGAGAATCAGAGAGAGGCATGAGTGCTTCTCAGAAAGCTGAGCATAGGGCTAGAATGAGGGCTGTCAGACTCCAGATAGAGAGAGAGGAGGTAGCCCTGAGTCAAGCTAAGCTTACCTTAGCTCAAGCTAAACTTGCCTTGGCAAGAGAGCAGAAATTGTGTGGCTTAGATGCCACTGGTGGCAGCAATATTCCTAAAGAGAAACCCAGGTCCTATGATAGTAGAAACCTGACGAAGATTGTGCCCCCCTACAAGGAAGGGGATGACATCCACAAGTGGATGACTGCTCTTGAGAGAGCCTGCATGGTACAGCAGGTTCCTGAGGAACAGTGGGCAGCAATCTTATGGTACTCCTTTTCAGAGAAAGGGAGGGACAAGCTCCTCACTGTCAGACATGAGGATGCAAACAATTACAAAGTCCTGAAGAGTGTTCTGATAGATGGGTTTGGCTTAACCACTGAACAGTACAGGTTCAAGTTCAGAGACACCCAGAAGACACAGACTCAGGACTGGACTGATTTTGTTGATTGTGCAACTAAGGCTCTGGAGGGTTGGCTACATGGCAGCAAAGTACATGACTTTACAGGATTGTATAATTTGATTATGAGGGAGCAGATCCTAAGTAATTGTCAGAACCAGCTCTTACACCAGCACCTGGTGGACTCTGATCTGACCTCTCCCCAAGAATTGGGAAAGAAGGCAGACAAATGGGTCAGAACCAGGATTAGGCCTAAGAATCAGGACAGTAACCAGAAGAAGGAGTCTACCAAGCCTCAAGATAAGGGTGGGGATAAAAATAAAGAAAAGACTTCCCCAGGGCCCCAAAACTCCAAGGATGGGGGTGGGTCCCAAGACACTTCTTCAACTGAGAAAAAACCCTATTGTTATCCCTGTAAACAGGTGGGGCATTACAAAACAGACAGCTGTTGTCCCAAGAATAACAATAAAGAAAATATACCTCCAAAGCCAGCTTCAACACCTCCTGTTACTGTCAGCAGTAATCCCCCAGGAAGTGGAAGCACACCCAGGAATCTGGGTGGGTTTACTTTTGGAAATCAGGTGGACCCTGGCCTATCCAGGTCCCCATCACCCAATGATCTTGTTTATGAGGCTGGCATGGGGTTTGCCAACTTCTCTGCTTGCCCAAATACTTTGAGCAAGTATAGACAAGAACCCATCATCAATGGTTTAAGAGTTGAAGCTTTTAGAGACACAGGGGCTAGCATCACCATGGTGGCTGATGGCATAGTCCCCTCTAAGCAACTTTTACCTGGTGCCACATACCAGGTAATAAACATTGATGGCATCCAAACAAATCATCCCATGGCAGTAGTAAGTCTCAGCTGGGGAGGTGTCACTGGCCCAAAGAGAGTGGCAGTGTCCCCAAACTTGCCTGTAGACTGTCTACTGGGTAATGATTTAGAAATCTCAGCCTGGGCTGGGGTTGAACAGGAAATCCATTCTAGGATGGTAAATTCCAATGGAAAGGTTAGTGGGGCTGTAATGGCTACAGCCCCAATTCAAGATGTCCTCCCTGAAAAGGTTGGTAGGGCGGAGATACTCCCTGCCCCATCTTTAGCAAAAGCTCTTCCTGAACAGAATAGCAAAGCTGTTATGATAACAGCAGAAACCCAAACTGAGTCTCCTCCTGAAAAGGTTGGTGGGGCTGTGATGGCCACAGCCCAAACTCAAACTGACACGTGTGTTGTGAAACCTGAAATGATGGATAACTCCACACAAACTGAGAGCATGGAGGAGGAAGAGAAATCTCCCCCTCACCAGACTTTAGGACAGGATCAGCCTCCTCAGGGAACTGATCTTACCCCTGATGAAGGAACTGCCCCAGAGGTGGTTGGGCCTAGCCTGACAGAACCTCTGATGTCAGTGGACCCTTCTCAGGTGGGACCCAGTCTGGAGCAGGTAACCTGCCCCTCTCTCCCTTGCCTTAGCCAGCCCAGGGCTGCAGAGGACAAGAAGGACAGTGAGACCCAGAGGGCCCCCTGTCAAATAAAGCACCCCCATCAAAAGATTAGGTGCACCAAAACTAGTAGCCCTAGTAAGGTGAAAACTTTAAAAACTCCTGAGGGAGCCCCCTTAAAAACAGTTAGGGACCTCCCCCAGATGGATTCTGTTGGGCACAGCCAAACCTGGGACCCAAAGGGCCCAAACCTGAACTGTCCCTCCAGCAAGCCAAACAGAGGGACCCAGCCTCCAGCTTTAGGTAGCCAGAGGTTGACCCTGAGAGCACAGTGCAACTCAGTTAAAGAAAGAAAGGCACACATGGTGGAAGATAATTGGAGGAAGCTAAGCCCTAAATTAGTAGAGCCTCACTTCAATACTCCATATCCAAACCAGCCTTTAACTTTGCATAAACACACCCAAGGTAGTGATTCCCTATGGTGGAGACCCTCTAATACCCAAAGGGTGAGGGACTGCTTAGTGGACCATGAGACAGGGGGTACCCATGCTAGTGCAGGTACTTCCTTATATGGCCACTCAGGCAATATAGGCTTACCTGGCCAAGGATAGCCTTATCTCCTTTCGTTTGGGGGGGGGTTATGTAGGAAGGTGGCTACCTGACTATGGTTACCCCAGATTTTTTGCCTGTGTTTAGCTGGTTTTTTGACTTAGTTGACCTGGTTCCCTGCTAATCAGGGCCCCAGGCCATCTGCTCTCTCTGTAAAATAGATTCCATGTACCCTAGGTACATACCAATTGGAAATGGACTCCTTGTCAGCCCCTGTAGAATGCACTATAGGTGCACAGGGCACAGGAGCCACTAAGGCCTACCAGGGGCTGCAGCATATCTTTTGCCACCCCTGGCTGGTTCTTAAATTGACACAACTGGCTGATCACTCAGCTGGGGTAAGGTGGTGTACACACCCCTTGCTTAGATATAGTATACCTATGTCTAAACCTATATCTGGACACATGTAAACCTGTGAGCCACTCCTATAGACAGGCCTCACCAATCCTGGAGGCTGGGTGCATGGTTTTTATGTGAGATGGAGCTCTAGCATGAGCTGAGCCTGTCTGCAGCCGTCGGGAACAAATCCCTAAGCTGTTTCAGGATAATGCCATACCATATACTATTAAGTGCCTTATAATCCTCGCGGTTATTTAGCAACTCTGGTTTGGCTTTATCAAAACATGTCGTGTAAGGTGTCATACGCTTTGGAATACCATCCCCTCGCCAGTTCTGGCGACGGGGATGGCATTCCACCCCTCTAGAGGGGTAAGACATGTTACTTTGCTTTAATGCGGTTGATTTCTCCAAAGACCTTAAGATCCACAAAATGGATGCCTCTGCCACAGACAAATGTCTGGACCCCTGGAGCTGACCGAAACCCAGTCAAGGGGGTCCTGGACAAAGGGTTTCCTGTCACAGGAGGGTGTCACCGCCCTCCAGACAGGAGATAGTGTATTGTAGCAGGGAGGTTTGAAAGAAACCAGACACTGCCTGGGGCGCACAAGGCTGCCCCTTGCATAATCCGGCCAAACCGGTTCTGGGGCACTCCAGCCCTCGTGCCAGGGCGGCCTGGATCAAAGGAAGGGGGTGTATCCACCCACTTCCTGGGTCCCACCCATAGGAGGGGACCTAGCAGGTAATCACGCCCACCAGATTCGAATAAGAGTGGGAGCAGTGCCAATGCACATCAGATTTCCTGGAAGAAACATTTGAAACGATATTCTGGACCCTTCGCCCTCCATCTCAACGTGGAAGCCCGAAGAATCTCCCTTGTGGTCAAGGAGTGACCACCCTGCAGCAGCAGGCACCATCCAGCCCTCGACGTCTACTTGGTTGCAGTTCCCGCCGGAACTCGAGCGACTGAGATCGACGAGATCAAGCCTGCCCAGCTTCTAACAGCCCGATCCACAGTCCCTGCAAAGCTGAGACCCGTGGAGGCGACCGGAAGCGTGGGGCACGCCATCTTGAAGTGACCACGAGACGCTGACCGTGCAGCCCACGAGTGACCCTCGAAGCTGTACACCGGGGTTTGAGAAGCCCCCACCCTGAGCTACTCCTGAGCCGAAGTTCAGCCCTCCACACTCGACGAGTGCTGCGTGGGGCCCTTTGGCACGATTTGGCTCAACGCGTTGGCCCGGTCACTTGCCAGCTGGCTTGTGGTCCCTGTGCCGACGAACTACCAAAGAAGACTCGTGAATCTGGTTGCTCCAGATCCACACCAGCTCCCCTGAAAAGGAGCCCCGACTCTGACCTTCCTGGTCCGAGTGAGAAGCAATCTTCCGATCCTGCGTGGATTGCTCTTACCAAGGCTTGTTTGCTCCAAACCGGAAGCCGACTGCACCGACGGTGAGAGCCTGCGTGGGACAGATCGTGACCTGCTCCTGGACGTCGCAGATGCCCCAGAGCCCACGTGACAGCGGAGAGAAGCTCCTCGACGACCACCTGATTGCGCCCGACATTGCCTGGTTCCGTCCTGGTTCCACCCTGGTCACTGCTGAGTGACCCAGACTCTGTCCCCTCTGCTTTCAGGTACTCTACAACTTGAGTCCACCCTTGGACTCCACCGGACACTTCGTCTTCACCCTGCCTGCAGCCCTTTCAGCTTCAAGCACCAAGAGCCTGCGTGTCAAAACCCGACGCCACTTCGACCCTGTGCACCCACTTCCTGTGGGTGAGGTAACTTTGCTCCGCCGGTGTTCCCACACTGGTGCACACCTCTAGGGTCTGTGTGTTAAGTTTTGTTCCTCTAGGTTCAGCGGAAGTGTCCTTAAACTTTAACTATTTGACTTTTACGCACCATTGGTTAACATTGGTGCATGCGTGCGCTTTCCGCACATCTCCCGAATCCCGAGGGCCATTCCCGACTTCAGCATTGCTTGTCCTGACTGCTCCCAGCGATTCCCTAGGCCCTAGGCCTAACCACTGTTCGAGTGGCCTCTCTTATACCACTTGTTTAGTATATGGTTTGAGTGGCCCCCTGCCCTCATCCATAATTGTGCAACTTGTATGTTTAAACAGTGCTTTTTGATTTAACGCTTGTGCCCCTTTATTCATAAAGAATACTGGGGATTGTTTTTAGTAATAAACACATATATTTTTATAATATATACTTGTGTGGTGTCCTTTCATTTGGTATTACAGGATTGTATGTGGTAAAACAGCTCGCTTAACACGACCTCTTAAGTTAAGCCTTTAGGCTGCTTAGTCCATGCTACCCCTAGGATAGCTTGTCTAATAAGGTTGACTTACAACCAGACACCATAAGGGATTGTTTGGTCAGGTAGTAGGTGGTTCCAGAATTGGAAACATCCCCTACCAGGCCAACTTCTCACATACCAGTAGACTGTCTGTTAGGCAATGACCTTGAAAGCTCAGCATGGTCAGAAGTGGAGTACAGGACTCATGCAGAAATGCTAGGGATTTCAGAGCATGTCCTTGCCATGACAAGGGCTCAGGCTAAGAAGTGCCTTCCTGAACCAGTGGTGGATCTTGAGACAATAGACCAGCCACAGCCCAAGAGAAGGAGCAAGAGAGGAAAGGCCTCGCCTTCCACCTTGCCCCAGGTTGAGGATCAGGTTTCAGAGGAAACTGATTCTGCAGTCCAAGAGGAGACTGTCTCTGAGGAGCTTGAACCTGACCAGGTTGAGTTTCTGGGGACAGGGGGACCCTCAAGGGCAGACCTGAGGCAGGCTCAATTAGATTGCCCTTCCCTTGAACCCCTCAGACAGCAGGCTGCTGCTGAGGCTGCTGGGGATGCCCAAGGTACCCATACTGTGTATTGGGATGAGGGACTCCTTTACTCAGAGGCTAGAGCCCCCAAGCCTGGCATGACCAGGAGGTTGGTGATACCTCTGCAGTTTAGGGGATTCCTCCTTACCTTGGCCCATGATATTCCCCTTGCAGGACACTTAGGCCAGAACAAGACGTGGGACAGGCTTGTTCCACACTTTCACTGGCCTCACATGTCAGAGGATGTCAAGTAGTTTTGTCGCTCCTGTGTCACTTGCCAAGCCAGTGGTAAGTCAGGTGGCACAACAAAGGCCCCCCTAATACCACTACCTGTGGTGGGGGTCCCCTTTGAGAGAGTTGGAATTGATATTGTGGGTCCAATGGACCCCCAAACAGCATCTGGGAACAGATTCATACTGGTGGTAGTGGATCATGCCACCAGGTACCCAGAGGCTATTCCCCTAAGGACCACCACAGCACCTGTGGTGGCAAAAGCCCTCATTGCAGTTTTCTCAAGAGTGGGCTTTCCTAAGGAGGTACTATCAGATAGAGGGACAAATTTCATGTCCAGCTATCTAAAAGCAATGTGGAAGGAATGTGGAGTAAACTATAAGTTTACCACCCCATATCATCCACAATGCAATGGGCTTGTGGAGAGATTTAACAAGACCCTTAAAGGCATGATAAAAGGATTACCAGAGAAGCTCAGGCGGAAATGGGACATTCTTTTACCCTGCCTGCTCTTTGCTTACAGAGAGGTCCCACAGAAGGGGGTTGGCTACAGCCCTTTTGAACTTTTGTTTGGCCACCCTGTGAGAGGTCCATTGTGTTTGGTGAAGGAAGGATGGGAGTTACCTCTCAAAAAGCCCAAACTAGACATAGTGGACTATGTACTTGGTCTCCGCTCCAGGATGGCTGAGTACATGGAAAGAGCATCCAAAAACCTGGAGGCCAGCCAAGAATTGCAGAAAGCTTGGCATGACCAAAAGGCTGTACTGGTAGAGTTCCAACCAGGACAGAAGGTATGGGTACTGGAGCCAGTGGCTCCAGCAGCACTCCAAGACAAATGGAGTGGACCCTATCCTATTATTGAGAAGAAAGGGGAAGTCACCTACTTGGTAGACTTTGGAACACCCAGGAGCCCTCACAGGGTAATCCATGTGAATCGCTTGAAAGCATTTGTAGACAGGGAGGACATGAGCTTGCTCATGGCCACAGATGGGGAACAGGAGGAAGAGAGTGACCCTCTCCCAGACCTGCTTTCCCAGAACCCTGATGATGGTTCAGTTGATGGAGTAGCCTTGGCAGGCAGCCTCACTGACCAGCAACAGAGGGACTGCAGACAAGTTTTGCAGGCTCACAGGCAAATGTTTTCACTCACACCCAGCCAAACTGACTGGTGTACCCATGTTGTGGACACTGGTGACAGTCTGCCTGTCAAGAATAAGATCTACAGGCAACCTGATCATGTCAGGGATTGCATCAAGGCTGAGGTGCAAAAGATGTTGGAGCTTGGAGTGATTGAGCTATCAGAGAGCCCATGGGCCAGCCCAGTAGTCCTGGTGCCAAAACCTCATACCCAAGATGGTAAGAGAGAAATGAGGTTTTGCGTGGATTACAGGGGTCTCCATGCTGTCACTAGGACAGATGCTCACCCCATTCCAAGAGCAGATGAGCTCATTGACAGATTGGCTTCTGCCAAGTTTCTGAGCACATTTGATCTGACAGCTGGCTACTGGCAAATCAGACTAGCTGAGGAGTCAAAGGCCAAGACAGCATTCTCTACCCCTAGTGGGCATTATCAGTTTGTGGTAATGCCCTTTGGTTTGAAGAATGCACCTGCCACTTTCCAAAGGTTGGTGAACCAAGTCCTTACTGGGTTGGATGACTTTTGTGCAGCTTATCTGGATGATATTGCTGTCTTTAGCTCCACCTGGGAGGATCACCTGATCCACCTGAAGAAAGTTTTGGAGGCCCTGCAAAAGGCAGGCCTAACTATCAAGGCCACAAAGTGCCAGATAGGGCAGAGTAAGGTTGTATACCTGGGCCACCTAGTAGGTGGAGGCCAGGTTCAGCCACTGGAAAGCAAAATCCAGGCCATACAGGACTGGGCTCCTCCAGTTACCCAGACACAAGTCAGAGCCTTCTTGGGCCTGACTGGGTATTACAGAAAGTTTGTGAAAAACTATGGGTCTATAGTGACACCATTAAATGACTTGACATCCAAGAAGATGCCAAAAAAGGTTCAGTGGACAGTTAGCTGTCAGAAGGCATTTGAAGACCTGAAGAAGGCCATGTGCTCTGCACCTATCCTAAAGAGTCCTGACTACTCCAAACAGTTCATTGTTCAGACAGATGCTTCTGAGTTGGGGGTGGGAGCTGTACTCTCACAACTTAATCAAGATGGTCAAGACCAGCCAATTGCTTTCATTAGCAGGAGGCTAACCCCAAGAGAAAAACGTTGGTCAGCCATTGAGAGGGAGGCCTTTGCTGTGGTTTGGGCATTAAAGAAGTTGAGGTCCTACTTGTTTGGAACTCACTTCCTGGTGCAAACAGACCATAAGCCCCTCTTATGGCTTAATCAGATGAAGGGTGAAAATCCCAAACTGCTCAGGTGGTCCATTTCCCTACAGGGGATGGACTTTACAGTGGAGCACCGCCCAGGGACTGACCATGGTAATGCAGATGGTCTCTCCAGGTACTTCCACTTAGAACATGAAGACTTATCTGGTCAAGGTTAGTTTAATGTCCCTGCGTTTGGGGGGGGGTTGTGTAGGAGAGTAGTGTAGGAGAGTAGGGTCTGCTATCCTATGGTCACCCCAAATTTTTGCTTTTTGCTTCACTGGTTTTCGACTACTGAGGCTGTGGGCCTGCTGATCAGACCCCCAGCCTGCTGTTCTCTCACTAAATTAATGACACATGTGCTATAGGCACATACCAATTGGAAATGGACTCCTTGTCAGCCCCTGTAGAATGCACTATAGGTGCACAGGGCACAGGAGCCACTAAGGCCTACCAGGGGCTGCAGCATATCTTTTGCCACCCCTGGCTGGTTCTTAAATTGACACAACTGGCTGATCACTCAGCTGGGGTAAGGTGGTGTACACACCCCTTGCTTAGATATAGTATACCTATGTCTAAACCTATATCTGGACACATGTAAACCTGTGAGCCACTCCTATAGACAGGCCTCACCAATCCTGGAGGCTGGGTGCTTGGTTTTTATGTGAGATGGAGCTCTAGCATGAGCTGAGCCTGTCTGCAGCCGTCGGGAACAAATCCCTAAGCTGTTTCAGGATAATGCCATACCATATACTATTAAGTGCCTTATAATCCTCGCGGTTATTTAGCAACTCTGGTTTGGCTTTATCAAAACATGTCGTGTAAGGTGTCATACGCTTTGGAATACCATCCCCTCGCCAGTTCTGGCGACGGGGATGGCATTCCACCCCTCTAGAGGGGTAAGACATGTTACTTCACTTTAATGCGGTTGATTTCTCCAAAGGCCTTAAGATCCACAAAATGGATGCCTCTGCCACAGACAAATGTCTGGACCCCTGGAGCTGGCCGAAACCCAGTCAAGGGGGTCCTGGACAAAGGGTTTCCTGTCACAGGAGGGTGTCACCGCCCTCCAGACAGGAGATAGTGTATTGTAGCAGGGAGGTTTGAAAGAAACCAGACACTGCCTGGGGCGCACAAGGCTGCCCCTTGCATAATCCGGCCAAACCGGTTCTGGGGCACTCCAGCCCTCGTGCCAGGGCGGCCTGGATCAAAGGAAGGGGGTGTATCCACCCACTTCCTGGGTCCCACCCATAGGAGGGGACCTAGCAGGTAATCACGCCCACCAGATTCGAATAAGAGTGGGAGCAGTGCCAATGCACATCAGATTTCCTGGAAGAAACATTTGAAACGATATTCTGGACCCTTCGCCCTCCATCTCAACGTGGAAGCCCGAAGAATCTCCCTTGTGGTCAAGGAGTGACCACCCTGCAGCAGCAGGCACCATCCAGCCCTCGACGTCTACTTAGTTGCAGTTCCCGCCGGAACTCGAGCGACTGAGATCGACGAGATCAAGCCTGCCCAGCTTCTAACAGCCCGATCCACAGTCCATGCAAAGCTGAGACCCGTGGAGGCGACCGGAAGCGTGGGGCACGCCATCTTGAAGTGACCACGAGACGCTGACCGTGCAGCCCACGAGTGACCCTCAAAGCTGTACACCGGGTTTTGAGAAGCCCCCACCCTGAGCTACTCCTGAGCCGAAGTTCAGCCCTCCACACTCGACGAGTGCTGCGTGGGGCCCTTTGGCACGATTTGGCTCAACGCGTTGGCCCGGTCACTTGCCAGCTGGCTTGTGGTCCCTGTGCCGACGAACTACCAAAGAAGACTCGTGAATCTGGTTGCTCCAGATCCACACCAGCTCCCCTGAAAAGGAGCCCCGACTCTGACCTTCCTGGTCCGAGTGAGAAGCAATCTTCCGATCCTGCGTGGATTGCTCTTACCAAGGCTTGTTTGCTCCAAACCTGAAGCCGACTGCACCGACGGTGAGAGCCTGCGTGGGACAGATCGTGACCTGCTCCTGGACGTCGCAGATGCCCCAGAGCCCACGTGACAGCGGAGAGAAGCTCCTCGACGACCACCTGATTGCGCCCGACATTGCCTGGTTCCGTCCTGGTTCCACCCTGGTCACTGCTGAGTGACCCAGACTCTGTCCCCTCTGCTTTCAGGTACTCTACAACTTGAGTCCACCCTTGGACTCCACCGGACACTTCGTCTTCACCCTGCCTGCAGCCCTTTCAGCTCCAAGCACCAAGAGCCTGCGTGTCAAAACCCGACGCCACTTCGACCCTGTGCACCCACTTCCTGTGGGTGAGGTAACTTTGCTCCGCCGGTGTTCCCACACTGGTGCACACCTCTAGGGTCTGTGTGTTAAGTTTTGTTCCTCTAGGTTCAGCGGAAGTGTCCTTAAACTTTAACTATTTGACTTTTACGCACCATTGGTTAACATTGGTGCATGCGTGCGCTTTCCGCACATCTCCCGAATCCCGAGGGCCATTCCCGACTTCAGCATTGCTTGTCCTGACTGCTCCCAGCGATTCCCTAGGCCCTAGGCCTAACCACTGTTCGAGTGGCCTCTCTTATACCACTTGTTTAGTATATGGTTTGAGTGGCCCCCCGCCCTCATCCATAATTGTGCAACTTTGTATGTTTAAACAGTGCTTTTGATTTAACGCTTGTGCCCCTTTATTCATAAAGAATACTGGGGATTGTTTTTAGTAATAAACACATATATTTTTATAATATATACTTGTGTGGTGTCCTTTCATTTGGTATTTGTGAGAAGTTGGCCTGGTAGGGGATGTTTCCAATTCTGGAACCACCTATTACCTGACCAAACAATCCCCTTATGGTGTCTGGTTGTAAGTCAACCTTATTAGACAAGCTATCCTAGGGGTAGCATGGACTAAGCAGCCTAAAGGCTTAACTTAAGAGGTCGTGTTAAGCGAGCTGTTTTACCACATACAATCCTGTAATACCAAATGAAAGGACACCACACAAGTATATATTATAAAAATATATGTGTTTATTACTAAAAACAATCCCCAGTATTCTTTATGAATAAAGGGGCACAAGCGTTAAATCAAAAGCACTGTTTAAACATACAAAGTTGCACAATTATGGATGAGGGCAGGGGGCCACTCAAACCATATACTAAACAAGTGGTATAAGAGAGGCCACTCGAACAGTGGTTAGGCCTAGGGCCTAGGGAATCGCTGGGAGCAGTCAGGACAAGCAATGCTGAAGTCGGGAATGGCCCTCGGGATTCGGGAGATGTGCGGAAAGCGCACGCATGCACCAATGTTAACCAATGGTGCGTAAAAGTCAAATAGTTAAAGTTTAAGGACACTTCCGCTGAACCTAGAGGAACAAAACTTAACACACAGACCCTAGAGGTGTGCACCAGTGTGGGAACACCGGCGGAGCAAAGTTACCTCACCCACAGGAAGTGGGTGCACAGGGTCGAAGTGGCGTCGGGTTTTGACACGCAGGCTCTTGGTGCTTGAAGCTGAAAGGGCTGCAGGCAGGGTGAAGACGAAGTGTCCGGTGGAGTCCAAGGGTGGACTCAAGTTGTAGAGTACCTGAAAGCAGAGGGGACAGAGTCTGGGTCACTCAGCAGTGACCAGGGTGGAACCAGGACGGAACCAGGCAATGTCGGGCGCAATCAGGTGGTCGTCGAGGCGCTTCTCTTCGCTGTCACGTGGGCTCTGGGGCATCTGCGACGTCCAGGAACAGGTCACGATCTGTCCCACGCAGGCTCTCACCGTCGGTGCAGTCGGCTTCCGGTTTGGAGCAAACAAGCCTTGGTAAGAGCAATCCACGCGGGATTGGAAGATGGCGTCTCACTCGGTCCAGGAAGGTCAGAGTCGGGGCTCCCTTTCAGGGGAGCTGGTGTGGATCTGGAGCAACCAGAATCACGAGTCTTCTTTTGTAGTTCGTCGGCACAGGGACCACAAGCCAGCTGGCAAGTGACCGGCCAACGCGTTGAGCCAAATCGTGCCAAAGGGCCCCACGCAGCACTCGTCGAGTGTGGAGGGCTGAACTTCGGCTCAGGAGTAGCTCAGGGTGGGGGCTTCTCAAACCCCGGTGTACAGCTTCGAGGGTCACTCGTGGGCTGCACGGTCAGCGTCTCGTGGTCACTTCAAGATGGCGTGCCCCACGCTTCCGGTCGCCTCCACGGGTCTCAGCTTTGCAGGGACTGTGGATCGGGCTGTTAGAAGCTGGGCAGGCTTGATCTCGTCGATCTCAGTCGCTCGAGTTCCGGCGGGAACTGCAACCAAGTAGACGTCGAGGGCTGGATGGTGCCTGCTGCTGCAGGGTGGTCACTCCTTGACCACAAGGGAGATTCTTCGGGCTTCCACGTTGAGATGGAGGGCGAAGGGTCCAGAATATCGTTTCAAATGTTTCTTCCAGGAAATCTGATGTGCATTGGCACTGCTCCCACTCTTATTCGAATCTGGTGGGCGTGATTACCTGCTAGGTCCCCTCCTATGGGTGGGACCCAGGAAGTGGGTGGATACACCCCCTCCCTTTGATCCAGGCCGCCCTGGCACGAGGGCTGGAGTGCCCCAGAACCGGTTTGGCCGGATTATGCAAGGGGCAGCCTTGTGCGCCCCAGGCAGTGTCTGGTTTCTTTCAAACCTCCCTGCTACAATACACTATCTCCTGTCTGGAGGGCGGTGACACCCTCCTGTGACAGGAAACTCTTTGTCCAGGACCCCCTTGACTGGGTTTCGGTCAGCTCCAGGGGTCCAGACATTTGTCTGTGGCAGAGGCATCCATTTTGTGGATCTTAAGGCCTTTGGAGAAATCAACCGCATTAAAGTGAAGTAACATGTCTTACCCCTCTAGAGGGGTGGAATGCCATCCCCGTCGCCAGAACTGGCGAGGGGATGGTATTCCAAAGCGTATGACACCTTACACGACATGTTTTGATAAAGCCAAACCAGAGTTGCTAAATAACCGCGAGGATTATAAGGCACTTAATAGTATATGGTATGGCATTATCCTGAAACAGCTTAGGGATTTGTTCCCGACGGCTGCAGACAGGCTCAGCTCATGCTAGAGCTCCATCTCACATAAAAACCATGCACCCAGCCTCCAGGATTGGTGAGGCCTGTCTATAGGAGTGGCTCACAGGTTTACATGTGTCCAGATATAGGTTTAGACATAGGTATACTATATCTAAGCAAGGGGTGTGTACACCACCTTACCCCAGCTGAGTGATCAGCCAGTTGTGTCAATTTAAGAACCAGCCAGGGGTGGCAAAAGGTATGCTGCAGCCCCTGGTAGGCCTTAGTGGCTCCTGTGCCCTGTGCACCTATAGTGCATTCTACAGGGGCTGACAAGGAGTCCATTTCCAATTGGTATGTGCCTATAGCACATGTGTCATTAATTTAGTGAGAGAACAGCAGGCTGGGGGTCTGATCAGCAGGCCCACAGCCTCAGTAGTCGAAAACCAGTGAAGCAAAAAGCAAAAATTTGGGGTGACCATAGGATAGCAGACCCTACTCTCCTACACAACCCCCCCCCAAACGCAGGGACATTAAACTAACCTTGACCAGATAAGTCTTCATGTTCTAAGTGGAAGTACCTGGAGAGACCATCTGCATTACCATGGTCAGTCCCTGGGCGGTGCTCCACTGTAAAGTCCATCCCCTGTAGGGAAATGGACCACCTGAGCAGTTTGGGATTTTCACCCTTCATCTGATTAAGCCATAAGAGGGGCTTATGGTCTGTTTGCACCAGGAAGTGAGTTCCAAACAAGTAGGACCTCAACTTCTTTAATGCCCAAACCACAGCAAAGGCCTCCCTCTCAATGGCTGACCAACGTTTTTCTCTTGGGGTTAGCCTCCTGCTAATGAAAGCAATTGGCTGGTCTTGACCATCTTGATTAAGTTGTGAGAGTACAGCTCCCACCCCCAACTCAGAAGCATCTGTCTGAACAATGAACTGTTTGGAGTAGTCAGGACTCTTTAGGATAGGTGCAGAGCACATGGCCTTCTTCAGGTCTTCAAATGCCTTCTGACAGCTAACTGTCCACTGAACCTTTTTTGGCATCTTCTTGGATGTCAAGTCATTTAATGGTGTCACTATAGACCCATAGTTTTTCACAAACTTTCTGTAATACCCAGTCAGGCCCAAGAAGGCTCTGACTTGTGTCTGGGTAACTGGAGGAGCCCAGTCCTGTATGGCCTGGATTTTGCTTTCCAGTGGCTGAACCTGGCCTCCACCTACTAGGTGGCCCAGGTATACAACCTTACTCTGCCCTATCTGGCACTTTGTGGCCTTGATAGTTAGGCCTGCCTTTTGCAGGGCCTCCAAAACTTTCTTCAGGTGGATCAGGTGATCCTCCCAGGTGGAGCTAAAGACAGCAATATCATCCAGATAAGCTGCACAAAAGTCATCCAACCCAGTAAGGACTTGGTTCACCAACCTTTGAAAAGTGGCAGGTGCATTCTTCAAACCAAAGGGCATTACCACAAACTGATAATGTCCACTAGGGGTAGAGAATGCTGTTTTGGCTTTTGACTCCTCAGCTAGTCTGATTTGCCAGTAGCCAGCTGTCAGATCAAATGTGCTCAGAAACTTGGCAGAAGCCAATCTGTCAATGAGCTCATCTGCTCTTGGGATGGGGTGAGCATCTGTCCTAGTGACAGCATTGAGACCCCTGTAATCCACGCAAAACCTCATTTCTCTCTTACCATCTTGGGTATGAGGTTTTGGCACCAGGACTACTGGGCTGGCCCATGGGCTCTCTGATGGCTCAATCACTCCAAGCTCCAACATCTTTTGCACCTCAGCCTTGATGCAATCCCTGACATGATCAGGTTGCCTGTAGATCTTATTCTTGACAGGCAGACTGTCACCAGTGTCCACAACATGGGTACACCAGTCAGTTTGGCTGGGTGTGAGTGAAAACATTTGCCTGTGAGCCTGCAAAACTTGTCTGCAGTCCCTCTGTTGCTGGTCAGTGAGGCTGCCTGCCAAGGCTACTCCATCAACTGAACCATCATCAGGGTTCTGGGAAAGCAGGTCTGGGAGAGGGTCACTCTCTTCCTCCTGTTCCCCATCTGTGGCCATGAGCAAGCTCATGTCCTCCCTGTCTACAAATGCTTTCAAGCGATTCACATGGATTACCCTGTGAGGGCTCCTGGGTGTTCCAAAGTCTACCAAGTAGGTGACTTCCCCTTTCTTCTCAATAATAGGATAGGGTCCACTCCATTTGTCTTGGAGTGCTGCTGGAGCCACTGGCTCCAGTACCCATACCTTCTGTCCTGGTTGGAACTCTACCAGTACAGCCTTTTGGTCATGCCAAGCTTTCTGCAATTCTTGGCTGGCCTCCAGGTTTTTGGATGCTCTTTCCATGTACTCAGCCATCCTGGAGCGGAGACCAAGTACATAGTCCACTATGTCTAGTTTGGGCTTTTTGAGAGGTAACTCCCATCCTTCCTTCACCAAACACAATGGACCTCTCACAGGGTGGCCAAACAAAAGTTCAAAAGGGCTGTAGCCAACCCCCTTCTGTGGGACCTCTCTGTAAGCAAAGAGCAGGCAGGGTAAAAGAATGTCCCATTTCCGCCTGAGCTTCTCTGGTAGTCCTTTTATCATGCCTTTAAGGGTCTTGTTAAATCTCTCCACAAGCCCATTGCATTGTGGATGATATGGGGTGGTAAACTTATAGTTTACTCCACATTCCTTCCACATTGCTTTTAGATAGCTGGACATAAAATTTGTCCCTCTATCTGATAGTACCTCCTTAGGAAAGCCCACTCTTGAGAAAACTGCAATGAGGGCTTTTGCCACCACAGGTGCTGTGGTGGTCCTTAGGGGAATAGCCTCTGGGTACCTGGTGGCATGATCCACTACCACCAGTATGAATCTGTTCCCAGATGCTGTTTGGGGGTCCATTGGACCCACAATATCAATTCCAACTCTCTCAAAGGGGACCCCCACCACAGGTAGTGGTATTAGGGGGGCCTTTGTTGTGCCACCTGACTTACCACTGGCTTGGCAAGTGACACAGGAGCGACAAAACTCCTTGACATCCTCTGACATGTGAGGCCAGTGAAAGTGTGGAACAAGCCTGTCCCACGTCTTGTTCTGGCCTAAGTGTCCTGCAAGGGGAATATCATGGGCCAAGGTAAGGAGGAATCCCCTAAACTGCAGAGGTATCACCAACCTCCTGGTCATGCCAGGCTTGGGGGTTCTAGCCTCTGAGTAAAGGAGTCCCTCATCCCAATACACTGTATGGGTACCTTGGGCATCCCCAGCAGCCTCAGCAGCAGCCTGCTGTCTGAGGGGTTCAAGGGAAGGGCAATCTAATTGAGCCTGCCTCAGGTCTGCCCTTGAGGGTCCCCCTGTCCCCAGAAACTCAACCTGGTCAGGTTCAAGCTCCTCAGAGACAGTCTCCTCTTGGACTGCAGAATCAGTTTCCTCTGAAACCTGATCCTCAACCTGGGGCAAGGTGGAAGGCGAGGCCTTTCCTCTCTTGCTCCTTCTCTTGGGTTGTGGCTGGTCTATTGTCTCAAGATCCACCACTGGTTCAGGAAGGCACTTCTTAGCCTGAGCCCTTGTCATGGCAAGGACATGCTCTGAAATCCCTAGCATTTCTGCATGAGTCCTGTACTCCACTTCTGACCATGCTGAGCTTTCAAGGTCATTGCCTAACAGACAGTCTACTGGTAGGTCTGCACTCACCACAACTTTCTTTAGGCCATCAACCCCTCCCCAGGAGAAGTTCACAACTGCCACACTATGGGAGGTAGTGGAGTTGCTTGCATTGGTTACTAGGTAGCTCTCTCCTAGTACAATCTGTCCAGGGTCCACAAAGCCAGGGGTCACCATGGTGACACTAGCACATGTGTCCCTGTAAGCTTGAGCCAGTTTCTCATTTATTAAGGGAGTCTGCCTGTATTTGCCCAGGTTAGTGGGGCTTACTGCAGTGGGCAACTCAATGTCCACATCATACAGGAGAACTGCCTGTGTAGGGACTCTGACTAGGCCAGATCCTACTTCAATACCCAGGGTCAACCCAGCTACACCCTTGGACTGTGTTCCACCACTGCTTACTGTACTTGGGGTTGCAGTTGCTTTAGGAGCTGTAGTGGTGGGAACTGGATTTGCCTTGGTGCACTCACTGCCCCAGTGTGAAACTGATTTGCAGGTATTACACCAAGGTGTCTTTGGACCTTTGTTCTTCTTCTTCTTGTTACCATTTTGGGAACCACCCTCCTTACTATTAGTTTGGGGGCCTGAAGACTTCTGGTCTTTTTCTTTATCTTTCTGATTCTGATTACCACCCTTCTGGTCTGTTTTCTTCTGGTCACCACCTTGGTTCTGGGGTTTCTGCTTAATCCTTGTTCTGACCCATTTGTCTGCCTTCTTTCCCAATTCTTGGGGAGAGGTCAGATCAGAGTCAATAAGGTATTGATGCAACAGCTGGTTTGTACAGTTATTAAGGATCTGTTCTCTCATCATAAGATTGTACAATCCTGTATAGTCTGAAACTTTACTTCCCTGTAACCAACCCTCCAAAGCCTTAGTGGCACACTCCACAAAATCAGTCCAGTCTTGAGTCTGTGCTTTCTGGGTGTCTCTGAACAACAACCTGTATTGCTCAGTGGTTAGGCCATACCCTTCAATGAGAGCACTCTTCAAAACAGAGTAGTTTTTGGCATCCTCAGGTCTAACTGTGAGGAGCCTGTCCCTCCCTTTCTCAGAAAAGGAGTACCACAAAATTGCAGCCCACTGATTCTCAGGAACCTGCTGTACCATGCAGGCTCTCTCAAGAGCAGTCATCCATTTGTGGATGTCATCCCCTTCTTTAAAGGGGGGCACAATTTTGGTCAGGTTTCTATTATCATAGGCCCTGTCTTTTTCTCTTGGAAAATTGCTGCCACCAGTGACATCTAAGCCACTTAATTTCTGCTCTCTTGCCAAGGCAAGTTTAGCTTGAGCTAAGGTAAGCTTAGCTTGACTCAGGGCTACCTCCTCTCTCTCTATCTGGAGTCTGACAGCCCTCATTCTAGCCCTATGCTCAGCTTTCTGAGAAGCACTCATGCCTCTCTCTGATTCTCTGGAGGCACTAGAAAGATGAGAGTCCCCTGAGGGAGATCTCACTCTTCTGTTGCCTGGGAGAATCACATGTTGGGTTCTGGGGAGGTGCTGGCCCTCTCCATTCCCCAGTAGGTCCAAGTTGGCCTGGCTAAGCCTACCAACTGGAACCTGGCTACCCTGATCCTGTACTTCTAAGTCCCCAGCATCTGAGTCCTCATCCAAGTCATCATCATCCTCCTCTTCAGGGGGATCAACTACAGGGGGGTTCTCTCCATTACCTGTGTCTAGGGAAGCTGCTTTAGCCTTCTCTAAGTCATCCTGTTCTAGGATTTCTACCAGGGTTAGGCAGGTGGGGCTTCTGCCCCTTTTTAACCCTCTTGCTTTGCACAAGACAATCAAGTCTCTGCGGGTTAGTTTGTCATATCCAGAAGTTGCCTGGGTAGGGTCAACTGTCACAGGACTAGACCCTGAGGCCTTTCCTGTGTCGGACATGGTTACTAGTGAGGTGTAAGTGGTGCACTTACCTACACTAAGTGTTTTCCTACTGGACCTTGCTAGTGAGTTGTAGTCAGGGGTGTGCTACTCCCTTCAACCTACAACTACTAAGTTCAGTAGAACTTAATATGCTAAGCTTTTGATTTTATATGTACCTAGAGGTACTTGATGTGATCTTTCAATTTGATATAAAGATTGCAATGGTAAAACAACAGCAAGCTCAAATCCCACCGCTGCCACCAATGTGAGAAGTTGGCCTGGTAGGGGATGTTTCCAATTCTGGAACCACCTATTACCTGACCAAACAATCCCCTTATGGTGTCTGGTTGTAAGTCAACCTTATTAGACAAGCTATCCTAGGGGTAGCATGGACTAAGCAGCCTAAAGGCTTAACTTAAGAGGTCGTGTTAAGCGAGCTGTTTTACCACATACAATCCTGTAATACCAAATGAAAGGACACCACACAAGTATATATTATAAAAATATATGTGTTTATTACTAAAAACAATCCCCAGTATTCTTTATGAATAAAGGGGCACAAGCGTTAAATCAAAAGCACTGTTTAAACATACAAAGTTGCACAATTATGGATGAGGGCAGGGGGCCACTCAAACCATATACTAAACAAGTGGTATAAGAGAGGCCACTCGAACAGTGGTTAGGCCTAGGGCCTAGGGAATCGCTGGGAGCAGTCAGGACAAGCAATGCTGAAGTCGGGAATGGCCCTCGGGATTCGGGAGATGTGCGGAAAGCGCACGCATGCACCAATGTTAACCAATGGTGCGTAAAAGTCAAATAGTTAAAGTTTAAGGACACTTCCGCTGAACCTAGAGGAACAAAACTTAACACACAGACCCTAGAGGTGTGCACCAGTGTGGGAACACCGGCGGAGCAAAGTTACCTCACCCACAGGAAGTGGGTGCACAGGGTCGAAGTGGCGTCGGGTTTTGACACGCAGGCTCTTGGTGCTTGAAGCTGAAAGGGCTGCAGGCAGGGTGAAGACGAAGTGTCCGGTGGAGTCCAAGGGTGGACTCAAGTTGTAGAGTACCTGAAAGCAGAGGGGACAGAGTCTGGGTCACTCAGCAGTGACCAGGGTGGAACCAGGACGGAACCAGGCAATGTCGGGCGCAATCAGGTGGTCGTCGAGGCGCTTCTCTTCGCTGTCACGTGGGCTCTGGGGCATCTGCGACGTCCAGGAGCAGGTCACGATCTGTCCCACGCAGGCTCTCACCGTCGGTGCAGTCGGCTTCCGGTTTGGAGCAAACAAGCCTTGGTAAGAGCAATCCACGCGGGATTGGAAGATGGCGTCTCACTCGGTCCAGGAAGGTCAGAGTCGGGGCTCCCTTTCAGGGGAGCTGGTGTGGATCTGGAGCAACCAGAATCACGAGTCTTCTTTTGTAGTTCGTCGGCACAGGGACCACAAGCCAGCTGGCAAGTGACCGGCCAACGCGTTGAGCCAAATCGTGCCAAAGGGCCCCACGCAGCACTCGTCGAGTGTGGAGGGCTGAACTTCGGCTCAGGAGTAGCTCAGGGTGGGGGCTTCTCAAACCCCGGTGTACAGCTTCGAGGGTCACTCGTGGGCTGCACGGTCAGCGTCTCGTGGTCACTTCAAGATGGCGTGCCCCACGCTTCCGGTCGCCTCCACGGGTCTCAGCTTTGCAGGGACTGTGGATCGGGCTGTTAGAAGCTGGGCAGGCTTGATCTCGTCAATCTCAGTCGCTCGAGTTCCGGCGGGAACTGCAACCAAGTAGACGTCGAGGGCTGGATGGTGCCTGCTGCTGCAGGGTGGTCACTCCTTGACCACAAGGGAGATTCTTCGGGCTTCCACGTTGAGATGGAGGGCGAAGGGTCCAGAATATCGTTTCAAATGTTTCTTCCAGGAAATCTGATGTGCATTGGCACTGCTCCCACTCTTATTCGAATCTGGTGGGCGTGATTACCTGCTAGGTCCCCTCCTATGGGTGGGACCCAGGAAGTGGGTGGATACACCCCCTCCCTTTGATCCAGGCCGCCCTGGCACGAGGGCTGGAGTGCCCCAGAACCGGTTTGGCCGGATTATGCAAGGGGCAGCCTTGTGCGCCCCAGGCAGTGTCTGGTTTCTTTCAAACCTCCCTGCTACAATACACTATCTCCTGTCTGGAGGGCGGTGACACCCTCCTGTGACAGGAAACTCTTTGTCCAGGACCCCCTTGACTGGGTTTCGGTCAGCTCCAGGGGTCCAGACATTTGTCTGTGGCAGAGGCATCCATTTTGTGGATCTTAAGGCCTTTGGAGAAATCAACCGCATTAAAGTGAAGTAACATGTCTTACCCCTCTAGAGGGGTGGAATGCCATCCCCGTCGCCAGAACTGGCGAGGGGATGGTATTCCAAAGCGTATGACACCTTACACGACATGTTTTGATAAAGCCAAACCAGAGTTGCTAAATAACCGCGAGGATTATAAGGCACTTAATAGTATATGGTATGGCATTATCCTGAAACAGCTTAGGGATTTGTTCCCGACGGCTGCAGACAGGCTCAGCTCATGCTAGAGCTCCATCTCACATAAAAACCATGCACCCAGCCTCCAGGATTGGTGAGGCCTGTCTATAGGAGTGGCTCACAGGTTTACATGTGTCCAGATATAGGTTTAGACATAGGTATACTATATCTAAGCAAGGGGTGTGTACACCACCTTACCCCAGCTGAGTGATCAGCCAGTTGTGTCAATTTAAGAACCAGCCAGGGGTGGCAAAAGGTATGCTGCAGCCCCTGGTAGGCCTTAGTGGCTCCTGTGCCCTGTGCACCTATAGTGCATTCTACAGGGGCTGACAAGGAGTCCATTTCCAATTGGTATGTGCCTATAGCACATGTGTCATTAATTTAGTGAGAGAACAGCAGGCTGGGGGTCTGATCAGCAGGCCCACAGCCTCAGTAGTCGAAAACCAGTGAAGCAAAAAGCAAAAATTTGGGGTGACCATAGGATAGCAGACCCTACTCTCCTACAGTATTACAGGATTGTATGTGGTAAAACAGCTCGCTTAACACGACCTCTTAAGTTAAGCCTTTAGGCTGCTTAGTCCATGCTACCACTAGGATAGCTTGTCTAATAAGGTTGACTTACAACCAGACACCATAAGGGGATTGTTTGGTCAGGTAGTAGGTGGTTCCAGAATTGGAAACATCCCCTACCAGGCCAACTTCTCACATTGGTGAGCAGCGGTGCGGATTTGAGCTTGCTGTTGTTTTACCATTGCAATCTTTATATCAAATTGAAAGATCACATCAAGTACCTCTAGGTACATATAAAATCAAAAGCTTAGCATATTAAGTTCTACTGAACTTAGTAGTTGTAGGTTGAAGGGAGTAGCACACCCCTGACTACAACTCACTAGCAAGGTCCAGTAGGAAAACACTTAGTGTAGGTAAGTGCACCACTTACACCTCACTAGTAACCATGTCCGACACAGGAAAGGCCTCAGGGTCTAGTCCTGTGACAGTTGACCCTACCCAGGCAACTTCTGGATATGACAAACTAACCCGCAGAGACTTGATTGTCTTGTGCAAAGCAAGAGGGTTAAAAAGGGGCAGAAGCCCCACCTGCCTAACCCTGATAGGACTCCTAGAACAGGATGACTTAGAGAGGGCAAAAGCAGCTTCCCTAGATACAGGAACTGAAGGGAACCCCCCTGCAGTTGATCCCCCTGAAGAGGAGGATGATGATGACTTGGATGAGGACTCAGAAGTTGAGGACTTAGAAGTACAGGATCAGGGTAGCCAGGTTCCAGTTGGTAGGCTTAGCCAGGCCAACTTGGACCTACTGGGGAATGGAGAGGGCCAGCACCTCCCCAGAACCCAACATGTGATTCTCCCAGGCAACAGAAGAGTGAGATCTCCCTCAGGGGACTCTCATCTTTCTAGTGCCTCCAGAGAATCAGAGAGAGGCATGAGTGCTTCTCAGAAAGCTGAGCATAGGGCTAGAATGAGGGCTGTCAGACTCCAGATAGAGAGAGAGGAGGTAGCCCTGAGTCAAGCTAAGCTTACCTTAGCTCAAGCTAAACTTGCCTTGGCAAGAGAGCAGAAATTAAGTGGCTTAGATGTCACTGGTGGCAGCAATTTTCCAAGAGAAAAAGACAGGGCCTATGATAATAGAAACCTGACCAAAATTGTGCCCCCCTTTAAAGAAGGGGATGACATCCACAAATGGATGACTGCTCTTGAGAGAGCCTGCATGGTACAGCAGGTTCCTGAGAATCAGTGGGCTGCAATTTTGTGGTACTCCTTTTCTGAGAAAGGGAGGGACAGGCTCCTCACAGTTAGACCTGAGGATGCCAAAAACTACTCTGTTTTGAAGAGTGCTCTCATTGAAGGGTATGGCCTAACCACTGAGCAATACAGGTTGTTGTTCAGAGACACCCAGAAAGCACAGACTCAAGACTGGACTGATTTTGTGGAGTGTGCCACTAAGGCTTTGGAGGGTTGGTTACAGGGAAGTAAAGTTTCAGACTATACAGGATTGTACAATCTTATGATGAGAGAACAGATCCTTAATAACTGTACAAACCAGCTGTTGCATCAATACCTTATTGACTCTGATCTGACCTCTCCCCAAGAATTGGGAAAGAAGGCAGACAAATGGGTCAGAACAAGGATTAAGCAGAAACCCCAGAACCAAGGTGGTGACCAGAAGAAAACAGACCAGAAGGGTGGTAATCAGAATCAGAAAGATAAAGAAAAAGACCAGAAGTCTTCAGGCCCCCAAACTAATAGTAAGGAGGGTGGTTCCCAAAATGGTAACAAGAAGAAGAAGAACAAAGGTCCAAAGACACCTTGGTGTAATACCTGCAAATCAGTTTCACACTGGGGCAGTGAGTGCACCAAGGCAAATCCAGTTCCCACCACTACAGCTCCTAAAGCAACTGCAACCCCAAGTACAGTAAGCAGTGGTGGAACACAGTCCAAGGGTGTAGCTGGGTTGACCCTGGGTATTGAAGTAGGATCTGGCCTAGTCAGAGTCCCTACACAGGCAGTTCTCCTGTATGATGTGGACATTGAGTTGCCCACTGCAGTAAGCCCCACTAACCTGGGCAAATACAGGCAGACTCCCTTAATAAATGAGAAACTGGCTCAAGCTTACAGGGACACATGTGCTAGTGTCACCATGGTGACCCCTGGCTTTGTGGACCCTGGACAGATTGTACTAGGAGAGAGCTACCTAGTAACCAATGCAAGCAACTCCACTACCTCCCATAGTGTGGCAGTTGTGAACTTCTCCTGGGGAGGGGTTGATGGCCTAAAGAAAGTTGTGGTGAGTGCAGACCTACCAGTAGACTGTCTGTTAGGCAATGACCTTGAAAGCTCAGCATGGTCAGAAGTGGAGTACAGGACTCATGCAGAAATGCTAGGGATTTCAGAGCATGTCCTTGCCATGACAAGGGCTCAGGCTAAGAAGTGCCTTCCTGAACCAGTGGTGGATCTTGAGACAATAGACCAGCCACAACCCAAGAGAAGGAGCAAGAGAGGAAAGGCCTCGCCTTCCACCTTGCCCCAGGTTGAGGATCAGGTTTCAGAGGAAACTGATTCTGCAGTCCAAGAGGAGACTGTCTCTGAGGAGCTTGAACCTGACCAGGTTGAGTTTCTGGGGACAGGGGGACCCTCAAGGGCAGACCTGAGGCAGGCTCAATTAGATTGCCCTTCCCTTGAACCCCTCAGACAGCAGGCTGCTGCTGAGGCTGCTGGGGATGCCCAAGGTACCCATACTGTGTATTGGGATGAGGGACTCCTTTACTCAGAGGCTAGAGCCCCCAAGCCTGGCATGACCAGGAGGTTGGTGATACCTCTGCAGTTTAGGGGATTCCTCCTTACCTTGGCCCATGATATTCCCCTTGCAGGACACTTAGGCCAGAACAAGACGTGGGACAGGCTTGTTCCACACTTTCACTGGCCTCACATGTCAGAGGATGTCAAGGAGTTTTGTCGCTCCTGTGTCACTTGCCAAGCCAGTGGTAAGTCAGGTGGCACAACAAAGGCCCCCCTAATACCACTACCTGTGGTGGGGGTCCCCTTTGAGAGAGTTGGAATTGATATTGTGGGTCCAATGGACCCCCAAACAGCATCTGGGAACAGATTCATACTGGTGGTAGTGGATCATGCCACCAGGTACCCAGAGGCTATTCCCCTAAGGACCACCACAGCACCTGTGGTGGCAAAAGCCCTCATTGCAGTTTTCTCAAGAGTGGGCTTTCCTAAGGAGGTACTATCAGATAGAGGGACAAATTTTATGTCCAGCTATCTAAAAGCAATGTGGAAGGAATGTGGAGTAAACTATAAGTTTACCACCCCATATCATCCACAATGCAATGGGCTTGTGGAGAGATTTAACAAGACCCTTAAAGGCATGATAAAAGGATTACCAGAGAAGCTCAGGCGGAAATGGGACATTCTTTTACCCTGCCTGCTCTTTGCTTACAGAGAGGTCCCACAGAAGGGGGTTGGCTACAGCCCTTTTGAACTTTTGTTTGGCCACCCTGTGAGAGGTCCATTGTGTTTGGTGAAGGAAGGATGGGAGTTACCTCTCAAAAAGCCCAAACTAGACATAGTGGACTATGTACTTGGTCTCCGCTCCAGGATGGCTGAGTACATGGAAAGAGCATCCAAAAACCTGGAGGCCAGCCAAGAATTGCAGAAAGCTTGGCATGACCAAAAGGCTGTACTGGTAGAGTTCCAACCAGGACAGAAGGTATGGGTACTGGAGCCAGTGGCTCCAGCAGCACTCCAAGACAAATGGAGTGGACCCTATCCTATTATTGAGAAGAAAGGGGAAGTCACCTACTTGGTAGACTTTGGAACACCCAGGAGCCCTCACAGGGTAATCCATGTGAATCGCTTGAAAGCATTTGTAGACAGGGAGGACATGAGCTTGCTCATGGCCACAGATGGGGAACAGGAGGAAGAGAGTGACCCTCTCCCAGACCTGCTCTCCCAGAACCCTGATGATGGTTCAGTTGATGGAGTAGCCTTGGCAGGCAGCCTCACTGACCAGCAACAGAGGGACTGCAGACAAGTTTTGCAGGCTCACAGGCAAATGTTTTCACTCACACCCAGCCAAACTGACTGGTGTACCCATGTTGTGGACACTGGTGACAGTCTGCCTGTCAAGAATAAGATCTACAGGCAACCTGATCATGTCAGGGATTGCATCAAGGCTGAGGTGCAAAAGATGTTGGAGCTTGGAGTGATTGAGCCATCAGAGAGCCCATGGGCCAGCCCAGTAGTCCTGGTGCCAAAACCTCATACCCAAGATGGTAAGAGAGAAATGAGGTTTTGCGTGGATTACAGGGGTCTCAATGCTGTCACTAGGACAGATGCTCACCCCATTCCAAGAGCAGATGAGCTCATTGACAGATTGGCTTCTGCCAAGTTTCTGAGCACATTTGATCTGACAGCTGGCTACTGGCAAATCAGACTAGCTGAGGAGTCAAAGGCCAAGACAGCATTCTCTACCCCTAGTGGGCATTATCAGTTTGTGGTAATGCCCTTTGGTTTGAAGAATGCACCTGCCACTTTCCAAAGGTTGGTGAACCAAGTCCTTACTGGGTTGGATGACTTTTGTGCAGCTTATCTGGATGATATTGCTGTCTTTAGCTCCACCTGGGAGGATCACCTGATCCACCTGAAGAAAGTTTTGGAGGCCCTGCAAAAGGCAGGCCTAACTATCAAGGCCACAAAGTGCCAGATAGGGCAGAGTAAGGTTGTATACCTGGGCCACCTAGTAGGTGGAGGCCAGGTTCAGCCACTGGAAAGCAAAATCCAGGCCATACAGGACTGGGCTCCTCCAGTTACCCAGACACAAGTCAGAGCCTTCTTGGGCCTGACTGGGTATTACAGAAAGTTTGTGAAGAACTATGGGTCTATAGTGACACCATTAAATGACTTGACATCCAAGAAGATGCCAAAAAAGGTTCAGTGGACAGTTAGCTGTCAGAAGGCATTTGAAGACCTGAAGAAGGCCATGTGCTCTGCACCTATCCTAAAGAGTCCTGACTACTCCAAACAGTTCATTGTTCAGACAGATGCTTCTGAGTTGGGGGTGGGAGCTGTACTCTCACAACTTAATCAAGATGGTCAAGACCAGCCAATTGCTTTCATTAGCAGGAGGCTAACCCCAAGAGAAAAACGTTGGTCAGCCATTGAGAGGGAGGCCTTTGCTGTGGTTTGGGCATTAAAGAAGTTGAGGTCCTACTTGTTTGGAACTCACTTCCTGGTGCAAACAGACCATAAGCCCCTCTTATGGCTTAATCAGATGAAGGGTGAAAATCCCAAACTGCTCAGGTGGTCCATTTCCCTACAGGGGATGGACTTTACAGTGGAGCACCGCCCAGGGACTGACCATGGTAATGCAGATGGTCTCTCCAGGTACTTCCACTTAGAACATGAAGACTTATCTGGTCAAGGTTAGTTTAATGTCCCTGCGTTTGGGGGGGGGTTGTGTAGGAGAGTAGGGTCTGCTATCCTATGGTCACCCCAAATTTTTGCTTTTTGCTTCACTGGTTTTCGACTACTGAGGCTGTGGGCCTGCTGATCAGACCCCCAGCCTGCTGTTCTCTCACTAAATTAATGACACATGTGCTATAGGCACATACCAATTGGAAATGGACTCCTTGTCAGCCCCTGTAGAATGCACTATAGGTGCACAGGGCACAGGAGCCACTAAGGCCTACCAGGGGCTGCAGCATATCTTTTGCCACCCCTGGCTGGTTCTTAAATTGACACAACTGGCTGATCACTCAGCTGGGGTAAGGTGGTGTACACACCCCTTGCTTAGATATAGTATACCTATGTCTAAACCTATATCTGGACACATGTAAACCTGTGAGCCACTCCTATAGACAGGCCTCACCAATCCTGGAGGCTGGGTGCTTGGTTTTTATGTGAGATGGAGCTCTAGCATGAGCTGAGCCTGTCTGCAGCCGTCGGGAACAAATCCCTAAGCTGTTTCAGGATAATGCCATACCATATACTATTAAGTGCCTTATAATCCTCGCGGTTATTTAGCAACTCTGGTTTGGCTTTATCAAAACATGTCGTGTAAGGTGTCATACGCTTTGGAATACCATCCCCTCGCCAGTTCTGGCGACGGGGATGGCATTCCACCCCTCTAGAGGGGTAAGACATGTTACTTCACTTTAATGCGGTTGATTTCTCCAAAGGCCTTAAGATCCACAAAATGGATGCCTCTGCCACAGACAAATGTCTGGACCCCTGGAGCTGGCCGAAACCCAGTCAAGGGGGTCCTGGACAAAGGGTTTCCTGTCACAGGAGGGTGTCACCGCCCTCCAGACAGGAGATAGTGTATTGTAGCAGGGAGGTTTGAAAGAAACCAGACACTGCCTGGGGCGCACAAGGCTGCCCCTTGCATAATCCGGCCAAACCGGTTCTGGGGCACTCCAGCCCTCGTGCCAGGGCGGCCTGGATCAAAGGAAGGGGGTGTATCCACCCACTTCCTGGGTCCCACCCATAGGAGGGGACCTAGCAGGTAATCACGCCCACCAGATTCGAATAAGAGTGGGAGCAGTGCCAATGCACATCAGATTTCCTGGAAGAAACATTTGAAACGATATTCTGGACCCTTCGCCCTCCATCTCAACGTGGAAGCCCGAAGAATCTCCCTTGTGGTCAAGGAGTGACCACCCTGCAGCAGCAGGCACCATCCAGCCCTCGACGTCTACTTAGTTGCAGTTCCCGCCGGAACTCGAGCGACTGAGATCGACGAGATCAAGCCTGCCCAGCTTCTAACAGCCCGATCCACAGTCCATGCAAAGCTGAGACCCGTGGAGGCGACCGGAAGCGTGGGGCACGCCATCTTGAAGTGACCACGAGACGCTGACCGTGCAGCCCACGAGTGACCCTCAAAGCTGTACACCGGGGTTTGAGAAGCCCCCACCCTGAGCTACTCCTGAGCCGAAGTTCAGCCCTCCACACTCGACGAGTGCTGCGTGGGGCCCTTTGGCACGATTTGGCTCAACGCGTTGGCCCGGTCACTTGCCAGCTGGCTTGTGGTCCCTGTGCCGACGAACTACCAAAGAAGACTCGTGAATCTGGTTGCTCCAGATCCACACCAGCTCCCCTGAAAAGGAGCCCCGACTCTGACCTTCCTGGTCCGAGTGAGAAGCAATCTTCCGATCCTGCGTGGATTGCTCTTACCAAGGCTTGTTTGCTCCAAACCTGAAGCCGACTGCACCGACGGTGAGAGCCTGCGTGGGACAGATCGTGACCTGCTCCTGGACGTCGCAGATGCCCCAGAGCCCACGTGACAGCGGAGAGAAGCTCCTCGACGACCACCTGATTGCGCCCGACATTGCCTGGTTCCGTCCTGGTTCCACCCTGGTCACTGCTGAGTGACCCAGACTCTGTCCCCTCTGCTTTCAGGTACTCTACAACTTGAGTCCACCCTTGGACTCCACCGGACACTTCGTCTTCACCCTGCCTGCAGCCCTTTCAGCTCCAAGCACCAAGAGCCTGCGTGTCAAAACCCGACGCCACTTCGACCCTGTGCACCCACTTCCTGTGGGTGAGGTAACTTTGCTCCGCCGGTGTTCCCACACTGGTGCACACCTCTAGGGTCTGTGTGTTAAGTTTTGTTCCTCTAGGTTCAGCGGAAGTGTCCTTAAACTTTAACTATTTGACTTTTACGCACCATTGGTTAACATTGGTGCATGCGTGCGCTTTCCGCACATCTCCCGAATCCCGAGGGCCATTCCCGACTTCAGCATTGCTTGTCCTGACTGCTCCCAGCGATTCCCTAGGCCCTAGGCCTAACCACTGTTCGAGTGGCCTCTCTTATACCACTTGTTTAGTATATGGTTTGAGTGGCCCCCCGCCCTCATCCATAATTGTGCAACTTTGTATGTTTAAACAGTGCTTTTGATTTAACGCTTGTGCCCCTTTATTCATAAAGAATACTGGGGATTGTTTTTAGTAATAAACACATATATTTTATAATATATACTTGTGTGGTGTCCTTTCATTTGGTATTACAGGATTGTATGTGGTAAAACAGCTCGCTTAACACGACCTCTTAAGTTAAGCCTTTAGGCTGCTTAGTCCATGCTACCACTAGGATAGCTTGTCTAATAAGGTTGACTTACAACCAGACACCATAAGGGGATTGTTTGGTCAGGTAGTAGGTGGTTCCAGAATTGGAAACATCCCCTACCAGGCCAACTTCTCACAAGTAGGGTCTGCTATCCTATGGTCACCCCAAATTTTTGCTTTTTGCTTCACTGGTTTTCGACTACTGAGGCTGTGGGCCTGCTGATCAGACCCCCAGCCTGCTGTTCTCTCACTAAATTAATGACACATGTGCTATAAGCACATACCAATTGGAAATGGACTCCTTGTCAGCCCCTGTAGAATGCACTATAGGTGCACAGGGCACAGGAGCCACTAAGGCCTACCAGGGGCTGCAGCATATCTTTTGCCACCCCTGGCTGGTTCTTAAATTGACACAACTGGCTGATCACTCAGCTGGGGTAAGGTGGTGTACACACCCCTTGCTTAGATATAGTATACCTATGTCTAAACCTATATCTGGACACATGTAAACCTGTGAGCCACTCCTATAGACAGGCCTCACCAATCCTGGAGGCTGGGTGCATGGTTTTTATGTGAGATGGAGCTCTAGCATGAGCTGAGCCTGTCTGCAGCCGTCGGGAACAAATCCCTAAGCTGTTTCAGGATAATGCCATACCATATACTATTAAGTGCCTTATAATCCTCGCGGTTATTTAGCAACTTTGGTTTGTGTGAGAAGTTGGCCTGGTAGGGGATGTTTCCAATTCTGGAACCACCTACTACCTGACCAAACAATCCCCTTATGGTGTCTGGTTGTAAGTCAACCTTATTAGACAAGCTATCCTAGGGGTAGCATGGACTAAGCAGCCTAAAGGCTTAACTTAAGAGGTCGTGTTAAGCGAGCTGTCTTACCACATACAATCCTGTAATACCAAATGAAAGGACACCACACAAGTATATATTATAAAAATATATGTGTTTATTACTAAAAACAATCCCCAGTATTCTTTATGAATAAAGGGGCACAAGCGTTAAATCAAAAGCACTGTTTAAACATACAAGTTGCACAATTATGGATGAGGGCAGGGGGCCACTCAAACCATATACTAAACAAGTGGTATAAGAGAGGCCACTCGAACAGTGGTTAGGCCTAGGGCCTAGGGAATCGCTGGGAGCAGTCAGGACAAGCAATGCTGAAGTCGGGAATGGCCCTCGGGATTCGGGAGATGTGCGGAAAGCGCACGCATGCACCAATGTTAACCAATGGTGCGTAAAAGTCAAATAGTTAAAGTTTAAGGACACTTCCGCTGAACCTAGAGGAACAAAACTTAACACACAGACCCTAGAGGTGTGCACCAGTGTGGGAACACCGGCGGAGCAAAGTTACCTCACCCACAGGAAGTGGGTGCACAGGGTCGAAGTGGCGTCGGGTTTTGACACGCAGGCTCTTGGTGCTTGAAGCTGAAAGGGCTGCAGGCAGGGTGAAGACGAAGTGTCCGGTGGAGTCCAAGGGTGGACTCAAGTTGTAGAGTACCTGAAAGCAGAGGGGACAGAGTCTGGGTCACTCAGCAGTGACCAGGGTGGAACCAGGACGGAACCAGGCAATGTCGGGCGCAATCAGGTGGTCGTCGAGGCGCTTCTCTTCGCTGTCACGTGGGCTCTGGGGCATCTGCGACGTCCAGGAGCAGGTCACGATCTGTCCCACGCAGGCTCTCACCGTCGGTGCAGTCGGCTTCCGGTTTGGAGCAAACAAGCCTTGGTAAGAGCAATCCACGCGGGATTGGAAGATGGCGTCTTACTCGGACCAGGAAGGTCAGAGTCGGGGCTCCCTTTCAGGGGAGCTGGTGTGGATCTGGAGCAACCAGAATCACGAGTCTTCTTTTGTAGTTCGTCGGCACAGGGACCACAAGCCAGCTGGCAAGTGACCGGGCCAACGCGTTGAGCCAAATCGTGCCAAAGGGCCCCACGCAGCACTCGTCGAGTGTGGAGGGCTGAACTTCGGCTCAGGAGTAGCTCAGGGTGGGGGCTTCTCAAACCCCGGTGTACAGCTTCGAGGGTCACTCGTGGGCTGCACGGTCAGCGTCTCGTGGTCACTTCAAGATGGCGTGCCCCACGCTTCCGGTCGCCTCCACGGGTCTCAGCTTTGCAGGGACTGTGGATCGGGCTGTTAGAAGCTGGGCAGGCTTGATCTCGTCGATCTCAGTCGCTCGAGTTCCGGCGGGAACTGCAACCAAGTAGACGTCGAGGGCTGGATGGTGCCTGCTGCTGCAGGGTGGTCACTCCTTGACCACAAGGGAGATTCTTCGGGCTTCCACGTTGAGATGGAGGGCGAAGGGTCCAGAATATCGTTTCAAATGTTTCTTCCAGGAAATCTGATGTGCATTGGCACTGCTCCCACTCTTATTCGAATCTGGTGGGCGTGATTACCTGCTAGGTCCCCTCCTATGGGTGGGACCCAGGAAGTGGGTGGATACACCCCCTTCCTTTGATCCAGGCCGCCCTGGCACGAGGGCTGGAGTGCCCCAGAACCGGTTTGGCCGGATTATGCAAGGGGCAGCCTTGTGCGCCCCAGGCAGTGTCTGGTTTCTTTCAAACCTCCCTGCTACAATACACTATCTCCTGTCTGGAGGGCGGTGACACCCTCCTGTGACAGGAAACCCTTTGTCCAGGACCCCCTTGACTGGGTTTCGGTCAGCTCCAGGGGTCCAGACATTTGTCTGTGGCAGAGGCATCCATTTTGTGGATCTTAAGGCCTTTGGAGAAATCAACCGCATTAAAGTGAAGTAACATGTCTTACCCCTCTAGAGGGGTGGAATGCCATCCCCGTCGCCAGAACTGGCGAGGGGATGGTATTCCAAAGCGTATGACACCTTACACGACATGTTTTGATAAAGCCAAACCAGAGTTGCTAAATAACCGCGAGGATTATAAGGCACTTAATAGTATATGGTATGGCATTATCCTGAAACAGCTTAGGGATTTGTTCCCGACGGCTGCAGACAGGCTCAGCTCATGCTAGAGCTCCATCTCACATAAAAACCATGCACCCAGCCTCCAGGATTGGTGAGGCCTGTCTATAGGAGTGGCTCACAGGTTTACATGTGTCCAGATATAGGTTTAGACATAGGTATACTATATCTAAGCAAGGGGTGTGTACACCACCTTACCCCAGCTGAGTGATCAGCCAGTTGTGTCAATTTAAGAACCAGCCAGGGGTGGCAAAAGATATGCTGCAGCCCCTGGTAGGCCTTAGTGGCTCCTGTGCCCTGTGCACCTATAGTGCATTCTACAGGGGCTGACAAGGAGTCCATTTCCAATTGGTATGTGCCTATAGCACATGTGTCATTAATTTAGTGAGAGAACAGCAGGCTGGGGGTCTGATCAGCAGGCCCACAGCCTCAGTAGTCGAAAACCAGTGAAGCAAAAAGCAAAAATTTGGGGTGACCATAGGATAGCAGACCCTACTCTCCTACACAACCCCCCCCCAAACGCAGGGACATTAAACTAACCTTGACCAGATAAGTCTTCATGTTCTAAGTGGAAGTACCTGGAGAGACCATCTGCATTACCATGGTCAGTCCCTGGGCGGTGCTCCACTGTAAAGTCCATCCCCTGTAGGGAAATGGACCACCTGAGCAGTTTGGGATTTTCACCCTTCATCTGATTAAGCCATAAGAGGGGCTTATGGTCTGTTTGCACCAGGAAGTGAGTTCCAAACAAGTAGGACCTCAACTTCTTTAATGCCCAAACCACAGCAAAGGCCTCCCTCTCAATGGCTGACCAACGTTTTTCTCTTGGGGTTAGCCTCCTGCTAATGAAAGCAATTGGCTGGTCTTGACCATCTTGATTAAGTTGTGAGAGTACAGCTCCCACCCCCAACTCAGAAGCATCTGTCTGAACAATGAACTGTTTGGAGTAGTCAGGACTCTTTAGGATAGGTGCAGAGCACATGGCCTTCTTCAGGTCTTCAAATGCCTTCTGACAGCTAACTGTCCACTGAACCTTTTTTGGCATCTTCTTGGATGTCAAGTCATTTAATGGTGTCACTATAGACCCATAGTTTTTCACAAACTTTCTGTAATACCCAGTCAGGCCCAAGAAGGCTCTGACTTGTGTCTGGGTAACTGGAGGAGCCCAGTCCTGTATGGCCTGGATTTTGCTTTCCAGTGGCTGAACCTGGCCTCCACCTACTAGGTGGCCCAGGTATACAACCTTACTCTGCCCTATCTGGCACTTTGTGGCCTTGATAGTTAGGCCTGCCTTTTGCAGGGCCTCCAAAACTTTCTTCAGGTGGATCAGGTGATCCTCCCAGGTGGAGCTAAAGACAGCAATATCATCCAGATAAGCTGCACAAAAGTCATCCAACCCAGTAAGGACTTGGTTCACCAACCTTTGGAAAGTGGCAGGTGCATTCTTCAAACCAAAGGGCATTACCACAAACTGATAATGCCCACTAGGGGTAGAGAATGCTGTCTTGGCCTTTGACTCCTCAGCTAGTCTGATTTGCCAGTAGCCAGCTGTCAGATCAAATGTGCTCAGAAACTTGGCAGAAGCCAATCTGTCAATGAGCTCATCTGCTCTTGGAATGGGGTGAGCATCTGTCCTAGTGACAGCATTGAGACCCCTGTAATCCACGCAAAACCTCATTTCTCTCTTACCATCTTGGGTATGAGGTTTTGGCACCAGGACTACTGGGCTGGCCCATGGGCTCTCTGATGGCTCAATCACTCCAAGCTCCAACATCTTTTGCACCTCAGCCTTGATGCAATCCCTGACATGATCAGGTTGCCTGTAGATCTTATTCTTGACAGGCAGACTGTCACCAGTGTCCACAACATGGGTACACCAGTCAGTTTGGCTGGGTGTGAGTGAAAACATTTGCCTGTGAGCCTGCAAAACTTGTCTGCAGTCCCTCTGTTGCTGGTCAGTGAGGCTGCCTGCCAAGGCTACTCCATCAACTGAACCATCATCAGGGTTCTGGGAAAGCAGGTCTGGGAGAGGGTCACTCTCTTCCTCCTGTTCCCCATCTGTGGCCATGAGCAAGCTCATGTCCTCCCTGTCTACAAATGCTTTCAAGCGATTCACATGGATTACCCTGTGAGGGCTCCGGGGTGTTCCAAAGTCTACCAAGTAGGTGACTTCCCCTTTCTTCTCAATAATAGGATAGGGTCCACTCCATTTGTCTTGGAGTGCTGCTGGAGCCACTGGCTCCAGTACCCATACCTTCTGTCCTGGTTGGAACTCTACCAGTACAGCCTTTTGGTCATGCCAAGCTTTCTGCAATTCTTGGCTGGCCTCCAGGTTTTTGGATGCTCTTTCCATGTACTCAGCCATCCTGGAGCGGAGACCAAGTACATAGTCCACTATGTCTAGTTTGGGCTTTTTGAGAGGTAACTCCCATCCTTCCTTCACCAAACACAATGGACCTCTCACAGGGTGGCCAAACAAAAGTTCAAAAGGGCTGTAGCCAACCCCCTTCTGTGGGACCTCTCTGTAAGCAAAGAGCAGGCAGGGTAAAAGAATGTCCCATTTCCGCCTGAGCTTCTCTGGTAATCCCTTTATCATGCCTTTAAGGGTCTTGTTAAATCTCTCCACAAGCCCATTGCATTGTGGATGATATGGGGTGGTAAACTTATAGTTTACTCCACATTCCTTCCACATTGCTTTTAGATAGCTGGACATAAAATTTGTCCCTCTATCTGATAGTACCTCCTTAGGAAAGCCCACTCTTGAGAAAACTGCAATGAGGGCTTTTGCCACCACAGGTGCTGTGGTGGTCCTTAGGGGAATAGCCTCTGGGTACCTGGTGGCATGATCCACTACCACCAGTATGAATCTGTTCCCAGATGCTGTTTGGGGGTCCATTGGACCCACAATATCAATTCCAACTCTCTCAAAGGGGACCCCCACCACAGGTAGTGGTATTAGGGGGGCCTTTGTTGTGCCACCTGACTTACCACTGGCTTGGCAAGTGACACAGGAGCGACAAAACTCCTTGACATCCTCTGACATGTGAGGCCAGTGAAAGTGTGGAACAAGCCTGTCCCACGTCTTGTTCTGGCCTAAGTGTCCTGCAAGGGGAATATCATGGGCCAAGGTAAGGAGGAATCCCCTAAACTGCAGAGGTATCACCAACCTCCTGGTCATGCCAGGCTTGGGGGTTCTAGCCTCTGAGTAAAGGAGTCCCTCATCCCAATACACAGTATGGGTACCTTGGGCATCCCCAGCAGCCTCAGCAGCAGCCTGCTGTCTGAGGGGTTCAAGGGAAGGGCAATCTAATTGAGCCTGCCTCAGGTCTGCCCTTGAGGGTCCCCCTGTCCCCAGAAACTCAACCTGGTCAGGTTCAAGCTCCTCAGAGACAGTCTCCTCTTGGACTGCAGAATCAGTTTCCTCTGAAACCTGATCCTCAACCTGGGGCAAGGTGGAAGGCGAGGCCTTTCCTCTCTTGCTCCTTCTCTTGGGTTGTGGCTGGTCTATTGTCTCAAGATCCACCACTGGTTCAGGAAGGCACTTCTTAGCCTGAGCCCTTGTCATGGCAAGGACATGCTCTGAAATCCCTAGCATTTCTGCATGAGTCCTGTACTCCACTTCTGACCATGCTGAGCTTTCAAGGTCATTGCCTAACAGACAGTCTACTGGTAGGTCTGCACTCACCACAACTTTCTTTAGGCCATCAACCCCTCCCCAGGAGAAGTTCACAACTGCCACACTATGGGAGGTAGTGGAGTTGCTTGCATTGGTTACTAGGTAGCTCTCTCCTAGTACAATCTGTCCAGGGTCCACAAAGCCAGGGGTCACCATGGTGACACTAGCACATGTGTCCCTGTAAGCTTGAGCCAGTTTCTCATTTATTAAGGGAGTCTGCCTGTAATTTGCCCAGGTTAGTGGGGCTTACTGCAGTGGGCAACTCAATGTCCACATCATACAGGAGAACTGCCTGTGTAGGGACTCTGACTAGGCCAGATCCTACTTCAATACCCAGGGTCAACCCAGCTACACCCTTGGACTGTGTTCCACCACTGCTTACTGTACTTGGGGTTGCAGTTGCTTTAGGAGCTGTAGTGGTGGGAACTGGATTTGCCTTGGTGCACTCACTGCCCCAGTGTGAAACTGATTTGCAGGTATTACACCAAGGTGTCTTTGGACCTTTGTTCTTCTTCTTCTTGTTACCATTTTGGGAACCACCCTCCTTACTATTAGTTTGGGGGCCTGAAGACTTCTGGTCTTTTTCTTTATCTTTCTGATTCTGATTACCACCCTTCTGGTCTGTTTTCTTCTGGTCACCACCTTGGTTCTGGGGTTTCTGCTTAATCCTTGTTCTGACCCATTTGTCTGCCTTCTTTCCCAATTCTTGGGGAGAGGTCAGATCAGAGTCAATAAGGTATTGATGCAACAGCTGGTTTGTACAGTTATTAAGGATCTGTTCTCTCATCATAAGATTGTACAATCCTGTATAGTCTGAAACTTTACTTCCCTGTAACCAACCCTCCAAAGCCTTAGTGGCACACTCCACAAAATCAGTCCAGTCTTGAGTCTGTGCTTTCTGGGTGTCTCTGAACAACAACCTGTATTGCTCAGTGGTTAGGCCATACCCTTCAATGAGAGCACTCTTCAAAACAGAGTAGTTTTTGGCATCCTCAGGTCTAACTGTGAGGAGCCTGTCTCTCCCTTTCTCAGAAAAGGAGTACCACAAAATTGCAGCCCACTGGTTCTCAGGAACCTGCTGTACCATGCAGGCTCTCTCAAGAGCAGTCATCCATTTGTGGATGTCATCCCCTTCTTTGAAGGGGGGCACAATCTTGGTCAGGTTTCTATTGTCATAGGCCCTGTCTTTTTCTCTTGGAAAATTGCTGCCACCAGTGACATCTAAGCCACTTAATTTCTGCTCTCTTGCCAAGGCAAGTTTAGCTTGAGCCAAGGCTACCTCCTCCCTCTCTATCTGGAGTTTGACAGCCCTCATTCTGGCCCTATGCTCTAACTTTTGAGAAGCATTCATGCCTCTCTGTGATTCCCTGGAGGCACTAGAAAGATGAGAGTCTCCTGAGGGAGATCTCACTCTTCTGTTGCCTGGGGGAATCATATGTTGGGTTCTGGGGAGGTGCTGGCCCTCTCCATTCCCCAGTAGGTCCAAGTTGGCCTGGCTAAGCCTACCAACTGGAACCTGGCTACCCTGATCCTGTACTTCTAAGTCCTCAACTTCTGAGTCCTCATCCAAGTCATCATCATCCTCCTCTTCAGGGGGATCAACTGCAGGGGGGTTCCCTTCAGTTCCTGTATCTAGGGAAGCTGCTTTTGCCCTCTCTAAGTCATCCTGTTCTAGGAGTCCTATCAGGATTAGGCAGGTGGGGCTTCTGCCCCTTTTTAACCCTCTTGCTTTGCACAAGACAATCAAGTCTCTGCGGGTTAGTTTGTCATATCCAGAAGTTGCCTGGGTAGGGTCAACTGTCACAGGACTAGACCCTGAGGCCTTTCCTGTGTCGGACATGGTTACTAGTGAGGTGTAAGTGGTGCACTTACCTACACTAAGTGTTTTCCTACTGGACCTTGCTAGTGAGTTGTAGTCAGGGGTGTGCTACTCCCTTCAACCTACAACTACTAAGTTCAGTAGAACTTAATATGCTAAGCTTTTGATTTTATATGTACCTAGAGGTACTTGATGTGATCTTTCAATTTGATATAAAGATTGCAATGGTAAAACAACAGCAAGCTCAAATCCGCACCGCTGCTCACCAATGTGAGAAGTTGGCCTGGTAGGGGATGTTTCCAATTCTGGAACCACCTACTACCTGACCAAACAATCCCCTTATGGTGTCTGGTTGTAAGTCAACCTTATTAGACAAGCTATCCTAGGGGTAGCATGGACTAAGCAGCCTAAAGGCTTAACTTAAGAGGTCGTGTTAAGCGAGCTGTCTTACCACATACAATCCTGTAATACCAAATGAAAGGACACCACACAAGTATATATTATAAAAATATATGTGTTTATTACTAAAAACAATCCCCAGTATTCTTTATGAATAAAGGGGCACAAGTGTTAAATCAAAAGCACTGTTTAAACATACAAGTTGCACAATTATGGATGAGGGCAGGGGGCCACTCAAACCATATACTAAACAAGTGGTATAAGAGAGGCCACTCGAACAGTGGTTAGGCCTAGGGCCTAGGGAATCGCTGGGAGCAGTCAGGACAAGCAATGCTGAAGTCGGGAATGGCCCTCGGGATTCGGGAGATGTGCGGAAAGCGCACGCATGCACCAATGTTAACCAATGGTGCGTAAAAGTCAAATAGTTAAAGTTTAAGGACACTTCCGCTGAACCTAGAGGAACAAAACTTAACACACAGACCCTAGAGGTGTGCACCAGTGTGGGAACACCGGCGGAGCAAAGTTACCTCACCCACAGGAAGTGGGTGCACAGGGTCGAAGTGGCGTCGGGTTTTGACACGCAGGCTCTTGGTGCTTGAAGCTGAAAGGGCTGCAGGCAGGGTGAAGACGAAGTGTCCGGTGGAGTCCAAGGGTGGACTCAAGTTGTAGAGTACCTGAAAGCAGAGGGGACAGAGTCTGGGTCACTCAGCAGTGACCAGGGTGGAACCAGGACGGAACCAGGCAATGTCGGGCGCAATCAGGTGGTCGTCGAGGCGCTTCTCTTCGCTGTCACGTGGGCTCTGGGGCATCTGCGACGTCCAGGAGCAGGTCACGATCTGTCCCACGCAGGCTCTCACCGTCGGTGCAGTCGGCTTCCGGTTTGGAGCAAACAAGCCTTGGTAAGAGCAATCCACGCGGGATTGGAAGATGGCGTCTTACTCGGACCAGGAAGGTCAGAGTCGGGGCTCCCTTTCAGGGGAGCTGGTGTGGATCTGGAGCAACCAGAATCACGAGTCTTCTTTTGTAGTTCGTCGGCACAGGGACCACAAGCCAGCTGGCAAGTGACCGGGCCAACGCGTTGAGCCAAATCGTGCCAAAGGGCCCCACGCAGCACTCGTCAAGTGTGGAGGGCTGAACTTCGGCTCAGGAGTAGCTCAGGGTGGGGGCTTCTCAAACCCCGGTGTACAGCTTCGAGGGTCACTCGTGGGCTGCACGGTCAGCGTCTCGTGGTCACTTCAAGATGGCGTGCCCCACGCTTCCGGTCGCCTCCACGGGTCTCAGCTTTGCAGGGACTGTGGATCGGGCTGTTAGAAGCTGGGCAGGCTTGATCTCGTCGATCTCAGTCGCTCGAGTTCCGGCGGGAACTGCAACCAAGTAGACGTCGAGGGCTGGATGGTGCCTGCTGCTGCAGGGTGGTCACTCCTTGACCACAAGGGAGATTCTTCGGGCTTCCACGTTGAGATGGAGGGCGAAGGGTCCAGAATATCGTTTCAAATGTTTCTTCCAGGAAATCTGATGTGCATTGGCACTGCTCCCACTCTTATTCGAATCTGGTGGGCGTGATTACCTGCTAGGTCCCCTCCTATGGGTGGGACCCAGGAAGTGGGTGGATACACCCCCTTCCTTTGATCCAGGCCGCCCTGGCACGAGGGCTGGAGTGCCCCAGAACCGGTTTGGCCGGATTATGCAAGGGGCAGCCTTGTGCGCCCCAGGCAGTGTCTGGTTTCTTTCAAACCTCCCTGCTACAATACACTATCTCCTGTCTGGAGGGCGGTGACACCCTCCTGTGACAGGAAACCCTTTGTCCAGGACCCCCTTGACTGGGTTTCGGTCAGCTCCAGGGGTCCAGACATTTGTCTGTGGCAGAGGCATCCATTTTGTGGATCTTAAGGCCTTTGGAGAAATCAACCGCATTAAAGTGAAGTAACATGTCTTACCCCTCTAGAGGGGTGGAATGCCATCCCCGTCGCCAGAACTGGCGAGGGGATGGTATTCCAAAGCGTATGACACCTTACACGACATGTTTTGATAAAGCCAAACCAGAGTTGCTAAATAACCGCGAGGATTATAAGGCACTTAATAGTATATGGTATGGCATTATCCTGAAACAGCTTAGGGATTTGTTCCCGACGGCTGCAGACAGGCTCAGCTCATGCTAGAGCTCCATCTCACATAAAAACCATGCACCCAGCCTCCAGGATTGGTGAGGCCTGTCTATAGGAGTGGCTCACAGGTTTACATGTGTCCAGATATAGGTTTAGACATAGGTATACTATATCTAAGCAAGGGGTGTGTACACCACCTTACCCCAGCTGAGTGATCAGCCAGTTGTGTCAATTTAAGAACCAGCCAGGGGTGGCAAAAGATATGCTGCAGCCCCTGGTAGGCCTTAGTGGCTCCTGTGCCCTGTGCACCTATAGTGCATTCTACAGGGGCTGACAAGGAGTCCATTTCCAATTGGTATGTGCCTATAGCACATGTGTCATTAATTTAGTGAGAGAACAGCAGGCTGGGGGTCTGATCAGCAGGCCCACAGCCTCAGTAGTCGAAAACCAGTGAAGCAAAAAGCAAAAATTTGGGGTGACCATAGGATAGCAGACCCTACTCTCCTACAGTTTGGCTTTATCAAAACATGTCGTGTAAGGTGTCATACGCTTTGGAATACCATCCCCTCGCCAGTTCTGGCGACGGGGATGGCATTCCACCCCTCTAGAGGGGTAAGACATGTTACTTCACTTTAATGCGGTTGATTTCTCCAAAGGCCTTAAGATCCACAAAATGGATGCCTCTGCCACAGACAAATGTCTGGACCCCTGGAGCTGACCGAAACCCAGTCAAGGGGGTCCTGGACAAAGGGTTTCCTGTCACAGGAGGGTGTCACCGCCCTCCAGACAGGAGATAGTGTATTGTAGCAGGGAGGTTTGAAAGAAACCAGACACTGCCTGGGGCGCACAAGGCTGCCCCTTGCATAATCCGGCCAAACCGGTTCTGGGGCACTCCAGCCCTCGTGCCAGGGCGGCCTGGATCAAAGGAAGGGGGTGTATCCACCCACTTCCTGGGTCCCACCCATAGGAGGGGACCTAGCAGGTAATCACGCCCACCAGATTCGAATAAGAGTGGGAGCAGTGCCAATGCACATCAGATTTCCTGGAAGAAACATTTGAAACGATATTCTGGACCCTTCGCCCTCCATCTCAACGTGGAAGCCCGAAGAATCTCCCTTGTGGTCAAGGAGTGACCACCCTGCAGCAGCAGGCACCATCCAGCCCTCGACGTCTACTTAGTTGCAGTTCCCGCCGGAACTCGAGCGACTGAGATCGACGAGATCAAGCCTGCCCAGCTTCTAACAGCCCGATCCACAGTCCCTGCAAAGCTAAGACCCGTGGAGGCGACCGGAAGCGTGGGGCACGCCATCTTGAAGTGACCACGAGACGCTGACCGTGCAGCCCACGAGTGACCCTCGAAGCTGTACACCGGGGTTTGAGAAGCCCCCACCCTGAGCTACTCCTGAGCCGAAGTTCAATCCTCCACACTCGACGAGTGCTGCGTGGGGCCCTTTGGCACGATTTGGCTCAACGCGTTGGCCCGGTCACTTGCCAGCTGGCTTGTGGTCCCTGTGCCGACGAACTACCTAAGAAGACTCGTGAATCTGGTTGCTCCAGATCCACACCAGCTCCCCTGAAAAGGAGCCCCGACTCTGACCTTCCTGGTCCGAGTGAGAAGCAATCTTTCGACCCTGCGTGGATTGCTCTTACCAAGGCTTGTTTGCTCCAAACTTGAAGCCGACTGCACCGACGGTGAGAGCCTGCGTGGGACAGATCGTGACCTGCTCCTGGACGTCGCAGATGCCCCAGAGCCCACGTGACAGCGGAGAGAAGCTCCTCGACGACCACCTGATTGCGCCCGACATTGCCTGGTTCCGTCCTGGTTCCACCCTGGTCACTGCTGAGTGACCCAGACTCTGTCCCCTCTGCTTTCAGGTACTCTACAACTTGAGTCCACCCTTGGACTCCACCGGACACTTCGTCTTCACCCTGCCTGCAGCCCTTTCAGCTCCAAGCACCAAGAGCCTGCGTGTCAAAACCCGACGCCACTTCGACCCTGTGCACCCACTTCCTGTGGGTGAGGTAACTTTGCTCCGCCGGTGTTCCCACACTGGTGCACACCTCTAGGGTCTGTGTGTTAAGTTTTGTTCCTCTAGGTTCAGCGGAAGTGTCCTTAAACTTTAACTCTTTGACTTTTACGCACCATTGGTTAACATTGGTGCATGCGTGCGCTTTCCGCACATCTCCCGAATCCCGAGGGCCATTCCTGACTTCAGCATTGCTTGTCCTGACTGCTCCCAGCGATTCCCTAGGCCCTAGGCCTAACCACTGCTCGAGTGGCCTTTCTTATACCACTTGTTTAGTATATGGTTTGAGTGGCCACCCGCCCTCATCCATAATTGTGCAACTTGTATGTTTAAACAGTGCTTTTTGATTTAACGCTTGTGCCCCTTTATTCATAAAGAATACTGGGGATTGTTTTTAGTAATAAACACATATATTTTTATAATATATACTTGTGTGGTGTCCTTTCATTTGGTATTACAGGATTGTATGTGGTAAAACAGCTCGCTTAACACGACCTCTTAAGTTAAGCCTTTAGGCTGCTTAGTCCATGCTACCCCTAGGATAGCTTGTCTAATAAGGTTGACTTACAACCAGACACCATAAGGGGATTGTTTGGTCAGGTAGTAGGTGGTTCCAGAATTGGAAACATCCCCTACCAGGCCAACTTCTCACACTGGGGGACCAAGCACAGCCTGGGGGACCAAGCACAGCCTGGGGGACCATGAGCAACCAGGGGGACCAAGCACAGCTGGGGGACCAAGCACAGCCTGGGGGACCAAGCACAGCCTGGGGGACCAGGAGCAACCATGGGGACCCAAGCACAGCCTGGGGGACCAAGAGCAACCAGGGGGACCAAGCACAGCCAGGGGTACCAAGCACAGCCTGGGGGACCAAAAGCAACCAGGGGGACCAAGCACAGCCTGGGGGACCAAGCACAGCCTGGGGGACCAAGCACAGCCTGGGGGACCAAGAGCAACCAGGGGGACCAAGCACAGCCTGGGGGACCAAGCACAGCCTGGTGGACCAAGAGCAACCAGGGGGACCAAGCACAGCCAGGGGTACCATGCACAGCCAGGGGGACCAAGAGCAACCAGGGGGACCAAGCACAGCCTGGGGGACCAAGCACAGCCCGGGGGATCAAGCACAGCCTGGGGGACCAAGCACAGCCTGAGGGACCAAGAGCAACCAGGGGGACCAAGCAGAGCCTGGGGGACCAAGCAGAGCCTGGGGGACCAAGCAGAGCCTGGGGTACCAAGCACAGCCTGGGGGGCCAAGAGCAACCAGGGGGACCAAGCACAGCCTGGGGGACCAAGCACAGCCTGGGGGACCAAGAGCAACCGGAGGGACCAAGCACAGCCTGGGGGACCAAGCACAGCCTGGGGGACCAAGCACAGTCTGGGGGACCAAGAACAGCCTGGGGGACCAAGCACAGCCTGGGGGACCAAGAGCAACCAGGAGGACCAAGCACAGCCTGGGGTACCAAGCACAGCCTGGGGGACCAAGCACAGCCTGGGGGACCAAGAGCAACCAGGGGGACCAAGCACAGCCTGGGGGACCAAGCACAGCCTGGGGGACCAAGCACAGCATGGGGGACCAAGCACAGCCTGGGGGACCAAGAGCAACCAGGGGGACCAAGCACAGCCTGGGGGACCAAGCACAGCCTGGGGGACCAAGAGCAACCAGGGGGACCAAGGACAGCCTGGGGGACAAAGCACAGCCTGGGGGACCAAGAGCAACCAGGGGGACCAAGCAGAGCCTGGGGGACCAAGCACAGCCTGAAGGACCAAGAGCAACCAGGGGGACCAAGCAGAGCCTGGGGGACCAAGCAGAGCCTGGGGGACCAAGCACAGCCTGGGGGACCAAGCACAGCCTGGGGGACCAAGCACAGCCTGGGGGACCAAGAGCAACCAGGGGGACCAAGCACAGCCAGGGGTATCACGCACAGCCAGGGGGACCAAGAGCAACCAGGGGGACCAAGCACAGCCTGGGGGACCAAGCACAGCCTGGGGGACCAAGAGCAACCAGGGGGACCAAGGACAGCCTGGGGGACAAAGCACAGCCTGGGGGACCAAGAGCAACCAGGGGGACCAAGCAGAGCCTGGGGGACCAAGCACAGCCTGAAGGACCAAGAGCAACCAGGGGGACCAAGCAGAGCCTGGGGGACCAAGCAGAGCCTGGGGGACCAAGCACAGCCTGGGGGACCAAGCACAGCCTGGGGGACCAAGCACAGCCTGGGGGACCAAGAGCAACCAGGGGGACCAAGCACAGCCAGGGGGACCAAGAGCAACCAGGGGGACCAAGCACAGCCTGGGGGACCAAGCACAGCCTGGGGGACCAAGAGCAACCAGGGGGACCAAGCACAGCCTGGGGGACCAAGCACAGCCTGGGGGACCAAGAGCAACCAGGGGGACCAAGCACAGCCAGGGGTATCACGCACAGCCAGGGGGACCAAGAGCAACCAGGGGGACCAAGCACAGCCTGGGGGACCAAGCACAGCCTGGGGGACCAAGAGCAACCAGGGGGACCAAGCACAGCCTGGGGGACCAAGTACAGTCTGGGGGACCAAGCACAGTCTGGGGGACCAAGAGCAACCAGGGGGACCAAGCAGAGCCTGGGGGACCAAGCACAGCCTGGGGTACCAAGCACAGCCTGGGGGACTAAGAGCAACTAGGGGGACCAAGCACAGCCTGGGGGACCAAGCACAGCCTTGGGGACCAAGAGCAACCAGGGGGGCCAAGCACAGCCAGGGGTACCAAGCACAGCCAGGGGGACCAAGAGCAACCAGGGGGACCAAGCACAGCCTGGGGACCAAGCACAGCCTGGGGGACCAAGCACAGCCTTGGGGACCAAGAGCAACCAGGGGGACCAAGCACAGCCTGGGGGACCAAGCACAGCCTGGGGGACCAAGAGCAACCAGGGGGACCAAGCACAGCCTGGGGGACCAAGAACAGCCTGTGGGACCAAGCACAGCCTGGGGGACCAAGAGCAACCAGGGGGACCAAGCACAGCCTGGGGGACCAAGCACAGCCTGGGGGACCAAGAGCAACCAGGGGAACCAAGCACAGCCTGGGGGACCAAGCACAGCCTGGGGGACCAAGAGCAACCAGGGGGACCAAGCACAGCCAGGGGGACCAAGCACAGCCAGGGGGACCAGGAGCAACCAGGGGGACCAAGCACAGCCTGGGGGACCAAGCACAGCCTGGGGGACCAAGCACAGCCTGGGGGGACCAAGAGCAACCAGGGGGTCCAAGCACAGCCTGGGGGACCAAGCACAGCCTGGGGGACCAAGAGCAACCAGGGGGACCAAGCACAGCCTGGGGGACCAAGCACAGCCTGGGGGACCAAGCACAGCCTGGGGGACCAAGAGCAACCAGGGGGGCCAAGCACAGCCTGGGGGACCAAGCACAGCCTGGGGGACCAAGAGCAACCAGGGGGAACAAGCACAGCCTGGGGGACCAAGCACAGCCTGGGGGACCAAGAGCAACCAGAGGGACCAAGCACAGCCTGGGGGACCAAGAGCAACCAGGGGGACCAAGCACAGCCAGGGGTACCAAGCACAGCCAGGAGGACCAAGAGCAACCAGGGGGACCAAGCACAGCCTGGGGGACCAAGCACAGCCTGGGGGACTAAGCACAGCCTGGAGGACCAAGAGCAACCAGGGGGTCCAAGCACAGCCTGGGGGACCAAGCACAGCCTGGGGGACCAAGAGCAACCAGGGGGACCAAGCACAGCCTGGGGGACCAAGCACAGCCTGGGGGACCAAGAGCAACCAGGGGGACCAAGCACAGCCTGGGGGACCAAGCACAGCCTGGGGGACCAAGAGCAACCAGGGGGACCAAGCACAGCCAGGGGGACCAAGAGCAACCAGGGGGACCAAGCACAGCCAGGGGGACCAAGAGCACCAGGGGGACCAAGCACAGCCTGGGGGACCAAGAGCAACCAGGGGGACCAAGCACAGCCTGGGGGACCAAGCACAGCCTGGGGACCAAGCACAGCCAGGTGTACCAAGCACAGCCAGGGGGACCAAGAGCAACCAGGGAGACCAAGCACAGCCTGGGGGACCAAGCACAGCCAGGGGGACCAAGAGGAACCAGGGAGACCAGGCATAGCCAGGGGGACCAAGAGCATCCAGGGGGGCCAAGCACAGCCTGGGGGACCAAGCACAGCCTGGGGGACCAAGAGCAACCAGGGGGACCAAGCACAGCCAGGGGTACCAAGCACAGCCTGGGGGACCAAGAGCAACCAGGTGGACCAAGCACAGCCTGGGGGACCAAGCACAGCCTGGGGGACCAAGAGCAACCAGGGGGACCAAGCACAGCCTGGGGGACCAAGCACAGCCTGGGGGACCAAACACAGCCTGGGGGACCAAGAGCAACCAGGGGGAGCAAGCACAGCCTGGGGGACCAAGCACAGCTTGGGGACCAAGAGCAACCAGGGGGACCAAGCACAGCCTGGGGGACCAAGCAGCCTGGGGGACCAGGCACAGCCAGGGGTACCAAGCACAGCCAGGGGGACCAAGAGCAACCAGGGGGACCAAGCACAGCCTGGGGGACCAAGCACAGCCTGGGGGACCAAGAGCAACCAGGGGGACCAAGCACAGCCTGGGGGACCAAGCACAGCCTGGGGGACTGTAGGAAGGTGGCTACCTGACTATGGTTACCCCAGATTTTTTGCCTGGGTTTAGCTGGTTTTTTGACTTAGTTGACCTGGTTCCCTGCTAATCAGGGCCCCAGGCCATCTGCTCTCTCTGTAAAATGGATTCCATGTACCCTAGTGTGAGAAGTTGGCCTGGTAGGGGATGTTTCCAATTCTGGAACCACCTACTACCTGACCAAACAATCCCTTATGGTGTCATGTGAGAAGTTGGCCTGGTAGGGGATGTTTCCAATTCTGGAACCACCTACTACCTGACCAAACAATCCCCTTATGGTGTCTGGTTGTAAGTCAACCTTATTAGACAAGCTATCCTAGGGGTAGCATGGACTAAGCAGCCTAAAGGCTTAACTTAAGAGGTCGTGTTAAGCGAGCTGTTTTACCACATACAATCCTGTAATACCAAATGAAAGGACACCACACAAGTATATATTATAAAAATATATGTGTTTATTACTAAAAACAATCCCCAGTATTCTTTATGAATAAAGGGGCACAAGCGTTAAATCAAAAGCACTGTTTAAACATACAAAGTTGCACAATTATGGATGAGGGCAGGGGGCCACTCAAACCATATACTAAACAAGTGGTATAAGAGAGGCCACTCGAACAGTGGTTAGGCCTAGGGCCTAGGGAATCGCTGGGAGCAGTCAGGACAAGCAATGCTGAAGTCGGGAATGGCCCTCGGGATTCGGGAGATGTGCGGAAAGCGCACGCATGCACCAATGTTAACCAATGGTGCGTAAAAGTCAAATAGTTAAAGTTTAAGGACACTTCCGCTGAACCTAGAGGAACAAAACTTAACACACAGACCCTAGAGGTGTGCACCAGTGTGGGAACACCGGCGGAGCAAAGTTACCTCACCCACAGGAAGTGGGTGCACAGGGTCGAAGTGGCGTCGGGTTTTGACACGCAGGCTCTTGGTGCTTGAAGCTGAAAGGGCTGCAGGCAGGGTGAAGACGAAGTGTCCGGTGGAGTCCAAGGGTGGACTCAAGTTGTAGAGTACCTGAAAGCAGAGGGGACAGAGTCTGGGTCACTCAGCAGTGACCAGGGTGGAACCAGGACGGAACCAGGCAATGTCGGGCGCAATCAGGTGGTCGTCGAGGCGCTTCTCTTCGCTGTCACGTGGGCTCTGGGGCATCTGCGACGTCCAGGAGCAGGTCACGATCTGTCCCACGCAGGCTCTCACCGTCGGTGCAGTCGGCTTCCGGTTTGGAGCAAACAAGCCTTGGTAAGAGCAATCCACGCGGGATTGGAAGATGGCGTCTCACTCGGACCAGGAAGGTCAGAGTCGGAGCTCCCTTTCAGGGGAGCTGGTGTGGATCTGGAGCAACCAGAATCACGAGTCTTCTTTTGTAGTTCGTCGGCACAGGGACCACAAGCCAGCTGGCAAGTGACCGGGCCAACGCGTTGAGCCAAATCGTGCCAAAGGGCCCCACGCAGCACTCGTCGAGTGTGGAGGGCTGAACTTCGGCTCAGGAGTAGCTCAGGGTGGGGGCTTCTCAAACCCCGGTGTACAGCTTCGAGGGTCACTCGTGGGCTGCACGGTCAGCGTCTCGTGGTCACTTCAAGATGGCGTGCCCCACGCTTCCGGTCGCCTCCACGGGTCTCAGCTTTGCAGGGACTGTGGATCGGGCTGTTAGAAGCTGGGCAGGCTTGATCTCGTCGATCTCAGTCGCTCGAGTTCCGGCGGGAACTGCAACCAAGTAGACGTCGAGGGCTGGATGGTGCCTGCTGCTGCAGGGTGGTCACTCCTTGACCACAAGGGAGATTCTTCGGGCTTCCACGTTGAGATGGAGGGCGAAGGGTCCAGAATATCGTTTCAAATGTTTCTTCCAGGAAATCTGATGTGCATTGGCACTGCTCCCACTCTTATTCGAATCTGGTGGGCGTGATTACCTGCTAGGTCCCCTCCTATGGGTGGGACCCAGGAAGTGGGTGGATACACCCCCTTCCTTTGATCCAGGCCGCCCTGGCACGAGGGCTGGAGTGCCCCAGAACCGGTTTGGCCGGATTATGCAAGGGGCAGCCTTGTGCGCCCCAGGCAGTGTCTGGTTTCTTTCAAACCTCCCTGCTACAATACACTATCTCCTGTCTGGAGGGCGGTGACACCCTCCTGTGACAGGAAACCCTTTGTCCAGGACCCCCTTGACTGGGTTTCGGTCAGCTCCAGGGGTCCAGACATTTGTCTGTGGCAGAGGCATCCATTTTGTGGATCTTAAGGCCTTTGGAGAAATCAACCGCATTAAAGTGAAGTAACATGTCTTACCCCTCTAGAGGGGTGGAATGCCATCCCCGTCGCCAGAACTGGCGAGGGGATGGTATTCCAAAGCGTATGACACCTTACACGACATGTTTTGATAAAGCCAAACCAGAGTTGCTAAATAACCGCGAGGATTATAAGGCACTTAATAGTATATGGTATGGCATTATCCTGAAACAGCTTAGGGATTTGTTCCCGACGGCTGCAGACAGGCTCAGCTCATGCTAGAGCTCCATCTCACATAAAAACCATGCACCCAGCCTCCAGGATTGGTGAGGCCTGTCTATAGGAGTGGCTCACAGGTTTACATGTGTCCAGATATGGGTTTAGACATAGGTATACTATATCTAAGCAAGGGGTGTGTACACCACCTTACCCCAGCTGAGGGATCAGCCAGTTGTGTCAATTTAAGAACCAGCCAGGGGTGGCAAAAGATATGCTGCAGCCCCTGGTAGGCCTTAGTGGCTCCTGTGCCCTGTGCACCTATAGTGCATTCTACAGGGGCTGACAAGGAGTCCATTTCCAATTGGTATGTACCTAGGGTACATGGAATCCATTTTACAGAGAGAGCAGATGGCCTGGGGCCCTGATTAGCAGGGAACCAGGTCAACTAAGTCAAAAAACCAGCTAAACACAGGCAAAAAATCTGGGGTAACCATAGTCAGGTAGCCACCTTCCTACAGTGTCTTGTTGTAAGTCAACCTTATTAGACAAGCTATCCTAGGGGTAGCATGGACTAAGCAGCCTAAAGGCTTAACTTAAGAGGTCGTGTTAAGCGAGCTGTTTTACCACATACAATCCTGTAATACCAAATGAAAGGACACCACACAAGTATATATTATAAAAATATATGTGTTTATTACTAAAAACAATCCCCAGTATTCTTTATGAATAAAGGGGCACAAGCGTTAAATCAAAAGCACTGTTTAAACATACAAGTTGCACAATTATGGATGAGGGCGGGTGGCCACTCAAACCATATACTAAACAAGTGGTATAAGAAAGGCCACTCGAGCAGTGGTTAGGCCTAGGGCCTAGGGAATCGCTGGGAGCAGTCAGGACAAGCAATGCTGAAGTCGGGAATGGCCCTCGGGATTCGGGAGATGTGCGGAAAGCGCACGCATGCACCAATGTTAACCAATGGTGCGTAAAAGTCAAAGAGTTAAAGTTTAAGGACACTTCCGCTGAACCTAGAGGAACAAAACTTAACACACAGACCCTAGAGGTGTGCACCAGTGTGGGAACACCGGCGGAGCAAAGTTACCTCACCCACAGGAAGTGGGTGCACAGGGTCGAAGTGGCGTCGGGTTTTGACACGCAGGCTCTTGGTGCTTGAAGCTGAAAGGGCTGCAGGCAGGGTGAAGACGAAGTGTCCGGTGGAGTCCAAGGGTGGACTCAAGTTGTAGAGTACCTGAAAGCAGAGGGGACAGAGTCTGGGTCACTCAGCAGTGACCAGGGTGGAACCAGGACGGAACCAGGCAATGTCGGGCGCAATCAGGTGGTCGTCAAAGAGCTTCTCTCCGCTGTCACGTGGGCTCTGGGGCATCTGCGACGTCCAGGAGCAGGTCACGATCTGTCCCACGCAGGCTCTCACCGTCGGTGCAGTCGGCTTCAAGTTTGGAGCAAACAAGCCTTGGTAAGAGCAATCCACGCAGGATCGGAATATTGCTTCTCACTCGGACCAGGAAGGTCAGAGTCGGGGCTCCTTTTCAGGGAAACTGGTGTGGATCTGGAGCAACCAGATTCACGAGTCTTCTTAGGTAGTTCGTCAGCACAGGGACCACAAGCCAGCTGGCAAGTCACCGGGCCAACGCGTTGAGCCAAATCGTGCCAAAGGGCCCCACGCAGCACTCGTCGAGTGTGGAGGGCTGAACTTCGGCTCAGGAGTAGCTCAGGGTGGGGGCTTCTCAAACCCCGGTGTACAGCTTCGAGGGTCACTCGTGGGCTGCACGGTCAGCGTCTCGTGGTCACTTCAAGATGGCGTGCCCCACGCTTCCGGTCGCCTCCACGGGTCTCAGCTTTGCAGGGACTGTGGATCGGGCTGTTAGAAGCTGGGCAGGCTTGATCTCGTCGATCTCAGTCGCTCGAGTTCCGGCGGGAACTGCAACTAAGTAGATGTCGAGGGCTGGATGGTGCCTGCTGCTGCAGGGTGGTCACTCCTTGACCACAAGGGAGATTCTTCGGGCTTCCACGTTGAGATGGAGGGCGAAGGGTCCAGAATATCGTTTCAAATGTTTCTTCCAGGAAATCTGATGTGCATTGGCACTGCTCCCACTCTTATTCGAATCTGGTGGGCGTGATTACCTGCTAGGTCCCCTCCTATGGGTGGGACCCAGGAAGTGGGTGGATACACCCCCTTCCTTGGATCCAGGCCGCCCTGGCACGAGGGCTGGAGTGCCCCAGAACCGGTTTGGCCGGATTATGCAAGGGGCAGCCTTGTGCGCCCCAGGCAGTGTCTGGTTTCTTTCAAACCTCCCTGCTACAATACACTATCTCCTGTCTGGAGGGCGGTGACACCCTCCTGTGACAGGAAACCCTTTGTCCAGGACCCCCTTGACTGGGTTTCGGTCAGCTCCAGGGGTCCAGACATTTGTCTGTGGCAGAGGCATCCATTTTGTGGATCTTAAGGCCTTTGGAGAAATCAACCGCATTAAAGTGAAGTAACATGTCTTACCCCTCTAGAGGGGTGGAATGCCATCCCCGTCGCCAGAACTGGCGAGGGGATGGTATTCCAAAGCGTATGACACCTTACACGACATGTTTTGATAAAGTCAAACCAGAGTTGCTAAATAACCGCGAGGATTATAAGGCACTTAATAGTATATGGTATGGCATTATCCTGAAACAGCTTAGGGATTTGTTCCCGACGGCTGCAGACAGGCTCAGCTCATGCTAGAGCTCCATCTCACATAAAAACCATGCACCCAGCCTCCAGGATTGGTGAGGCCTGTCTATAGGAGTGGCTCACAGGTTTACATGTGTCCAGATATAGGTTTAGACATAGGTATACTATATCTAAGCAAGGGGTGTGTACACCACCTTACCCCAGCTGAGTGATCAGCCAGTTGTGTCAATTTAAGAACCAGCCAGGGGTGGCAAAAGATATGCTGCAGCCCCTGGTAGGCCTTAGTGGCTCCTGTGCCCTGTGCACCTATAGTGCATTCTACAGGGGCTGACAAGGAGTCCATTTCCAATTGGTATGTGCCTATAGCACATGTGTCATTAATTTAGTGAGAGAACAGCAGGCTGGGGGTCTGATCAGCAGGCCCACAGCCTCAGTAGTCGAAAACCAGTGAAGCAAAAAGCAAAAATTTGGGGTGACCATAGGATAGCAGACCCTACTCTCCTACACCTAGGTACATACCACAATTGGAAATGGACTCCTTGTCAGCCCCTGTATAATGCACTATAGGTGCCAAGGGCATAGGAGCCACCAAGGCCTACCAGGGGCTGCAGCATATCTTTTGCCACCCCTGGCTGGTTCTTAAATTGACACAACTGGCTGATCACTCAGCTGGGGTAAGGTGGTGTAACCACCCCTTACTTAGATATAGTATACCTATATCTAAACCTATATCTGGACACATATCAACCTGTGAGCCACTCCTATGGAAGGCCTAATGTGAGAAGTTGGCCTGATAGGTGATGTTTCCAATTCTGGAACCACCTATTATCAGACCAAACAATCCCTTATGGTGTCTGGTTGTAAGTCAACCTTATTAGACAAGCTATCCTAGGGGTAGCATGGACTAAGCAGCCTAAAGGCTTAACTTAAGAGGTCGTGTTAAGCGAGCTGTTTTACCACATACAATCCTGTAATATCAAATGAAAGGACACCACACAAGTATGTATTATAAAAATATATGTGTTTATTACTAAAGACAATCCCCAGTATTCTTTATGAATAAAGGGGCACAAGCGTTAAATCAAAAGCACTGTTTAAACATACAAGTTGCACAATTATGGATGAGGGCGGGTGGCCACTCAAACCATATACTAAACAAGTGGTATAAGAGATGCCACTCGAGCAGTGGTTAGGCCTAGGGCCTAGGGAATCGCTGGGAGCAGTCAGGACAAGCAATGCTGAAGTCGGGAATGGCCCTCGGGCTTCGGCTGCACCAGTGCTGCTTCGGCTGCACTGGTGCAGCTTCTCAGACTTGAGGCGTTGCACCAGTGCAGCATAGAAAAGAAACTTTTTAATAAAAGGATTTAAAACTAATTCAAGATATACATTATCTAAGGAATGTTATAAAAACTCAGATATGGAGAATATTTTTCATTTTCGTCCATTTTTGACCGTTTTGGAGCACTTTGAAGCACTGATGCAGCTTTGGGATTTTTATGGTTATTTTGATCAGAGATGCTCCTAATGTGTTTAAAATTCATGTGGGATGTATCCAAGACACTGCCATCACACCTATATAGTTTTTAAATGATTTTGATGTATTAAAATGTTGACCTCCATAAGGGGGGAAAGGTTGAACTTTTACCCCGCTCGGAGTTCCATGACTTTCGTGACCTTGTCCCCCTGAAATTTAAAATTGCATTTTCAAAGTAATGTGTACAACTATTCATTCTGTGTCATTCATTGTGTGTTTAGCATGCTATTGGGCCACTGTAGCACTTGTTTTTTTTCGTTTTTATGCATTTTTGACCGTTTTTGAACACTTTGATGCTCCAAATGGTCTTTGGACTTTTTGCTTCATGGAGATTTCAAAAGTGTTAGAAATTCATTTTGGAGGCACACAGAACAGTGCAAATGCAGTTACATAGCATTCAGGAGACTGCAATTACACCTATATAGTTTTTAAAAGATTTTGATGTAATAACATTTTTGACCTCCATGGGGAGGGCCCTTAAGCTGAACTTTTACCCAGCTCGGAGTTCCATGACCTTGTCCCCCTGAAATTGAAAATCGAATTTTCAAAGTGTTTAGTAAAACTGTTCATTCTGTGTCATTCATTATGTCTTTAGCCTGCTATTGGACCACTGCAGCACTATGTTTTGTTAATTTTAACCCAATGTTGACCTTTTTTGACCACTTTGATGCACCCGTGAAGTTTTTGGACTTAGTCATTTTTCACTTTATGGTGACTTCAAAAGTGTTAGAAATTCATTTTGTAAATACCTAGAACGGTGCAAATGCAGCCTTATAGCATTCAGGGCACAACAATTACACCTATATAGTTTTTAAATGATTTTGATGCAATAACATTTTTGACCTCCATGGGGAGGGCACTCAAGCTAAACTTTTACCTAGCTCCGAGTTCCACGACCTCGGGTGGAAAAAGTGACTTTGCCCCCTTAAACCCAAAAACTTCAAAAAGTCACCCCTGGAGGCCAGAAATGGGTCTTAGACACTCTTGGTATGTCATCTGAGGTATACTATGGTGTTCTTGGGTCCAGAACTAGAAATGTGATGTGACTCTGATATCTAGGGCCTATAATGGAAAAAATGAATTTGACACCAAACACCTCAAAATGTCTGAAATAGGACTCAGACATGTACCTGGAGGCTGGAAATGAGCCCTAGACACTCTTGCTATATCACCTGAGATATAATATAGGGTCCTGGTGGCCACAGGGACCCAAAAACAGTCAGGTGGGTTGATACTGAAAATTAGCAAAAATCGTCCCAAACATTTTTTTGACAAGATTTGCTAATTTTCCAAATAGCTCAGAATGGATATCAGAGACACTGTCTGAGTGCGCAAGATATGAATACACTTGTCAGAAAGGTCAGCTCTGATGCTTTCATGTGATATATATAACTTTGATATTATATAAAGTTTTTTTTCCGCTACCAACCAAGGGAAACACCTGATATCGTACCCGATTTTGAGAACATTGGGCTGGGTGGAAAAAGTCACTTTGCCCCCTTAAACCCAAAAACTTCAAAAGGTCACCCCTGGAGGCCAGAAATGGGTCTTAGACACTCTTGGTATGTCATCTGAGGTATACTATGGTCTTCTTGGGTCCAGAACTAGAAATCTGATGTGACTCTGATATCTAGGAGCTATAATGGAAAAAAATGAATTTGACACCAAACACCTCAAAATGTCACAAATAGGAGTCAGACATGTACCTGGAGGCTGGAAATGAGCCCTAGCCACTCTTGTTATATAATCTGAGATATATTATGGGGTCCTGGTGGCTACAGGGACCTGAAAACAGTCATGAGGGTTGATACCGAAAATTAGCAAAAATCGTCAAAAAAAGTTTTTTTGACAAGATTTGCTAATTTTCCAAATAGCTCAGAATGGATATCACAGTCACTTTGTGAGTACCCAGGACCTAAATATACTTGTTAGAAAGCTCAGATCTGATGCTTTCATTTGATCTATCTACCTTTGCTATTATCTGAAGTTTTTTTTTCAGCTTCCAGCCATGGGAAAAACCTGACATTGTACCCGATTTTGAGCACCTTAGGCTGGATGGAAGAAGTGACTTTGCCCCCTTAAACCCCAAAACTTCAAAAAGTCATCCCTGGAGGCCAGAAATGGGTCTTAGACACTCCTGGTATGTCATCTGAGGTATACTAAGGGGTCCTTAGGTCCAGAACTAGAAATTTGATGTGACTCTGAGCTCAATGTGATGTGACTCTGAGCTATATGGCCTATAATGGAAAAAATGAGTTTGACCCCAAACACCTCGAAATGTCACAAATAGGAGTCAGACATGTACCTGGAGGCTGGAAATGAGCCCTAGCCACTCTTGTTATATCATCTGAGATATATTATGGGGTCCTGGTGGCTACAGGGACCCGAAAACAGTCATGAGGGTTGATACCGAAAATTAGCAAAAATCGTCAAAAAAAGTTTTTTTGACAAGATTTGCTAATTTTCCAAATAGCTCAGAATGGATATCACAGTCACTTTGTGAGTACCCATGACCTAAATATACTTGTTAGAAAGCTCAGATCTGATGCTTTCATTTGATCTATCTACCTTTGCTATTATCTGAAGGTTTTTTTTCAGCTTCCAGCCAAGGGAAGAACCTGACATCGTACCTGATTTTGAGCAACGTAGCCTGGATGGAAGAAGTGACTATGCCCCCTTAAACCCCAAAACTTCAAAAAGTCATCCCTGGAGGCCAGAAATGGGTCTTAGACACTCCTGGTATGTCATCTGAGGTATACTAAGGGGTCCTTAGGTCCAGAACTAGAAATTTGATGTGACTCTGAGCTCAATGTGATGTGACTCTGAGCTCTATGGCCTATATTGGGAAAAATGAGTTTGATCCCAAACACCTCGAAATGTCACAAATAGGAGTCAGACATGTACCTGGAGGCTGGAAATGAGCCCTAGCCACTCTTGTTATATCATCTGAGATATATTATGGGGTCCTGGTGGCTACAGGGACCTGAAAACAGTCATACAAAGCAATTTGAATCCATACGAGGCAATTTTTAATTTGCGGCCATCTGGTCACCCTTTGAAATGGATAGGATATACTACAGAGGATGTAGTGCACTCTATTTCTTGAAGCATATGATGTACTGACTTAATTTCAATTGCAGTATGTAGCTAAGACATTTACAATTCATAGTGGTAACTCTCATGGTTGTGGCTTATAGGGACAAGGTACAAATCAAGTGTAACCTTCAGGTAAGTTTTTATTTTTCACTTTCATGTGTGTTGTAGAACACTTTATACTTTTGGCTATAATTCATAGTCTGTACATTATAGAGACATAATTTAAACAGCACTTTGTTCCTAGTGATGTGCATCTTACCCATGTGAATTATTATGTGTGTGGCGTATTGTAAAGTTGTCAAAATTTGAGGTTGAATGTATGACGTTTTTCAATACCGTCGCATGTACGAAAAAGTATGCCTTACATTTTGTCCCATACTTCTAAAACCATACAATCTGGATCCATAATTGGAAGTGCAGCATTAAGCTAACATGATGCCACTGTCCTGTGTTCATTTTCATGCATGTGGAAAGCTTCAAAGTGGTGTGAATCTTTCAGCGATTAAACACATATTTTTTAAAAAATTCCTCCAGCTTTTGCAAAATGTGTCACGTATGTTATGTCATCAGTCAAGATCCATATTAGATAGAGCTTGATTTCCAACTGCAACACATTCTATAACATAGCCTACTACAGTGTGCCATTTTATATGCATGTGGCTCACACACAAGGTGCATACAAAGCAATTTGAATCCATACGAGGCGATTTTTAATTTGCGGCCATCTGGTCACCCATTGAAATGGATAGGATATATTACATAGTATGTGGTGCACTATAAATCTTGAACCATATGAGGTACTGACCTAATTTCAATCACAGTATGTAGCTAAGACATCTACACTTTATAGTGGTAACTCTCATATTTGTGGCTTATAGGGACAAGGTACAAATCAAGTGTAATCTTCAGGAAAAGTTTTTATTTTTCACTTTCATGTGTGTTGAAGAACACTTTATGCTTTTGGCTACAAAATGTGAAGTTGAATGTATGATGTTTTTCAATAACGTCACATGTGTGAAAAAATATGCCTTACGTTGTGGCCCATAATTCTAAAACCATACAATCTGGATCCATAATTCTGAGTGCAGCATACAGTTACCATCATGCCACTGCCCTGTGGTCATTGTCATGCCTGTGCCATGCTTAGAAGTGGTGAGAATCATTCAGTGATTAAACGCATGTTTTATAAAATTTGCCTCCATTTTTTGCAAAATGAGTCACGTATATTGTGTCATCAGTCATGATCCATACTAGATAGAGCTTGATTTCCAACTGCAACACATTCTATAGCATACCCTACTACATTGTGTCATTTTAAATGCATGTGGCTTACACGTAAGGTACATACAACGCAATATGAATCCATACGACGCGATTTTCAATTTGCGGCCATCTGGTCGTCCCATTGAAATGGATAGGATATTATACATAGCAGAATGTGCCCTATAATTCTTGAAGCATATAAGTTAAAGACTTAATTTCAATTGCAGATTCTAGCTAAGATTCGTATGCATTATTGTACCAATTCTTATGCATGTGGCCCACATAGAAAGTGCACGAAATGGAAGTTGAATCCATACGAGGCGATTTTCGATTTCCGGCCATCTGGTCACCCAAATCTCAAAGATTATTGTTAATAATTCAGTGTGTTTTTATGCTATTTAGCTAATAATGCATGAACCTGTTTATTAACATGTGCATAATGAGATACCAAAGAGAAAATAATGAAAATGTATTGGTAAACCGTATTTTGGTAGACTTTAAAAAACCCCATTGAAAAACACATGCATCACCAATGCTGCTTTTTGCTTGTGCCTAAAACGAAAATGTGTTATTAAAAAGTGAATATAACACATAGAGATGTTTTTTCTTTTGTTTATGAAGCCTAATGTGAAGGCAGGTCACACCTATGTTTTACTTTGAAAAAATCTCTTTTCTAAAATTTACGGCGTTACCTTGTTTTTTAATACAGCTAAAAAAACAATTGTTAAAGTCGCTTATAAAAAAGTGATCGTAAATGCTATTTTGTTTTTTTTTTCAGCTTGAGGTTCAGTTTAATATGAGTCTTAATTTGATGTATCACTTGCCCTAGTAAACAATCCCCAAAGTCTATTTTTTTTCAATTTTCCCAAGCTCAATGTTAAACACATGCATCACCAATGATGCAAAAAGTGAAGTCAGAAATTTCAAACAGCAATAAAAAAGTGAGAAAAACAGATATTTGAAAAATTCCTTTTGTTTATGCGGCCTTATGTCCAAAGCCATCCAACAAGAGCATTTTTTTTTTATTCGGTCGATTTAAAAAAAATCTGCAAACTATTTTATTTCTCTCAAAAAAGTGCCAAAAAGTGACTTTTTGTGCAAAAAAGTGCCCGTACAATATTTTTTCATCTAATAAACTTTTTATGACTCAGAATACACTTAGGCTTCAGGTCAATGTGTTTTCGTTTGGGGGAGGGGCCCAGGGAAAAAAACACCTTTTTTTCTCGGATTGGTCAAAGGTCTGCTTCGGCTGCACCAGTGCTGCTTCGGCTGCACTGGTGCAGCTTCTCGGACTTGAGGCGTTGCACCAGTGCAGCATAGAAAAGAAACTTTTTAATAAAAGGATTTAAAACTAATTCAAGATATACATTATCTAAGGAATGTTATAAAAACTCAGATATGGAGAATATTTTTCATTTTCGTCCATTTTTGACCGTTTTGGAGCACTTTGAAGCACTGATGCAGCTTTGGGATTTTTATGGTTATTTTGATCAGAGATGCTCCTAATGTGTTTAAAATTCATGTGGGATGTATCCAAGACACTGCCATCACACCTATATAGTTTTTAAATGATTTTGATGTATTAAAATTTTGACCTCCATAAGGGGGGAAAGGTTGAACTTTTACCCCGCTCGGAGTTCCATGACTTTCGTGACCTTGTCCCCCTGAAAGTTAAAATTGCATTTTCAAAGTAATGTGTACAACTATTCATTCTGTGTCATTCATTGTGTGTTTAGCATGCTATTGGGCCACTGTAGCACTTGTTTTTTTTTCGTTTTTATGCATTTTTGACCGTTTTTGAACACTTTGATGCTCCAAATGGTCTTTGGACTTTGTCACTTTTTGCTTCATGGAGATTTCAAAAGTGTTAAAAAGTCACTTTGGAGGCACACAGGACAGTGCAAATGCACCTATATAGCAATCAGGACACTCCAATCACACCTATATGGTTTTTAAATGATTTTGATGAATTAAACATTTTGACCTCCATGAGGGGTGGAAAGTTTGAACTTTTACCCCGCTCGGAGTTCCATGACTTCTGTGACCTCGTCCCCCTGAAATTTAAAATAGCATTTTCCAAGTAATTTGTAAATATATTCATTCTGGGTCATTCATTGTGTGTTTAGCTTGCTATTGGGCCAGTGTAGCACTTTGTTTTTTTCATTTTTATGCATTTGTGACCGTTTTTAAACACTTTCATGCACCAATGATGTCTTTGTACTTCGTCATTTTTCACTTCATGGGGACTTCAAAAGTGTTAGAAATTCATTTTGGAGGCACACAAAACAGTGCAAATGCAGTTACATAGCATTCAGGAGACTGCAATTACACCTATATAGTTTTTAAAAGATTTTGATGTAATAACATTTTTGACCTCCATGGGGAGGGCCCTTAAGCTGAACTTTTACCCAGCTCGGAGTTCCATGACCTTGTCCCCCTGAAATTGAAAATCGAATTTTCAAAGTGTTTAGCAAAACTGTTCATTCTGTGTCATTCATTATGTCTTTAGCCTGCTATTGGACCACTGCAGCACTATGTTTTGTTAATTTTAACCCAATGTTGACCTTTTTTGACCACTTTGATGCACCAGTGAAGTTTTTGGACTTAGTCATTTTTCACTTCATGGAGACTTCAAAAGTGTTAGAAATTCATTTTGTAAATACCTAGAACGGTGCAAATGCAGCCATATAGCATTCAGGGCACTACAATTACACCTATATAGTTTTTAAATGATTTTGATGCAATAACATTTTTGACCTCCATGGGGAGGGCACTCAAGCTAAACTTTTACCCAGCTCCGAGTTCCACGACCTCGGGTGGAAAAAGTGACTTTGCCCCCTTAAACCCAAATACTTCAAAAAGTCACCCCTGGAGGCCAGAAACGGGTCTTAGACACTCTTGGTATGTCATCTGAGGTATACTATGGTGTTCTTGGGTCCAGAACTAGAAATGTGATGTGACTCTGATATCTAGGGCCTATAATGGAAAAAATGAATTTGACACCAAACACCTCAAAATGTCTGAAATAGGACTCAGACATGTACCTGGAGGCTGGAAATGAGCCCTAGACACTCTTGCTATATCACCTGAGATATAATATAGGGTCCTGGTGGCCACAGGGACCCAAAAACAGTCAGGTGGGTTGATACTGAAAATTAGCAAAAATCGTCCCAAAAATTTTTTTGACAAGATTTGCTAATTTTCCAAATAGCTCAGAATGGATATCAGAGACACTGTTTGAGTGCGCAAGATATGAATACACTTGTTAGAAAGGTCAGCTCTGATGCTTTCATGTGATATATATAACTTTGATATTATATAAAGTTTTTTTTCCGCTACCAACCAAGGGAAACACCTGATATCGTACCCGATTTTGAGAACATTGGGCTGGGTGGAAAAAGTCACTTTGCCCCCTTAAACCCAAAAACTTCAAAAAGTCACCCCTGGAGGCCAGAAATGGGTCTTAGACACTCTTGGTATGTCATCTGAGGTATACTATGGTCTTCTTGGGTCCAGAACTAGAAATCTGATGTGACTCTGATATCTAGGAGCTATAATGGAAAAAAATGAATTTGACACCAAACACCTCAAAATGTCACAAATAGGAGTCAGACATGTACCTGGAGGCTGGAAATGAGCCCTAGCCACTCTTGTTATATAATCTGAGATATATTATGGGGTCCTGGTGGCTACAGGGACCTGAAAACAGTCATGAGGGTTGATACCGAAAATTAGCAAAAATCGTCAAAAAAAGTTTTTTTGACAAGATTTGCTAATTTTCCAAATAGCTCAGAATGGATATCACAGTCACTTTGTGAGTACCCAGGACCTAAATATACTTGTTAGAAAGCTCAGATCTGATGCTTTCATTTGATCTATCTACCTTTGCTATTATCTGAAGTTTTTTTTCCAGCTTCCAGCCATGGGAAAAACCTGACATTGTACCCGATTTTGAGCACCTTAGGCTGGATGGAAGAAGTGACTTTGCCCCCTTAAACCCCAAAACTTCAAAAAGTCATCCCTGGAGGCCAGAAATGGGTCTTAGACACTCCTGGTATGTCATCTGAGGTATACTAAGGGGTCCTTAGGTCCAGAACTAGAAATTTGATGTGACTCTGAGCTCAATGTGATGTGACTCTGAGCTATATGGCCTATAATGGAAAAAATGAGTTTGACCCCAAACACCTCGAAATGTCACAAATAGGAGTCAGACATGTACCTGGAGGCTGGAAATGAGCCCTAGCCACTCTTGTTATATCATCTGAGATATATTATGGGGTCCTGGTGGCTACAGGGACCCGAAAACAGTCATGAGGGTTGATACCGAAAATTAGCAAAAATCGTCAAAAAAAGTTTTTTTGACAAGATTTGCTAATTTAACAAATAGCTCAGAATGGATATCACAGTCACTTCGTGAGTACCCATGACCTAAATATACTTGTTAGAAAGCTCAGATCTGATGCTTTCATTTGATCTATCTACCTTTGCTATTATCTGAAGTTGTTTTTTCAGCTTCCAGCCAAGGGAAGAACCTGACATCGTACCCGATTTTGAGCAACGTAGCCTGGATGGAAGAAGTGACTATGCCCCCTTAAACCCCAAAACTTCAAAAAGTCATCCCAGGAGGCCAGAAGTCATCCCTGGACTGCGGCCTTATGTCCAAAGCCATCCAACAAGAGCATTTTTTTTTTAATTCGGTCGATTTAAAAAAAATCTGCGAACTATTTTATTTCTCTCAAAAAAGTGCCAAAAAGTGACTTTTTGTGCAAAAAAGTGCCCGTACAATATTTTTTCATCTAATAAACTTTTTATGACTCAGAATACACTTAGGCTTCAGGTCAATGTGTTTTCGTTTGGGGGAGGGGCCCAGGGAAAAAAACACCTTTTTTTTCTCGGATTGGTCAAACCTCGTTTTTACTACCTTTAAAAAATATCAAAACCATAAACCAGGAGCCCTAATTATATTCTTGATACTGAGCGGCAGGCAGGCAACTAGAGCTACATTTCAGGGGGGGGGCTAATTCTTCCAACCATAGACAGAGTGACTGAAAGAAGGGGCGAAAACACAACAAAAGCCTCATTTACAAGTAAATGGTCTTTTAAAGACCTGTTAAGTCCTCGGGTGCGGCTGCAACGAGATGGTCACCAGCCCCCGAAGCTGTCTCTGCCCGGGCTGACAGACACGACGGGGGGGGCTGAAGCCCCGTGAGCCCAATGGATGTTGCATAGACCCTAAACCTTATCTGCAGATGAACAGTACCACTCAGTGAGGGGTCCCGTTCATCTGCAGATAAGGTTTAGGGTCTATGAAATACTGCTGTTGTCTTGCGTACATTCTGAGTTCCATTGCAGGGGCCTCATTTATGAGAAATGACGCAACGCTGCGTGAAAGCAGCGATGCGTCACTTTTCAGTGCGCACTCCTTGCGACATTCCTGATGCGTCATATTTAATGTATGATGCATCATGTCGCAAGGAGTTACAGATACGTCAGTATTTCTGACGTATCTGTAAGCGCAAAAGTGAAGCATTGCTAGAGTGTGTCACAAAAGTGACGCAACTCCAGCAATGCGTCCTTTCACATGGGGCAAACCCCATGTGAAAGGGCCTGCGTCAGTCTTACGCCTGCTGTGAGGCAGGCTCAAGAATTTGACGCAACGGTGTCCTAAAAGTGACGCAGTGAAATCTCATAATTTCACTGCGTCACTTTTACGACCCTTCCTTGTGTCAATACACCACCCTTGCATACATATACCTGGCGCAGGTATAATGTGGCGCAGGGGTTTACAAAGAGACGATTCTACCTAGATGCGTCTCTTTGTAAATATGACTCAACAAGGCGCATTTTTTATGCCACTGGTGCGTCACAAAAAGTGACGCATCGGTGGCGTAAAAGTGAGGCATAGCCTTATAAATGAGACCCCAAGTACTTGCCTTCTCGTGGAGTCAAGTGAGCTGAAACCTTTGGCCAGACCAATTTTAAGATCTTCGAGAACAGTACTTGCCAGGAGCATCTTTGAATAATAAAACAACTTCTTTGAAGTCAGCCTTCTCATCCAGATTATCACATACCCTTTTGAGCGAGGATCGCTAAGACTAAAACACAACACGACTGTGTGAAACATTACGCGTTCCTTATTATTTTGTATTAATATGTCTATATCACAAAAGACGGGGACTGCGTAGCTGTGCCCTCAGCTGATAAAGTGACAAACTTGAACACTGTTTTTTTCTAAGACTTCAACCACAGACATTCAAAAGCAAATTATACATACACAGTGCAAGTTTATAAAATATTACAATTGATTGCGTTAATTGACTCGTTCACAAATAATGTCTTATTCAATCAGGTGAGGAGTTCTGATGGAGGGAGTATCATGCAACCCTTTCCCTACCCCTTATCCAAAATCCCACGTGTGCAGTACTGTCCCTGTGTTTCACAGTCTCTCTGCCTGAAGAGGAAGCTTCCATCTTTCCTTATGTCATTAAAGCTTGCAGGTTTAATGACGTTAGACTTCGCAAAGTATAAACTTGTATGTTTGCTTTTGAGGAAGACTTAGACCATGCAACACAGGAACATATTTTACAAAAGTTTGGATTGAATTCCATTATATCCGTTGGCAAGATGTCTAAAATCCCAAAAAATATATTAATATATTTTTACATCCTTGACTTCCGGTGATCAGTTACATCTGCTGACCAGTTTAATCACCAATGCCCCCAAATAAAATCTTAGATATTCTCTCTGCTTTAGTCGCTTCTGGACAGGTTCATTGAACATATTATTTTGTCAAACATTCTAGCCTCTAACATGTGTTTGGCAAGACTGCTTTGCATATGTGTGGTCTCTGTCTGGAATGGCATAGTGTGTGAAAAACAATGACCTGGAATGCAGTCTAAGCAAAGGCAAGAAACTGGAATTAATAATATCATTCCCTTCATCGTATTGTCCCTTTGAAGGTTTGACCTGTGCGTGTTTTGTAAAGAAGTCTTCCCTTTAAAAACTTAGGCCCCCATTTCTGAAAGTCTGTGGTGTGCAGAACACTTCGTGCTGGAACAGTTACTGCTGGTGGTAGCAAACTCCACTTGGCTTGTGAAATACATTAGCATCGTTTTGCTTTTTGTGTAATAATGAAATGGAGCAAACATATTTTTTTGTTTCAGTCCATGCTACAGCAAGATTGTTGCACAATTGCAAAAATGAACAAGCTGGCTCCGTGGAGCCGACAGGGGGAGGGAACAGGAGATGTGCATGCGTACAGAGTGCACATCTCCTGTCCGTACACGTGCACATCTCCTGTCCGCGGAATTCAAGCTTTATTTCAGCAAGTAGGAAGAATCTTGCACAGGCCACCAGCCCCATGATTGTGGCCAGTCAGAGTGCGTCACAATGTGAAACTAATCTCATAAATATTAATGAGGTAGGCAGGATTGGGACCTACTCCAAATTAGCATTTTGTGAACTAACCTATTAGTATGTAAACAAGATGACATAAATCAACACTGGTATCAAACTGCAAGCAGTTTTTACTGCCAGTGTTACTGCATCGCTGGCCCGTAGTCACATACTCCGTAGCACCTCTTTTTCGGATGAGTCCCCCCACTTCTTTTTTTAGGACTTGAGCCCTGGTGAAGGGTCTCAAAATCCAGCAATAAAGGGAATGTGTGAAGCTAATTTAATAGTGACAAAAAGTAATCCTGCTGAAATAAACAAAACAAGCATTGGCATAGCCAATAGGTCTTGCCTTTGGGAACTAATAAGTGTTAAGGCAGAGATATTGAGTTTGTGTTTGTTTTTAAGCTGTGTTGTGCAGAAGTCTGCAGTATGCTGAAATGTTATAATAAAGAAGTGTGAGAAGCATTTTTGTTACTTATGATGTATAATGTACAACAAAATGACGATGATAAAAAACTATTAATTAGAAGTAATGATTTGTGTTTTTTTATGTTTGAATGCTGGCACCTTGTATCTGCCTGTTCTAATCGTTGCCTTTTTATGGTGTTTATTGTTAAAGGTGTGGTAAATAAATAATTAATTACCGGTTCTATTTTTCGGGATACTCATACAAACAGATAGCTCAATAAATAAGAGTCAAGATTCGAGGTAGCTAGAGTGTACAGGCTTTAATCAGGCATAAAAGGACAGGAACAGGACAGCCTGCATGGGAATGGGATGGCAGGGCCCGACAGCTGCCGGGGGCAGGATCTGGGAATGATGCGCATAACTTTTAATAACAGAACATTAGTATATATAGTTAAACAAAATACATTGCATTCAATACAGTAGGCGTAGCAGTAGGCGGAGTTTGTAGCAGTCGCGAAAGATAAGGGCAAAATGAGGTAACAAGAAGGCGTGTACAGGGCGTATACACAGACATGTGATGTAAACGTAACAGAATATGTCATAAACGGGGCGGAAACATGGAGGGGGCTACCTGAGCAGCTGGGACCTCTAACCTAGTGGTGCGCGCAAACTGACAATGACGTGTTACCAGGGAGAACTGGGGGGCTATGACTTCTGCGCTAGAAGAGGAGACTAAAGTCTGGAGTGTCAGAGCGACATGTACCCAGGCATATCTAGTATCTGGTGTTTAGAGTACATGTTGATAGAATCCAAAAGTTATCAGAGTAAAGGCTAACAGACATTAAGACTGGTGCATGCATAATTCTACATGTAGTGCGTGTGCGGGGAATATTCTATAAATATTAATACAGTATTTCTCTTACATGGAGACATAAAGGCTAGACCATGACGGAAACTATTGATGCGATTCAGTAGCTTAGGAATGCAGAGAAGGAGGGCTGGACTGATAACTAGAAACATAACATATTCTTGGCAGACTGGGAGGCAGAGCCAGGCCGAGCCGGGCACTGCGAGGCATGAAAGTAAGCTAAGAGTCAGGGATACAGGTGGGGGCTGTATCGCTCCTTGGAGAGGGTTCAGAAAACAGGAGCTGAATCTAAGTCCGGGCCCTTTTGAGGCCTAGAAACGGGGATAATTCAATGAATTAACGTGCACACTGTAAAACGTGGCAACGTAGCTTTACATAGGCCCGATATTCGTTGTATTCACGAAAACTGGAAACTGGCATACTAGAGATGGACACAACTATAATTGCGTCTTTAATCGATCATAGGGGAATACATGCATATCGATCATGCACATATAACATAACATAGGGAACACGTAGGCACATACAACATGGCAAAATTTACTTTTCCACATTCCCTCCTTGTGCCCTACGTTTCCATCAGGAAACATCTATATTCATGATACCATCTATCATTTCATACAGCATCATTTGCTCGTCTCGAATTGTCCTGGAACGGGACTTAGGACTAGGAATACAAGAGGTAGCACAAATGCCGCAAATCGCAGGGCCACATTGTATACAGAGGCAGCAACTGAATATGATCATTACTGCAATACCTAGGAATGACAATACTTTCCATCCCCAGGCAGATATGATACTCCAGAGCCAACCGGACCATGTCCAGGAGCCTGGATTCTGGTGTAACTGATGGGCACTTTTATGAAGTCTGGTTATAGCTGAATAAACAGACGGCGCGTTATTAGGAATGAAAATGCAGCAACTAGATCCGATGACTCTACATGCTCCTCCTCTATCGGCCAGTATGACGTCAAGAACGAGACGATTTTGGAGCACGACAAATCTCATAGCAGATTGCTCTTCGGTTAAGTTACCTAGAGCAGAAGTAGTCTCATTCACTACTGCTTCAAGGGTTCTGGTTAACCTACGGATTGACTTACTATTCTGGACAGGTCCTATAAAGAAAAAGAAACCTCTATTGAAATCTGTATACTGTTCTAGAGCAGTTTCAGTTTGATCGACAATTGGGGACTCAATCTCCCGTCTATTTCTGACGTGTACTAGATGTGTGTTTCTGTGATAATCAGATGGGGCTAGAAAAACTGGTGGCAGTACGAAGGCAATATAACATGTTCCATCCCAATCGAGGGGCAGACGAACATATGCGGTCTGACCACAAACAAAATAAGAATGACGTGAAGCTTTGAAAATAGATTTCCCACTGTCACTATACTCGACAGTAGTAGTACAATCACTATGCCCTACATGTGCGGAACCATTCTTTCGGACACATAATTCGCCTTTGACTGGTAGTACTGAAATAGCAGGTAAGTCTGGAGTAGTATCAGACTGAACATTCAGGACCATAAAATTCGAAGAATAATTACCTAAATTGTAAACTTCATTTTCTAGATCTAACCCTGTTCTATGGGGGAGACCTTGCTTGTCTGGAAAACATGTTCTATTCAGAAGGGACACATCATTTGAAGATGACGTTAACATGGACCATGCTCCACACGAACCATTATGTGAAAACGGATAAGGAAAGAGTGGCAGAACTCCCTTCGGTGTCTGGAAAGGGGGGAGTCGACCACACACCCAACAATTAGTAGCATTGCTGGTCTGGTGTGAATAGTGCAACATTCTTACAAATGTGTTATTTCTCATAGCAAGACGATAGGATAACTCGTGAGGAGGCAGATCACTAAATGTGTGCTCTACTGTAGCATTAGAAAACTTATTTACATGAGAAATTGGAAAACATAAATGCAATGCATAACTTGTGCAGGTAACCATCAAACTTAGAAACAATAGAAAACTTAGAAAAACGATACATCGGATAGAGTTTTGACTAACTCTCTCACTATGGGGGTCTATCTCATACATGTCAGATACCTGTCTAACCGTTTCACCCGAGAGGGACTTAGACAATTAAACTGGCTGACTTATTTTACTAGACCGGAGCTTTAACTTATACTCCTGTTGCGGAGTTTTCTCTAACAGAGGAACTTTCAGTTCAGGATTCAGATCAATGTCTGGTTTCAGGCAGTCTTTCAGACAGTCTTTAGAAATGTCCTTTAAAAATGTCTTTTTCCGGACTCCATGGAACTTCTTGATATGGGACAGATGGACCCAACCCTTGCGGCCCTCCAACTTCACGGCCGTACGGGTGGTCAGAAGGACAAGTCGTGGCTCCTTCCAACGAGGCTCCTGCGGACTTGAACGATCAAAATTCCTTACAAGGACGAGGTCGCCTGGAATGACCTCATGCGGTTTCACTTCAGTATTGTCTGGGAATGTAGCGGCAACCTGTGAACGACAAGAGTGTAGGGCAGACATCAAGGAAGCTAGGTAATCTGTCAACATATTACTGGAAACATCTGTAATACTGCGGGGTCTAGGTGTACCCCACATGTTTGGGGGGCGGCCGAATACGACCTCATAAGGGGACAGACCTGATCTGGAGTGTGCGACCATTCGCATAAAGAATAAAGCAACTGGCAGGGCAACTAGCCAGTCTACACCTTTCTCTTTACATGTCTTGGCAATACGGATTTTCAGGGTCTGATTATGTCTCTCTACGAGACCGGCTGCTTCAGGATGGCGCACACAATGGAACTTCCACTGGTACCCTAACAAGAGGGAAACATGTTTCATTAACTCGGATGAGAATGGCTGGCCGTTATCAGAATACACGACCCTAGGGAGTCCATAACGGGGGAAGAATTCACGAACCAACTGCTTGGCAGTGGTCGCTGCTGTGTAATCTGGAACTGGATATGCTTCTGTCCACCTGGACAAAGCGCATACAACTACAAGGACATACTTGAAACCTCGACATCGCTCCATCTGAATATAATCCATCTGGAGGACTTCGAAAGGGTGGTCAGGAGGTTGGAATCCACCTTGTTCCACCGGGACACTTTTACCTGGATTGAATTGACAACATATCATACAAGTACGGACTTTCTGCTTGGCTGCAGCTCGTAAGTGCTTGTTAAACCAAAGGTTCTGAATACTGTCTAACATGGCTTTTTCTCCTAGGTGTGCTGGACTATGTGCGGTATTGATAATGACTTGAACCATAGAGTCGGGGAGAAACCATGTGGCTTTTCCCTTCGTCAACCATCCCTGATCTGTCTGGACCCCTCCTTGTTCGGACCATTTCTTGATTTCTTCAGGAGTAGCATGTAACTGTATGTCTATGACATCTTGTGTAGGGTCCTTAACTGTCATACAAGTAATCTGTTCTGGAGTGGATGTCTGTGTCTTGTTAACTGGAATGTCTGGTGTCTGAGCTGTAAGCTTGGCTGTTCGGTCTGCTAGATCATTACCTTGGGAAATGATGTCAGTAACTTTCGTATGTGCCTTGCACTTCATGATAGCGATAGCTGTCGGTAAATGTATTGCATCTAACAGAGCTTGAATGAGGAGACCATGCTGAATCTTGGTTCCATGAGAAGTCATGAAACCTCTCTCCTGCCAGAGCACTCCGAAGTCGTGTACAACTCCGAATGCGTAACGTGAATCTGTATATATGTTTACTTTCAGGTTCTTGGCACGTATGCAGGCTTGGGTCAGAGCAACTAGCTCTGCTGCTTGAGCAGACAGTGTGTCAATACGGTGTGTTTCAATAACTTCAGTGTCAGTAGTCACTGCATACGCGGCTACTAGTTCTCCTGTACTCGTTCTCATACATGAACCATCCACATAAAGTGTCAGGTCGGGATCAGGTAATGCAATGTCTGTCAGGTCTTGTCTTGGCTTAGTCATAGTGTTAATGACTTCCACACAGTCATGTGTGGCAGGATTTTAAGTAACTGACGGTAACAGAGTAGCAGGATTTAGAACGTTGCAGCGTCTGATTTCTATGTGTGGCTGGAACAGTGTCAGTTCATAACCTGTTAAACGTGCAATGGTCAAGTGCTGAGTCTGTGTTCGGTTTACAAGAACTTCCACGGAGTGTGGAACTTGTACTGTCAGGGAGTGTCCTAATACTATGGAATCACTTTGTCTGATTGCTAGAGCTGTGGCTGCAACTGACTTGAGTCACGCAGGCAAAGTCTGGGCTACTGGATCTAATGTGCTCGAAAAAAAAGCACAAGGCTTGTACTGTCCGGCTTGATCTTGTGTGAGAACAGATAATGCAGTACCATCACGTTCTGTGACAAAAAGTGTAAAAGGCATACTGTAGTTCGGTGTAGCTAGAACAGGTGCTTGGCATAAAGCTTTCTTTAACTCATTAAAACTAAGTGTATGTTCAGATGTCCAAGGGAGGACAGTCGATATGGCTGCCTCCTGTGTCGTTAACTGTATCAGTGGCTTTGCTAGAAATGCATACTGAGGAATCCATTGTCTGCAATAAGAAGTGAGGCCAATAAAAGCACGTACCTCCTTCTGTGTCTTGGGCTGTGGAAGACTCGCTATTAACTGGATACGGTCTGGTGTCAACTGCCTACCCCACTTGGACAGTAAGTGGCCTAAGTAGATCACTTGCTGGACACAGAATTGAAGCTTCGAAGGGGACACCTTGTGCCCCATCTCGGCTAGGAAATACAGAACTGTAAGTGACGCTCGCTCGCAGTCACGTTCAGAACGGGCTGTGATCAGTAGATCATCTACATACTGGAGCAGGGCAGTGTCAGTTGGCATGTGAATATTGTCTAGTTGTCTTTTAAGTGCTTGACTGTAAATACTAGGGCTTTCTGTGAAACCTTGAGGAGCTCGTGTGAATTTATAGCTCCTTCCATTTAAACAAAAACCGAAAAGGTACTGGCTGTCTGGATGAATCGGGACACTGAAAAATGCATTCTTGGGTCTATAACAGTAAAAAATGTAGCTTCAGAATCAATAGCTGTCAATAGAGATGAAATATCTGGGACTACTGGATACTGGGGTATGATACATTTATTAAGTTCTTGAAGGTCAATCACTAATCGATATACTGGAGGTGCATTTGGATCAGTACGTTTCATGACTGGAATGATAGGATAATTACATACATTGGAGTCAGTTTCTACGACTACTCCTTGAGCAATGAGCTCGTCAATAATTTTGGATAAGGCTGCTACAGCCTCAGGTGGCAATCTGTACTGTCTGATCCGTGGCAAGACTATACCTTGCTTGAGGGTCACACGATGGGGTGTGATTCGCATAAAACCTACATCAGTTGGACCTTGCGCCCATAAATGCTGTGGAACATTGGACAATCTTGGATCAAAATCACGTAATACATAATGACCTTTAAAGTCTCTTAAAAACAATCATATTCCTTCTGGAGAGCAGCAAATAACTGCACCTAATTCTTTTAATGTTTTAATGCCTAACAAATTTTCTGGACATGACTTCGTAAGTAACAAATCAGTAGTTCGGGACAATGGACCAACTTCTAGAGTAACTGGCTTTGAAATCTCGTTAACAATAGGCTTTCCTGAAAATCCAAGGGAAACATTTCTAGAGCCTGAGAGCGGAGCCCCTGGAACCTCGTCATGACTGATAGTTGTCCTACTTGCCCCTGTATCAATCAAAAACTTTCTGTCTTTCCCCAATACTTGACTATGTACATAGGGACCCTCTTGATCTACAGGTATCTCGATGAGAGGCAAGCCTACCTCCCTCTCTAGGCTGTTTCATGAATACGGTTGATATTCTGGATACTCTGTCTGGGCATACTGGTACATCTGCTGTGTAACATGCTGTGTTGCAGCAATAGGCTGCGGTGCTGGAACTGTCTGTTGTGCATTCTGTGGTGTCTGGGAAGTCTGTGAAACTTGTTCTTGTCTAGGCGGACGTGGTCTTTCTTTAGTCTTACCAGTTGCTATGTTGTGTTTCAGAACTGCACACTCGTTTATAAAATGACCTGGTTGTTTACAATAATTGCATGTCCCTTTAACGGGAGCTGCAGGATGACTGGCTTGATTCGGACCCCTCTTCTGACTGTCTTGTGGAACAGATTGTGCAACTAGTACTTTCATTTTCATGTCTTTCATACGTCTCCTTTCGTGTTCTTGCTCTTCCCTGATTCTATTCTGGTGATACTGGAGCATCTGTAACATTTGTGACGGGGTACTAGCTTGCCAGGTACTTTCGACTTTCAAAACTCGATTTTTAACTTGTGGGCTTGAATTCTCGACTAGTTTAGTAACAAAAAGATGAGGGTATGACTCGCTACCTGTCTTCAAACCACTGTTAATAATAAAACATTTTTCAAATCTAGAATAAAAATCACTAGTATCTTCATCCTGTTTCTGTTTACATGCTGAGATTGCATCCCAATCTTCCTTTTTCGTGGCTAATAACCTTGGCAAAACTTGTATCAATAACTCGGGCAATTCTTTACATTTATCCCCAAGACCGGTACCTGGTACTCGTATTTTATCTTCAGCTTCTAGAGCTGTCCAATCAATCTTTTTCTCTCCCACCTCCCATTCCTTTTCCTTGAGTTTTTCATATACCCCTGCGGGCAACAGGACCTTTAACATTTTAATGATATCTGGATACGTGTATTCTCCCATACGGAGCATGTCTTTTAATTCTCGATGGAACCCTGCTGGATCTTTGTCGTGACAGGGAATTAATTTCTTCATCTCTAAGAGTTCCATCTATGTGATAGGGGTGTAAACAAATACTCGTTGCATTTCACCACCCGGTGTCCTAACTGGGTGTACTTCTCGTAACGGATGCTGTCTATCTATGTAAAATGGTTTACTTTCTGGAGGTGAGACGTGAACAAAATGCGGGTTCAGAAACGTTCTATATTTGTGGCGCTGTTCTAGAATGACACTACTTAAATCGGTACCTAAACCTTTCCATTTATACTGGAGTAACTCGTTCAGAATATCATGTAACGGATCTGGATCAGAATGTTGTCCTTCATATAGTGTAATGAGGTGCTGGATCATATACATACCCACCAGTCGTTGCTCGGCTGGGGGCAGTTTCAGAAACATTTGTGCCACTATTTCGTCTGGAAAAGTGGTAGAATCAGTAATCCATCGGACTGCTGATCGGGCTAGTTCTTGTTCATGCATGGTACTAAGTTCACTATAACCGATTCGTGATTTCAGAATGTGATCGGTAGCTTGAAATACTTGTTCTAGAGAATATTGTTCTGGTGCTGGAAGATGAAAGACTTTCTTGTGTTCTAGGCGTGAATGTCGGTCTGGAAATCTAGATTTACCTACATACGCTATTCTGGCGGTATTCTCGTCTTCTACTTCTTTAGTATCAGAGTTATCTTCTTTCTCGCTTACTTGTGCTGTTTTGCGTTTCTCGTGTAACCTTATTATTTCCTTACGAATTTTCTTGTACATACTGTCTATACTACTGAGTGTCTTGTGTCTTCCCTCGGCTATATGATCACTCCACTTTGTCAGGACTTTCATTTCGATTGGATCTTTGTCTGGATAATCTTGTTCCCTTATTAAACAATTGATTAGAAACTTTAATAGCATGAGCTGAGTCTCAGCTTTCCTTAGAGACATGATTTCGCCAATACTTTCTGGATCTTCTCCTGTACGGATGAAACGATATATTCTGTCTAGATCTTCTTTCATATTCGGTAGGGTGTCCAAATACTCGGTCACCCGTCTTGCGCGCAATGAATATATAACCATATTATCATCGCCTGGGACTGGATCATAACGGCATTCGGTGAGAGCTCGCCTGATATCTGCAACGGACTGATGTTTGGGCGTACGCTGTAACGCACGTTCATGTAACTCGACTAACGTTATACGTTTGTGTGGCGGCGGGGTACCCGGAGGACCTCCTCCCGCGGCCCCTAAACTGGAATCGTCGACTGATACTCTTCGTGCTGGCAGAGTGACCGATGTAGCGGGAACTTGTACTATGGACTGGACCGGGGGTACCGTAACAGGTGCTGTAACAGGTGCCCCGGTGGCTGGAGGAACAGGAATTACATTATTTACCGGAGCTGGCGGAGCAGGATTCGCATATTCTGGGACTGTGTCGTCCAAATAGGACGAGAGAAAAATATCAGCTGCGGTCGGTTTGTGACGTAGCTTAATCGGAACTAATGGCGGCGGAAAATTACATGGTGCTTCCGGGGTTGCTTTTGGCAAACCCTCGGGAAGAAGAGGATACATACCCTTAATGAGGGCATTTCTCTGTCTGTCTGACTGTTCGGCTTTAACTCGTTCACCTACTTCAATTAATTCCCTTTCTTGGGCTCTTTCTGAGGATTCTCTACTTAATTCAGACTTTATGATTTCTTTTTCTGTTCTTTTATGAGATTCTTTGCGCCATAACTCGATGGCGTCTCTCTGGGACTGTCTGGCTTTCTTTTTCCATAATGCTTCTTCTACTCGCATGATGCACTCGGCATCCCACGTACCTGATACGGGCCATCTATACTTTTCCTCTAATTCCTTGGTGTACTCCACCCATAAATCTAGATATAATAAGGCACTTATGCCATGCTTTTGATACATAAAATGACCTGGACTGTCCCTAGGCGGGACAGGAACTGCTTCCTCGAGCAGACCTTTTCTAGTTTTTAACTGACGTAACTTTGAGAACAGAGGCATAACTAAGCTGGAGTCTGGACACAATACAATACACGATAAACACAATAATAACTGAAAAACGAATCATTCATACCACGACATTGAAAACACATGAAATAACATTTTGGACAGAATATTACCTGAAATACTGAAAACAGAATACATGAATTTCTCAAAAACAGAACTTACTGGAACAGAAACTTACTAGAATGACTAGATGCACTGCTAAAACAGTACGAAACTTACCGGTCCCATAAAGAGACACGTCAGGACCCGCATCCACCTAAGTGGACACTTCGTGTTGGATCTGTGTACCCAAACCCACGGACCAGAGGCAAATCAATTGACCCTGTCTAGATACTACCCCAGCAATGGTACTCACCGGGCAGCAAGAACGGAAGGCCTCGGACTGGACTGGACTGCTACGACGACGGACGGACGAACCTCGGACTTTAGTTACAGGTGGGCCTCCGGATACCTCGGACCTTGGACTCTCGGCTTGGGCTCTGGTCGGGACTCGCCGCGTTCCTCCACCACCTCGTCTGGACGCTGGACCGCAACCTCCGTCTCCTCCGTGGGCCTGAGGGATACTTGAAGCAGAAATATCTGCACGTGCACGGTATGGTTCCGTCACGGCTGCAGAGGATCAGGGGGCCTGCGTGGCTTCTCCGGCGCGTGGGGAAAGGGCAAGTCCCTATTCGGGCGCCATTATGTGGTAAATAAATAATTAATTACCGGTTCTATTTTTCGGGATACTCATACAAACAGATAGCTCAATAAATAAGAGTCAAGATTCGAGGTAGCTAGAGTGTACAGGCTTTAATCAGGCATAAAAGGACAGGAACAGGACAGCCTGCATGGGAATGGGATGGCAGGGCCCGACAGCTGCCGGGGGCAGGATCTGGGAATGATGCGCATAACTTTTAATAACAGAACATTAGTATATATAGTTAAACAAAATACATTGCATTCAATACAGTAGGCGTAGCAGTAGGCGGAGTTTGTAGCAGTCGCGAAAGATAAGGGCAAAATGAGGTAACAAGAAGGCGTGTACAGGGCGTATACACAGACATGTGATGTAAACGTAACAGAATATGTCATAAACGGGGCGGAAACATGGAGGGGGCTACCTGAGCAGCTGGGACCTCTAACCTAGTGGTGCGCGCAAACTGACAATGACGTGTTACCAGGGAGAACTGGGGGGCTATGACTTCTGCGCTAGAAGAGGAGACTAAAGTCTGGAGTGTCAGAGCGACATGTACCCAGGCATATCTAGTATCTGGTGTTTAGAGTACATGTTGATAGAATCCAAAAGTTATCAGAGTAAAGGCTAACAGACATTAAGACTGGTGCATGCATAATTCTACATGTAGTGCGTGTGCGGGGAATATTCTATAAATATTAATACAGTATTTCTCTTACATGGAGACATAAAGGCTAGACCATGACGGAAACTATTGATGCGATTCAGTAGCTTAGGAATGCAGAGAAGGAGGGCTGGACTGATAACTAGAAACATAACATATTCTTGGCAGACTGGGAGGCAGAGCCAGGCCGAGCCGGGCACGAGGCATGAAAGTAAGCTAAGAGTCAGGGATACAGGTGGGGGCTGTATCGCTCCTTGGAGAGGGTTCAGAAAACAGGCGCTGAATCTAAGTCCGGGCCCTTTTGAGGCCTAGAAACGGGGATAATTCAATGAATTAACGTGCACACTGTAAAACGTGGCAACGTAGCTTTACATAGGCCCGATATTCGTTGTATTCACGAAAACTGGAAACTGGCATACTAGAGATGGACACAACTATAATTGCGTCTTTAATCGATCATAGGGGAATACATGCATATCGATCATGCACATATAACATAACATAGGGAACACGTAGGCACATACAACATGGCAAAATTTACTTTTCCACAAAGGGGTGGGTATAAATAACAGGAGAGTGAAGGTTACTTACTTTGTTATTGAGAGTGATAGATTTAGTGAGTTAATTAGTGGGAGATATTTAGTGAGAGATTGAGAGAGTTAGTAAGAGTGATGAAATTAGTGAGAGAGTTAGTGAGAGTGAGAGAGTTAGCGAGTGAGTTAGTTAGTGAGAGAGAGTTATTGAGTTAGTGAGAGTGAGTGAGATTTAGTTAGTGAGAGTGAGAGAGTTAGCGAGTGAGTTATTGAGAGTGAGTTAGTTATGATCACCAATTATAAGTGAAATGGGAATGTCAGAATTTCATTGCTCCGGTTTACTCCACCCAGGAGTAAAGAAAAAACAACAACTCCACTAACCCATGTCATACACTAACTACAGACAGCCAGTAAAGCTGTACCGGGGCCACACCGGCGTGACGGTGAAGCACCCTCTACAGGGACAGGCTACAGACGGTAAATTCTCTACTCTGTCCACCCAACGGCAAGGACAGGATACAGCATCCAAGGCCGAGTCTACTCAGGACAGAGGTGAGGGACCCGAAGGCATGCACAAAATACAGCAATTTGTTAACATGCTTTGTAAGGTCCACCCCGGAGCAACAGGAGCTCCCCTAGCAGGGGTGGATAGCAGACCCTGCTCTGGGAGGAGTAAAGTTTAATAGATGACTGACTTGGAAGAGGGGTGCAGAGAAGGATCTGCTTTATTCCAAGCCCCATCCAGCGAAGATGTAATGGCAAGAAGAGGAATTTGCCTTTCTGCCATTCAACAGACACCAGAGCTCAACGCCCTGGCAGTGGCGGGCAGGTAGGGGCAGTGCAAGGATTTCAGTGGTGCAGGCGCGTAGTGCAAACAGTATGCATGGGAGGGGTGGGCCAGGTGGATAGAAGGGACACCAGCAGGTAGCTACAAGGCCTTCAACACCCACTCCACTCAAAAACAGCCGGTGTGGAAGGAAAAAGCAGGATGCACCGCACAGCACACACGGACTACAACTCCCACTCCACTCAAAAGCAGCCGGTGTGAAGGAAAAAGCAGGATGCACCGCACAGCACACACGGACTACAACTCCCACTCCACTCAAAAGCAGCCGGTGTGGAAGGAAAAAGCAGGATGCACTGCACAGTACACACGGACTACAACTCCCCCTCTACTCAAAAGCAGCCGGTGTGGAAGGAAAAAGCAGGATGCACTGCACAGCACACACGGACTACAACTCCCACTCCACTCAAAAACAGCCGGTGTGGAAGGAAAAAGCAGGATGCACTGCACAGCACACACGGACTACAACTCCCACTCCACTGAAAAGCAGCGGGTGTGGAAGGACAAAGCAGGATGCACCGTACAATACACACAGACTACAACTCCCAATCCACTCAAAAAGAGCCGGTGTGGAAGGAAAAAGCAGGATGCACTGCACAGCACACACGGCCTACAACTCCCACTCCACTCAAAACAGCCAGTGGGGAAGGAAAAAGCAGGATGCACCGCACAGCACACACGGCCTACAACTCCCACTCCACTCAAAAACAGCCGGTGGGGAAGGAAAAAGCAGGATGCACCGTACAGCACGCACGGCCTACAACTCCCACTCCTTTCAAAAACAGCCAGTGTGAAAGGAAAAAGCAGGATGCACCGCACAGCACACATGGACTACAACTCCCACTCCACTCAAAAACAGCCGGTGTGGAAGGAAAAAGCAGGATGCACCGCACAGCAAACACGGACTACAACTCCAACTCCACTCAAAAACAGCCGGTGTGGAAGGAAAAAGCAGGATGCACCGCACAGCACACACGGACTACAACTCCACTGTACATGTCGAAGTGACCGGTCACCTGTGGACTGCGGCAGCGCAAGCAAGCAGCATCTCGCCAACCTCTTAAGACACAGCAGAAGCCTTTCATGATCGTGGCCTCCACATAGCATGCACCTCACCCGATGAACAGCGCCTAGACGCCGGCGTAGCACTTCATAAAGGTTATTATTGTAGCAGACGAGACAGCTCTCGTGGTCTCACTTCACCAGATGGTGAATAGTGAGACTAGTACAATATAAGGCAAGGGAGACACTTCTAGGCATGGCTGGTCCCAAACAGATACTCTTGATGTTGAGGTTCAGTCTGCTGCCGGTGCTCGCCAGGTAGAGAGCGAGAGGTGCAGGACGAGACATTCGTGTCACAGGTTCATGCAATCGTGGTCAAGTGGGGAAGCCAAGGTTACGATCACACCCTTCAGACATCATCTCATCAACATCGCCTTTTACTGATCACCTTGAATGATGTACATTTAGGGGTCACCTGGGGTGGGGATTACCATCCACAGTGCCCCCTGAGAGCCCCCCCATGCAGGCCGAAGCAACAAACTCTGAGTTCCAGAAACAAAGTGGGGACTATAGGAAAAGCGCCACCTCGAGTCTGCATAAACATGCCACAGGCTGGCCAGCACAGACTTCATTGCACGTCTACAAATAACAAATCCCTCGATTCATGCCGCCCTTCGAGGCTCTAGCTTGCTGCAGGAGTTCTTACCAACAGTAGCTAATAACAAGATCAAGCAAGCATTTGCAAAACCAATGGTGCTAGTGTAGAAACTAAGGTCGGGGACAATCGGTATTTGCCCGGCGGTATCGCCTCTTTAACCCACGAAACATTAATCAATGAAGAGGCAGGCGCTGGAGACTGGAAGGCAGGAAACAAGGTTTATTCTCTCCGGAGGAGAACACGACAAATCAGACAGCAGGTATCGTCATGAGGTGCTCTAACTTATTTCTGAGGCCTGGCCCCTTATATACAGGTTTTTGTGGCTTTATTACAGTTTACATATTCATGGCAATGCTTTGATGTACGGAAAGACATTCCCGGAATCTCCCCTTCGGGCCCGTTCCCACACACATTTACAGTAGAAGTCCCCACCCCGGTCACAACAGGTGATGGTTATCGCGCAGCTGGATATTCCGCCGATTCATGGAGTGTGGGGGGTTCGATCGGATCTCGTGGGGTGGGGGCTCTGATCAACTCGGGGGTCCTTTGATGAGGGAAGCTTTCAACTGTACGGGGAGGGGCAAGGAATAGTATCGGCAGAGCTAGGTGTCGGCCTGGGAACAAGGAAGACAAACGGGCACAGGAAAAGGGGTTTTTTTGTATCAAAGGGCCGGGGACTATGAAAAGAATGAAGGGAGGGGTCGCGCTGGGAACAGGATGGGGCTTTGAGGCAGAACTGCGCTGAAGAGGGGTTTATGACTCAAAGCATGTGCGAGCGAGGGGGGGTTGGTCAGCGTGCAGGCTTGGCGAGGGCGAAGGGCTATGTTGGGGGCCAGTGGCGTGCAAAAGGGATGGTCCTGATCGAGGCACCTAAAAAAATGGCGGGCGCGCACGACAAAAGTGTGGCATCAGGGGAAAAGGCAAGATGGCGCAGATAATGTTTACCAAACCGTACTAATTTTCCACAGTCCTCCCTTTAACATATTCAAGACATCTTGCTGATCTATTTCCTATTCAAGTCTATTATGGTGGGCATAAGAAAAAGCAGTAGGACCCCAGGTGAAGGAGTCGTAAACACTACATTTAAGATCTCTAGTTTTAGGAGGCGGGCCTATTGATAAACTTTGATAAACTTGTTAGCAGGAAAGTCATAGTAAGGTAATACAAAAAATGATTCTGTAGCGAGCAGTCAGTACATTGCATACAGGTTATTATATACAGGCTCCGTATATATTTGGTTGGAGCATAATCAATACAATGGTGGCTGGGAGAGAAACGAGACGTAGCAGAAACGATGATTGAGGGTGTCAATGTTCGAAGTTACTGAGTTCTCAGTCCTTTGTTGGCGCTGTGGAGCACCGGCGGTGGAGCTAAGGGTCCAGCTCTATTCTAGGTCCCGTGTTGCAGGGCACGACCTTTTCCTCGCGTTTCTGGTCGAAAAGGTCTTTTTCGCCCTGTGTCTTTCGGAGTCGATAGTCAAAAAGTTCAGGTGGAAGAAGAGTGTACAAATAGTCCATAGGGTAGGTCGGAGAAAAAGGGGGGTGGAGCAATGGCCAGGTCGGGAACAAACTAGGGGAACGAGAGATTTCAGGTAGGCGGGCTTATGACCGAGTTTAGGGAGCGGGGACCTTTCGGCACACATTTGAACATTGGACAGGGGCATCAGGTCAGCCCTCTCCTCTTGTTTTGTCGGAAATAGTGCCTCGTCCTGCAGCTCCGTTCTGTCGCGGTCTCGCCTTGGCCCATGCCGCAGACGTTCCATAGTCTGTAGTCAGGCCACGTGCTCCCACATCCGGTCCTTCTTTCCTCCGACAGCTGTACCCTTGAAGGAGTTTGAAAAGACAGTCTTTAGAGAATGGGCAGAGGAAGGTAATCACACAAGTCTATTTCTCTCCCAGCTCCAGGTAAATGACAATAGAAACGTCCGTTATATTAGGGTTCACAACTGACATATAAATGATCGATGGTGGGCCTGCTGGATTTACTATGACTTTCCTTCACAACTGTTTACTATAGTCACGACAGTTCATCTGATGGAGACCCACCTTCGTAATACAAGCCTGACAAAGCTATACCGTTCTCTAGGGGTTTATATTTACAAAAGGGTGTTGTGAGCTATCAACATGGTACTAATAGGTATCTCGCTGAGGGACGAACATAGGCTAAACATCTTTCATTTTATCAATGCATCCTGCCTTTTAACTAAACATTTTCGCTTTCGACAAGGTTCATTGTAATGGTTTTCTTCGCTTCGGTCTAATCTTTAACTTTGTAAAACATCATTCTGGTTCCTATGCAGCCTCTCGCGGCCTGATTACTAAATTAGAAAAGACAGGGGTCTCATGGGAAAATAACTAGGGACATAGAAAACTGTGATGGGGGGGCATCATCTTACTTTGGGTTATAAGGGTACTATCGGCAGAAGGCCACAGTTCAGTTGGTGAGCGTTCAGTGGCATTTTTCGAATTCCAAACTCTGAAATTTGCCTATCGAAAAAATCATTTCTAGGGACCACAGCTGGCCTGCGTTAGTCGCAAGTCGACCCATCTCTTACGATCGGGGGGTGAAGGATAGTTAAAAACTCTTATCGGGGGCAACTGAACGCAATACTGGGTGCGTCCTGGGAAGATGGGGAGGTTTCGATTACCTTTACGGTTTGGGTATTGCGACAAATCGGAACGGGGAAGGTCGCGTCATCTGAGGCATTTTATCTCATAATAGGAGCCGCTGACATGTAGTTCCCTCATTACGGGTCAGATTAGGGAACCTCAGTCGTCTTACCTGTCCTTTCCCTTATGGCCAATTCTCGGTTTCGTCAATTTAGCAGAAAGGAGAGGTAGTGACACGGTCTCATGGTGATTTCATTAAAGACAAGTTTTGTGCAAATACTGGCGGTATTTGGAGCCAATTGGGTGGTGCGCTAGGGGTGGCAGTCTGCCAATTTCGGAGCTAATCGCTCGGAAGAGTGGGAGTGTGAAGGAGAGAGAGAGAGAGAGAGAGAGAGAGAGAGAGATAGAGAGAGAGAGAGAGAGAGAGAGAGAGAGAGAGTGCAACAGCAGGCTAAATAGTACACGTGCGACATGGAGAGTGGCAGTGTATTTAAGAAAGGCTATTTAGTGCATTACACAGCAAAGGACATTTACGGGTCTGCGTTAGAATCTTGAAAGCATGCAGTTTGAGGTGGACGAGCATTAGACAGGGTAGAGGGGACATGCTTTGAGAAAAAGGAAAACGGGTACCACTGTGTCGCACTTTCTTGCATTCTTGGTCCTTCGACCAGTTGAGTCAACGCTTCAGTCACACACACACATTCTCTCATAGTTTCGAATCATACGTGACATGGGTTCATTCGTGCAGCATGGGTTAAGGGTGATCATTTTTCATCAGATCATACTAAATTTATGGGCTCGTTTGCTACGTGAGTAGTTTGTGGGCGTGCTTAGGCGCCACCTTGCAGCGTTGGTCCGCTTCGCGTATCAGACGGGGCAAGGCTTCAGATCTTCGCCATACCTCGGTTGCAGCCCCTGATGTAACCTGTAGAGGGAGGGAAAAGAGGGGAAGGGAGGGGGACAACATTCGCGCATATCAAATACATGGATTCGAGAGTCCTTTACTTACCTCATACTCGTCTTTCCTCCTCGGGGTAGAATCCCTGGGGTATGGTTTCTGGAGTCGGGGGGGGGGCAGTGTGTCCTTATAGGTCGTGTGCAGGGAAACGTAAAAAGGAAACCAGAGGTACCTAGTGCGAGGTATCTAGTTAGTAGATGTATCTCACTATCGGGATCCTTAAATCTCCTTCAATGCTGTGACGTTCTAAGGTTCTTCAGTTCTTTGGTCAGCTCTGTTCCCTAATACCTTTGAGCGTCGTACTTTATAACATTTACATCGTTTTATTTTACCCTTCTTTTACATTCCATTATTTATACTGTTTCGTTTTACCCATCCTCAGAAGTCGAGGTCTTTTCTCCACGCGAGAGTTCATGAGTCAGTCGCGTACCTTGAAGGCAGAGTATCGTGTCGTAGATCCGATCCTTCCTCCGGGGCTGGGCAACCATCTTCTAATAACCTTAAAGAGAGAGCAGGGTAGGGTGCACAGAAAAGAACTCTCCCGCCGATCCCATATTTCAAATAAAGCATGCAATACCCGTTCATAATTTCGAAAACCTTTATTTTTGCAAAATCATAGTACGTGGATTTATGAGGGTGCAGTCGTATTTGGCTGGACACGGCAATGGCTAAAGTGCGTACAGTGGGGGGTGTTGTTTTGCAGCAATAAAAAACATTAGAAAGTTTTATCAATTCATTTGTAGCAAACTAAAACGTCTATCAACTGGCTGGGGGGGTTCGGGGGCATTTATTTCATAATTTAGAAGCATAGTCAGACTAGTTGCAATCAGATTTCCTATATGCATACCGTGTGCGTGCGTCATAAGCGAGGTTATACATCAGCTATATATATATAAAAAATATAATACATTGTACATTTGTAATCATCATTTTTAACGGGATCCTTTTTACATGTTCATCGAGTGAGCTCTCCTTTCTTCTTGTCAAGTGTACAAAGGATCATATACATGTCTCAGAACATCAAGTTTTTTTTTATTTAGCAAAAAGAAACACCACGAGGTGTTCGTAAGTTCCTATTGATACCGGCGCCATTTTGGGCGGGGCCGGGTCAGTCCGGAAGTAGCATCAGGAAAAAGTTTCCTACAACCGGCAGTTGGACCAGAGTCCTTTTCGGCAGTTCAAGAATTCATGCTAACAGAAGGAGTGGCAATGTCATGTTTATTTTGTTGGCGATCAAGGCAGTTGTCCCTTACCGGAAGCCTGCAGGGGCCGAGGGCTCCGCCGGGTACCTTTGCAGACTCTTCAAGGCTGTGGAGATGTTGTCGGAGGTGGGGGCTCGTGTCCCGGTGGGCAAGCGACCGAGTTACATTGCTGTTCAAAGTTACTCTAGCGGCCGAGACCCGCCTTCCAGCGGACCCAGACGCCATTTTGAGGCCCTGCAGCAGTCCCCTCTCATCGAGTCTGCAAGAGTGGAAGAGACCTTTCTGAGGACAAAATAGGGAGTGGAACTCTGTGTTGTGGAAGCGGGACATTCGGCTGGGGTGCGGCTGTGATGCCCCCGCCTGGGGGGGGCAAGGGAGACTCGTTCGCGCCGTCTCCTTCTCCCGGTGCACTCTAGGCCGTTCTCTTTCATGGGCATGCACGATGATCTCTCCACACCCTGTGCTCCACAAGGCCCATGCCCAGTGCTACGGAGGTATGGCCACCAGCGGCGCACGTTCGGTGCTGCGCAAGTATCGGTGCAGTCATTGCATATTCGGTGCTCCGAAAATATGGGCACCGTTGCACGTTCGGTGCTGCGCAAGTACTGGGGCACCACCATGGTATGTTCGATTTAAAAAAAATCTGCAAACTATTTTATTTCTCTCAAAAAAGTGCCAAAAAGTGACTTTTTGTGCAAAAAAGTGCCCGTACAATATTTTTTCATCTAATAAACTTTTTATGACTCAGAATACACTTAGGCTTCAGGTCAATGTGTTTTCGTTTGGGGGAGGGGCCCAGGGAAAAAAACACCTTTTTTTTTCTCGGATTGGTCAAAGGTCAGGCTACCAGCTTGACTCTTGTTGCACCAGTGCTGCTTCGGCTGCACCAGTGCTGCTTCGGCTGCACTGGTGCAGCTTCTCAGACTTGAGGCGTTGCACCAGTGCAGCATAGAAAAGAAACTTTTTAATAAAAGGATTTAAAACTAATTCAAGATATACATTATCTAAGGAATGTTATAAAAACTCAGATATGGAGAATATTTTTCATTTTCGTCCATTTTTGACCGTTTTGGAGCACTTTGAAGCACTGATGCAGCTTTGGGATTTTTATGGTTATTTTGATCAGAGATGCTCCTAATGTGTTTAAAATTCATGTGGGATGTATCCAAGACACTGCCATCACACCTATATAGTTTTTAAATGATTTTGATGTATTAAAATTTTGACCTCCATAAGGGGGGAAAGGTTGAACTTTTACCCCGCTCTGAGTTCCATGACTTTCGTGACCTTGTCCCCCTGAAATTTAAAATTGCATTTTCAAAGTAATGTGTACAACTATTCATTCTGTGTCATTCATTGTGTGTTTAGCATGCTATTGGGCCACTGTAGCACTTGTTTTTTTTCGTTTTTATGCATTTTTGACCGTTTTTGAACACTTTGATGCTCCAAATGGTCTTTGGACTTAGTCACTTTTTGTTTCATGGAGATTTCAAAAGTGTTAGAAAGTCACTTTGGAGGCACACAGGACAGTGCAAATGCACCTATATAGCAATCAGGACACTCCAATCACACCTATATCGTTTTTAAATGATTTTGATGAATTAAACATTTTGACCTCCATGAGGGGTGGAAAGTTTGAACTTTTACCCCGCTCGGAGTTCCATGACTTCTGTGACCTCGTCCCCCTGAAATTTAAAATAGCATTTTCCAAGTAATTTGTAAATATATTCATTCTGGGTCATTCATTGTGTGTTTAGCTTGCTATTGGGCCAGTGTAGCACTTTGTTTTTATCATTTTTATGCATTTGTGACCGTTTTTAAACACTTTCATGCACCAATGATGTCTTTGTACTTAGTCATTTTTCACTTCATGGGGACTTCAAAAGTGTTAGAAATTCAATTTGGAGGCACACAGAACAGTGCAAATGCAGTTACATAGCATTCAGGACACTTCAATTACACCTATATAGTTTTTAAAAGATTTTGATGTAATAACATTTTTGACCTCCATGGGGAGGGCCCTTAAGCTGAACTTTTACCCAGCTCGGAGTTCCATGACCTTGTCCCCCTGAAATTGAAAATCGAATTTTCAAAGTGTTTAGTAAAACTGTTCATTCTGTGTCATTCATTATGTCTTTAGCCTGCTATTGGACCACTGCAGCACTATGTTTTGTTAATTTTAACCCAATGTTGACCTTTTTTGACCACTTTGATGCACCAGTGAAGTTTTTGGACTTAGTCATTTTTCACTTCATGGAGACTTCAAAAGTGTTAGAAATTCATTTTGTAAATACCTAGAACGGTGCAAATGCAGCCATATAGCATTCAGGGCACTACAATTACACCTATATAGTTTTTAAATGATTTTGATGCAATAACATTTTTGACCTCCATGGGGAGGGCACTCAAGCTAAACTTTTACCCAGCTCCGAGTTCCACGACCTCGGGTGGAAAAAGTGACTTTGCCCCCTTAAACCCAAAAACTTCAAAAAGTCACCCCTGGAGGCCAGAAATGGGTCTTAGACACTCTTGGTATGTCATCTGAGGTATACTATGGTGTTCTTGGGTCCAGAACTAGAAATGTGATGTGACTCTGATATCTAGGGCCTATAATGGAAAAAATGAATTTGACACCAAACACCTCAAAATGTCTGAAATAGGACTCAGACATGTACCTGGAGGCTGGAAATGAGCCCTAGACACTCTTGCTATATCACCTGAGATATAATATAGGGTCCTGGTGGCCACAGGGACCCAAAAACAGTCAGGTGGGTTGATACTGAAAATTAGCAAAAATCGTCCCAAAAATTTTTTTGACAAGATTTGCTAATTTTCCAAATAGCTCAGAATGGATATCAGAGACACTGTTTGAGTGCGCAAGATATGAATACACTTGTTAGAAAGGTCAGCTCTGATGCTTTCATGTGATATATATAACTTTGATATTATATAAAGTTTTTTTTCCGCTACCAACCAAGGGAAACACCTGATATCGTACCCGATTTTGAGAACATTGGGCTGGGTGGAAAAAGTCACTTTGCCCCCTTAAACCCAAAAACTTCAAAAAGTCACCCCTGGAGGCCAGAAATGGGTCTTAGACACTCTTGGTATGTCATCTGAGGTATACTATGGTCTTCTTGGGCCCAGAACTAGAAATCTGATGTGACTCTGATATCTAGGAGCTATAATGGAAAAAAATGAATTTGACACCAAACACCTCAAAATGTCACAAATAAGAGTCAGACATGTACCTGGAGGCTGGAAATGAGCCCTAGCCACTCTTGTTATATAATCTGAGATATATTATGGGGTCCTGGTGGCTACAGGGACCCGAAAACAGTCATGAGGGTTGATACCGAAAATTAGCAAAAATCGTCAAAAAAAAATGTTTTTTTGACAAGATTTGCTAATTTTCCAAATAGCTCAGAATGGATATCACAGTCACTTTGTGAGTACCCATGACCTAAATATACTTGTTAGAAAGCTCAGATCTGATGCTTTCATTTGATCTATCTACCTTTGCTATTATCTGAAGTTTTTTTTTCAGCTTCCAGCCAAGGGAAGAACCTGACATCGTACCCGATTTTGAGCAACGTAGCCTGGATGGAAGAAGTGACTATGCCCCCTTAAACCCCAAAACTTCAAAAAGTCATCCCTGGAGGCCAGAAATGGGTCTTAGACACTCCTGGTATGTCATCTGAGGTATACTAAGGGGTCCTTAGGTCCAGAACTAGAAATTTGATGTGACTCTGAGCTCAATGTGATGTGACTCTGAGCTCTATGGCCTATATTGGGAAAAATGAGTTTGATCCCAAACACCTCGAAATGTCACAAATAGGAGTCAGACATGTACCTGGAGGCTGGAAATGAGCCCTAGCCACTCTTGTTATATCATCTGAGATATATTATGGGGTCCTGGTGGCTACAGGGACCTGAAAACAGTCATACAAAGCAATTTGAATCCATACGAGGCAATTTTTAATTTGCGGCCATCTGGTCACCCTTTGAAATGGATAGGATATACTACAGAGGATGTAGTGCACTCTATTTCTTGAAGCATATGATGTACTGACTTAATTTCAATTGCAGTATGTAGCTAAGACATTTACAATTCATAGTGGTAACTCTCATGGTTGTGGCTTATAGGGACAAGGTACAAATCAAGTGTAACCTTCAGGTAAGTTTTTATTTTTCACTTTCATGTGTGTTGTAGAACACTTTATACTTTTGGCTATAATTCATAGTCTGTACATTATAGAGACATAATTTAAACAGCACTTTGTTCCTAGTGATGTGCATCTTACCCATGTGAATTATTATGTGTGTGGCGTATTGTAAAGTTGTCAAAATTTGAGGTTGAATGTATGACGTTTTTCAATACCGTCGCATGTACGAAAAAGTATGCCTTACATTTTGTCCCATACTTCTAAAACCATACAATCTGGATCCATAATTGGAAGTGCAGCATTAAGCTAACATGATGCCACTGTCCTGTGTTCATTTTCATGCATGTGGAAAGCTTCAAAGTGGTGTGAATCTTTCAGCGATTAAACACATATTTTTAAAAAAATTCCTCCAGCTTTTGCAAAATGTGTCACGTATGTTATGTCATCAGTCAAGATCCATATTAGATAGAGCTTGATTTCCAACTGCAACACATTCTATAACATAGCCTACTACAGTGTGCCATTTTATATGCATGTGGCTCACACACAAGGTGCATACAAAGCAATTTGAATCCATACGAGGCGATTTTTAATTTGCGGCCATCTGGTCACCCATTGAAATGGATAGGATATATTACATAGTATGTGGTGCACTATAAATCTTGAACCATATGAGGTACTGACCTAATTTCAATCACAGTATGTAGCTAAGACATCTACACTTTATAGTGGTAACTCTCATATTTGTGGCTTATAGGGACAAGGTACAAATCAAGTGTAATCTTCAGGAAAAGTTTTTATTTTTCACTTTCATGTGTGTTGAAGAACACTTTATGCTTTTGGCTACAAAATGTGAAGTTGAATGTATGATGTTTTTCAATAACGTCACATGTGTGAAAAAATATGCCTTACGTTGTGGCCCATAATTCTAAAACCATACAATCTGGATCCATAATTCTGAGTGCAGCATACAGTTACCATCATGCCACTGCCCTGTGGTCATTGTCATGCCTGTGCCATGCTTAGAAGTGGTGAGAATCATTCAGTGATTAAACGCATGTTTTATAAAATTTGCCTCCATTTTTTGCAAAATGAGTCACGTATATTGTGTCATCAGTCATGATCCATACTAGATAGAGCTTGATTTCCAACTGCAACACATTCTATAGCATACCCTACTACATTGTGTCATTTTAAATGCATGTGGCTTACACGTAAGGTACATACAACGCAATATGAATCCATACGACGCGATTTTCAATTTGCGGCCATCTGGTCGTCCCATTGAAATGGATAGGATATTATACATAGCAGAATGTGCCCTATAATTCTTGAAGCATATAAGTTAAAGACTTAATTTCAATTGCAGATTCTAGCTAAGATTCGTATGCATTATTGTACCAATTCTTATGCATGTGGCCCACATAGAAAGTGCACGAAATGGAAGTTGAATCCATAGGAGGCGATTTTCGATTTCCGGCCATCTGGTCACCCAAATCTCAAAGATTATTGTTAATAATTCAGTGTGTTTTTATGCTATTTAGCTAATAATGCATGAACCTGTTTATTAACATGTGCATAATGAGATACCAAAGAGAAAATAATGAAAATGTATTGGTAAACCGTATTTTGGTAGACTTTAAAAAACAGAGAAACAGAAGGTTAAGGGGGGGTCCGAGGGGAGAAATTATTATAGACCTACTGGTACCTAGTCCCCCAACTAGTCACTAAAACACACGGAAGGTACAGAAGGTCTGAGAAATATAGAGGGAGAGAAAAGAAAATAGCAAATCTCTCTATTGGGACCTAATAGTGTCCTCTTTTCATACCCAGACTACACTGTTGATCTGGAAAAAACCAAGAAAACAGAAAAAAGAAAAAAGAGAAGATACACAAAAAGAGGAAAAGAATACCCATCAGCCCACTCATAAGTGGAATCTCGTCATCTGGGTATGTGTTGGTAAATGGTGTCCTCTAGGATCTGCCTCAGAAACAATCCATAGGACTGCCTAGTGATGGACCCAGAACATTACACCAACAAATGACAGTATATGAGCGGGAGGGGCTAAGGTTGCAGTGCTCAAAGAAAAAGAAAAGGAAAAATGATCCAAGTGATTCTAAAAATACCTACAGTGATGTCATAAAACACTTTATTGGGGCTGACCATCAAAGTGGTATGGTTAAAAACAGTATGCTGATAGCATGTAAAGAATTGCTACCCACCAGTGTTGTTACTCGGTCAACATGTTTCAGCCTAAACGGCTTTCGTCAGGACCTATGGTGCTACTGCAACACTTACTTAAGTGATGTGAAGTAGAATCTACACCTGCTTTCCAAACTGAAAAGAGTGTATCTTCTCCTGCATAGACAAAATACAAAAAAGAAAGAAACAGAGACATGGACACATAATGTCAACAGAACAAGTGCAAAGACTACAAGCTCATGTTTCTATAGTCTGTATGATATGACTATGAACACTAGAAAGACACTCACCCTTATTGTGGGGAGAGAAAACCTCACCTCACCTGGCCACTGCTCAGGAAAAAAGGAGGCCACGCACTGGAAACAAACAGAACACTTTGAAAATTATAACCAGTGGTAGTAAAACAAAGTAAACAAACAAGAAACTGGATTCAAAACACATAAATCAGAGATACACATGGTGATACAATATGGCCAGACTGGTTTCTTATAGCATCAGGAAAGTCTACCACAAAGCCTCTCTGACTGCACTTGCTGATGGGTATTCTTTTCCTCTTTTTGTGTATCTTCTCTTTTTTCTTTTTTCTGTTTTCTTGGTTTTTTCCAGATCAACAGTGTAGTCTGGGTATGAAAAGAGGACACTATTAGGTCCCAATAGAGAGATTTGCTATTTTCTTTTCTCTCCCTCTATATTTCTCAGACTTTAAAAAACCCCATTGAAAAACACATGCATCACCAATGCTGCTTTTTGCTTGTGCCTAAAACGAAAATGTGTTATTAAAAAGTGAATATAACACATAGAGATGTTTTTTCTTTTGTTTATGAAGCCTAATGTGAAGGCAGGTCACACCTATGTTTTACTTTAAAAAAATCTCTTTTCTAAAATTTACGGCGTTACCTTGTTTTTTAATACAGCTAAAAAAACAATTGTTAAAGTCGCTTATAAAAAAGTGATCGTAAATGCTATTTTGTTTTTTTTTTCAGCTTGAGGTTCAGTTTAATATGAGTCTTAATTTGATGTATCACTTGCCCTAGTAAACAATCCCCAAAGTCTATTTTTTTTCAATTTTCCCAAGCTCAATGTTAAACACATGCATCACCAATGATGCAAAAAGTGAAGTCAGAAATTTCAAACAGCAATAAAAAAGTGAGAAAAACAGATATTTGAAAAATTCCTTTTGTTTATGCGGCCTTATGTCCAAAGCCATCCAACAAGAGCATTTTTTTTTAATTCGGTCGATTTAAAAAAAATCTGCGAACTATTTTATTTCTCTCAAAAAAAAAGGCCAAAAAGTGACTTTTTGTGCAAAAAAGTGCCCGTACAATATTTTTTCATCTAATAAACTTTTTATGACTCAGAATACACTTAGGCTTCAGGTCAATGTGTTTTCGTTTGGGGGAGGGGCCCAGGGAAAAAAACACCTTTTTTTTTCTCGGATTGGTCAAAGGTCAGGCTACCAGCTTGACTCTTGTTGCACCAGTGCTGCTTCGGCTGCACCAGTGCTGCTTCGGCTGCACTGGTGCAGCTTCTCAGACTTGAGGCGTTGCACCAGTGCAGCATAGAAAAGAAACTTTTTAATAAAAGGATTTAAAACTAATTCAAGATATACATTATCTAAGGAATGTTATAAAAACTCAGATATGGAGAATATTTTTCATTTTCGTCCATTTTTGACCGTTTTGGATCACTTTGAAGCACTGATGCAGCTTTGGGGTTTTTATGGTTATTTTGATCAGAGATGCTCCTAATGTGTTTAAAATTCATGTGGGATGTATCCAAGACACTGCCATCACACCTATATAGTTTTTAAATGATTTTGATGTATTAAAATTTTGACCTCCATAAGGGGGGAAAGGTTGAACTTTTACCCCGCTCGGAGTTCCATGACTTTCGTGACCTTGTCCCCCTGAAATTTAAAATTGCATTTTCAAAGTAATGTGTACAACTATTCATTCTGTGTCATTCATTGTGTGTTTAGCATGCTATTGGGCCACTGTAGCACTTGTTTTTTTCGTTTTTATGCATTTTTGACCGTTTTTGAACACTTTGATGCTCCAAATGGTCTTTGGACTTAGTCACTTTTTGCTTCATGGAGACTTCAAAAGTGTTAGAAAGTCACTTTGGAGGCACACAGGACAGTGCAAATGCACCTATATAGCAATCAGGACACTCCAATCACACCTATATAGTTTTTAAATGATTTTGATGAATTAAAAATTTTGACCTCCATGAGGGGTGGAAAGTTTGAACTTTTACCCCGCTCGGAGTTCCATGACTTCTGTGACCTCGTCCCCCTGAAATTTAAAATAGCATTTTCCAAGTAATTTGTAAATATATTCATTCTGGGTCATTCATTGTGTGTTTAGCTTGCTATTGGGCCAGTGTAGCACTTTGTTTTTTTCATTTTTATGCATTTGTGACCGTTTTTAAACACTTTCATGCACCAATGATGTCTTTGTACTTCGTCATTTTTCACTTCATGGGGACTTCAAAAGTGTTAGAAATTCATTTTGGAGGCACACAGAACAGTGCAAATGCAGTTACATAGCATTCAGGACACTGCAATTACACCTATATAGTTTTTAAAAGATTTTGATGTAATAACATTTTTGACCTCCATGGGGAGGGCCCTTAAGCTGAACTTTTACCCAGCTCGGAGTTCCATGACCTTGTCCCCCTGAAATTGAAAATCGAATTTTCAAAGTGTTTAGTAAAACTGTTCATTCTGTGTCATTCATTATGTCTTTAGCCTGCTATTGGACCACTGCAGCACTATGTTTTGTTAATTTTAACCCAATGTTGACCTTTTTTGACCACTTTGATGCACCAGTGAAGTTTTTGGACTTAGTCATTTTTCACTTCATGGAGACTTCAAAAGTGTTAGAAATTCATTTTGTAAATACCTAGAACGGTGCAAATGCAGCCATATAGCATTCAGGGCACTACAATTACACCTATATAGTTTTTAAATGATTTTGATGCAATAACATTTTTGACCTCCATGGGGAGGGCACTCAAGCTAAACTTTTACACAGCTCCGAGTTCCACGACCTCGGGTGGAAAAAGTGACTTTGCCCCCTTAAACCCAAAAACTTCAAAAAGTCACCCCTGGAGGCCAGAAATGGGTCTTAGACACTCTTGGTATGTCATCTGAGGTATACTATGGTGTTCTTGGGTCCAGAACTAGAAATGTGATGTGACTCTGATATCTAGGGCCTATAATGGAAAAAATGAATTTGACACCAAACACCTCAAAATGTCTGAAATAGGACTCAGACATGTACCTGGAGGCTGGAAATGAGCCCTAGACACTCTTGCTATATCACCTGAGATATAATATAGGGTCCTGGTGGCCACAGGGACCCAAAAACAGTCAGGTGGGTTGATACTGAAAATTAGCAAAAATCGTCCCAAAAATTTTTTTGACAAGATTTGCTAATTTTCCAAATAGCTCAGAATGGATATCAGAGACACTGAGTGCTCAAGATATGAATACACTTGTTAGAAAGGTCAGCTCTGATGCTTTCATGTGATATATATAACTTTGATATTATATAAAGTTTTTTTTCCGCTACCAACCAAGGGAAACACCTGATATCGTACCCAGGTAGGAGAAGGAGGAAGATCCTTCTCCTACCTGGCCGCCAAGACCTGGAACTCACTCCCGACCAACCTGCGCCTGACCCAGGACCACCTCTCCTTCAGGAAGAAGCTCACGACCTGGCTGTTCGAGCAGTGGCGGCACCCCCCCCCCCCACCCAGCGCCTTGAGACCCTACGGGTGAGTAGTGCGCTCTATAAATGACCTGATTGATTGATTGATTGATTGATTTTGAGAACATTGGGCTGGGTGGAAAAAGTCACTTTGCCCCCTTAAACCCAAAAACTTCAAAAGGTCACCCCTGGAGGCCAGAAATGGGTCTTAGACACTCTTGGTATGTCATCTGAGGTATACTATGGTCTTCTTGGGTCCAGAACTAGAAATCTGATGTGACTCTGATATCTAGGAGCTATAATGGAAAAAAATGAATTTGACACCAAACACCTCAAAATGTCACAAATAGGAGTCAGACATGTACCTGGAGGCTGGAAATGAGCCCTAGCCACTCTTGTTATATAATCTGAGATATATTATGGGGTCCTGGTGGCTACAGGGACCTGAAAACAGTCATGAGGGTTGATACCGAAAATTAGCAAACATCGTCAAAAAAAGTTTTTTTGACAAGATTTGCTAATTTTCCAAATAGCTCAGAATGGATATCACAGTCACTTTGTGAGTACCCAGGACCTAAATATACTTGTTAGAAAGCTCAGATCTGATGCTTTCATTTGATCTATCTACCTTTGCTATTTTCTGAAGGTTTTTTTTCAGCTTCCAGCCATGGGAAAAACCTGACATTGTACCCGATTTTGAGCACCTTAGGCTGGATGGAAGAAGTGACTTTGCCCCCTTAAACCCCAAAACTTCAAAAAGTCATCCCTGGAGGCCAGAAATGGGTCTTAGACACTCCTGGTATGTCATCTGAGGTATACTAAGGGGTCCTTAGGTCCAGAACTAGAAATTTGATGTGACTCTGAGCTCAATGTGATGTGACTCTGAGCTATATGGCCTATAATGGAAAAAATGAGTTTGACCCCAAACACCTCGAAATGTCACAAATAGGAGTCAGACATGTACCTGGAGGCTGGAAATGAGCCCTAGCCACTCTTGTTATATCATCTGAGATATATTATGGGGTCCTGGTGGCTACAGGGACCCGAAAACAGTCATGAGGGTTGATACCGAAAATTAGCAAAAATCGTCAAAAAAAGTTTTTTTGACAAGATGTGCTAATTTTCCAAATAGCTCAGAATGGATATCACAGTCACTTTGTGAGTACCCATGACCTAAATATACTTGTTAGAAAGCTCAGATCTGATGATTTCATTTGATCTATCTACCTTTGCTATTATCTGAAGGTTTTTTTTCAGCTTCCAGCCAAGGGAAGAACCTGACATCGTACCCGATTTTGAGCAACGTAGCCTGGATGGAAGAAGTGACTATGCCCCCTTAAACCCCAAAACTTCAAAAAGTCATCCCTGGAGGCCAGAAATGGGTCTTAGACACTCCTGGTATGTCATCTGAGGTATACTAAGGGGTCCTTAGGTCCAGAACTAGAAATTTGATGTGACTCTGAGCTCAATGTGATGTGACTCTGAGCTCTATGGCCTATATTGGGAAAAATGAGTTTGATCCCAAACACCTCGAAATGTCACAAATAGGAGTCAGACATGTACCTGGAGGCTGGGAATGAGCCCTAGCCACTCTTGTTATATCATCTGAGATATATTATGGGGTCCTGGTGGCTACAGGGACCTGAAAACAGTCATACAAAGCAATTTGAATCCATACGAGGCAATTTTTAATTTGCGGCCATCTGGTCACCCTTTGAAATGGATAGGATATACTACAGAGGATGTAGTGCACTCTATTTCTTGAAGCATATGATGTACTGACTTAATTTCAATTGCAGTATGTAGCTAAGACATTTACAATTCATAGTGGTAACTCTCATGGTTGTGGCTTATAGGGACAAGGTACAAATCAAGTGTAACCTTCAGGTAAGTTTTTATTTTTCACTTTCATGTGTGTTGTAGAACACTTTATACTTTTGGCTATAATTCATAGTCTGTACATTATAGAGACATAATTTAAACAGCACTTTGTTCCTAGTGATGTGCATCTTACCCATGTGAATTATTATGTGTGTGGCGTATTGTAAAGTTGTCAAAATTTGAGGTTGAATGTATGACGTTTTTCAATACCGTCGCATGTACGAAAAAGTATGCCTTACATTTTGTCCCATACTTCTAAAACCATACAATCTGGATCCATAATTGGAAGTGCAGCATTAAGCTAACATGATGCCACTGTCCTGTGTTCATTTTCATGCATGTGGAAAGCTTCAAAGTGGTGTGAATCTTTCAGCGATTAAACACATATTTTTAAAAAAATTCCTCCAGCTTTTGCAAAATGTGTCACGTATGTTATGTCATCAGTCAAGATCCATATTAGATAGAGCTTGATTTCCAACTGCAACACATTCTATAACATAGCCTACTACAGTGTGCCATTTTATATGCATGTGGCTCACACACAAGGTGCATACAAAGCAATTTGAATCCATACGAGGCGATTTTTAATTTGCGGCCATCTGGTCACCCATTGAAATGGATAGGATATATTACATAGTATGTGGTGCACTATAAATCTTGAACCATATGAGGTACTGACCTAATTTCAATCACAGTATGTAGCTAAGACATCTACACTTTATAGTGGTGTAGGAAGGTGGCTACCTGACTATGGTTACCCCAGATTTTTTGCCTGTGTTTAGCTGGTTTTTTGACTTAGTTGACCTGGTTCCCTGCTAATCAGGGCCCCAGGCCATCTGCTCTCTCTGTAAAATGGATTCCATGTACCCTAGGTACATACCAATTGGAAATGGACTCCTTGTCAGCCCCTGTAGAATGCACTATAGGTGCACAGGGCACAGGAGCCACTAAGGCCTACCAGGGGCTGCAGCATATCTTTTGCCACCCCTGGCTGGTTCTTAAATTGACACAACTGGCTGATCACTCAGCTGGGGTAAGGTGGTGTACACACCCCTTGCTTAGATATAGTATACCTATGTCTAAACCTATATCTGGACACATGTAAACCTGTGAGCCACTCCTATAGACAGGCCTCACCAATCCTGGAGGCTGGGTGCATGGTTTTTATGTGAGATGGAGCTCTAGCATGAGCTGAGCCTGTCTGCAGCCGTCGGGAACAAATCCCTAAGCTGTTTCAGGATAATGCCATACCATATACTATTAAGTGCCTTATAATCCTCGCGGTTATTTAGCAACTCTGGTTTGGCTTTATCAAAACATGTCGTGTAAGGTGTCATACGCTTTGGAATACCATCCCCTCGCCAGTGCTGGCGACGGGGATGGCATTCCACCCCTCTAGAGGGGTAAGACATGTTACTTCACTTTAATGCGGTTGATTTCTCCAAAGGCCTTAAGATCCACAAAATGGATGCCTCTGCCACAGACAAATGTCTGGACCCCTGGAGCTGACCGAAACCCAGTCAAGGGGGTCCTGGACAAAGGGTTTCCTGTCACAGGAGGGTGTCACCGCCCTCCAGACAGGAGATAGTGTATTGTAGCAGGGAGGTTTGAAAGAAACCAGACACTGCCTGGGGCGCACAAGGCTGCCCCTTGCATAATCCGGCCAAACCGGTTCTGGGGCACTCCAGCCCTCGTGCCAGGGCGGCCTGGATCAAAGGAAGGGGGTGTATCCACCCACTTCCTGGGTCCCACCCATAGGAGGGGACCTAGCAGGTAATCACGCCCACCAGATTCGAATAAGAGTGGGAGCAGTGCCAATGCACATCAGATTTCCTGGAAGAAACATTTGAAATGATATTCTGGACCCTTCGCCCTCCATCTCAACGTGGAAGCCCGAAGAATCTCCCTTGTGGTCAAGGAGTGACCACCCTGCAGCAGCAGGCACCATCCAGCCCTCGACGTCTACTTAGTTGCAGTTCCCGCCGGAACTCGAGCGACTGAGATCGACGAGATCAAGCCTGCCCAGCTTCTAACAGCCCGATCCACAGTCCCTGCAAAGCTGAGACCCGTGGAGGCGACCGGAAGCGTGGGGCACGCCATCTTGAAGTGACCACGAGACGCTGACCGTGCAGCCCACGAGTGACCCTCGAAGCTGTACACCGGGGTTTGAGAAGCCCCCACCCTGAGCTATTTCTGAGCCGAAGTTCAGCCCTCCACACTCGACGAGTGCTGCGTGGGGCCCTTTGGCACGATTTGGCTCAACGCGTTGGCCCGGTCACTTGCCAGCTGGCTTGTGGTCCCTGTGCCGACGAACTACCGAAGAAGACTCGTGAATCTGGTTGCTCCAGATCCACACCAGCTCCCCTGAAAAGGAGCCCCGACTCTGACCTTCCTGGTCCGAGTGAGAAGCAATCTTCCGATCCTGCGTGGATTGCTCTTACCAAGGCTTGTTTGCTCCAAACCTGAAGCCGACTGCACCGACGGTGAGAGCCTGCGTGGGACAGATCGTGACCTGCTCCTGGACGTCGCAGATGCCCCAGAGCCCACGTGACAGCGGAGAGAAGCTCCTCGACGACCACCTGATTGCGCCCGACATTGCCTGGTTCCGTCCGGGTTCCACCCTGGTCACTGCTGAGTGACCCAGACTCTGTCCCCTCTGCTTTCAGGTACTCTACAACTTGAGTCCACCCTTGGACTCCACCGGACACTTCGTCTTCACCCTGCCTGCAGCCCTTTCAGCTTCAAGCACCAAGAGCCTGCGTGTCAAAACCCGACGCCACTTCGACCCTGTGCACCCACTTCCTGTGGGTGAGGTAACTTTGCTCCGCCGGTGTTCCCACACTGGTGCACACCTCTAGGGTCTGTGTGTTAAGTTTTGTTCCTCTAGGTTCAGCGGAAGTGTCCTTAAACTTTAACTATTTGACTTTTACGCACCATTGGTTAACATTGGTGCATGCGTGCGCTTTCCGCACATCTCCCGAATCCCGAGGGCCATTCCCGACTTCAGCATTGCTTGTCCTGACTGCTCCCAGCGATTCCCTAGGCCCTAGGCCTAACCACTGTTCGAGTGGCCTCTCTTATACCACTTGTTTAGTATATGGTTTGAGTGGCCCCCTGCCCTCATCCATAATTGTGCAACTTGTATGTTTAAACAGTGCTTTTTGATTTAACGCTTGTGCCCCTTTATTCATAAAGAATACTGGGGATTGTTTTTAGTAATAAACACATATATTTTTATAATATATACTTGTGTGGTGTCCTTTCATTTGGTATTACAGGATTGTATGTGGTAAAACAGCTCGCTTAACACGACCTCTTAAGTTAAGCCTTTAGGCTGCTTAGTCCATGCTACCCCTAGGATAGCTTGTCTAATAAGGTTGACTTACAACCAGACACCATAAGGGATTGTTTGGTCAGGTAGTAGGTGGTTCCAGAATTGGAAACATCCCCTACCAGGCCAACTTCTCACATTGGTGAGCAGCGGTGCGGATTTGAGCTTGCTGTTGTTTTACCATTGCAATCTTTATATCAAATTGAAAGATCACATCAAGTACCTCTAGGTACATATAAAATCAAAAGCTTAGCATATTAAGTTCTACTGAACTTAGTAGTTGTAGGTTGAAGGGATTAGCACACCCTGACTACAACTAACTAGCAAGGTGCAGTAGGAAAACACTTAGTGTAGGTAAGTGCACCACTTACACCTCACTAGTAACCATGTCTGACACAGGAAAAGCCTCAGGGTCTGCTCCTGTGACAGTTGACCCTACCCAGGCAACTTTTGGATATGACAAACTAACCCGCAGAGACTTGATTGCCTTGTGCAAAGCAAGAGGGTTAAAAAGGGGCAGAAGCCCCACCTGCCTAACCCTGGTAGAAATCCTAGAACAGGATGACTTAGAGAAGGCTAAAGCAGCTTCCCTAGACACAGGAAATGGAGAGAACCCCCCTGTAGTTGATCCCCCTGAAGAGGAGGATGATGATGACTTGGATGAGGACTCAGATGTTGGGGACTTAGAAGTACAGGATCAGGGTAGCCAGGTTCCAGTTGGTAGGCTTAGCCAGGCCAATTTGGACCTACTGGGGAATGGAGAGGGCCAGCACCTCCCCAGAACCCAACATATGATTCTCCCAGGCAACAGAAGAGTGAGATCTCCCTCAGGGGACTCTCATCTTTCTAGTGCCTCCAGAGAATCAGAGAGAGGCATGAGTGCTTCTCAAAAAGCTGAGCATAGGGCTAGAATGAGGGCTGTCAAACTCCAGATAGAGAGAGAGGAGGTAGCCCTGAGTCAAGCTAAGCTTACCTTAGCTCAAGCTAAACTTGCCTTGGCAAGAGAGCAGAAATTGTGTGGCTTAGATGCCACTGGTGGCAGCAATATTCCTAAAGAGAAACCCAGGTCCTATGATAGTAGAAACCTGACAAAGATTGTGCCCCCCTACAAGGAAGGGGATGACATCCACAAGTGGATAACTGCTCTTGAGAGAGCCTGCATGGTACAGCAGGTTCCTGAGGAACAGTGGGCAGCAATCTTATGGTACTCCTTTTCAGAGAAAGGGAGAGATAAGCTCCTCACTGTCAGACATGAGGATGCAAACAATTACAAAGTCCTGAAGAGTGTTCTGATAGATGGGTTTGGCTTAACCACTGAACAGTACAGGTTGAAGTTCAGAGACACCCAGAAGACACAGACTCAGGACTGGACTGATTTTGTTGATTGTGCAACTAAGGCTCTGGAGGGTTGGCTACATGGCAGCAAAGTACATGACTTTACAGGATTGTATAATTTGATTATGAGGGAGCAGATCCTAAGTAATTGTCAGAACCAGCTCTTACACCAGCACCTGGTAGACTCTGATCTGACCTCTCCCCAAGAATTGGGAAAGAAGGCAGACAAATGGGTCAGAACCAGGATTAGGCCTAAGAATCAGGACAGTAACCAGAAGAAGGAGTCTACCAAGCCTCAAGATAAGGGTGGGGATAAAAGTAAAGAAAAGACTTCCCCAGGTCCCCAAAACTCCAAGGATGGGGGTGGGTCCCAAGACACTTCTTCAACTGAGAAAAAGCCTTATTGTTATGCCTGTAAACAGGTGGGGCATTACAAAACCGACAACTGTTGTCCCAAGAATAACAATAAAGAAAATATACCTCCAAAACCAGCTTCAACACCTCCTGTTACTGTCAGCAGTAATCCCCCAGGAAGTGGAAGCACACCCAGGAATCTGGGTGGGTTTACTTTTGGAACTCAGGTGGACCCTGGCCTATCCAGGTCCCCATCACCCACTAATCTTGTTTATGAGGCTGGCATGGGGTTTGCCAACTTCTCTGCTTGCCCAAATACTTTGAGCAAGTATAGACAAGAACCCATCATCAATGGTTTAAGAGTTGAAGCTTTTAGAGACACAGGGGCTAGCATCACCATGGTGGCTGATGGCATAGTCCCCTCTAAGCAACTTTTACCTGGTGCCACATACCAGGTAATAAACATTGATGGCATCCAAACAAATCATCCCATGGCAGTAGTAAGTCTCAGCTGGGGAGGTGTCACTGGCCCAAAGAGAGTGGCAGTGTCACCAAACTTGCCTGTGGACTGTCTACTGGGTAATGATTTAGAAATCTCAGCCTGGGCTGAGGTTGAACAGGAAACCCATTCTAGAATGGTGAATTCCCATGGAAAGGTTAGTGAGGCTGTACTGGCTACAGCCCCAATCCAAGATGTCCTTCCTGAAAAGGTTGGTAGGGCTGAGAAACTCTCTGCCCCATCTTTAGTAAAAGCTCTTCCTGAACAGAATAGCAAAGCTGTTATGATAACAGCAGAAACCCAAACTGAGTCTCCTCCTGAAAAGGTTGGTGGGGCTGGGATGGCCACAGCCCAAACTCAAACTGACATGTGTGTTGTGAAACCTGAAATGATGGATAACTCCACACAAACTGAGAGCATGGAGGAGGAAGAGAAATCTCCCCCTCACCAGACTTTAGGACAGGATCAGCCTCCTCAGGGAACTGATCTTACCCCTGATGAAGGAGCTGCCCCAGAGGTGGTTGGGCCTAGCCTGACAGAACCTCTGATGTCAGTGGACCCTTCTCAGGTGGGACCCAGTCTGGAGCAGGTAACCTGCCCCTCTCTACCTTGCCTTAGCCAGCCCAGGGCTGCAGAGGACAAGAAGGACAGTGAGACCCAGAGGGCCCCCTGTCAAATAAAGCACCCCCATCAAAAGATTAGGTGCACCAAAACTAGTAGCCCTAGTAAGGTGAAAACTTTAAAAACTCCTGAGGGAGCCCCCTTAAAAACAGTTAGGGACCTCCCACAGATGGATTCTGTTGGGCACAGCCAAACCTGGGACCCAAGGGGCCCAAACCTGAACTGTCCCTCCAGCAAGCCAAACAGAGGGACCCAGCCTCCAGCTTTAGGTAGCCAGAGGTTGACCCTGAGAGCACAGTGCAACTCAGTTAAAGAGAGAAAGGCACACATGGTGGAAGATAATTGGAGGAAGCTAAGCCCTAAATTAGTAGAGCCTCGCTTCAATACTCCCTATCCAAACCAGCCTTTAACTTTGCATAAACACACCCAAGGTAGTGATTCCCTATGGTGGAGACCCTCTAATACCCAAGGGGTGAGGGACTGCTTAGTGGACCATGAGACAGGGGGTACCCATGCTAGTGCAGGTACTTCCTTATATGGCCACTCAGGCAATATAGGCTTACCTGGCCAAGGATAGCCTTATCTCCTTTCGTTTGGGGGGGGGTTATGTAGGAAGGTGGCTACCTGACTATGGTTACCCCAGATTTTTTGCCTGTGTTTAGCTGGTTTTTTGACTTAGTTGACCTGGTTCCCTGCTAATCAGGGCCCCAGGCCATCTGCTCTCTCTGTAAAATGGATTCCATGTACCCTAGGTACATACCAATTGGAAATGGACTCCTTGTCAGCCCCTGTAGAATGCACTATAGGTGCACAGGGCACAGGAGCCACTAAGGCCTACCAGGGGCTGCAGCATATCTTTTGCCACCCCTGGCTGGTTCTTAAATTGACACAACTGGCTGATCACTCAGCTGGGGTAAGGTGGTGTACACACCCCTTGCTTAGATATAGTATACCTATGTCTAAACCTATATCTGGACACATGTAAACCTGTGAGCCACTCCTATAGACAGGCCTCACCAATCCTGGAGGCTGGGTGCATGGTTTTTATGTGAGATGGAGCTCTAGCATGAGCTGAGCCTGTCTGCAGCCGTCGGGAACAAATCCCTAAGCTGTTTCAGGATAATGCCATACCATATACTATTAAGTGCCTTATAATCCTCGCGGTTATTTAGCAACTCTGGTTTGGCTTTATCAAAACATGTCGTGTAAGGTGTCATACGCTTTGGAATACCATCCCCTCGCCAGTGCTGGCGACGGGGATGGCATTCCACCCCTCTAGAGGGGTAAGACATGTTACTTCACTTTAATGCGGTTGATTTCTCCAAAGGCCTTAAGATCCACAAAATGGATGCCTCTGCCACAGACAAATGTCTGGACCCCTGGAGCTGACCGAAACCCAGTCAAGGGGGTCCTGGACAAAGGGTTTCCTGTCACAGGAGGGTGTCACCGCCCTCCAGACAGGAGATAGTGTATTGTAGCAGGGAGGTTTGAAAGAAACCAGACACTGCCTGGGGCGCACAAGGCTGCCCCTTGCATAATCCGGCCAAACCGGTTCTGGGGCACTCCAGCCCTCGTGCCAGGGCGGCCTGGATCAAAGGAAGGGGGTGTATCCACCCACTTCCTGGGTCCCACCCATAGGAGGGGACCTAGCAGGTAATCACGCCCACCAGATTCGAATAAGAGTGGGAGCAGTGCCAATGCACATCAGATTTCCTGGAAGAAACATTTGAAACGATATTCTGGACCCTTCGCCCTCCATCTCAACGTGGAAGCCCGAAGAATCTCCCTTGTGGTCAAGGAGTGACCACCCTGCAGCAGCAGGCACCATCCAGCCCTCGATGTCTACTTAGTTGCAGTTCCCGCCGGAACTCGAGCGACTGAGATCGACGAGATCAAGCCTGCCCAGCTTCTAACAGCCTGATCCACAGTCCCTGCAAAGCTGAGACCCGTGGAGGCGACCGGAAGCGTGGGGCACGCCATCTTGAAGTGACCACGAGACGCTGACCGTGCAGCCCACGAGTGACCCTCGAAGCTGTACACCGGGGTTTGAGAAGCCCCCACCCTGAGCTACTCCTGAGCCGAAGTTCAGCCCTCCACACTCGACGAGTGCTGCGTGGGGCCCTTTGGCACGATTTGGCTCAACGCGTTGGCCCGGTCACTTGCCAGCTGGCTTGTGGTCCCTGTGCCGACGAACTACCAAAGAAGACTCGTGAATCTGGTTGCTCCAGATCCACACCAGCTCCCCTGAAAAGGAGCCCCGACTCTGACCTTCCTGGTCCGAGTGAGAAGCAATCTTCCGATCCTGCGTGGATTGCTCTTACCAAGGCTTGTTTGCTCCAAACCTGAAGCCGACTGCACCGACGGTGAGAGCCTGCGTGGGACAGATCGTGACCTGCTCCTGGACGTCGCAGATGCCCCAGAGCCCACGTGACAGCGGAGAGAAGCTCCTCGACGACCACCTGATTGCGCCCGACATTGCCTGGTTCCGTCCGGGTTCCACCCTGGTCACTGCTGAGTGACCCAGACTCTGTCCCCTCTGCTTTCAGGTACTCTACAACTTGAGTCCACCCTTGGACTCCACCGGACACTTCGTCTTCACCCTGCCTGCAGCCCTTTCAGCTTCAAGCACCAAGAGCCTGCGTGTCAAAACCCGACGCCACTTCGACCCTGTGCACCCACTTCCTGTGGGTGAGGTAACTTTGCTCCGCCGGTGTTCCCACACTGGTGCACACCTCTAGGGTCTGTGTGTTAAGTTTTGTTCCTCTAGGTTCAGCGGAAGTGTCCTTAAACTTTAACTATTTGACTTTTACGCACCATTGGTTAACATTGGTGCATGCGTGCGCTTTCCGCACATCTCCCGAATCCCGAGGGCCATTCCCGACTTCAGCATTGCTTGTCCTGACTGCTCCCAGCGATTCCCTAGGCCCTAGGCCTAACCACTGTTCGAGTGGCCTCTCTTATACCACTTGTTTAGTATATGGTTTGAGTGGCCCCCTGCCCTCATCCATAATTGTGCAACTTGTATGTTTAAACAGTGCTTTTTGATTTAACGCTTGTGCCCCTTTATTCATAAAGAATACTGGGGATTGTTTTTAGTAATAAACACATATATTTTTATAATATATACTTGTGTGGTGTCCTTTCATTTGGTATTACAGGATTGTATGTGGTAAAACAGCTCGCTTAACACGACCTCTTAAGTTAAGCCTTTAGGCTGCTTAGTCCATGCTACCCCTAGGATAGCTTGTCTAATAAGGTTGACTTACAACCAGACACCATAAGGGATTGTTTGGTCAGGTAGTAGGTGGTTCCAGAATTGGAAACATCCCCTACCAGGCCAACTTCTCACAAGTGGTAACTCTCATATTTGTGGCTTATAGGGACAAGGTACAAATCAAGTGTAATCTTCAGGAAAAGTTTTTATTTTTCACTTTCATGTGTGTTGAAGAACACTTTATGCTTTTGGCTACAAAATGTGAAGTTGAATGTATGATGTTTTTCAATAACGTCACATGTGTGAAAAAATATGCCTTACGTTGTGGCCCATAATTCTAAAACCATACAATCTGGATCCATAATTCTGAGTGCAGCATACAGTTACCATCATGCCACTGCCCTGTGGTCATTGTCATGCCTGTGCCATGCTTAGAAGTGGTGAGAATCATTCAGTGATTAAACGCATGTTTTATAAAATTTGCCTCCATTTTTTGCAAAATGAGTCACGTATATTGTGTCATCAGTCATGATCCATACTAGATAGAGCTTGATTTCCAACTGCAACACATTCTATAGCATACCCTACTACATTGTGTCATTTTAAATGCATGTGGCTTACACGTAAGGTACATACAACGCAATATGAATCCATACGACGCGATTTTCAATTTGCGGCCATCTGGTCGTCCCATTGAAATGGATAGGATATTATACATAGCAGAATGTGCCCTATAATTCTTGAAGCATATAAGTTAAAGACTTAATTTCAATTGCAGATTCTAGCTAAGATTTGTATGCATTATTGTACCAATTCTTATGCATGTGGCCCACATAGAAAGTGCACGAAATGGAAGTTGAATCCATACGAGGCGATTTTCGATTTCCGGCCATCTGGTCACCCAAATCTCAAAGATTATTGTTAATAATTCAGTGTGTTTTTATGCTATTTAGCTAATAATGCATGAACCTGTTTATTAACATGTGCATAATGAGATACCAAAGAGAAAATAATGAAAATGTATTGGTAAACCGTATTTTGGTAGACTTTAAAAAACCCCATTGAAAAACACATGCATCACCAATGCTGCTTTTTGCTTGTGCCTAAAACGAAAATGTGTTATTAAAAAGTGAATATAACACATAGAGATGTTTTTTCTTTTGTTTATGAAGCCTAATGTGAAGGCAGGTCACACCTATGTTTTACTTTGAAAAAATCTCTTTTCTAAAATTTACGGCGTTACCTTGTTTTTTAATACAGCTAAAAAAACAATTGTTAAAGTCGCTTATAAAAAAGTGATCGTAAATGCTATTTTGTTTTTTTTTTCAGCTTGAGGTTCAGTTTAATTTGAGTCTTAATTTGATGTATCACTTGCCCTAGTAAACAATCCCCAAAGTCTATTTTTTTTCAATTTTCCCAAGCTCAATGTTAAACACATGCATCACCAATGATGCAAAAAGTCAAGTCAGAAATTTCAAACAGCAATAAAAAAGTGAGAAAAACAGATATTTGAAAAATTCCTTTTGTTTATGCGGCCTTATGTCCAAAGCCATCCAACAAGAGCATTTTTTTTTTATTCGGTCGATTTAAAAAAAATCTGCGAACTATTTTATTTCTCTAAAAAAAAAAGGCCAAAAAGTGACTTTTTGTGCAAAAAAGTGCCCGTACAATATTTTTTCATCTAATAAACTTTTTATGACTCAGAATACACTTAGGCTTCAGGTCAATGTGTTTTCGTTTGGGGGAGGGGCCCAGGGAAAAAAACACCTTTTTTTCTCGGATTGGTCAAAGGTCTGCTTCGGCTGCACCAGTGCTGCTTCGGCTGCACTGGTGCAGCTTCTCAGACTTGAGGCGTTGCACCAGTGCAGCATAGAAAAGAAACTTTTTAATAAAAGGATTTAAAACTAATTCAAGATATACATTATCTAAGGAATGTTATAAAAACTCAGATATGGAGAATATTTTTCATTTTCGTCCATTTTTGACCGTTTTGGAGCACTTTGAAGCACTGATGCAGCTTTGGGATTTTTATGGTTATTTTGATCAGAGATGCTCCTAATGTGTTTAAAATTCATGTGGGATGTATCCAAGACACTGCCATCACACCTATATAGTTTTAAAATGATTTTGATGTATTAAAATTTTGACCTCCATAAGGGGGGAAAGGTTGAACTTTTACCCCGCTCGGAGTTCCATGACTTTCGTGACCTTGTCCCCCTGAAATTTAAAATTGCATTTTCAAAGTAATGTGTACAACTATTCATTCTGTGTCATTCATTGTGTGTTTAGCATGCTATTGGGCCACTGTAGCACTTGTTTTTTTTCGTTTTTATGCATTTTTGACCGTTTTTGAACACTTTGATGCTCCAAATGGTCTTTGGACTTAGTCACTTTTTGCTTCATGGAGATTTCAAAAGTGTTAAAAAGTCACTTTGGAGGCACACAGGACAGTGCAAATGCACCTATATAGCAATCAGGACACTCCAATCACAGCTATATAGTTTTTAAATGATTTTGATGAATTAAACATTTTGACCTCCATGAGGGGTGGAAAGTTTGAACTTTTACCCCGCTCGGAGTTCCATGACTTCTGTGACCTCGTCCCCCTGAAATTTAAAATAGCATTTTCCAAGTAATTTGTAAATATATTCATTCTGGGTCATTCATTGTGTGTTTAGCTTGCTATTGGGCCAGTGTAGCACTTTGTTTTTTTCATTTTTATGCATTTGTGACCGTTTTTAAACACTTTCATGCACCAATGATGTCTTTGTACTTCGTCATTTTTCACTTCATGGGGACTTCAAAAGTGTTAGAAATTCATTTTGGAGGCACACAGAACAGTGCAAATGCAGTTACATAGCATTCAGGAGACTGCAATTACACCTATATAGTTTTTAAAAGATTTTGATGTAATAACATTTTTGACCTCCATGGGGAGGGCCCTTAAGCTGAACTTTTACCCAGCTCGGAGTTCCATGACCTTGTCCCCCTGAAATTGAAAATCGAATTTTCAAAGTGTTTAGTAAAACTGTTCATTCTGTGTCATTCATTATGTCTTTAGCCTGCTATTGGACCACTGCAGCACTATGTTTTGTTAATTTTAACCCAATGTTGACCTTTTTTGACCACTTTGATGCACCAGTGAAGTTTTTGGACTTAGTCATTTTTCACTTCATGGAGACTTCAAAAGTGTTAGAAATTCATTTTGTAAATACCTAGAACGGTGCAAATGCAGCCATATAGCATTCAGGGCACTACAATTACACCTATATAGTTTTTAAATGATTTTGATGCAATAACATTTTTGACCTCCATGGGGAGGGCACTCAAGCTAAACTTTTACCCAGCTCCGAGTTCCACGACCTCGGGTGGAAAAAGTGACTTTGCCCCCTTAAACCCAAAAACTTCAAAAAGTCACCCCTGGAGGCCAGAAACGGGTCTTAGACACTCTTGGTATGTCATCTGAGGTATACTATGGTGTTCTTGGGTCCAGAACTAGAAATGTGATGTGACTCTGATATCTAGGGCCTATAATGGAAAAAATGAATTTGACACCAAACACCTCAAAATGTCTGAAATAGGACTCAGACATGTACCTGGAGGCTGGAAATGAGCCCTAGACACTCTTGCTATATCACCTGAGATATAATATAGGGTCCTGGTGGCCACAGGGACCCAAAAACAGTCAGGTGGGTTGATACTGAAAATTAGCAAAAATCGTCCCAAAATTTTTTTTGACAAGATTTGCTAATTTTCCAAATAGCTCAGAATGGATATCAGAGACACTGTTTGAGTGCGCAAGATATGAATACACTTGTTAGAAAGGTCAGCTCTGATGCTTTCATGTGATATATATAACTTTGATATTATATAAAGTTTTTTTTCCGCTACCAACCAAGGGAAACACCTGATATCGTACCCGATTTTGAGAACATTGGGCTGGGTGGAAAAAGTCACTTTGCCCCCTTAAACCCAAAAACTTCAAAAAGTCACCCCTGGAGGCCAGAAATGGGTCTTAGACACTCTTGGTATGTCATCTGAGGTATACTATGGTCTTCTTGGGTCCAGAACTAGAAATCTGATGTGACTCTGATATCTAGGAGCTATAATGGAAAAAAATGAATTTGACACCAAACACCTCAAAATGTCACAAATAGGAGTCAGACATGTACCTGGAGGCTGGAAATGAGCCCTAGCCACTCTTGTTATATAATCTGAGATATATTATGGGGTCCTGGTGGCTACAGGCACCTGAAAACAGTCATGAGGGTTGATACCGAAAATTAGCAAAAATCGTCAAAAAAAGTTTTTTTGACAAGATTTGCTAATTTTCCAAATAGCTCAGAATGGATATCACAGTCACTTTGTGAGTACCCAGGACCTAAATATACTTGTTAGAAAGCTCAGATCTGATGCTTTCATTTGATCTATCTACCTTTGCTATTATCTGAAGTTTTTTTTTCAGCTTCCAGCCATGGGAAAAACCTGACATTGTACCCGATTTTGAGCACCTTAGGCTGGATGGAAGAAGTGACTTTGCCCCCTTAAACCCCAAAACTTCAAAAAGTCATCCCTGGATGCCAGAAATGGGTCTTAGACACTCCTGGTATGTCATCTGAGGTATACTAAGGGGTCCTTAGGTCCAGAACTAGAAATTTGATGTGACTCTGAGCTCAATGTGATGTGACTCTGAGCTATATGGCCTATAATGGAAAAAATGAGTTTGACCCCAAACACCTCGAAATGTCACAAATAGGAGTCAGACATGTACCTGGAGGCTGGAAATGAGCCCTAGCCACTCTTGTTATATCATCTGAGATATATTATGGGGTCCTGGTGGCTACAGGGACCCGAAAACAGCCATGAGGGTTGATACCGAAAATTAGCAAAAATCGTCAAAAAAAGTTTTTTTGACAAGATCTGCTAATTTAACAAATAGCTCAGAATGGATATCACAGTCACTTCGTGAGTACCCATGACCTAAATATACTTGTTAGAAAGCTCAGATCTGATGCTTTCATTTGATCTATCTACCTTTGCTATTATCTGAAGTTTTTTTTTCAGCTTCCAGCCAAGGGAAGAACCTGACATCGTACCCGATTTTGAGCAACGTAGCCTGGATGGAAGAAGTGACTATGCCCCCTTAAACCCCAAAACTTCAAAAAGTCATCCCAGGAGGCCAGAAGTCATCCCTGGACTGCGGCCTTATGTCCAAAGCCATCCAACATGAGCATTTTTTTTTTAATTCGGTCGATTTAAAAAAAATCTGCGAACTATTTTATTTCTCTCAAAAAAGTGCCAAAAAGTGACTTTTTGTGCAAAAAAGTGCCCGTACAATATTTTTTCATCTAATAAACTTTTTATGACTCAGAATACACTTAGGCTTCAGGTCAATGTGTTTTCGTTTGGGGGAGGGGCCCAGGGAAAAAAACACCTTTTTTTTCTCGGATTGGTCAAACCTCGTTTTTACTACCTTTAAAAAATATCAAAACCATAAACCAGGAGCCCTAATTATATTCTTGATACTGAGCGGCAGGCAGGCAACTAGAGCTACATTTCAGGGGGGGGGCTAATTCTTCCAACCATAGACAGAGTGACTGAAAGAAGGGGCGAAAACACAACAAAAGCCTCATTTACAAGTAAATGGTCTTTTAAAGACCTGTTAAGTCCTCGGGTGCGGCTGCAACGAGATGGTCACCAGCCCCCGAAGCTGTCTCTGCCCGGGCTGACAGACACGACGGGGGGGGCTGAAGCCCCGTGAGCCCAATGGATGTTGCATAGACCCTAAACCTTATCTGCAGATGAACAGTACCACTCAGTGAGGGGTCCCGTTCATCTGCAGATAAGGTTTAGGGTCTATGAAATACTGCTGTTGTCTTGCGTACATTCTGAGTTCCATTGCAGGGGCCTCATTTATGAGAAATGACGCAACGCTGCGTGAAAGCAGCGATGCGTCACTTTTCAGTGCGCACTCCTTGCGACATTCCTGATGCGTCATATTTAATGTATGATGCATCATGTCGCAAGGAGTTACAGATACGTCAGTATTTCTGACGTATCTGTAAGCGCAAAAGTGAAGCATTGCTAGAGTGTGTCACAAAAGTGACGCAACTCCAGCAATGCGTCCTTTCACATGGGGCAAAGCCCATGTGAAAGGGCCTGCGTCAGTCTTACGCCTGCTGTGAGGCAGGCTCAAGAATTTGACGCAACGGTGTCCTAAAAGTGACGCAGTGAAATCTCATAATTTCACTGCGTCACTTTTACGACCCTTCCTTGCGTCAATACACCACCCTTGCATACATATACCTGGCGCAGGTATAATGTGGCGCAGGGGTTTACAAAGAGACGATTCTACCTAGATGCGTCTCTTTGTAAATATGACTCAACAAGGCGCATTTTTTATGCCACTGGTGCGTCACAAAAAGTGACGCATCGGTGGCGTAAAAGTGAGGCATAGCCTTATAAATGAGACCCCAAGTACTTGCCTTCTCGTGGAGTCAAGTGAGCTGAAACCTTTGGCCAGACCAATTTTAAGATCTTCGAGAACAGTACTTGCCAGGAGCATCTTTGAATAATAAAACAACTTCTTTGAAGTCAGCCTTCTCATCCAGATTACCACATACCCTTTTGAGCGAGGATCGCTAAGACTAAAACACAACACGACTGTGTGAAACATTACGCGTTCCTTATTATTTTGTATTAATATGTCTATATCACAAAAGACGGGGACTGCGTAGCTGTGCCCTCAGCTGATAAAGTGACAAACTTGAACACTGTTTTTTTCTAAGACTTCAACCACAGACATTCAAAAGCAAATTATACATACACAGTGCGAGTTTATAAAATATTACAATTGATTGCGTTAATTGACTCGTTCACAAATAATGTCTTATTCAATCAGGTGAGGAGTTCTGATGGAGGGAGTATCATGCAACCCTTTCCCTACCCCTTATCCGAAATCCCACGTGTGCAGTACTGTCCCTGTGTTTCACAGTCTCTCTGCCTGAAGAGGAAGCTTCCATCTTTCCTTATGTCATTAAAGCTTGCAGGTTTAATGACGTTAGACTTCGCAAAGTATAAACTTGTATGTTTGCTTTTGAGGAAGACTTAGACCATGCAACACAGGAACATATTTTACAAAAGTTTGGATTGAATTCCATTATATCCGTTGGCAAGATGTCTAAAATCCCAAAAAATATATTAATATATTTTTACATCCTTGACTTCCGGTGATCAGTTACATCTGCTGACCAGTTTAATCACCAATGCCCCCAAATAAAATCTTAGATATTCTCTCTGCTTTAGTCGCTTCTGGACAGGTTCATTGAACATATTATTTTGTCAAACATTCTAGCCTCTAACATGTGTTTGGCAAGACTGATTTGCACATGTGTGGTCTCTGTCTGGAATGGCATAGTGTGTGAAAAACAATGACCTGGAATGCAGTCTAAGCAAAGGCAAGAAACTGGAATTAATAATATCATTCCCTTCATCGTATTGTCCCTTTGAAGGTTTGACCTGTGCGTGTTTTGTAAAGAAGTCTTCCCTTTAAAAACTTAGGCCCCCATTTCTGAAAGTCTGTGGTGTGCAGAACACTTCGTGCTGGAACAGTTACTGCTGGTGGTAGCAAACTCCACTTGGCTTGTGAAATACATTAGCATCGTTTTGCTTTTTGTGTAATAATGAAATGGAGCAAACATATTTTTTTGTTTCAGTCCATGCTACAGCAAGATTGTTGCACAATTGCAAAAATGAACAAGCTGGCTCCGTGGAGCCGACAGGGGGAGGGAACAGGAGATGTGCATGCGTACAGAGTGCACATCTCCTGTCCGTACACGTGCACATCTCCTGTCCGCGGAATTCAAGCTTTATTTCAGCAAGTAGGAAGAATCTTGCACAGGCCACCAGCCCCATGATTGTGGCCAGTCAGAGTGCGTCACAATGTGAAACTAATCTCATAAATATTAATGAGGTAGGCAGGATTGGGACCTACTCCAAATTAGCATTTTGTGAACTAACCTATTAGTATGTAAACAAGATGATATAAATCAACACTGGTATCTGTGAGAAGTTGGCCTGGTAGGGGATGTTTCCAATTCTGGAACCACCTACTACCTGACCAAACAATCCCTTATGGTGTCTGGTTGTAAGTCAACCTTATTAGACAAGCTATCCTAGGGGTAGCATGGACTAAGCAGCCTAAAGGCTTAACTTAAGAGGTCGTGTTAAGCGAGCTGTTTTACCACATACAATCCTGTAATACCAAATGAAAGGACACCACACAAGTATATATTATAAAAATATATGTGTTTATTACTAAAAACAATCCCCAGTATTCTTTATGAATAAAGGGGCACAAGCGTTAAATCAAAAAGCACTGTTTAAACATACAAGTTGCACAATTATGGATGAGGGCAGGGGGCCACTCAAACCATATACTAAACAAGTGGTATAAGAGAGGCCACTCGAACAGTGGTTAGGCCTAGGGCCTAGGGAATCGCTGGGAGCAGTCAGGACAAGCAATGCTGAAGTCGGGAATGGCCCTCGGGATTCGGGAGATGTGCGGAAAGCGCACACATGCACCAATGTTAACCAATGGTGCGTAAAAGTCAAATAGTTAAAGTTTAAGGACACTTCCGCTGAACCTAGAGGAACAAAACTTAACACACAGACCCTAGAGGTGTGCACCAGTGTGGGAACACCGGCGGAGCAAAGTTACCTCACCCACAGGAAGTGGGTGCACAGGGTCGAAGTGGCGTCGGGTTTTGACACGCAGGCTCTTGGTGCTTGAAGCTGAAAGGGCTGCAGGCAGGGTGAAGACGAAGTGTCCGGTGGAGTCCAAGGGTGGACTCAAGTTGTAGAGTACCTGAAAGCAGAGGGGACAGAGTCTGGGTCACTCAGCAGTGACCAGGGTGGAACCAGGACGGAACCAGGCAATGTCGGGCGCAATCAGGTGGTCGTCGAGGAGCTTCTCTCCGCTGTCACGTGGGCTCTGGGGCATCTGCGACGTCCAGGAGCAGGTCACGATCTGTCCCACGCAGGCTCTCACCGTCGGTGCAGTCGGCTTCAGGTTTGGAGCAAACAAGCCTTGGTAAGAGCAATCCACGCAGGATCGGAAGATTGCTTCTCACTCGGACCAGGAAGGTCAGAGTCGGGGCTCCTCTTCAGGGGAGCTGGTGTGGATCTGGAGCAACCAGATTCACGAGTCTTCTTCGGTAGTTCGTCGGCACAGGGACCACAAGCCAGCTGGCAAGTGACCGGGCCAACGCGTTGAGCCAAATCGTGCCAAAGGGCCCCACGCAGCACTCGTCGAGTGTGGGGGGCTGAACTTCGGCTCAGGAGTAGCTCAGGGTGGGGGCTTCTTAAACCCCGGTGTACAGCTTCGAGGGTCACTCGTGGGCTGCACGGTCAGCGTCTCGTGGTCACTTCAAGATGGCGTGCCCCACGCTTCCGGTCGCCTCCACGGGTCTCAGCTTTGCAGGGACTGTGGATCGGGCTGTTAGAAGCTGGGCAGGCTTGATCTCGTCGATCTCAGTCGCTCGAGTTCCGGCGGGAACTGCAACTAAGTAGACGTCGAGGGCTGGATGGTGCCTGCTGCTGCAGGGTGGTCACTCCTTGACCACAAGGGAGATTCTTCGGGCTTCCACGTTGAGATGGAGGGCGAAGGGTCCAGAATATCGTTTCAAATGTTTCTTCCAGGAAATCTGATGTGCATTGGCACTGCTCCCACTCTTATTCGAATCTGGTGGGCGTGATTACCTGCTAGGTCCCCTCCTATGGGTGGGACCCAGGAAGTGGGTGGATACACCCCCTTCCTTTGATCCAGGCCGCCCTGGCATGAGGGCTGGAGTGCCCCAGAACCGGTTTGGCCGGATTATGCAAGGGGCAGCCTTGTGCGCCCCAGGCAGTGTCTGGTTTCTTTCAAACCTCCCTGCTACAATACACTATCTCCTGTCTGGAGGGCGGTGACACCCTCCTGTGACAGGAAACCCTTTGTCCAGGACCCCCTTGACTGGGTTTCGGTCAGCTCCAGGGGTCCAGACATTTGTCTGTGGCAGAGGCATCCATTTTGTGGATCTTAAGGCCTTTGGAGAAATCAACCGCATTAAAGTGAAGTAACATGTCTTACCCCTCTAGAGGGGTGGAATGCCATCCCCGTCGCCAGAACTGGCGAGGGGATGGTATTCCAAAGCGTATGACACCTTACACGACATGTTTTGATAAAGCCAAACCAGAGTTGCTAAATAACCGCGAGGATTATAAGGCACTTAATAGTATATGGTATGGCATTATCCTGAAACAGCTTAGGGATTTGTTCCCGACGGCTGCAGACAGGCTCAGCTCATGCTAGAGCTCCATCTCACATAAAAACCATGCACCCAGCCTCCAGGATTGGTGAGGCCTGTCTATAGGAGTGGCTCACAGGTTTACATGTGTCCAGATATAGGTTTAGACATAGGTATACTATATCTAAGCAAGGGGTGTGTACACCACCTTACCCCAGCTGAGTGATCAGCCAGTTGTGTCAATTTAAGAACCAGCCAGGGGTGGCAAAAGATATGCTGCAGCCCCTGGTAGGCCTTAGTGGCTCCTGTGCCCTGTGCACCTATAGTGCATTCTACAGGGGCTGACAAGGAGTCCATTTCCAATTGGTATGTACCTAGGGTACATGGAATCCATTTTACAGAGAGAGCAGATGGCCTGGGGCCCTGATTAGCAGGGAACCAGGTCAACTAAGTCAAAAAACCAGCTAAACACAGGCAAAAAATCTGGGGTAACCATAGTCAGGTAGCCACCTTCCTACATAACCCCCCCCAAACGAAAGGAGATAAGGCTATCCTTGGCCAGGTAAGCCTATATTGCCTGAGTGGCCATATAAGGAAGTACCTGCACTAGCATGGGTACCCCCTGTCTCATGGTCCACTAAGCAGTCCCTCACCCCTTGGGTATTAGAGGGTCTCCACCATAGGGAATCACTACCTTGGGTGTGTTTATGCAAAGTTAAAGGCTGGTTTGGATAGGGAGTATTGAAGCGAGGCTCTACTAATTTAGGGCTTAGCTTCCTCCAATTATCTTCCACCATGTGTGCCTTTCTCTCTTTAACTGAGTTGCACTGTGCTCTCAGGGTCAACCTCTGGCTACCTAAAGCTGGAGGCTGGGTCCCTCTGTTTGGCTTGCTGGAGGGACAGTTCAGGTTTGGGCCCCTTGGGTCCCAGGTTTGGCTGTGCCCAACAGAATCCATCTGTGGGAGGTCCCTAACTGTTTTTAAGGGGGCTCCCTCAGGAGTTTTTAAAGTTTTCACCTTACTAGGGCTACTAGTTTTGGTGCACCTAATCTTTTGATGGGGGTGCTTTATTTGACAGGGGGCCCTCTGGGTCTCACTGTCCTTCTTGTCCTCTGCAGCCCTGGGCTGGCTAAGGCAAGGTAGAGAGGGGCAGGTTACCTGCTCCAGACTGGGTCCCACCTGAGAAGGGTCCACTGACATCAGAGGTTCTGTCAGGCTAGGCCCAACCACCTCTGGGGCAGCTCCTTCATCAGGGGTAAGATCAGTTCCCTGAGGAGGCTGATCCTGTCCTAAAGTCTGGTGAGGGGGAGATTTCTCTTCCTCCTCCATGCTCTCAGTTTGTGTGGAGTTATCCATCATTTCAGGTTTCACAACACACATGTCAGTTTGAGTTTGGGCTGTGGCCATCACAGCCCCACCAACCTTTTCAGGAGGAGACTCAGTTTGGGTTTCTGCTGTTATCATAACAGCTTTGCTATTCTGTTCAGGAAGAGCTTTTACTAAAGATGGGGCAGAGAGTTTCTCAGCCCTACCAACCTTTTCAGGAAGGACATCTTGGATTGGGGCTGTAGCCAGTACAGCCTCACTAACCTTTCCATGGGAATTCACCATTCTAGAATGGGTTTCCTGTTCAACCTCAGCCCAGGCTGAGATTTCTAAATCATTACCCAGTAGACAGTCCACAGGCAAGTTTGGTGACACTGCCACTCTCTTTGGGCCAGTGACACCTCCCCAGCTGAGACTTACTACTGCCATGGGATGATTTGTTTGGATGCCATCAATGTTTATTACCTGGTATGTGGCACCAGGTAAAAGTTGCTTAGAGGGGACTATGCCATCAGCCACCATGGTGATGCTAGCCCCTGTGTCTCTAAAAGCTTCAACTCTTAAACCATTGATGATGGGTTCTTGTCTATACTTGCTCAAAGTATTTGGGCAAGCAGAGAAGTTGGCAAACCCCATGCCAGCCTCATAAACAAGATTAGTGGGTGATGGGGACCTGGATAGGCCAGGGTCCACCTGAGTTCCAAAAGTAAACCCACCCAGATTCCTGGGTGTGCTTCCACTTCCTGGGGGATTACTGCTGACAGTAACAGGAGGTGTTGAAGCTGGTTTTGGAGGTATATTTTCTTTATTGTTATTCTTGGGACAACAGTTGTCGGTTTTGTAATGCCCCACCTGTTTACAGGCATAACAATAAGGCTTTTTCTCAGTTGAAGAAGTGTCTTGGGACCCACCCCCATCCTTGGAGTTTTGGGGACCTGGGGAAGTCTTTTCTTTACTTTTATCCCCACCCTTATCTTGAGGCTTGGTAGACTCCTTCTTCTGGTTACTGTCCTGATTCTTAGGCCTAATCCTGGTTCTGACCCATTTGTCTGCCTTCTTTCCCAATTCTTGGGGAGAGGTCAGATCAGAGTCTACCAGGTGCTGGTGTAAGAGCTGGTTCTGACAATTACTTAGGATCTGCTCCCTCATAATCAAATTATACAATCCTGTAAAGTCATGTACTTTGCTGCCATGTAGCCAACCCTCCAGAGCCTTAGTTGCACAATCAACAAAATCAGTCCAGTCCTGAGTCTGTGTCTTCTGGGTGTCTCTGAACTTCAACCTGTACTGTTCAGTGGTTAAGCCAAACCCATCTATCAGAACACTCTTCAGGACTTTGTAATTGTTTGCATCCTCATGTCTGACAGTGAGGAGCTTATCTCTCCCTTTCTCTGAAAAGGAGTACCATAAGATTGCTGCCCACTGTTCCTCAGGAACCTGCTGTACCATGCAGGCTCTCTCAAGAGCAGTCATCCATTTGTGGATGTCATCCCCTTCCTTGTAGGGGGGCACAATCTTTGTCAGGTTTCTACTATCATAGGACCTGGGTTTCTCTTTAGGAATATTGCTGCCACCAGTGGCATCTAAGCCACACAATTTCTGCTCTCTTGCCAAGGCAAGTTTAGCTTGAGCTAAGGTAAGCTTAGCTTGACTCAGGGCTACCTCCTCTCTCTCTATCTGGAGTTTGACAGCCCTCATTCTAGCCCTATGCTCAGCTTTTTGAGAAGCACTCATGCCTCTCTCTGATTCTCTGGAGGCACTAGAAAGATGAGAGTCCCCTGAGGGAGATCTCACTCTTCTGTTGCCTGGGAGAATCATATGTTGGGTTCTGGGGAGGTGCTGGCCCTCTCCATTCCCCAGTAGGTCCAAATTGGCCTGGCTAAGCCTACCAACTGGAACCTGGCTACCCTGATCCTGTACTTCTAAGTCCCCAACATCTGAGTCCTCATCCAAGTCATCATCATCCTCCTCTTCAGGGGGATCAACTACAGGGGGGTTCTCTCCATTTCCTGTGTCTAGGGAAGCTGCTTTAGCCTTCTCTAAGTCATCCTGTTCTAGGATTTCTACCAGGGTTAGGCAGGTGGGGCTTCTGCCCCTTTTTAACCCTCTTGCTTTGCACAAGGCAATCAAGTCTCTGCGGGTTAGTTTGTCATATCCAAAAGTTGCCTGGGTAGGGTCAACTGTCACAGGAGCAGACCCTGAGGCTTTTCCTGTGTCAGACATGGTTACTAGTGAGGTGTAAGTGGTGCACTTACCTACACTAAGTGTTTTCCTACTGGACCTTGCTAGTGAGTTGTAGTCAGGGGTGTGCTACTCCCTTCAACCTACAACTACTAAGTTCAGTAGAACTTAATATGCTAAGCTTTTGATTTTATATGTACCTAGAGGTACTTGATGTGATCTTTCAATTTGATATAAAGATTGCAATGGTAAAACAACAGCAAGCTCAAATCCGCACCGCTGCCACCAATGTGAGAAGTTGGCCTGGTAGGGGATGTTTCCAATTCTGGAACCACCTACTACCTGACCAAACAATCCCTTATGGTGTCTGGTTGTAAGTCAACCTTATTAGACAAGCTATCCTAGGGGTAGCATGGACTAAGCAGCCTAAAGGCTTAACTTAAGAGGTCGTGTTAAGCGAGCTGTTTTACCACATACAATCCTGTAATACCAAATGAAAGGACACCACACAAGTATATATTATAAAAATATATGTGTTTATTACTAAAAACAATCCCCAGTATTCTTTATGAATAAAGGGGCACAAGCGTTAAATCAAAAAGCACTGTTTAAACAGACAAGTTGCACAATTATGGATGAGGGCAGGGGGCCACTCAAACCATATACTAAACAAGTGGTATAAGAGAGGCCACTCGAACAGTGGTTAGGCCTAGGGCCTAGGGAATCGCTGGGAGCAGTCAGGACAAGCAATGCTGAAGTCGGGAATGGCCCTCGGGATTCGGGAGATGTGCGGAAAGCGCACGCATGCACCAATGTTAACCAATGGTGCGTAAAAGTCAAATAGTTAAAGTTTAAGGACACTTCCGCTGAACCTAGAGGAACAAAACTTAACACACAGACCCTAGAGGTGTGCACCAGTGTGGTAACACCGGCGGAGCAAAGTTACCTCACCCACAGGAAGTGGGTGCACAGGGTCGAAGTGGCGTCGGGTTTTGACACGCAGGCTCTTGGTGCTTGAAGCTGAAAGGGCTGCAGGCAGGGTGAAGACGAAGTGTCCGGTGGAGTCCAAGGGTGGACTCAAGTTGTAGAGTACCTGAAAGCAGAGGGGACAGAGTCTGGGTCACTCAGCAGTGACCAGGGTGGAACCAGGACGGAACCAGGCAATGTCGGGCGCAATCAGGTGGTCGTCGAGGAGCTTCTCTCCGCTGTCACGTGGGCTCTGGGGCATCTGCGACGTCCAGGAGCAGGTCACGATCTGTCCCACGCAGGCTCTCACCGTCGGTGCAGTCGGCTTCAGGTTTGGAGCAAACAAGCCTTGGTAAGAGCAATCCACGCAGGATCGGAAGATTGCTTCTCACTCGGACCAGGAAGGTCAGAGTCGGGGCTCCTCTTCAGGGGAGCTGGTGTGGATCTGGAGCAACCAGATTCACGAGTCTTCTTCGGTAGTTCGTCGGCACAGGGACCACAAGCCAGCTGGCAAGTGACCGGGCCAACGCGTTGAGCCAAATCGTGCCAAAGGGCCCCACGCAGCACTCGTCGAGTGTGGGGGGCTGAACTTCGGCTCAGGAGTAGCTCAGGGTGGGGGCTTCTCAAACCCCGGTGTACAGCTTCGAGGGTCACTCGTGGGCTGCACGGTCAGCGTCTCGTGGTCACTTCAAGATGGCGTGCCCCACGCTTCCGGTCGCCTCCACGGGTCTCAGCTTTGCAGGGACTGTGGATCGGGCTGTTAGAAGCTGGGCAGGCTTGATCTCGTCGATCTCAGTCGCTCGAGTTCCGGCGGGAACTGCAACTAAGTAGACGTCGAGGGCTGGATGGTGCCTGCTGCTGCAGGGTGGTCACTCCTTGACCACAAGGGAGATTCTTCGGGCTTCCACGTTGAGATGGAGGGCGAAGGGTCCAGAATATCGTTTCAAATGTTTCTTCCAGGAAATCTGATGTGCATTGGCACTGCTCCCACTCTTATTCGAATCTGGTGGGCGTGATTACCTGCTAGGTCCCCTCCTATGGGTGGGACCCAGGAAGTGGGTGGATACACCCCCTTCCTTTGATCCAGGCCGCCCTGGCACGAGGGCTGGAGTGCCCCAGAACCGGTTTGGCCGGATTATGCAAGGGGCAGCCTTGTGCGCCCCAGGCAGTGTCTGGTTTCTTTCAAACCTCCCTGCTACAATACACTATCTCCTGTCTGGAGGGCGGTGACACCCTCCTGTGACAGGAAACCCTTTGTCCAGGACCCCCTTGACTGGGTTTCGGTCAGCTCCAGGGGTCCAGACATTTGTCTGTGGCAGAGGCATCCATTTTGTGGATCTTAAGGCCTTTGGAGAAATCAACCGCATTAAAGTGAAGTAACATGTCTTACCCCTCTAGAGGGGTGGAATGCCATCCCCGTCGCCAGAACTGGCGAGGGGATGGTATTCCAAAGCGTATGACACCTTACACGACATGTTTTGATAAAGCCAAACCAGAGTTGCTAAATAACCGCGAGGATTATAAGGCACTTAATAGTATATGGTATGGCATTATCCTGAAACAGCTTAGGGATTTGTTCCCGACGGCTGCAGACAGGCTCAGCTCATGCTAGAGCTCCATCTCACATAAAAACCATGCACCCAGCCTCCAGGATTGGTGAGGCCTGTCTATAGGAGTGGCTCACAGGTTTACATGTGTCCAGATATAGGTTTAGACATAGGTATACTATATCTAAGCAAGGGGTGTGTACACCACCTTACCCCAGCTGAGTGATCAGCCAGTTGTGTCAATTTAAGAACCAGCCAGGGGTGGCAAAAGATATGCTGCAGCCCCTGGTAGGCCTTAGTGGCTCCTGTGCCCTGTGCACCTATAGTGCATTCTACAGGGGCTGACAAGGAGTCCATTTCCAATTGGTATGTACCTAGGGTACATGGAATCCATTTTACAGAGAGAGCAGATGGCCTGGGGCCCTGATTAGCAGGGAACCAGGTCAACTAAGTCAAAAAACCAGCTAAACACAGGCAAAAAATCTGGGGTAACCATAGTCAGGTAGCCACCTTCCTACAGTATCAAACTGCAAGCAGTTTTTACTGCCAGTGTTACTGCATCGCTGGCCCGTAGTCACATACTCTGTAGCACCTCTTTTTCGGATGAGTCCCCCCACTTCTTTTTTTAGGACTTGAGCCCTGGTGAAGGGTCTCAAAATCCAGCAATAAAGGGAATGTGTGAAGCTAATTTAATAGTGACAAAAAGTAATCCTGCTGAAATAAACAAAACAAGCATTGGCATAGCCAATAGGTCTTGCCTTTGGGAACTAATAAGTGTTAAGGCAGAGATATTGAGTTTGTGTTTGTTTTTAAGCTGTGTTGTGCAGAAGTCTGCAGTATGCTGAAATGTTATAATAAAGAAGTGTGAGAAGCATTTTTGTTACTTATGATGTATAATGTACAACAAAATGACGATGATAAAAAACTATTAATTAGAAGTAATGATTTGTGTTTTTTTATGTTTGAATGCTGGCACCTTGTATCTGCCTGTTCTAATCGTTGCCTTTTTATGGTGTTTATTGTTAAAGGTGTGGTAAATAAACAATTAATTACCGGTTCTATTTTTCGGGATACTCATACAAACAGATAGCTCAATAAATAAGAGTCAAGATTCGAGGTAGCTAGAATGTACAGGCTTTAATCAGGCATAAAAGGACAGGAACAGGACAGCCTGCATGGGAATGGGATGGCAGGGCCCGACAGCTGCCGGGGGCAGGATCTGGGAATGATGCGCATAACTTTTAATAACAGAACATTAGTATATATAGTTAAACAAAATACATTGCATTCAATACAGTAGGCGTAGCAGTAGGCGGAGTTTGTAGCAGTCGCGAAAGATAAGGGCAAAATGAGGTAACAAGAAGGCGTGTACAGGGCGTATACACAGACATGTGATGTAAACGTAACAGAATATGTCATAAACGGGGCGGAAACATGGAGGGGGCTACCTGAGCAGCTGGGACCTCTAACCTAGTGGTGCGCGCAAACTGACAATGACGTGTTACCAGGGAGAACTGGGGGGCTATGACTTCTGCGCTAAAAGAGGAGACTAAAGTCTGGAGTGTCAGAGCGACATGTACCCAGGCATATCTAGTATCTGGTGTTTAGAGTACATGTTGATAGAATCCAAAAGTTATCAGAGTAAAGGCTAACAGACATTAAGACTGGTGCATGCATAATTCTACATGTAGTGCGTGTGCGGGGAATATTCTATAAATATTAATACAGTATTTCTCTTACATGGAGACATAAAGGCTAGACCATGACGGAAACTATTGATGCGATTCAGTAGCTTAGGAATGCAGAGAAGGAGGGCTGGACTGATAACTAGAAACATAACATATTCTTGGCAGACTGGGAGGCAGAGCCAGGCCGAGCCGGGCACTGCGAGGCATGAAAGTAAGCTAAGAGTCAGGGATACAGGTGGGGGCTGTATCGCTCCTTGGAGAGGGTTCAGAAAACAGGAGCTGAATCTAAGTCCGGGCCCTTTTGAGGCCTAGAAACGGGGATAATTCAATGAATTAACGTGCACACTGTAAAACGTGGCAACGTAGCTTTACATAGGCCCGATATTCGTTGTATTCACGAAAACTGGAAACTGGCATACTAGAGATGGACACAACTATAATTGCGTCTTTAATCGATCATAGGGGAATACATGCATATCGATCATGCACATATAACATAACATAGGGAACACGTAGGCACATACAACATGGCAAAATTTACTTTTCCACAAAGGGGTGGGTATAAATAACAGGAGAGTGAAGGTTACTTACTTTGTTATTGAGAGTGATAGATTTAGTGAGTTAATTAGTGGGAGATAGTTAGTGAGAGATTGAGAGAGTTAGTAAGAGTGATGAAATTAGTGAGAGAGTTAGTGAGAGTGAGAGAGTTAGCGAGTGAGTTAGTTAGTGAGAGAGAGTTATTGAGTTAGTGAGAGTGAGTGAGATTTAGTTAGTGAGAGTGAGAGAGTTAGCGAGTGAGTTATTGAGAGTGAGTTAGTTATGATCACCAATTATAAGTGAAATGGGAATGTCAGAATTTCATTGCTCCGGTTTACTCCACCCAGGAGTAAAGAAAAAACAACAACTCCACTAACCCATGTCATACACTAACTACAGACAGCCAGTAAAGCTGTACCGGGGCCACACCGGCGTGACGGTGAAGCACCCTCTACAGGGACAGGCTACAGACGGTAAATTCTCTACTCTGTCCACCCAACGGCAAGGACAGGATACAGCATCCAAGGCCGAGTCTACTCAGGACAGAGGTGAGGGACCCGAAGGCATGCACAAAATACAGCAATTTGTTAACATGCTTTGTAAGGTCCACCCCGGAGCAACAGGAGCTCCCCTAGCAGGGGTGGATAGCAGACCCTGCTCTGGGAGGAGTAAAGTTTAATAGATGACTGACTTGGAAGAGGGGTGCAGAGAAGGATCTGCTTTATTCCAAGCCCCATCCAGCGAAGATGTAATGGCAAGAAGAGGAATTTGCCTTTCTGCCATTCAACAGACACCAGAGCTCAACGCCCTGGCAGTGGCGGGCAGGTAGGGGCAGTGCAAGGATTTCAGTGGTGCAGGCGCGTAGTGCAAACAGCATGCATGGGAGGGGGTGGGCCAGGTGGATAGAAGGGACACCAGCAGGTAGCTACAAGGCCTTCAACACCCACTCCACTCAAAAACAGCCGGTGTGGAAGGAAAAAGCAGGATGCACCGCACAGCACACACGGACTACAACTCCCACTCCACTCAAAAGCAGCCGGTGTGAAGGAAAAAGCAGGATGCACCGCACAGCACACACGGACTACAACTCCCACTCCACTCAAAAGCAGCCGGTGTGGAAGGAAAAAGCAGGATGCACTGCACAGTACACACGGACTACAACTCCCCCTCTACTCAAAAGCAGCCGGTGTGGAAGGAAAAAGCAGGATGCACTGCACAGCACACACGGACTACAACTCCCACTCCACTCAAAAACAGCCGGTGTGGAAGGAAAAAGCAGGATGCACTGCACAGCACACACGGACTACAACTCCCACTCCACTGAAAAGCAGCGGGTGTGGAAGGACAAAGCAGGATGCACCGTACAATACACACAGACTACAACTCCCAATCCACTCAAAAAGAGCCGGTGTGGAAGGAAAAAGCAGGATGCACTGCACAGCACACACGGCCTACAACTCCCACTCCACTCAAAACAGCCAGTGGGGAAGGAAAAAGCAGGATGCACCGCACAGCACACACGGCCTACAACTCCCACTCCACTCAAAAACAGCCGGTGGGGAAGGAAAAAGCAGGATGCACCGTACAGCACGCACGGCCTACAACTCCCACTCCTTTCAAAAACAGCCAGTGTGAAAGGAAAAAGCAGGATGCACCGCACAGCACACATGGACTACAACTCCCACTCCACTCAAAAACAGCCGGTGTGGAAGGAAAAAGCAGGATGCACCGCACAGCAAACACGGACTACAACTCCAACTCCACTCAAAAACAGCCGGTGTGGAAGGAAAAAGCAGGATGCACCGCACAGCACACACGGACTACAACTCCACTGTACATGTCGAAGTGACCGGTCACCTGTGGACTGCGGCAGCGCAAGCAAGCAGCATCTCGCCAACCTCTTAAGACACAGCAGAAGCCTTTCATGATCGTGGCCTCCACATAGCATGCACCTCACCCGATGAACAGCGCCTAGACGCCGGCGTAGCACTTCATAAAGGTTATTATTGTAGCAGACGAGACAGCTCTCGTGGTCTCACTTCACCAGATGGTGAATAGTGAGACTAGTACAATATAAGGCAAGGGAGACACTTCTAGGCATGGCTGGTCCCAAACAGATACTCTTGATGTTGAGGTTCAGTCTGCTGCCGGTGCTCGCCAGGTAGAGAGCGAGAGGTGCAGGACGAGACATTCGTGTCACAGGTTCATGCAATCGTGGTCAAGTGGGGAAGCCAAGGTTACGATCACACCCTTCAGACATCATCTCATCAACATCGCCTTTTACTGATCACCTTGAATGATGTACATTTAGGGGTCACCTGGGGTGGGGATTACCATCCACAGTGCCCCCTGAGAGCCCCCCCATGCAGGCCGAAGCAACAAACTCTGAGTTCCAGAAACAAAGTGGGGACTATAGGAAAAGCGCCACCTCGAGTCTGCATAAACATGCCACAGGCTGGCCAGCACAGACTTCATTGCACGTCTACAAATAACAAATCCCTCGATTCATGCCGCCCTTCGAGGCTCTAGCTTGCTGCAGGAGTTCTTACCAACAGTAGCTAATAACAAGATCAAGCAAGCATTTGCAAAACCAATGGTGCTAGTGTAGAAACTAAGGTCGGGGACAATCGGTATTTGCCCGGCGGTATCGCCTCTTTAACCCACGAAACATTAATCAATGAAGAGGCAGGCGCTGGAGACTGGAAGGCAGGAAACAAGGTTTATTCTCTCCGGAGGAGAACACGACAAATCAGACAGCAGGTATCGTCATGAGGTGCTCTAACTTATTTCTGAGGCCTGGCCCCTTATATACAGGTTTTTGTGGCTTTATTACAGTTTACATATTCATGGCAATGCTTTGATGTACGGAAAGACATTCCCGGAATCTCCCCTTCGGGCCCGTTCCCACACACATTTACAGTAGAAGTCCCCACCCCGGTCACAACAGGTGATGGTTATCGCGCAGCTGGATATTCCGCCGATTCATGGAGTGTGGGGGGTTCGATCGGATCTCGTGGGGTGGGGGCTCTGATCAACTCGGGGGTCCTTTGATGAGGGAAGCTTTCAACTGTACGGGGAGGGGCAAGGAATAGTATCGGCAGAGCTAGGTGTCGGCCTGGGAACAAGGAAGACAAACGGGCACAGGAAAAGGGGTTTTTTTTGTATCAAAGGGCCGGGGACTATGAAAAGAATGAAGGGAGGGGTCGCGATGGGAACAGGATGGGGCTTTGAGGCAGAACTGCGCTGAAGAGGGGTTTATGACTCAAAGCATGTGCGAGCGAGGGGGGGTTGGTCAGCGTGCAGGCTTGGCGAGGGCGAAGGGCTATGTTGGGGGCCAGTGGCATGCAAAAGGGATGGTCCTGATCGAGGCACCTAAAAAAATGGCGGGCGCGCACGACAAAAGTGTGGCATCAGGGGAAAAGGCAAGATGGCGCAGATAATGTTTACCAAACCGTACTAATTTTCCACAGTCCTCCCTTTAACATATTCAAGACATCTTGCTGATCTATTTCCTATTCAAGTCTATTATGGTGGGCATAAGAAAAAGCAGTAGGACCCCAGGTGAAGGAGTCGTAAACACTACATTTAAGATCTCTAGTTTTAGGAGGCGGGCCTATTGATAAACTTGTTAGCAGGAAAGTCATAGTAAGGTAATACAAAAAATGATTCTGTAGCGAGCAGTCAGTACATTGCATACAGGTTATTATATACAGGCTCCGTATATATTTGGTTGGAGCATAATCAATACAATGGTGGCTGGGAGAGAAACGAGACGTAGCAGAAACGATGATTGAGGGTGTCAATGTTCGAAGTTACTGAGTTCTCAGTCCTTTGTTGGCGCTGTGGAGCACCGGCGGTGGAGCTAAGGGTCCAGCTCTATTCTAGGTCCCGTGTTGCAGGGCACGACCTTTTCCTCGCGTTTCTGGTCGAAAAGGTCTTTTTCGCCCTGTGTCTTTCGGAGTCGATAGTCAAAAAGTTCAGGTGGAAGAAGAGTGTACAAATAGTCCATAGGGTAGGTCGGAGAAAAAGGGGGGTGGAGCAATGGCCAGGTCGGGAACAAACTAGGGGAACGAGAGATTTCAGGTAGGCGGGCTTATGACCGAGTTTAGGGAGCGGGGACCTTTCGGCACACATTTGAACATTGGACAGGGGCATCAGGTCAGCCCTCTCCTCTTGTTTTGTCGGAAATAGTGCCTCGTCCTGCAGCTCCGTTCTGTCGCGGTCTCGCCTTGGCCCATGCCGCAGACGTTCCATAGTCTGTAGTCAGGCCACGTGCTCCCACATCCGGTCCTTCTTTCCTCCGACAGCTGTACCCTTGAAGGAGTTTGAAAAGACAGTCTTTAGAGAATGGGCAGAGGAAGGTAATCACACAAGTCTATTTCTCTCCCAGCTCCAGGTAAATGACAATAGAAACGTCCGTTATATTAGGGTTCACAACTGACATATAAATGATCGATGGTGGGCCTGCTGGATTTACTAAGACTTTCCTTCACAACTGTTTACTATAGTCACGACAGTTCATCTGATGGAGACCCACCTTCGTAATACAAGCCTGACAAAGCTATACCGTTCTCTAGGGGTTTATATTTACAAAAGGGTGTTGTGAGCTACCAACATGGTACTAATAGGTATCTCGCTGAGGGACGAACATAGGCTAAACATCTTTCATTTTATCAATGCATCCTGCCTTTTAACTAAACATTTTCGCTTTCGACAAGGTTCATTGTAATGGTTTTCTTCGCTTCGGTCTAATCTTTAACTTTGTAAAACATCATTCTGGTTCCTATGCAGCCTCTCGCGGCCTGATTACTAAATTAGAAAAGACAGGGGTCTCATGGGAAAATAACTAGGGACATAGAAAACTGTGATGGGGGGGCATCATCTTACTTTGGGTTATAAGGGTACTATCGGCAGAAGGCCACAGTTCAGTTGGTGAGCGTTCAGTGGCATTTCTCGAATTCCAAACTCTGAAATTTGCCTATCGAAAAAATCATTTCTAGGGACCACAGCTGGCCTGCGTTAGTCGCAAGTCGACCCATCATTTACGATCGGGGGGTGAAGGATAGTTAAAAACTCTTATCGGGGGCAACTGAACGCAATACTGGGTGCGTCCTGGGAAGATGGGGAGGTTTCGATTACCTTTACGGTTTGGGTATTGCGACAATTCGGAACGGGGAAGGTCGCGTCATCTGAGGCATTTTATCTCATAATAGGAGCCGCTGACATGTAGTTCCCTCATTACGGGTCAGATTAGGGAACCTCAGTCGTCTTACCTGTCCTTTCCCTTATGGCCAATTCTCGGTTTCGTCAATTTAGCAGAAAGGAGAGGTAGTGACACGGTCTCATGGTGATTTTATTAAAGACAAGTTTTGTGCAAATACTGGCGGTATTTGGAGCCAATTGGGTGGTGCGCTAGGGGTGGCAGTCTGCCAATTTCGGAGCTAATCGCTCGGAAGAGTGGGAGTGTGAAGGAGAGAGAGAGAGAGAGAGAGAGAGAGAGAGAGAGAGAGAGAGAGAGAGAGAGAGAGAGAGAGAGTGCAACAGCAGGCTAAATAGTACACGTGCGACATGGAGAGTGGCAGTGTATTTAAGAAAGGCTATTTAGTGCATTACACAGCAAAGGACATTTACGGGTCTGCGTTAGAATCTTGAAAGCATGCAGTTTGAGGTGGACGAGCATTAGACAGGGTAGAGGGGACATGCTTTGAGAAAAAGGAAAACGGGTACCACTGTGTCGCACTTTCTTGCATTCTTGGTCCTTCGACCAGTTGAGTCAACGCTTCAGTCACACACACACATTCTCTCATAGTTTCGAATCATACGTGACATGGGTTCATTCGTGCAGCATGGGTTAAGGGTGATCATTTTTCATCAGATCATACTAAATTTATGGGCTCGTTTGCTACGTGAGTAGTTTGTGGGCGTGCTTAGGCGCCACCTTGCAGCGTTGGTCCGCTTCGCGTATCAGACGGGGCAAGGCTTCAGATCTTCGCCATACCTCGGTTGCGGCCCCTGATGTAACCTGTAGAGGGAGGGAAAAGAGGGGAAGGGAGGGGGACAACATTCGCGCATATCAAATACATGGATTCGAGAGTCCTTTACTTACCTCATACTCGTCTTTCCTCCTCGGGGTAGAATCCCTGGGGTATGGTTTCTGGAGTCGGGGGGGGGGCAGTGTGTCCTTATAGGTCGTGTGCAGGGAAACGTAAAAAGGAAACCAGAGGTACCTAGTGCGAGGTATCTAGTTAGTAGATGTATCTCACTATCGGGATCCTTAAATCTCCTTCAATGCTGTGACGTTCTAAGGTTCTTCAGTTCTTTGGTCAGCTCTGTTCCCTAATACCTTTGAGCGTCGTACTTTATAACATTTACATCGTTTTATTTTACCCTTCTTTTACATTCCATTATTTATACCGTTTCGTTTTACCCATCCTCAGAAGTCGAGGTCTTTTCTCCACGCGAGAGTTCATGAGTCAGTCGCGTACCTTGAAGGCAGAGTATCGTGTCGTAGATCCGATCCTTCCTCCGGGGCTGGGCAACCATCTTCTAATAACCTTAAAGAGAGAGCAGGGTAGGGTGCACAGAAAAGAACTCTCCCGCCGATCCCATATTTCAAATAAAGCATGCAATACCCGTTCATAATTTCGAAAACCTTTATTTTTGCAAAATCATAGTACGTGGATTTATGAGGGTGCAGTCGTATTTGGCCGGACACGGCAATGGCTAAAGTGCGTACAGTGGGGGGTGTTGTTTTGCAGCAATAAAAAACATTAGAAAGTTTTATCAATTCATTTGTAGCAAACTAAAACGTCTATCAACTGGCTGGGGGGGTTCGGGGGCATTTATTTCATAATTTAGAAGCATAGTCAGACTAGTTGCAATCAGATTTCCTATATGCATACCGTGTGCGTGCGTCATAAGCGAGGTTATACATCAGCTATATATATATAAAAAATATAATACATTGTACATTTGTAATCATCATTTTTAACGGGATCCTTTTTACATGTTCGTCGAGTGAGCTCTCCTTTCTTCTTGTCAAGTGTACAAAGGATCATATACATGTCTCAGAACATCAAGTTTTTTTTTATTTAGCAAAAAGAAACACCACGAGGTGTTCGTAAGTTCCTATTGATACCGGCGCCATTTTGGGCGGGGCCGGGTCAGTCCGGAAGTAGCATCAGGAAAAAGTTTCCTACAACCGGCAGTTGGACCAGAGTCCTTTTCGGCAGTTCAAGAATTCATGCTAACAGAAGGAGTGGCAATGTCATGTTTATTTTGTTGGCGATCAAGGCAGTTGTCCCTTAACGGAAGCCTGCAGGGGCCGAGGGCTCCGCCGGGTACCTTTGCAGACTCTTCAAGGCTGTGGAGATGTTGTCGGAGGTGGGGGCTCGTGTCCCGGTGGGCAAGCGACCGAGTTACATTGCTGTTCAAAGTTACTCTAGCGGCCGAGACCCGCCTTCCAGCGGACCCAGACGCCATTTTGAGGCCCTGCAGCAGTCCCCTCTCATCGAGTCTGCAAGAGTGGAAGAGACCTTTCTGAGGACAAAATAGGGAGTGGAACTCTGTGTTGTGGAAGCGGGACATTCGGCTGGGGTGCGGCTGTGATGCCCCCGCCTGGGGGGGGCAAGGGAGACTCGTTCGCGCCGTCTCCTTCTCCCGGTGCACTCTAGGCCGTTCTCTTTCATGGGCATGCACGATGGTCTCTCCACACCCTGTGCTCCACAAGGCCCATGCCCAGTGCTACGGAGGTATGGCCACCTGCGGCGCACGTTCGGTGCTGCGCAAGTATCGGTGCAGTCATTGCATATTCGGTGCTCCGAAAATATGGGCACCGTTGCACGTTCGGTGCTGCGCAAGTACTGGGGCACCACCATGGTATGTTCGGTGCTACGAAAATATGGCACCACCGCCTGGCTGGGGGAGTTCGGCGTTGGGCCGGGGGCTGGGAGACCTCCTATCCGTGGAGGTGGGAGAGGCTCGTCCGCGTCGCCTCTCCCTCCCAGCCCAACTTGGACAAATTTCTGCAGAGGTATGGACAGGACATCCCGCCGCCCAGAGCTGCTGCGGCTGTCACGGAGGGGAAAAGGAAGAGGTGTCTCGTTCTTCTCTGGACCGGGCTTCCTTAGGTTATCGGCTGCAGCCGGCCTCAGTTGGCCCCCCGTCGGTCCCTGGCCATGGGTGGTCGGACCGGGTGGACATGTGGCGGGACTACCTGCAACTACCCAGGGCCGCTGCGGCTGGACTCCGCTGGCCCCTGCCTCTCCTCCGGCTCCCCCATATGTTAAGATTTCCTGACCAAGTGTTGGCAGCAGGGCCCGCCTTATATGGGTTGCCGCCAGTTGGGCGTAGCCGTAACCCTGCCCTACTTTGGAAGGTTCCAGAATGTGGGGGGGGGGGGGTGGGGGGGGGGGGAGGAATGTTCTGTTGACTTTCATTTTCTACAGTTTACCGTTCTTGTTTCTAGCGTTATTGTTCCTTGCTTGTTATGTTAATTAAAAGTTTGTGTTCATCAGTGGCTTACTGATTTCGTTTCCCATTCCTTTCTTTCCAGGTTGTTTCAAGCTAAATTTTCTTTCCATACGACGCGATTTTCAATTTGCGGCCATCTGGTCGTCCCATTGAAATGGATAGGATATTATACATAGCAGAATGTGCCCTATAATTCTTGAAGCATATAAGTTAAAGACTTAATTTCAATTGCAGATTCTAGCTAAGATTCGTATGCATTATTGTACCAATTCTTATGCATGTGGCCCACATAGAAAGTGCACGAAATGGAAGTTGAATCCATACGAGGCGATTTTCGATTTCCGGCCATCTGGTCACCCGAATCTCAAAGATTATTGTTAATAATTCAGTGTGTTTTTATGCTATTTAGCTAATAATGCATGAACCTGTTTATTAACATGTGCATAATGAGATACCAAAGAGAAAATAATGAAAATGTATTGGTAAACCGTATTTTGGTAGACTTTAAAAAACCCCATTGAAAAACACATGCATCACCAATGCTGCTTTTTGCTTGTGCCTAAAACGAAAATGTGTTATTAAAAAGTGAATATAACACATAGAGATGTTTTTTCTTTTGTTTATGAAGCCTAATGTGAAGGCAGGTCACACCTATGTTTTACTTTGAAAAAATCTCTTTTCTAAAATTTACGGCGTTACCTTGTTTTTTAATATAGCTAAAAAACAATTGTTAAAGTCGCTTATAAAAAAGTGATCGTAAATGCTATTTTGTTTTTTTTTTCAGCTTGAGGTTCAGTTTAATATGAGTCTTAATTTGATGTATCACTTGCCCTAGTAAACAATCCCCAAAGTCTATTTTGTTTTCAATTTTCCCAAGCTCAATGTTAAACACATGCATCACCAATGATGCAAAAAGTCAAGTCAGAAATTTCAAACAGCAATAAAAAAGTGAGAAAAACAGATATTTGAAAAATTCCTTTTGTTTATGCGGCCTTATGTCCAAAGCCATCCAACAAGAGCATTTTTTTTTTATTCGGTCGATTTAAAAAAAATCTGCGAACTATTTTATTTCTCTCAAAAAAGTGCCAAAAAGTGACTTTTTGTGCAAAAAAGTGCCTGTACAATATTTTTTCATCTAATAAACTTTTTATGACTCAGAATACACTTAGGCTTCAGGTCAATGTGTTTTCGTTTGGGGGAGGGGCCCAGGGAAAAAAACACCTTTTTTTTTCTCGGATTGGTCAAAGGTCAGGCTACCAGCTTGACTCTTGTTGCACCAGTGCTGCTTCGGCTGCACCAGTGCTGCTTCGGCTGCACTGGTGCAGCTTCTCAGACTTGAGGCGTTGCACCAGTGCAGCATAGAAAAGAAACTTTTTAATAAAAGGATTTAAAACTAATTCAAGATATACATTATCTAAGGAATGTTATAAAAACTCAGATATGGAGAATATTTTTCATTTTTGTCCATTTTTGACCGTTTTGGAGCACTTTGAAGCACTGATGCAGCTTTGGGATTTTTATGGTTATTTTGATCAGAGATGCTCCTAATGTGTTTAAAATTCATGTGGGATGTATCCAAGACACTGCAATCACACCTATATAGTTTTTAAATGATTTTGATGTATTAAAATTTTGACCTCCTTAAGGGGGGAAAGGTTGAACTTTTACCCCGCTCGGAGTTCCATGACTTTCGTGACCTTGTCCCCCTGAAATTTAAAATTGCATTTTCAAAGTAATGTGTACAACTATTCATTCTGTGTCATTCATTGTGTGTTTAGCATGCTATTGGGCCACTGTAGCACTTGTTTTTTTTCGTTTTTATGCATTTTTGACCGTTTTTGAACACTTTGATGCTCCAAATGGTCTTTGGACTTAGTCACTTTTTGCTTCATGGAGACTTCAAAAGTGTTAGAAAGTCACTTTGGAGGCACACAGGACAGTGCAAATGCACCTATATAGCAATCAGGACACTCCAATCACACCTATATAGTTTTTAAATGATTTTGATGGATTAAAAATTTTGACCTTCATGAGGGGTGGAAAGTTTGAACTTTTACCCCGCTCGGAGTTCCATGACTTCTGTGACCTCGTCCCCCTGAAATTTAAAATAGCATTTTCCAAGTAATTTGTAAATATATTCATTCTGGGTCATTCATTGTGTGTTTAGCTTGCTATTGGGCCAGTGTAGCACTTTGTTTTTTTCATTTTTATGCATTTGTGACCGTTTTTAAACACTTTCATGCACCAATGATGTCTTTGTACTTCGTCATTTTTCACTTCATGGAGACTTCAAAAGTGTTAGAAATTCATTTTGGAGGCACACAGAACAGTGCAAATGCAGTTACATAGCATTCAGGACACTGCAATTACACCTATATAGTTTTTAAAAGATTTTGATGTAATAACATTTTTGACCTCCATGGGGAGGGCCCTTAAGCTGAACTTTTACCCAGCTCGGAGTTCCATGACTTCCATGACCTTGTCCCCCTGAAATTGAAAATCGAATTTTCAAAGTGTTTAGTAAAACTGTTCATTCTGTGTCATTCGTCATGTCTTTAGCCTGCTATTGGACCACTGCAGCACTATGTTTTGTTAATTTTAACCCAATGTTGACCTTTTTTGACCACTTTGATGCACCAGTGAAGTTTTAGGACTTGGTCATTTTTCACTTCATGGAGACTTCAAAAGTGTTAGAAATTCATTTTGTAAATACCTAGAACGGTGCAAATGCAGCCATATAGAATTCAGGGCACTACAATTACACCTATATAGTTTTTAAATGATTTTGATGCAATAACATTTTTGACCTCCATGGGGAGGGCACTCAAGCTAAACTTTTACCCAGCTCCGAGTTCCACGACCTCGTGTGGAAAAAGTGACTTTGCCCCCTTAAACCCAAAAACTTCAAAAAGTCACCCCTGGAGGCCAGAAATGGGTCTTAGACACTCTTGGTATGTCATCTGAGGTATACTATGGTGTTCTTGGGTCCAGAACTAGAAATGTGATGTGACTCTGATATCTAAGGCCTATAATGGAAAAAATGAATTTGACACCAAACACCTCAAAATGTCTGAAATAGGACTCAGACATGTACCTGGAGGCTGGAAATGAGCCCTAGACACTCTTGCTATATCACCTGAGATATAATATAGGGTCCTGGTGGCCACAGGGACCCAAAAACAGTCAGGTGGGTTGATACTGAAAATTAGCAAAAATCGTCCAAAACATTTTTTTGACAAGATTTGCTAATTTTCCAAATAGCTCAGAATGGATATCAGAGACACTGTTTGAGTGCGCAAGATACGAATACACTTGTTAGAAAGGTCAGCTCTGATGCTTTCATGTGATATATATAACTTTGATATTATATAAAGTTTTTTTTCCGCTACCAGCCAAGGGAAACACCTGATATCGTACCCGATTTTGAGAACATTGGGCTGGGTGGAAAAAGTCACTTTGCCCCCTTAAACCCAAAAACTTCAAAAAGTCACCCCTGGAGGCCAGAAATGGGTCTTAGACACTCTTGGTATGTCATCTGAGGTATACTATGGTCTTCTTGGGTCCAGAACTAGAAATCTGATGTGACTCTGATATCTAGAAGCTATAATGGAAAAAAAAGAATTTGACACCAAACACCTCAAAATGTCACAAATAGGAGTCAGACATGTACCTGGAGGCTGGAAATGAGCCCTAGCCACTCTTCTTATATAATCTGAGATATATTATGGGGTCCATTATTGAGCATGGAGGCTGTCAAGGTTAAATATGATGTTGGTGCTCATGCCTGGCTCTAGACCAGTCTTGCCCAGACAGCACGCAGGAAGGCCCAGCTCATCAGAAATGTCATAACTTCAATCGACGATACTGTAGTGTTTAAACATTCAACGTTGCAGAATATTGCACTGCTAGGCAATTACCTCTCAGCACGGGAGAATTATAGCTGATGTCCACCTTTCTGCCCAGATTTTGTTGGGTTTTTCCCAAGCACAGAGCTGTTTTCCATGGATGTAGGAAGGTGGCTACCTGACTATGGTTACCCCAGATTTTTTGCCTGTGTTTAGCTGGTTTTTTGACTTAGTTGACCTGGTTCCCTGCTAATCAGGGCCCCAGGCCATCTGCTCTCTCTGAAAAATGGATTCCATGTACCCTAGGTACATACCAATTGGAAATGGACTCCTTGTCAGCCCCTGTAGAATGCACTATAGGTGCACAGGGCACAGGAGCCACTAAGGCCTACCAGGGGCTGCAGCATATCTTTTGCCACCCCTGGCTGGTTCTTAAATTGACACAACTGGCTGATCACTCAGCTGGGGTAAGGTGGTGTACACACCCCTTGCTTAGATATAGTATACCTATGTCTAAACCTATATCTGGACACATGTAAACCTGTGAGCCACTCCTATAGGAAGGCCTCATCAATCCTGGAGGCTGAGTGCGTGGTTTTATGTGAGATGGAGCTCTAGCATGAGCTGAGCCTGTCTGCAGCCGTCGGGAACAAATCCCTAAGCTGTTTCAGGATAATGCCATACCATATACTATTAAGTGCCTTATAATCCTCGCGGTTATTTAGCAACTTTGGTTTGGCTTTATCAAAACATGTCGTGTAAGGTGTCATACGCTTTGGAATACCATCCCCTCGCCAGTTCTGGCGACGGGGATGGCATTCCACCCCTCTAGAGGGGTAAGACATGTTACTTTACTTTAATGCGGTTGATTTCTCCAAAGACCTTAAGATCCACAACATGGATGCCTCTGCCACAGACAAATGTCTGGACCCCTGGAGCTGACCGAAACTCAGTCAAGGGGGTCCTGGACAAAGGGTTTCCTGTCACAGGAGGGTGTCACCGCCCTCCAGACAGGAGATAGTGTATTGTAGCAGGGAGGTTTGAAAGAAACCAGACACTGCTTGGGGCGCACAAGGCTGCCCCTTGCATAATCCGGCCAAACCGGTTCTGGGGCACTCCAGCCCTCGTGCCAGGGCGGCCTGGATCAAAGGAAGGGGGTGTATCCACCCACTTCCTGGGTCCCACCCATAGGAGGGGACCTAGCAGGTAATCACGCCCACCAGATTCGAATAAGAGTGGGAGCAGTGCCAATGCACATCAGATTTCCTGGAAGAAACATTAGAAACGAAACTCTGGACCCTTGGACTCCCATTTCAACTTGGAAGCCCGAAGAATCTCCCTTGTGGTCAAGGAGTGACCACCCTGCAGCAGCAGGCACCATCCAGCCCTCGACGTCTACTTAGTTGCAGTTCCCGCCGGAACTTGAGCGACTGAGATTGACGAGATTAAGCCTGCCCAGCTTCTAACAGCCCGATCCACAGTCCCTGCAAAGCTGAGACCCGTGGAGGCGACCGGAAGCGTGGGGCACGCCATCTTGAATTGACCACGAGACGCTGACCGTGCAGCCCACGAGTGACCCTCGAAGCTGTGCACCAGGGTTTGAGAAGCCCCCACCCTGAGCTACTCCTGAGCCGAAGTTCAGCCCTCCACACTCGACGAGTGCTGCGTGGGGCCCTTTGGCACGTTTTGGCTCAACGCATTGGCCCGGTCACTTGCCAGCTGGCTTGTGGTCCCTGTGCCGACAAACTACAAAAGAAGACTTGTGATTCTGGTTGCTCCAGATCCACACCAGCTCCCCTGAAAAGGAGCCCCGACTCTGACCTTCCTGGTCCGAGTGAGAAGCAATCTTCCGATCCCGCGTGGATTGCTCTTACCAAGGCTTGTTTGCTCCAAACCGGAAGCCGACTGCACCGACGGTGAGAGCCTGCGTGGGACAGATCGTGACCTGCTCCTGGACGTCGCAGATGCCCCAGAGCCCACGTGACAGCAGAGAGAAGCTCCTCGACGACCACCTGATTGCGCCCGACATTGCCTGGTTCCGTCCTGGTTCCACCCTGGTCACTGCTGAGTGACCCAGACTCTGTCCCCTCTGCTTTCAGGTACTCTACAACTTGAGTCCACCCTTGGACTCCACCGGACACTTCATCTTCAACCCGCCTGCAGCCCTTTCAGCTTCAAGCACCAAGAGCCTGCGAGTCAAAACCCGACGTCACTTCGACCCTGTGCACCCACTTCCTGTGGGTGAGGTAACTTTGCTCCGCCGGTGTTCCCACACTGGTGCACACCTCTAGGGTCTGTGTGTTAAGTTTTGTTCTCCTAGGTTCAGCGGAAGTGTCCTTTAACTTTAACTCTTTGACTTTTACGCACCATTGGTTAACATTGGTGCATGCGTGCGCTTTCCGCACATCTCCCGAATCCCGAGGGCCATTCCCGACTTCAGCATTGCTTGTCCTGACTGCTCCCAGCGATTCCCTAGGCCCTAGGCCTAACCACTGTTCGAGTGGCCTCTCTTATACCACTTGTTTAGTATATGGTTTGAGTGGCCCCCCGCCCTCATCCATAATTGTGCAACTTTGTATGTTTAAACAGTGCTTTTGATTTAACGCTTGTGCCCCTTTATTCATAAAGAATACTGGGGATTGTTTTTAGTAATAAACACATATATTTTTATAATATATACTTGTGTGGTGTCCTTTCATTTGGTATTACAGGATTGTATGTGGTAAAACAGCTCGCTTAACACGACCTCTTAAGTTAAGCCTTTAGGCTGCTTAGTCCATGCTACCCCTAGGATAGCTTGTCTAATAAGGTTGACTTACAACCAGACACCATAAGGGATTGTTTGGTCAGGTAGTAGGTGGTTCCAGAATTGGAAACATCCCCTACCAGGCCAACTTCTCACATTGGTGAGCAGCGGTGCGGATTTGAGCTTGCTGTTGTTTTACCATTGCAATCTTTATATCAAATTGAAAGATCACATCAAGTACCTCTAGGTACATATAAAATCAAAAGCTTAGCATATTAAGTTCTACTGAACTTAGTAGTTGTAGGTTGAAGGGAGTAGCACACCCCTGACTACAACTCACTAGCAAGGTCCAGTAGGAAAACACTTAGTGTAGGTAAGTGCACCACTTACACCTCACTAGTAACCATGTCTGACACAGGAAAGGCCTCAGGGTCTAGTCCTGTGACAGTTGACCCTACCCAGGCAACTTTTGGATATGACAAGTTAACCCGCAGAGACTTGATTGCCTTGTGCAAAGCAAGAGGGTTAAAAAGGGGCAGAAACCCCACCTGCCTAATCCTGGTAGAAATCCTAGAACAGGATGACTTAGAGAAGGCAAAAGCAGCTTCCCTAGACACAGGGAACCCCCCTGTAGTTGATCCCCCTGAAGAGGAGGAGGATGATGAAGATAAGGACTCAGAGGTTGAGGACTTAGAAGTACAGGATCAGGGTAGCCAGGTTCCAGTTGGCAGGCTTAGCCAGGCCAACTTGGACCTACTGGGGAATGGAGAGGGCCAGCACCTCCCCAGAACCCCACAAGGGATTCTCCCAGGCAACAGAAGAGTGAGATCTCCCTCAGGGGACTCTCATATTTCTAGTGCCTCCAGAGAATCAGAGAGAGGCATGACTGCTTCTCAAAAAGCTGAGCATAGGGCCAGAATGAGGGCTGTCCAACTCCAAATAGAGAGGGAGGAGGTAGCCTTGGCTCAAGCTAAACTTAGCATGGCCCAAGCTAAACTTGCCTTGGCAAGAGAGAAAAAATTGTGTGGCTTAGATGCCACTGGTGGCAGCAATATTCCAAAAGAGAAACCCAGGTCCTATGATAGTAGAAACCTGACAAAGATTGTGCCCCCCTTCAAAGAAGGGGATGACATCCACAAATGGATGACTGCTCTTGAGAGAGCCTGCATGGTACAGCAGGTTCCTGAGGAACAGTGGGCAGCAATCTTATGGTACTCCTTTTCAGAGAAAGGGAGAGATAAGCTCCTCACTGTTAGACATGAGGATGCAAACAATTACAAAGTCCTGAAGAGTGTTCTGATAGATGGGTTTGGCTTAACCACTGAACAGTACAGGTTCAAGTTCAGAGACACCCAGAAGACACAGACTCAGGACTGGACTGATTTTGTAGATTGTGCTACTAAGGCTCTGGAGGGTTGGCTACATGGCAGCAAAGTACATGACTTCACAGGATTGTATAATTTGATTATGAGGGAGCAGATCCTAAGTAATTGTCAGAACCAGCTCTTACACCAGCACCTGGTAGACTCTGATCTGACCTCTCCCCAAGAATTGGGAAAGAAGGCAGACAAATGGGTCAGAACCAGGATTAGGCCTAAGAATCAGGACAGTAACCAGAAGAAGGAGTCTACCAAGCCTCAAGATAAGGGTGGGGATAAAAGTAAAGAAAAGACTTCCCCAGGGCCCCAAAACTCCAAGGATGGGGGTGGGTCCCAAGACACTTCTTCAACTGAGAAAAAGCCTTATTGTTATGCCTGTAAACAGGTGGGGCATTACAAAACAGACAACTGTTGTCCCAAGAATAACAATAAAGAAAATATACCTCCAAAGCCAGCTTCCACACCTCCTGTTACTGTCAGCAGTAATCCCCCAGGAAGTGGAAGCACACCCAGGAATCTGGGTGGGTTTACTGTTGGAGCTCAGGTGGACCCTGGCCTATCCAGGTCCCCATCACCCAATGATCTTGTCTATGAGACTGGCATGGGGTTTGCCAACTTCTCTGCTTGCCCAAATACTTTGAGCAAGTATAGACAAGAACCCATCATCAATGGTTTGAAAGTTGAGGCTTTTAGAGACACAGGGGCTAGCATCACCATGGTGGCTGATGGCATAGTCCCCTCTAAGCAACTTCTACCTGGTGCCACATACCAGGTTACAAACATTGATGGAATCCAAACAAATCATCCCATGGCAGTAGTAAGTCTCAGCTGGGGAGGTGTCATTGGCCCAAAGAGAGTGGCAGTGTCACCAAACTTGCCTGTAGACTGCCTACTTGGTAATGATTTGGAGATCTCAGCCTGGGCTGAGGTTGAACAGGAAACCCATTCTAGAATGGTGAATTCCAATGGAAAGGTTAGTGGGGCTGTAATGGCTACAGCCCCAATTCAAGATGTCCTTCCTGAAAAGGTTGGTAGGGCTGAGAAACTCTCTGCCCCATCTTTAGCAAAAGCTCTTCCTGAACAGAATAGCAAAGCTGTTATGATAACAGCAGAAACCCAAACTGAGTCTCCTCCTGAAAAGGTTGGTGGGGCTGTGATGGCCACAGCCCAAACTCAAACTGACACGTGTGTTGTGAAACCTGAAATGATGGATAACTCCACACAAACTGAGAGCATGGAGGAGGAAGAGAAATCTCCCCCTCACCAGACTTTAGGACAGGATCAGCCTCCTCAGGGAACTGATCTTACCCCTGATGAAGGAACTGCCCCAGAGGTGGTTGGGCCTAGCCTGACAGAACCTCTGATGTCAGTGGACCCTTCTCAGGTGGGACCCAGTCTGGAGCAGGTAACCTGCCCCTCTCTACCTTGCCTTAGCCAGCCCAGGGCTGCAGAGGACAAGAAGGACAGTGAGACCCAGAGGGCCCCCTGTCAAATAAAGCACCCCCATCAAAAGATTAGGTGCACCAAAACTAGTAGCCCTAGTAAGGTGAAAACTTTCAAAACTCCTGAGGGAGCCCCCTTAAAAACAGTTAGGGACCTCCCACAGATGGATTCTGTTGGGCACAGCCAAACCTGGGACCCAAGGGGCCCAAACCTGAACTGTCCCTCCAGCAAGCCAAACAGAGGGACCCAGCCTCCAGCTTTAGGTAGCCAGAGGTTGACCCTGAGAGCACAGTGCAACTCAGTTAAAGAGAGAAAGGCACACATGGTGGAAGATAATTGGAGGAAGCTAAGCCCTAAATTAGTAGAGCCTCGCTTCAATACTCCATATCCAAACCAGCCTTTAACTTTGCATAAACACACCCAAGGTAGTGATTCCCTATGGTGGAGACCCTCTAATACCCAAAGGGTGAGGGACTGCTTAGTGGACCATGAGACAGGGGGTACCCATGCTAGTGCAGGTACTTCCTTATATGGCCACTCAGGCAATATAGGCTTACCTGGCCAAGGATAGCCTTATCTCCTTTCGTTTGGGGGGGGGGTTATGTAGGAAGGTGGCTACCTGACTATGGTTACCCCAGATTTTTTGCCTGTGTTTAGCTGGTTTTTTGACTTAGTTGACCTGGTTCCCTGCTAATCAGGGCCCCAGGCCATCTGCTCTCTCTGAAAAATGGATTCCATGTACCCTAGGTACATACCAATTGGAAATGGACTCCTTGTCAGCCCCTGTAGAATGCACTATAGGTGCACAGGGCACAGGAGCCACTAAGGCCTACCAGGGGCTGCAGCATATCTTTTGCCACCCCTGGCTGGTTCTTAAATTGACACAACTGGCTGATCACTCAGCTGGGGTAAGGTGGTGTACACACCCCTTGCTTAGATATAGTATACCTATGTCTAAACCTATATCTGGACACATGTAAACCTGTGAGCCACTCCTATAGGAAGGCCTCATCAATCCTGGAGGCTGAGTGCGTGGTTTTATGTGAGATGGAGCTCTAGCATGAGCTGAGCCTGTCTGCAGCCGTCGGGAACAAATCCCTAAGCTGTTTCAGGATAATGCCATACCATATACTATTAAGTGCCTTATAATCCTCGCGGTTATTTAGCAACTTTGGTTTGGCTTTATCAAAACATGTCGTGTAAGGTGTCATACGCTTTGGAATACCATCCCCTCGCCAGTTCTGGCGACGGGGATGGCATTCCACCCCTCTAGAGGGGTAAGACATGTTACTTTACTTTAATGCGGTTGATTTCTCCAAAGACCTTAAGATCCACAAAATGGATGCCTCTGCCACAGACAAATGTCTGGACCCCTGGAGCTGACCGAAACTCAGTCAAGGGGGTCCTGGACAAAGGGTTTCCTGTCACAGGAGGGTGTCACCGCCCTCCAGACAGGAGATAGTGTATTGTAGCAGGGAGGTTTGAAAGAAACCAGACACTGCTTGGGGCGCACAAGGCTGCCCCTTGCATAATCCGGCCAAACCGGTTCTGGGGCACTCCAGCCCTCGTGCCAGGGCGGCCTGGATCAAAGGAAGGGGGTGTATCCACCCACTTCCTGGGTCCCACCCATAGGAGGGGACCTAGCAGGTAATCACGCCCACCAGATTCGAATAAGAGTGGGAGCAGTGCCAATGCACATCAGATTTCCTGGAAGAAACATTAGAAACGAAACTCTGGACCCTTGGACTCCCATTTCAACTTGGAAGCCCGAAGAATCTCCCTTGTGGTCAAGGAGTGACCACCCTGCAGCAGCAGGCACCATCCAGCCCTCGACGTCTACTTAGTTGCAGTTCCCGCCGGAACTCGAGCGACTGAGATCGACGAGATCAAGCCTGCCCAGCTTCTAACAGCCCGATCCACAGTCCCTGCAAAGCTGAGACCCGTGGAGGCGACCGGAAGCGTGGGGCACGCCATCTTGAATTGACCACGAGACGCTGACCGTGCAGCCCACGAGTGACCCTCGAAGCTGTGCACCGGGGTTTGAGAAGCCCCCACCCTGAGCTACTCCTGAGCCGAAGTTCAGCCCTCCACACTCGACGAGTGCTGCGTGGGGCCCTTTGGCACGTTTTGGCTCAACGCGTTGGCCCGGTCACTTGCCAGCTGGCTTGTGGTCCCTGTGCCGACAAACTACAAAAGTAGACTTGTGATTCTGGTTGCTCCAGATCCACACCAGCTCCCCTGAAAAGGAGCCCCGACTCTGACCTTCCTGGTCCGAGTGAGAAGCAATCTTCCGATCCCGCGTGGATTGCTCTTACCAAAGCTTGTTTGCTCCAAACCGGAAGCCGACTGCACCGACGGTGAGAGCCTGCGTGGGACAGATCGTGACCTGCTCCTGGACGTCGCAGATGCCCCAGAGCCCACGTGACAGCGGAGAGAAGCTCCTCGACGACCACCTGATTGCGCCCGACATTGCCTGGTTCCGTCCTGGTTCCACCCTGGTCACTGCTGAGTGACCCAGACTCTGTCCCCTCTGCTTTCAGGTACTCTACAACTTGAGTCCACCCTTGGACTCCACCGGACACTTCATCTTCAACCCGCCTGCAGCCCTTTCAGCTTCAAGCACCAAGAGCCTGCGAGTCAAAACCCGACGTCACTTCGACCCTGTGCACCCACTTCCTGTGGGTGAGGTAACTTTGCTCCGCCGGTGTTCCCACACTGGTGCACACCTCTAGGGTCTGTGTGTTAAGTTTTGTTCTCCTAGGTTCAGCGGAAGTGTCCTTTAACTTTAACTCTTTGACTTTTACGCACCATTGGTTAACATTGGTGCATGCGTGCGCTTTCCGCACATCTCCCGAATCCCGAGGGCCATTCCCGACTTCAGCATTGCTTGTCCTGACTGCTCCCAGCGATTCCCTAGGCCCTAGGCCTAACCACTGTTCGAGTGGCCTCTCTTATACCACTTGTTTAGTATATGGTTTGAGTGGCCCCCCGCCCTCATCCATAATTGTGCAACTTTGTATGTTTAAACAGTGCTTTTGATTTAACGCTTGTGCCCCTTTATTCATAAAGAATACTGGGGATTGTTTTTAGTAATAAACACATATATTTTTATAATATATACTTGTGTGGTGTCCTTTCATTTGGTATTACAGGATTGTATGTGGTAAAACAGCTCGCTTAACACGACCTCTTAAGTTAAGCCTTTAGGCTGCTTAGTCCATGCTACCCCTAGGATAGCTTGTCTAATAAGGTTGACTTACAACCAGACACCATAAGGGATTGTTTGGTCAGGTAGTAGGTGGTTCCAGAATTGGAAACATCCCCTACCAGGCCAACTTCTCACAATGGACAAGTTTCATAAGGTTTTACCTGACCAAATGTGTCCATGAGAAACCCACAAAGTGCAGTACTGTTACTCTTTTTGCAACACCCCTTAGATCAGAAACTCCAGTTTCTGCGCAAAATCGAATTTACAAACTTGTAATGAAGGTGTTTTTGGTGTCACAATGAAGGCATGATGTAATGTCAAGGCTTTTTGCTCAAATAACATTTGAGTTCTAAGATTGACAGTTCTATTTTGTAAAGGATGTTCTAAGTTTGGAATGAGAGTTCTAATTTAGAATTGAAAGAATTCCTTTAGAATGTAGATTGGAACACCGCTTCTAATTTGGAACGTTCGAACTATGTATGGAATGCAAATTCTACATTTGGAATGCCTCTTGCACAAAACATACATGTTTTTTTAAGGTTGAAGCAGCCAGCAGCTATGTGTGATATCTTAATTTTGGGAGTAGGAAACAGTACATCCCAAGACTACATATTCCTTGGGCACCATGACCCCCCAGGGTACCCAGAACTACCTTCTATTGAATGCATGTGTGTGTGCAATGCTCTTGAAGCCGTGCATAGTTACACAAGAAGGAGTCTATGGGAGGCCAGGCCAGCAGACAGGCTAACACAGACGAAGACTCAGAGCCCAGCCATAAGACCGCTGCCAGGCTCTGCTAGTCAGTGCAGAAGACTGATGTAAGGTGTCTTCTAACCCTTAGATGCCACCCTGCCATTTGAATACCTGAATCACACCTGTGAAATGGGCAGAGCAGATAGGAAGAAACAGAATGACAAGCTGTGCATTCCTGTGCAGTACACTAGGCCCATCTCACCATCGATTTTACAGATTCTGTTAACATGTATGCAATAAAGAGAAAACAGGAAACCTTAATAATACGATTATTGTAACTGACTTCCTTCGCTCAATCTTCTGCTTCCGTGATGTTATGCGAAAGATGGACCTATATCTACCAACATAATGTATCACTGGTCCCCAAAGGCAGCCTTGAGTGTTATCAGCATTTCCCATCAATCGGTTGTGATGTCATCTCCTACACCACACCCCTGACCCTGGCAGGTTTGTGACATCATGTACTACATCACACCCCTGGGTCTCGCAGGCTTTATGACATCATTCACCTCTTTGCTATATATAGAGGCATAGTCGGGGATGCCTGCAGTGTGTGTGCAGTCTGTGGACTGGGCTATGAATGGTGTGAAAGAGGGGTGAATGGGGGACTTGGGGGCACCGAGCTAACATCAGACTCACAGGATGGCCGCGGCAGTTTTGCTTCTCGTGGCCTCTGCCATGTGTTGTTTGGTCGTTCAGTGGGAGAAAACAGGCAGCACCTCGCAGACCGCCAGAGAGATGCACTTTGAGGTGGGGGCGGAGCCTTCCATAAGGTGTGGTAAGGGCTTATGAGGTTCCTTGTCGTTGCAGTAAACAGCTTTTAATTGCAATTCCTGGGGTTCTCTTTGCAGGTGAATTGAATTTTGCCTTGAGCGCCAGGAACTTTGGCACCGCCCCTATTTGGAGCTGGGTGCGGAATGTCTGTGGGTCTAATGGGAAGCACAGTAGTATGAATGAAGGTGTGAATGGGGGACTTGGGGGCACTGAGCTAACATCAGACTCACAGGATGGCCGCGGCAGTTCTGCCTCTCAAGGCCTCTGCCATGTGTTGTTTGGTTGTTCAGTGGGAGAAAACAGGCAGCACCTCGCAGACCACCAGAGAGATGCACTTTGAGGTGGGGGGGGACGGAGCTTTCCATAAGATGTGGGAAGGCCTTATGAGGTTCCGTGTAGTTGCAGTAAACAACTTTTAATAGCAATTCCTGGGGTTCTCTTTGCAGGCAAATTGAATTTTGCCTTTCGCTCCAAGAACTCTGGCACCGCCCCTATCTGGAGCGGGGTGCGGAATGTCTGTGAGTCTAATGGGAAGCACGGTAGTATGAATGAAGGTGTGAATGGGGGACTTGACCAGATCAGATGCAATTTGTTTCCCTGACATAATTTTAGATTGAGTACAAAGAAATCAAATATTTCCCAAAAAACAATCATCCATGTTGTGTTTCATTATTTCATGATCACCAGGACCTCCCAGGGGCAAGGCGACGGCGACAGAGACTCCGGTGGCAGAAGGTGAACAGGAGCAGTCCCTTGCAGGCTCTTCTGCTGGCCCCAGTGAGTTGTTCTATTGTTATATTAATACTTATACTTCCCTAACTTTTACAGCTCCTATTCATTACAAACTGGTTCCTAATAATTCTATGTTTTACAAAATAGTCTTTGATCTTCTTCTAATGTGGACTACTTTCTACATTCTTATCCTGCCTCTACCATCACTCTCTGTGCTACTACTATTTACAATTATGAGTCGGTCTGTGTAGGTAGCTAAGCTTGTCCATTCGGCAAACGGTGTGAAACAAAACTCTGATACAGCAATAGCTCTAGGCACTGAGTGCAGTCCTCTGGGTTGCCCTTGCTGTCTATTCCAGTCTTCTTAATGTAAGTGCTTTGACAATTTCCAACAACAAAATGTCATTGTTTACACCAAGTAAAAGGTAGCAGTTGCCTTTTTGATTTGAGAGGAGCACATCCCATACCGCTACTGTTTCAGGGACTATTCTTCACACAAAGAAGTATGAACAAGATAAATAGGACATTGTTGATGATAGGTGCAGTTCGACTTTCGACATACCTCAGTCCGAACAGAAGTTGAACCCCCATTCCCCTGACCGACTATCTAGAATGTCTGACCAATGATTTTACGACCCAGAAGAACAGAAGAAGAGAGACTACCTCCGAGTCCTGGCCTATCTGAGTTACTGAAACATGACTGCCAAGTGCAGTAGTTCAAACCATTCCGCTCACTCACTCGTGAACAAAAACCACACAGTGTTTGTTAGTTTTTAATTTTTATTTTCAATTGAGAAATGAAAACATTATTTCTTTATTTTTAATAGCGTAGTATTCTTATGGATGAAGATGACGTTAAAGTTTACTTTAAACAACATTCCCATGAATGAAATTAGTATGACTCAAACTTAAAAATAGTTAACACTAACAGACACAGGAAATTAGTAGAATAACTGTGTGTGAGCCCCCACCTTCTTTAAAGTACTTAAGTACTGCTGGTGGTGACTCAGTAGTAGTTGGTGAATCGTCTGGCTGAAGGGCAATGGAATCTTCTTTCTGTAATGAGAAAAATGGTGCACGTTAAGCAAGCATTAATCAGTTGTCAAAAGAAGAAGTGTAGCATTTAATGGAATAAGCATCTAAAAGGTTAACACCCTCCCCAAAACCGTAACATTTTTTCAATCCCAGTAATACAAAATGTGTTATGTAACATTTCCTTCCATTACGAGACAAAATAGGGGGTTGTGTATGGCATCTGAAAATATGACATGTTTTTCCTAGACGTCACAACATCTGATGCGGCACAGATGACCATCCGTGCTGGGGCCAGCAGTGCGGAGGGGTCCACTCTGGATGCGGCGGTGCCAACAGGAGGAGCTGGGGGGGAAGGCTCAGCGGCGGCGGATGGTGGTAAGTTATTATACTACTTACTTATTATATTTTTTTTGAGTAGGCTCGTAAAGGAGTGTATGATGTACTGTACAGTAGTACACAGTACACTAGTATAAGTACACTGTACTGTCAAGAACATTTACTAATTTATAACTACTTTTTGGGCTATCACGGAGAAGACAGTCAACCTTGACTTGTAATAGCATTAGTGGCTGTACTTCTCTGGTAACCAATGGTCCCCTCTATTTCACTTGAACTCAGCTGGCCAATTTTTATTTTAAAGCCAAGTCATATCAGATCAGATGTAGTTTAGGGATGTGAAGAACGAAAAGCTAAAGAAGAGTGAAACGAAGGACGAGCGAGTCTTAATATTTATTTATGACTGTAAAAAATGGTTTTGTTGAATGCAATTCAACATAAGAAAGAATACAGCGGTTTCCAAAATATAATGAAAAGGGTGTAAGTTGGTTGTTAACAAAAAGAAATTTTGGTACATTTGAGACATTAAGAAGAATCATAGACGTACTTTGTAAGCCTGGATGTTATCTTCTTTATCCTCCTCGTCGATAGCAGAGGTGTATGATGTAGTAGCGCAGACGCTGAGTGGATGAAGTATGGCCAGTGGCAGTGCCACCCCTATAGAAAAGTAAGACATTCCTATTCCCACCTGCATGTACTGCTTAAAGTACTGCGAGTCTGCATCATCATGGCCTGTGTCTGTATTTCTTGGGTTAAAGCTGAGTGAGCTGCCATTATGGCGGCTACCACAAGTTCACGTACCAGTAATTTCTTTTGCAAAACAAGAGAAAAAAGTAAAAAGGCATTTTTTAGTACTATCTGACTATGTATGTACTAGTAGTGAGTCCACCTATAGTGCTGCTTGTGGAATTCCTGAAACTCACAGTGTCACAGGCTTACAAAGACGGCGGAAAGATACAGGCCAAAATGTTTTACTGTGTTTGCTACTTGCTGGTGTTACTGAGTGTCACAGGCTCTGTAGAAATGACTGTCCCCTTTTTGGAGCCTCGCTGGGCTCTGAATAAACAAATGGCCCCTGAGAATCTCTGGGCTCTCAAAGATAGTTGTGGCGCCTGAGCCCCTCGTGGGCTCTCAGTAAATCAAAATGCCCCCTTGAGCCTTTCAGGCTCATACACAAAATACGGCCGTTGGAGTCCCTCCGGGACTCAAGAGAACAAATGGCTCTGGGCGTTGGAGTCCCTCTTCGGGGGACTCGAAAGGAAATGATGCCACCCAGAGCCTCTCGCGGCCCTGAAGAAATGCCCCAGTAACGTAGGAGCCCGCCCGGGGCTCAAATCTGCAGGGAGGCCCCCCCGGGGCCTCTCAGGCTCTTTGACAACAAAGCCCTGGTACTGGAGGGGAGGGCGGGCGCCGGCAATGTGCCCCGACGCCCTCCTCCCTAGACGGGAACACCGAGCCCCACTTACCCGGTTTCTGGTGGGCGCTCCCAGGGTCTCCAGGCTCCTTCTATTCCTCGGCAGCTGCGGGGCTCTCCCCACACCACGGTTGCCCCGCTGCTGGACAGAAGGCTTCTCTCTCTCCTGGGTGAGTGCACCGGATCCCAGGGTCGGCTCCCGGTAGCTTCCGGCTCCCTCTTTCCTGTCCCGGGCTGGCAGCCAATCAGAGCGCGGCCTGGGGAATGAGGTCACGGCCTGCCTGACTTCCTGTACGGCCGGGCGGCGACGGGGAAAACTTCACAGGGCAATGCCGGGTGGGCACCGGCCTTAAGCTCAATAAAGCGCTCCCAAAGCGCTCGTGACAGGGTAAAGCACAAGGTCCTTGGCAGGGTGGGCACCTGCCAGGGGACTGTCAAATCGGCAAAAAGTGGCGTGGGCAGCCACGAAAAGGGAAAGTAAAGCGCTCCCAGCGCTCAAAGACGATTCGCAGCGCTCTCAGCGCTAGGGGTGCAGGCACAGCGCTCCCAAGCGCTAGGGGCACAGCAAAGTTCCTTAAAGCAGGCAGGGGGCAAGGCTGGGCCCAGAGCCAGCTCACTGGGTCTCCAGGCAGGGAGATAATCCAAGTGGCGGTCTTCCTGGCCCCAGCAACAGCAGCAGCCCCCTCAGGCAGGATCCTGGCAGAGAACAGTTTGTGTGGCGACACAGCCCCATTTTTATGCACCACATTCCTTTGTCTGTAGGTGCAGGGTGGGGGAGAAAACAGTCACAGCTGGTTTTGGAGCACCCTTGATGTGCTCATCACCTCACTCTATTCACTGGCAGGGCTAGGGTCGTTAGACGCACCACAGGGGGCGGGGCCAGCATTGTGTGGGGAAAGCCCAGCCCCATCAGGAACCAGGTGCAGCCCTCCCCTCACATCAGCATGCTGATCTGAGCACTCACCACTGGGCAGACCCATCCAGACATCCTGGATCCTGGTATCCCAGCCAACTCCAGCCAATCACACACCAGCACCCTCACAGCCATCTACCACTTCGCCGCGCTGGCGCTGCTACTAGCGCTGCTACTAGCGCCGAGTACTTTTTAAAACTTCCTGTTTTGCATTTGGGTTCGTTTTTCTGTTTCATTCTTCCCTGATTTTAGCCTGCCTGCTTGCTGCCAGCGCCCCCTTCTCCCCTTACCTGCACCTTAAAAACGGCATTTTCTGCCTGCCAAGCACCACCACTTTGGTGGGTCCGGGTCCTGGGGGTCAATTTGGGCGCCATCTTTGTTTGGGCTACTTCAGCCAGCGGCGGCCGCCATCTTGGAGCGGACTCGCACGCTCAGGCTTGATTGGAGCGCCTACTGAAGGCGGGCTCTAGCGTGGTGCTGGTTAGACCATCTACCACTTCGCCGCGCTCGCGCTGCTACTAGCGCCGAGTACTTTTTAAAACTTCCTGTTTTGCATTTGGGTTCGTTTTTCTGTTTCATTCTTCCCTGATTTTAGCCTGCCTGCTTGCTGCCAGCGCCCCCTTCTCCCCTTACCTGCACCTTAAAAACGGCATTTTCTGCCTGCCAAGCACCACCACTTTGGTGGGTCCGGGTCCTGGGGGTCATTTTGGGCGCCATATTTGTTTGGGCTACTTCAGCCAGCGGTGGCCGCCATCTTGGAGCGGACTCGCACGCTCAGGCTTGATTGGAGCGCCTACTTAAGGCAGGCTCTAGCATGGTGCTGGTTAGACCATCTACCACTTCGCCGCGCTCGCGCTGCTACTAGCGCCGAGTACTTTTTAAAACATCCTGTTTTGCATTTGGGTTTGTTTTTCTGTTTCATTCTTCCCTGATTTTAGCCTGCCTGCTTGCTGCCAGCGCCCCCTTCTCCCCTTACCTGCACCTTAAAAACGGCATTTTCTGCCTGCCAAGCACCACCACTTTGGTGGGTCCGGGTCCTGGGAGTCATTTTGGGCGCCATCTTTGTTTGGGCTACTTCAGCCAGCGGCGGCCGCCATCTTGGAGCGGACTCGCACGCTCAGGCTTGATTGGAGCGCCTACTTAAAGTCGCTCCCTCACGCGCAGCGTGACGCGCAGGTGGACGCCCTCGCTTAGCCTGAGTCGTGCCGGAGTCCTGCCCGTCTGCGCCCGTCAGCGTCCCGGAGGCGTCGGGGCGGCGGGGGACCCCGGTCCGGCAATACTCTGGCTGAGATGATTTGCTATTCCTCTGCGTCATTGCGGGACATGCGGGGCCATTCTAGCTCTTGCCGCTCCATTTTCCCGGGGCGGTTTAGGGGCAAACGACGCTGTCCGGGCTGTGGTTGGACGCCTTCCTGGATTTGTGCTACGGTTCCTCACCCGGCAACAGCTGGCGTGAAGCATCTTTGCCTGCTGCTGAACACGAGGTCGGTAGGGCGCCACGCCCTGCACATTTACGATCTTCTGGTCAGGGAAAATCCCCTGTGCTTGCTACTGACCGAAACTTGGCTGGGAGAGGCTTCCAATCCGGACGTCTTCTCAGCCATTCCTCCTGCGTACAATATCTTCCGGCAGGACAGAGTTAAGGGCAGGGGAGGGGGAGTGGCGGTTGTGGTGAAAAAGAGCGTCTCCTGCTCGGTGCTTCCCCTGAACTCCATTGGGAATGCCGAGTCGCTCGCCTTCACGCTCAGACTGTCCCCAGGTCAGGCCTTGAAGGGGTTGTTGGTTTATAGACCACCAGGCCCGGTGGGTTCCTTTTTGGAGGATCTGCAGACAGCCGTCTCTGAGCTGGCGCTGACCACACAGCATTGTGTTGTGGCCGGTGATTTCAACTTCCACCTTGACACGGCGGACGACCCTGTTGCGGCCAAATTGCTGGATGTAGCCGTACGCTATATAAAAGCTACTTAACATAACAACATAACATAACATAACAGCACACGTACAGCCATGTCTAGAAGTGGTACTTCCCCACTAGACACTGTAGAAAGGTGGCTACCTGACTATGGTTACCCCAGATTTGTTGCCTGTGTTTAGCTGGTTTTTTGACTTAGTTGACCTGGTTCCCTGCTAATCAGGGCCCCAGGCCATCTGCTCTCTCTGTAAAATGGATTCCATGTACCCTAGGTACATACCACAATTGAAAATGGACTCCTTGTCAGCCCCTGTATAATGCACTATAGGTGCCCAGGGCATAGGAGCCACCAAGGCCTACCAGGGGCTGCAGCATATCTTTTGCCACCCCTGGCTGGTTCTTAAATTTACACAACTGGCTGATCACTCAGCTGGGGTAAGGTGGTGTAATCACCCCTTACTTAGATATAGTATACCTATATCTAAACCTATATCTGGACACATATAAACCTGTGAGCCACTCCTATGGAAGGCCTCATCAATCCTGGAGGCAGAGTGCGTGGTTTAATGTGAGATGGAGCTCTAGCATGAGCTGAGCCTGTCTGCAGCTGTCGGGAACAACTCCCTAAGCTGTTTCAGGATAATGCCATACCATATACTCTTAAGTGCCTTATAATCCTCGCGGTTATATAGCAACTCTGGTTTGGCTTTATCAAAACATGTTGTGTAAGGTGTTCTGGCGACGGGGATAGCATTCCACCCCTCTAGAGGGGTAAGACATGTTACTTTACTTAAATGCGGTTAATTTCTAAAAGGACCTTAGATCCACAAAATGGATGCCTCTGCCACAGACAAGAGTCTGACCCCCTGCAGCTGACCGAAACTCAGCCAAATGGGGCCTGGACAAAGGGTTTCCTGTCGCAGGGGGGTGTTACCACCCTCCAGACAGGAGATAGTGGATTGTAGCAGGGAGGTTTGAAAGAAACCAGACACTGCTTGGGGCGCACAAGGCTGCCCCTTGCATAATCCGGTCAAACCAGTTCTGGGGCACTCCAGCCCTCGTGCCAGGGCGGCCTGGATCAAAGGAAGGGGGTGTATCCACCCACTTCCTGGGTCCCACCCATAGGAGGGGACCTAGCAGGTAATCCAGCCCCCCAAATTAGTATAAGACTGGGAGCAGTGCCAATGCACTTTAGATTTCCTGATGAAACATAAGAAACGAAACTCTGGACCCTTCGACATCCTACTCAACGTAGAAGACTGAAGAATCTCCCTTGTGGTCAAGGAGTGACCACCCTGTGCAAACAGGCACCATCTAGCCATCGACATCTGCTTTGTCGCAGTTCCCGCCGGAACCCGAGCGACAGAGATCAACGAGATCAAGCTTGCCTGCCTTCCAACAGCCCGATCCACAGTCCCTGCAGAGCAGAGACCCGTGGAGGCGACCGGAAGCGTGGGGCACGCCATCGTTAATTGACCACGAGACGCTGACCGTGCAGCCCGTGAGTGACCCTCGAAGCTGTACACCGGGGTTTGAGAAGCCCCAACCCTGAGCCACTCTTGCACTGAAGTTCAGCCCTCCACACTTGACGAGTGCTGCGTGGGGCCCTTCTGCTCCATTTGGCTCAACGCGTTGGCCCGGTCACTTGCCAGCCGGCTAGTGGCCCCTGTACCGACGAACTTTGAAATTCGACCTGCAAATCTGGTTGCTCCAGATCTGCACCAGCTCCCCTGAAAAGGAGCCCCCACTCTGACCCTCCTGGTTCAAGTGAGAAGCAATCTCCCGGTTCCGCATGGATTGCTCTTGCCAAGTGTTGTTGGCTCCAAACTTGAAGCCGACTGCCCCGACGGTGAGAGCCCTTGTGGGACAGATCGTGACCCGCTCCTGGACATCGCAGATGCCCCAGAGCCCACGTGACAGCGGAGAGAAGCTCCTCGACGACCACCTGATTGCGCCCGACATTGCCTGGTTCCGTCCTGGTTCCACCCTGGTCACTGCTGAGTGACCCAGACTCTGTCCCCTCTGCTTTCAGGTACTTTTCGACTCGAGTCCACCCTTGGACTCCACCGGACACTTCTCTTTCACCCCGCCTGCAGCCCTTTCAGCTCCAAGCACCAAGAGCCTGCGTGACGAAACCCGACTCAACTTCGACCCTGTGCACCCGCTTCCTGTGGGTGAGGTAACTTTGCTCCGCCGGTGTTCCCACACTGGTACACATCTCTAGGGTCTGTGTCTTAAGTTTTGTTCCTCTAGGTTCAGCGGAAGTGTCCTTAAACTTTAACTTTACAACTTTTACGCACCATTGGTTAACATTGGTGCACGTGTGCGCTTTCCGCACTGCTCCCGAATCCCGTGGGCCTCTCCCGACTTCAGCATTGCTTGTCTCGACTGCTCCCAGCGATTCCCTAGGCCCTAGGCCTAACCACTGTTCGATTGGTATCTCTTATACCACTTGTTTAGTATATGGTTAGAGTGGCCCCCCGCCCTCATCCATAATTGTGCAACTTTGTATGTTTAAACTGTGCTTTTGATTTAACGCTTGTGCCCCTTTATTCATAAAGAATACTGGGGATTGTTTTTAGTAATAAATACATATATTTTTATAATATATACTTGTGTGGTGTCCTTTCATTTGATATTACAGGATTGTATGTGGTAAAACAGCTCGCTTAACACGACCTCTTAAGTTAAGCCTTTAGGCTGCTTAGTCCATGCTACCCATAGGATAGCTTGTCTAACAAGGTTGACTTACAACCAGACACCATAAGGGATTGTTTGGTCTGATAACCGGTGGTTCCAGAATTGGAAACATCACCTATGAGGCCAACTTCTCACATTGGTGGCAGCGGTGGGATTTGAGCTTGCTGTTGTTTTACCATTGCAATCTTTTATCAAATTGAAAGATCACATCAAGTACCTCAAGGTACATATAAATCAAAAGCTTAGCATATTTAAGTTCTACTGAACTTAGTAGTTGTAGATTAAAGGGATTAGCACACCCTGACTACAACTCACTAGCAAGGTACAGTAGGAAAACACTTAGTGTAGGTAAGTGCACCACTTACACCTCACTAGTAGTCATGTCTGACACAGGAAAAGCCTCAGGGTCAGCTCCTGTGACAGTTGACCTTACCAAGGCAACTTCCAGCTATGACAAATTAACCCGAAAGGACTTGATTGCCTTGTGCATATCAAGAGGGTTAAAAAGGGGCAGAAGTCCCACATGTCCTATCCTTATAGCCATTCTAGAACAGGATGACTTAGAGAAGGCGAATGAAGTTCCCTTAGAGTCAGGAGATGGAGTGAACCCCCCTGTAACTGATACCCCTCCAGAGGAAGGAGAAGAGGAGGAAGAAGAGGAGGAGGAGGACTCAGATGTAGAGGACCCAGAAGATCAGGATCAGAGGGGTAGCCAGGTCCTAGTTGCCAGGCTTAACCAGGCCAACTTAGACCTACTGGGAAATGGAGAGGGCCAGCACCTCCCCAGATCCCACCATATCATTCTCCCAGGCAACAGAAGAGTGAGATCTCCCTCAGGGGACTCTCATATTTCTAGTGCCTCAAGAGAATCTCAGAGAGGTATGACTGCCTCTCAGAAGATAGAGCATAGGTCCAGAATGAGGGCTGTCAAACTCCAAATAGAGAGGGAGGAGGTAGCCTTGGCTCAAGCTAGACTTGCCTTAGCAAGAGAGCAAAAATTGTGTGGCTTAGATGCCACTGGTGGCAGCAATATTCCTAAAGAGAAACCCAGGTCCTATGATAGTAGCAACCTGACAAAGATTGTGCCCCCCTACAAGGAAGGGGATGACATCCACAAGTGGATAACTGCTCTTGAGAGAGCCTGCATGGTACAGCAGGTTCCTGAGGAACAGTGGGCAGCAATCTTATGGTACTCCTTTTCAGAGAAAGGGAGAGATAAGCTCCTCACTGTTAGACATGAGGATGCAAACAATTACAAAGTCCTTGTAGGAAGGTGGCTACCTGACTATGGTTACCCCAGATTTTTTGCCTGTGTTTAGCTGGTTTTTTGACTTAGTTGACCTGGTTCCCTGCTAATCAGGGCCCCAGGCCATCTGCTCTCTCTGTAAAATGGATTCCATGTACCCTAGGTACATACCACAATTGGAAATGGACTCCTTGTCAGCCCCTGTATAATGCACTATAGGTGCCCAGGGCATAGGGGCCACCAAGGCCTACCAGGGGCTGCAGCATATATTTTGCCACCCCTGGCTGGTTCTTAAATTGACACAACTGGCTGATCACTCAGCTGGGGTAAGGTGGTGTAATCACCCCTTACTTAGATATAGTATACCTATATCTAAACCTATATCTGGACACATATAAACCTGTGAGCCACTCCTATGGAAGGCCTCATCAATCCTGGAGGCAGAGTGCGTGGTTTAATGTGAGATGGAGCTCTAGCATGAGCTGAGCCTGTCTGCAGCTGTCGGGAACAACTCCCTAAGCTGTTTCAGGATAATGCCATACCATATACTCTTAAGTGCATTATAATCCTTGCGGTTATATAGCAACTCTGGTTTGGCTTTATCAAAACATGTCGTGTAAGGTGTAATACGATTTGGAATACTATCCCCTCGCCAGTTCTGGCGATGGGGATAGCATTCCACCCCTCTAGAGGGGTAAGACATGTTACTTTACTTAAATGCGGATAATTTCTAAAAGGACCTTAGATCCACAAAATGGATGCCTCTGCCACAGACAAGAGTCTGACCCCCTGAAGCTGACCGAAACTCAGCCAAATGGGGCCTGGACAAAGGGTTTCCTGTCGCAGGGGGGTGTTACCACCCTCCAGACAGGAGATAGTGGATTGTAGCAGGGAGGTCTGAAAGAAACCAGACACTGCCTGGGGCGCACAAGGCTGCCCCTTGTATAATCAGGCCAAACCGGTTCTGGGGCACTCCAGCCCTCATGCCAGGGCGGCCTGGATCAAAGGAAGGGGGTGTATCCACCCACTTCCTGGGTCCCACCCATAGGAGGGGACCTAGCAGGTAATCCAGCCCCCAAAATTAGTATAAGACTGGGAGCAGTGCCAATGCACTTCAGATTTCCTGATGAAACATAAGAAACGAAACTCTGGACCCTTCGACATCCTACTCAACGTAGAAGACTGAAGAATCTCCCTTGTGGTCAAGGAGTGACCACCCTGTGCAAACAGGCACCATCCAGCCATCGACGTCTGCTTTGTCGCAGTTCCTGCCGGAACTCAAGCGACAGAGATCGACGAGATCAAGCTTGCCTGCCTTCCAACAGCCCGATCCACAGTCCCTGCAGAGCTGAGACCCGTGGAGGCGACCAGAAGCGTGGGGCATGCCATCTTGAATTGACCACAAGACGCTGACCGTGCAGCCCACGAGTGACCCTCGAAGCTGTACACCGGGGTTTGAGAAGCCCCAACCCTGAGCCACTCTTGCACCGAAGTTCAGCCCTCCACACTCGACGAGTGCTGCGTGGGGCCCTTCTGCTCCATTTGGCTCAACACGTTGGCCCGGTCACTTGCCAGCCGGCTAGTGGCCCCTGTACCGACGAACTTTGAAATTCGACCTGCAACTCTGGTTGCTCCAGATCTGCACCAGCTCCCCTGAAAAGGAGCCCCCACTCTGACCCTCCTGGTTCGAGTGAGAAGCAATCTCCCGGTTCCGCGTGGATTGCTCTTGCCAAGTGTTGTTTGCTCCAAACTTGAAGCCGACTGCGCCGACGGTGAGAGCCCTCGTGGGACAGATCGTGACCCGCTCCTGGACGTCGCAGATGCCCCAGAGCCCACGTGACAGCGGAGAGAAGCTCCTCAACGACCACCTGATTGCGCCCGACATTGCCTGGTTCCGTCCTGGTTCCACCCTGGTCACTGCTGAGTGACCCAGACTCTGTCCCCTCTGCTTTCAGGTACTTTTCGACTCGAGTCCACCCTTGGACTCCACCGGACACTTCTCTTTCACCCCGCCTGCAGCCCTTTCAGCTTCAAGCACCAAGAGCCTGCGTGACGAAACCCGACTCAACTTCGACCCTGTGCACCCGCTTCCTGTGGGTGAGGTAACTTTGCTCCGCCGGTGTTCCCACACTGGTACACATCTCTAGGGTCTGTGTCTTAAGTTTTGTTCCTCTAGGTTCAGCGGAAGTGTCCTTAAACTTTAACTCTACAACTTTTACGCACCATTGGTTAACATTGGTGCATGCGTGCGCTTTCCGCACTGCACCCGAATCCCGCGGGCTTTTCCCGACTTCAGCACTGCTTGTCCCGACTGCTCCCAGCGATTCCCTAGGCCCTAGGCCTAACCACTGTTCGATTGGTATCTCTTATACCACTTGTTTAGTATATGGTTTGAGTGGCCCCCCGCCCTCATCCATAATTGTCAACTTTGTATGTTTAAACTGTGCTTTTGATTTAACGCTTGTGCCCCTTTATTCATAAAGAATACTGGGGATTGTTTTTAGTAATAAATACATATATTTTTATAATATATACTTGTGTGGTGTTCTTTCATTTGATATTACAGGATTGTATGTGGTAAAACAGCTCGCTTAACACGACCTCTTAAGTTAAGCCTTTAGGCTGCTTAGTCCATGCTACCCCTAGGATAGCTTGTCTAATAAGGTTGACTTGCAACCAGACACCATAAGGGATTGTTTGGTCTGATAACCGGTGGTTCCAGAATTGGAAACATCACCTATCAGGCCAACTTCTCACAGTCCTGAAGAGTGTCCTAATAGATGGGTTTGGCTTAACCACTGAACAGTACAGGTTGAAGTTCAGAGACACCCAGAAGACACAGACTCAGGACTGGACTGATTTTGTTGATTGTGCAACTAAGGCTCTGGAGGGTTGGCTACATGGCAGCAAAGAACATGACTTTACAGGATTGTATAATTTGATTATGAGGGAGCAGATCCTAAGTAATTGTCAGAACCAGCTCTTACACCAGCACCTGGTGGACTCTGATCTGACCTCTCCCCAAGAATTGGGAAAGAAGGCAGACAAGTGGGTCAGAACCAGGATTAGGCATAAGAATCAGGACAGTAACCAGAAGAAGGAGTCTACCAAGCCTCAAGATAAGGGTGGGGATAAAAATAAAGAAAAGACTTCCACAGGGCCCCAAAACTCCAAGAATGGGGGTGGGTCCCAAGACACTTCTTCAACAGAGAAAAAGCCTTATTGTCATGTCTGTAAACAGGTTCAACAAGTTCAAAAGGGCTGTAGCCAACCCCCTTCTGTGGGACCTCTCTGTAAGCAAAGAGCAGGCAGGGTAAAAGAATGTCCCATTTCCGCCTGAGCTTCTCTGGTAATCCTTTTATCATGCCTTTTAGGGTCTTGTTAAATCTCTCCACAAGCCCATTGCATTGTGGATGATATGGGGTGGTAAACTTATAGTTTACTCCACATTCCTTCCACATTGCTTTCAGATAGCTAGACATAAAATTCGTGCCTCTATCTGATAGTACCTCCTTAGGAAAGCCCACTCTTGAGAAAACTGCAATGAGGGCCTTTGCCACCACAGGGGCTGTGGTGGTCCTTAGGGGAATAGTCTCTGGATACCTGGTGGCATGATCCACTACCACCAGTATGAATCTGTTCCCAGATGCTGTTTGGGGGTCCATTGGACCCACAATATCAATTCCAACTCTTTCAAAGGGAACTCCCACCACAGGTAGTGGTATTAGGGGGGCCTTTGTTGTGCCACCTGACTTACCACTGGCTTGGCAAGTGACACAGGAGCGACAAAACTCCTTGACATCCTCTGACATGTGAGGCCAGTGAAAGTGTGAAACAAGCCTGTCCCACGTCTTGTTCTGGCCTAAGTGTCCTGCAAGGGGAATATCATGGGCCAAGGTAAGGAGGAACCCCCTAAACTGCAGAGGTATAACCAACCTCCTGGTCATGCCAGGCTTGGGGGCTCTAGCCTCTGAGTAAAGGAGTCCATCATCCCAATACACAGTATGGGTACCTTGGGCATCCCCAGCAGCCTCAGCAGCAGCCTGCTGTCTGAGGGGTTCAAGGGAAGGGCAATCTAATTGAGCCTGCCTCAGGTCTGCCCTTGAGGGTCCCCCTGTCCCCAGAAACTCAACCTGGTCAGGTTCAAGCTCCTCAGAGACAGTCTCCTCTTGGACTGCAGAATCAGTTTCCTCTGAAACCTGATCCTCAACCTGGGGCAAGGTGGAAGGCTGAGCCTTTCCTCTCTTGCTCCTTCTCTTGGGTTGTGGCTGGTCTATTGTTTCAAGATCCACCACTGGTTCAGGAAGGCACTTCTTAGCCTGAGCCCTTGTCATGGCAAGGACATGCTCTGAAATCCCTAGCATTTCTGCATGAGTCCTGTACTCCACTTCTGACCATGCTGAGCTTTCAAGGTCATTTCCTAACAGACAGTCTACTGGTAGGTCTGCACTCACCACAACCTTCTTTAGGCCATCAACCCCTCCCCAGGAGAAGTTCACAACTGCCACACTATGGGAAGTAGTGGAGTTGCTTGCATTGGTTACTAGGTAGCTCTCACCTAGTACAATCTGTCCAGGGTCCACAAAGTCAGGTGTCACCATTGTGACACTGGCACATGTGTCCCTGTAAGCTTGAGCCAGTTTCTCATTAATTAAGGGAGTCTGTCTGTATTTGCCCAGGTTACTGGGGCTTACTGCAGTGGGCAACTCAATGTCCACATCATACAGGAGAACTGCCTGTGTAGGGATTCTGACTAGGCCTGATCCTACTTCAATACCCAGGGTCAACCCAGCTACACCCTTGGACTGTGTTCCACCACTGCTTACTGTACTTGGGGTTGCAGTTGCTTTAGGAGCTGGAGTGGTGGGGACTGGATTTGCCTTGGTGCATTCACTGCCCCAGTGTGAAACTGATTTGCAGGTATTACACCAAGGTGTCTTTGGACCTTTGTTCTTCTTCTTCTTGTTTCCATTTTGGGAACCACCCTCCTTACTATTAGTTTGGGGGCCTGAAGACTTCTGGTCTTTTTCTTTATCTTTCTGATTACCACCCTTCTGGTCTGTTTTCTTCTGGTCACCACCTTGGTTCTGGGGTTTCTGCTTAATCCTTGTTCTGACCCATTTGTCCGCCTTCTTTCCCAATTCTTGGGGAGAGGTCAGATCAGAGTCAATAAGGTATTGATGCAACAGCTGGTTTGTACAGTTATTAAGGATCTGTTCTCTCATTATAAGATTGTACAATCCTGTATAGTCTGAAACTTTACTTCCCTGCAACCAACCCTCCAAAGCCTTAGTGGCACACTCAACGAAATCAGTCCAGTCTTGAGGCTGTGCTTTTTGGGTGTCTCTGAACAACAACCTGTATTGCTCAGTGGTTAGGCCAAACCCTTCAATAAGAGCACTCTTCAAAACAGAGTTGTTTTTGTCATCCTCAGGTCTAACTGTGAGGAGCCTGTCCCTCCCTTTCTCAGAAAAGGAGTACCATAAAATTGCAGCCCACTGATCTTGAGGAACCTGCTGTACCATGCAGGCTCTCTCCAGAGCAGTCATCCATTTGTGGATGTCATCCCCTTCTTTAAAGGGGGGCACAATTTTTGTCAGGTTTCTATTGTCATAGCCCCTGTCTTTTTCTCTTGGAAAATTGCTGCCACCAGTGGCATCTAAGCCACTTAATTTCTGCTCTCTTGCCAAGGTAAATCTAGCTTGAGCCAAGGTAAGTTTAGCTTGAGCCAGGGCTACCTCCTCCCTCTCTATTTGGAGTCTGACAGCCCTCATTCTGGCCCTATGCTCAGTCTTTTGAGAGGCAGTCATACCTCTCTCAGATTCTCTGGAGGCACTAGAAATATGAGAGTCCCCTGAGGGAGATCTCACTCTTCTGTTGCCTGGGAGAATAAGACTGTGGGATCTGGGGAGGTGCTGGCCCTCTCCATTTCCCAGTAGGTCTAAGTTGGCCTGGTTAAGCCTGGCAACTAGGACCTGGCTACCCCTCTGATCCTGATCTTCGGTGTCCTCAACATCTGAGTCCTCCTCCCCCTCCTCTCCATCTTCCTCCTGAGGGGTGTCAGTTACAGGGGGTTTCTCTCCACTTCCTGACTGTAAGGGAATTCCATTCACCTTCTCTAAGTCATCCTGTTCTAGGATGTCTATCAGGATTTGGCAGGTGGGACTTCTGCCCCTTTTTAACCCTCTTGATTTGCACAAGGCAATCAAGTCCCTTCGGGTTAGTTTGTCATAGCTGGAAGTTGCCTGGGTAAGGTCAACTGTCACAGGAGCAGACCCTGAGGCTTTTCCTGTGTCAGACATGACTCTAGTGTGGTGTAAGTGATGCACCTACCTACACTAAGTGTTTTCCTACTGTACCTTACTAGTGAGTTGTAGTCAGGGTGTGCTAATCCCTTCAACCTACAACTACTAAGTTCAGTAGAACTTAATATGCTAAGCTTTTGATTTTATATGTACCTAGAGGTACTTGATGTGATCTTTCAATTTGATACAAAGATTGCAATGGTAAAACAACAGCAAGCTCAAATCCGCACCGCTGCTCACCAATGTGAGAAGTTGGCCTGGTAAGGGATGTTTCCAATTCTGGAACCACCTACTACCTGACCAAACAATCCCTTATGGTGTCTGGTTGTAAGTCAACCTTATTAGACAAGCTATCCTAGGGGTAGCATGGACTAAGCAGCCTAAAGGCTTAACTTAAGAGGTCGTGTTAAGCGAGCTGTTTTACCACATACAATCCTGTAATATCAAATGAAAGGACACCACACAAGTATATATTATAAAAATATATGTGTTTATTACTAAAAACAATCCCCAGTATTCTTTATGAATAAAGGGGCACAAGCGTTAAATCAAAAGCACTGTTTAAACATACAAAGTTGCACAATTATGGATGAGGGCAGGGGGCCACTCAAACCATATACTAAACAAGTGGTATAAGAGAGGCCACTCGAGCAGTGGTTAGGCCTAGGGCCTAGGGAATCGCTGGGAGCAGTCAGGACAAGCAATGCTGAAGTCGGGAATGGCCCTCGGGATTCGGGAGAGGTGCGGGAAGCGCACACACGCACCAATGTTAACCAATGGTGCATAAAAGTTGTAAAGTTAAAGTTAAAGGACACTTCCGCTGAACCTAGAGGAACAAAACTTAACACACAGACCCTAGAGGTGTGCACCAGTGTGGGAACACCGGCGGAGCAAAGTTACCTCACCCACAGGAAGTGGGTGCACAGGGTCGAAGTGGCGTCGGGTTCTGACACGCAGGCTCTTGGTGCTTGGAGCTGAAAGGGCTGCAGGCGGGTTAAAGATGAAGTGTCCGGTGGAGTCCAAGGGTGGACTCAAGTCGAAGAGTACCTGAAAGCAGAGGGGACAGAGTCTGGGTCACTCAGCAGTGACCAGGGTGGAACCAGGACGGAACCAGGCAATGTCGGGCGCAATCAGGTGGTCGTCGAGGAGCTTCTCTCCGCTGTCACGTGGGCTCTGGGGCATCTGCGACGTCCAGGAGCAGGTTACGATCTGTCCCACGCAGGCTCTCACCGTCGGTGCAGTCGGCTTCAAGTTTGGAGCAAACAAGCCTTGGCAAGAGCGATCCACGCGGGATCAGAAGATTGCTTCTCACTCGGACCAGGAAGGTCAGAGTCGGGGCTCCTTTTCAGGGGAGCTGGTGTGGATCTGGAGCAACCAGATTCACGAGTCTTCTTAGTCGTTTCGTCGGCACAGGGACCACTAGCCAGCTGGCAAGTGACCGGGCCACCGCGTTGAGCCAAATAGAGCCAAAGGGCCCCACGCAGCACTCGTCGAGTGTGGAGGGCTGAACTTCGGCTCAGGAGCAGCTCAGGGTGGGGGCTTCTCAAACCCCGGTGCACAGCTTCGAGGATCACTCGTGGGCTGCACGGTCAGCGTCTCGTGGTCAATTCAAGATGGCGTGCCCCACGCTTCCGGTCGCCTCCACGGGTCTCAGCTTTGCAGGGTGTTGGAAGGTGGCTACCTGACTATGGTTACCCCAGATTTTTTGCCTGTGTTTAGCTGGTTTTTTGACTTAGTTGACCTGGTTCCCTGCTAATCAGGGCCCCAGGCCATCTGCTCTCTCTGTAACATGGATTCCATGTACCCTAGGTACATACCAATTGGAAATGGACTCCTTGTCAGCCCCTGTAGAATGCACTATAGGTGCACAGGGCACAGGAGCCACTAAGGCCTACCAGGGGCTGCAGCATATCTTTTGCCACCCCTGGCTGGTTCTTAAATTGACACAACTGGCTGATCACTCAGCTGGGGTAAGGTGGTGTACACACCCCTTGCTTAGATATAGTATACCTATGTCTAAACCTATATCTGGACACATGTAAACCTGTGAGCCACTCCTATAGTCAGGCCTCCTCAATCCTGGAGGCTGAGTGCGTGGTTTTATGTGAGATGGAGCTCTAGCATGAGCTGAGCCTGTCTGCAGCCGTCGGGAACAAATCCCTAAGCTGTTTCAGGATAATGCCATACCATATACTATTAAGTGCCTTATAATCCTCGCGGTTATTTAGCAACTCTGGTTTGGCTTTATCAAAACATGTCGTGTAAGGTGTCATACGCTTTGGAATACCATCCCCTCGCCAGTTCTGGCGACGGGGATGGCATTCCACCCCTCTAGAGGGGTAAGACATGTTAATTTACTTTAATGCGGTTGATTTCTCCAAAGGCCTTAAGATCCACAAAATGGATGCCTCTGCCACAGACAAATGTCTGGACCCCTGCAGTCGACCGAAACTCGACCAAATGGGTCCTGGACAAAGGGTTTCCTGTCACAGGAGGGTGTCACCACCCTCCAGACAGGAGATAGTGTATTGTAGCAGGGAGGTTTGAAAGAAACCAGACACTGCTTGGGTAGCACAAGGCTGCCCCTTGCATAATCCGGCCAAACCGGTTCTGGGGCACTCCAGCCCTCGTGCCAGGGCGGCCTAGATCAAAGGAAGGGGGTGTATCCACCCACTTCCTGGGTCCCACCCATAGGAGGGGACCTAGCAGGTAATCACGCCCACCAGATTCGAATAAGAGTGGGAGCAGTGCCAATGCACATCAGATTTCCTGGAAGAAACATTTGAAATGATATTCTGGACCCTTCGCCTCCATTTCAACGTGGAAGCCCGAAGAATCTCCCTTGTGGTCAAGGAGTGACCACCCTGCAGCAGCAGGCACCATCCAGCCCTCGACGTCTACTTAGTTGCAGTTCCCGCCGGAACTCGAGCGACTGAGATCGACGAGATCAAACCTGCCCGGCTTCTAACAGCCCGATCCACAGTCCCTGCAAAGCTGAGACCCGTGGAGGCGACCGGAAGCGTGGGGCACGCCATCTTGAATTGACCACGAGACGCTGACCGTGCAGCCCACGAGTGATCCTCGAAGCTGTGCACCGGGGTTTAAGAAGCCCCCACCCTGAGCTACTCCTGAGTCGAAGTTCAGCCCTCCACACTCGACGAGTGCTGCGTGGGGCCCTTTGGCACAATTTGGCTCAACGCGTTGGCCCGGTCACTTGCCAGCTGGCTTGTGGTCCCTGTGCCGACGAACTACCTAAGAAGACTCGTGGATCTGGTTGCTCCAGATCCACACCAGCTCCCCTGAAAAGGAGCCCCCGACTCTGACCTTCCTGGTCCGAGTGAGAAGCAATCTTCCGATCCCGCGTGGATTGCTCTTGCCAAGGCTTGTTTGCTCCAAACTTGAAGCCGACTGCACCGACGGTGAGAGCCTGCGTGGGACAGATCGTGACCTGCTCCTGGACGTCGCAGATGCCCCAGAGCCCACGTGACAGCGGAGAGAAGCTCCTCGACGACCACCTGATTGCGCCCGACATTGCCTGGTTCCGTCCTGGTTCCACCCTGGTCACTGCTGAGTGACCCAGACTCTGTCCCCTCTGCTTTCAGGTACTCTACAACTTGAGTCCACCCTTGGACTCCACCGGACACTTCATCTTTAACCCGCCTGCAGCCCTTTCAGCTTCAAGCACCAAGAGCCTGCGAGTCAAAACCCGACGCCACTTCGACCCTGTGCACCCACTTCCTGTGGGTGAGGTAACTTTGCTCCGCCGGTGTTCCCACACTGGTGCACACCTCTAGGGTCTGTGTGTTAAGTTTTGTTCCTCTAGGTTCAGCGGAAGTGTCCTTTAACTTTAACTTTACAACTTTTACGCACCATTGGTTAACATTGGTGCATGCGTGCGCTTTCCGCACATCTCCCGAATCCCGAGGGCCATTCCCGACTTCAGCATTGCTTGTCCTGACTGCTCCCAGCGATTCCCTAGGCCCTAGGCCTAACCACTGTTCGAGTGGCCTCTCTTATACCACTTGTTTAGTATATGGTTCGAGTGGCCCCCTGCCCTCATCCATAATTGTGCAACTTTGTATGTTTAAACAGTGCTTTTGATTTAACGCTTGTGCCCCTTTATTCATAAAGAATACTGGGGATTGTTTTTAGAAATAAACACATATATTTTTATAATATATACTTGTGTGGTGTCCTTTCATTTGGTATTACAGGATTGTATGTGGTAAAACAGCTTGCTTAACACGACCTCTTAAGTTAAGCCTTTAGGCTGCTTAGTCCATGCTACCCCTAGGATAGCTTGTCTAATAAGGTTGACTTACAACCAGACACCATAAGGGATTGTTTGGTCAGGTAGTAGGTGGTTCCAGAATTGGAAACATCCCCTACCAGGCCAACTTCTCACATTGGTGAGCAGCGGTGCGGATTTGAGCTTGCTGTTGTTTTACCATTGCAATCTTTATATCAAATTGAAAGATCACATCAAGTACCTCTAGGTACATATAAAATCAAAAGCTTAGCATATTAAGTTCTACTGAACTTAGTAGTTGTAGGTTGAAGGGAGTAGCACACCCCTGACTACAACTCACTAGCAAGGTCCAGTAGGAAAACACTTAGTGTAGGTAAGTGCACCACTTACACCTCACTAGTAACCATGTCTGACACAGGAAAGGCCTCAGGGTCTAGTCCTGCGACAGTTGACCTTACCCAGGCAACTTTTGGATATGACAAGTTAACCCGCAGAGACTTGATTGCCTTGTGAAAAGCAAGAGGGTTAAAAAGGGGCAGAAGCCCCACCTGCCTAATCCTGGTAGAAATCCTAGAACAGGATGACTTAGAGAAGGCAAAAGCAGCTTCCCTAGACACAGGAACTGGAGGGAACCCCCCAGTAACTGATCCCCCTGAAGAGGAGGATGATGATGACTTAGATGAGGACTCAGATGTTGAGGACTTAGAAGTACAGGATCAGGGTAGCCAGGTTCCAGTTGGTAGGCTTAGCCAGGCCAACTTGGACCTACTGGGGAATGGAGAGGGCCAGCACCTCCCCAGAACCCAACATGTGATTCTCCCAGGCAACAGAAGAGTGAGATCTCCCTCAGGGGACTCTCATATTTCTAGTGCCTCCAGAGAATCAGAGAGAGGCATGAGTGCTTCTCAGAAAGCTGAGCATAGGGCCAGAATGAGGGCTGTCGAACTCCAAATAGAGAGGGAGAAGGTAGCCTTGGCTCAAGCTAAACTTACCATGGCCCAAGCTAAACTTGCCTTGGCAAGAGAGCAGAAATTGTGTGGCTTAGATGCCACTGGTGGCAGCAATATTCCAAAAGAGAAACCCAGGTCCTATGATAGTAGAAACCTGACAAAGATTGTGCCCCCCTACAAGGAAGGGGATGACATCCACAAGTGGATGACTGCTCTTGAGAGAGCCTGCATGGTACAGCAGGTTCCTGAGGAACAGTGGGCAGCAATCTTATGGTACTCCTTTTCAGAGAAAGGGAGAGATAAGCTCCTCACTGTTAGACATGAGGATGCAAACAATTACAAAGTCCTGAAGAGTGTTCTGATAGATGGGGTTGGCTTAACCACTGAACAGTACAGGTTGAAGTTCAGAGACACCCAGAAGACACAGACTCAGGACTGGACTGATTTTGTAGATTGTGCTACTAAGCCTCTGGAGGGTTGGCTACATGGCAGCAAAGTACATGACTTTACAGGATTGTATAATTTGATTATGAGGGAGCAGATCCTAAGTAATTGTCAGAACCAGCTCTTACACCAGCACCTGGTAGACTCTGATCTGACCTCTCCCCAAGAATTGGGAAAGAAGGCAGACAAGTGGGTCAGAACCAGGATTAGGCCTAAGAATCAGGACAGTAACCAGAAGAAGGAGTCTACCAAGCCTCAAGATAAGGGTGGGGATAAAAATAAAGAAAAGACTTCCCCAGGGCCCCAAAACTCCAAGGATGGGGGTGGGTCCCAAGACACTTCTTCAACTGAGAAAAAGCCTTATTGTTATGCCTGTAAACAGGTGGGGCATTACAAAACAGACAACTGTTGTCCCAAGAATAACAATAAAGAAAATATACCTCCAAAGCCAGCTTCCACACCTCCTGTTACTGTCAGCAGTAATCCCCCAGGAAGTGGAAGCACACCCAGGAATCTGGGTGGGTTTACTGTGGGAGCTCAGGTGGACCCTGGCCTATCCAGGTCCCCATCACCCAATGATCTTGTTTATGAAACTGGCATGGGGTTTGCCAACTTCTCTGCTTGCCCAAATACTTTGAGCAAGTATAGACAAGAACCCATCATCAATGGTTTGAAAGTTGAGGCTTTTAGAGACACAGGGGCTAGCATCACCATGGTGGCTGATGGCATAGTCCCCTCTAAGCAACTTTTACCTGGTGCCACATACCAGGTTACAAACATTGATGGAATCCAAACCAATCATCCCATGGCAGTAGTAAGTCTCAGCTGGGGAGGTGTCATTGGCCCAAAGAGAGTGGCAGTGTCACCAAACTTGCCTGTAGACTGCCTACTTGGTAATGATTTGGAGATCTCAGCCTGGGCTGAGGTTGAACAGGAAACCCATTCTAGAATGGTGAATTCCAATGGAAAGGTTAGTGGGGCTGTAATGGCTACAGCCCCAATTCAAGATGTCCTTCCTGAAAAGGTTGGTAGGGCTGAGAAACTCTCTGCCCCATCTTTAGCAAAAGCTCTTCCTGAACAGAATAGCAAAGCTGTTATGATAACAGCAGAAACCCAAACTGAGTCCCCTCCTGAAAAGGTTGGTGGGGCTGTGATGGCCACAGCCCAAACTCAAACTGACACGTGTGTTGTGAAACCTGAAATGATGGATAACTCCACACAAACTGAGAGCATGGAGGAGGAAGAGAAATCTCCCCCTCACCAGACTTTAGGACAGGATCAGCCTCCCCAGGGAACTGATCTTACCCCTGATGAAGGAACTGCCCCAGAGGTGGTTGGGCCTAGCCTGACAGAACCTCTGATGTCAGTGGACCCTTCTCAAGTGGGACCCAGTCTGGAGCAGGTAACCTGCCCCTCTCTACCTTGCCTTAGCCAGCCCAGGGCTGCAGAGGACAAGAAGGACAGTGAGACCCAGAGGGCCCCCTGTCAAATAAAGCACCCCCATCAAAAGATTAGGTGCACCAAAACTAGTAGCCCTAGTAAGGTGAAAACTTTAAAAACTCCTGAGGGAGCCCCCTTAAAAACAGTTAGGGACCTCCCACAGATGGATTCTGTTGGGCACAGCCAAACCTGGGACCCAAGGGGCCCAAACCTGAACTGTCCCTCCAGCAAGCCAAACAGAGGGACCCAGCCTCCAGCTTTAGGTAGCCAGAGGTTGACCCTGAGAGCACAGTGCAACTCAGTTAAAGAGAGAAAGGCACACATGGTGGAAGATAATTGGAGGAAGCTAAGCCCTAAATTAGTAGAGCCTCGCTTCAATACTCCATATCCAAACCAGCCTTTAACTTTGCATAAACACACCCAAGGTAGTGATTCCCTATGGTGGAGACCCTCTAATACCCAAAGGGTGAGGGACTGCTTAGTGGACCATGAGACAGGGGGTACCCATGCTAGTGCAGGTACTTCCTTATATGGCCACTCAGGCAATATAGGCTTACCTGGCCAAGGATAGCCTTATCTCCTTTCGTTTGGGGGGGGGTTATGTAGGAAGGTGGCTACCTGACTATGGTTACCCCAGATTTTTTGCCTGTGTTTAGCTGGTTTTTTGACTTAGTTGACCTGGTTCCCTGCTAATCAGGGCCCCAGGCCATCTGCTCTCTCTGTAACATGGATTCCATGTACCCTAGGTACATACCAATTGGAAATGGACTCCTTGTCAGCCCCTGTAGAATGCACTATAGGTGCACAGGGCACAGGAGCCACTAAGGCCTACCAGGGGCTGCAGCATATCTTTTGCCACCCCTGGCTGGTTCTTAAATTGACACAACTGGCTGATCACTCAGCTGGGGTAAGGTGGTGTACACACCCCTTGCTTAGATATAGTATACCTATGTCTAAACCTATATCTGGACACATGTAAACCTGTGAGCCACTCCTATAGTCAGGCCTCATCAATCCTTGAGGCTGAGTGCGTGGTTTTATGTGAGATGGAGCTCTAGCATGAGCTGAGCCTGTCTGCAGCCGTCGGGAACAAATCCCTAAGCTGTTTCAGGATAATGCCATACCATATACTATTAAGTGCCTTATAATCCTCGCGGTTATTTAGCAACTCTGGTTTGGCTTTATCAAAACATGTCGTGTAAGGTGTCATACGCTTTGGAATACCATCCCCTCGCCAGTTCTGGCGACGGGGATGGCATTCCACCCCTCTAGAGGGGTAAGACATGTTACTTTACTTTAATGCGGTTGATTTCTCCAAAAGCCTTAAGATCCACAAAATGTATGCCTCTGCCACAGACAAATGTCTGGACCCCTGCAGTCGACCGAAACTCGACCAAATGGGTCCTGGACAAAGGGTTTCCTGTCACAGGAGGGTGTCACCGCCCTCCAGACAGGAGATAGTGTATTGTAGCAGGGAGGTTTGAAAGAAACCAGACACTGCTTGGGTAGCACAAGGCTGCCCCTTGCATAATCCGGCCAAACCGGTTCTGGGGCACTCCAGCCCTCGTGCCAGGGCGGCCTGGATCAAAGGAAGGGGGTGTATCCACCCACTTCCTGGGTCCCACCCATAGGAGGGGACCTAGCAGGTAATCACGCCCACCAGATTCGAATAAGAGTGGGAGCAGTGCCAATGCACATCAGATTTCCTGGAAGAAACGTTTGAAACGATATTCTGGACCCTTCGCCTCCATTTCAACGTGAAAGCCCGAAGAATCTCCCTTGTGGTCAAGGAGTGACCACCCTGCAGCAGCAGGCACCATCCAGCCCTCGACGTCTACTTAGTTGCAGTTCCCGCCGGAACTCGAGCGACTGAGATCGACGAGATCAAGCCTGCCCAGCTTCTAACAGCCCGATCCACAGTCCCTGCAAAGCTGAGACCCGTGGAGGCGACCGGAAGCGTGGGGCACGCCATCTTGAATTGACCATGAGACGCTGACCGTGCAGCCCACGAGTGATCCTCGAAGCTGTGCACCGGGGTTTGAGAAGCACCCACCCTGAGCTACTCCTGAGCCGAAGTTCAGCCCTCCACACTCGACGAGTGCTGCGTGGGGCCCTTTGGCACAATTTGGCTCAACGCATTGGCCCGGTCACTTGCCAGCTGGCTTGTGGTCCCTGTGCCGACGAACTACCTAAGAAGACTCATGAATCTGGTTGCTCCAGATCCACACCAGCTCCCCTGAAAAGGAGCCCCGACTCTGACCTTCCTGGTCCGAGTGAGAAGCAATCTTCCGATCCCACGTGGATTGCTCTTGCCAAGGCTTGTTTGCTCCAAACTTGAAGCCGACTGCACCGACGGTGAGAGCCTGCGTGGGACAGATCGTGACCTGCTCCTGGACGTCGCAGATGCCCCAGAGCCCACGTGACAGCGGAGAGAAGCTCCTCGACGACCACCTGATTGCGCCCGACATTGCCTGGTTCCGTCCTGGTTCCACCCTGGTCACTGCTGAGTGACCCAGACTCTGTCCACTCTGCTTTCAGGTACTCTACAACTTGAGTCCACCCTTGGACTCCACCGGACACTTCATCTTTAACCCGCCTGCAGCCCTTTCAGCTTCAAGCACCAAGAGCCTGCGAGTCAAAACCCGACGCCACTTCGACCCTGTGCACCCACTTCCTGTGGGTGAGGTAACTTTGCTCCGCCGGTGTTCCCACACTGGTGCACACCTCTAGGGTCTGTGTGTTAAGTTTTGTTCCTCTAGGTTCAGCGGAAGTGTCCTTTAACTTTAACTTTACAACTTTTACGCACCATTGGTTAACATTGGTGCATGCGTGCCCTTTCCGCACATCTCCCGAATCCCGAGGGCCATTCCCGACTTCAGCATTGCTTGTCCTGACTGCTCCCCGCGATTCCCTAGGCCCTAGGCCTAACCACTGTTCGAGTGGCCTCTCTTATACCACTTGTTTAGTATATGGTTCGAGTGGCCCCCT